>NC_092508.1:98703318-99328318 GCF_047511675.1 Marmota flaviventris | reverse complement strand
GGCAAGGCAGCATCCTAGCTACACAAGTCTGAGTACAGAGCCCCATATTAGGCTTCCTTTCTCTTTTCCAACCCTCACAGATATAAGCTAAAAATGCCCCATGGTTTAGTCTGCTCTGCTCTCTTGTTCTTTTGGCAGGAAGAACTCCCTGCTGAGTCCATTCACATAAATAAAAAATGCCCTCACACCCCGGGGACCTCACTCCCAGGTGTGAGAAAAGTGAAGACTGAAGAGATAATGGACCTGCAAAGCAGATGCAAAAGGAGAAATTGGGAGAATTGACATTGTTCAGATGAAAATGCTGAAGGACTTCCTGAATGCAGTGCTGTTCTTCAGTTTACGAAATTTGACTATGAAAGCATCAATCTGATGAGAGCAAGCCTGTCAGTGTTAGGGACACTCTTCTGAACAGCTCTGTGGAAACTGGGACAAGATACGAGATACAATCATTCTTCCTGTTTTAAAGAGGTTAGGGATGTTAACTGGAAAGATTAGGGTGTATTTCTGTGCAGAAAAGATTGCTCTGAAGCTGTGCTAATGTTTGAGAGTGAAAAGACAGATAAGAAGCACAGCAGGGTTTTGATACCAGCAGAGGTTTAATATGAAAATTAATGAATGCTGTTCCATAAAGCTGTGAAACTCCTCTAACAGGTAGATTCTCCACCGAAGGACCTGAGTGGGTCCCACCGAGTCCCTTTCAACTCTGATCCTAAGTTTCTTCCCCTTCAAATGAAGGAAATAGAAAAGCTATATACTGGAGTCCTTCCCTATTCAATTTATGAGTTGATGATTCTATTCTGAGGATAATTTAAAAAAAAAAAACTATTGAGAGTTCAATAAACTTTTTCAGGATTTTTGAGGGACAATTACATAAGACAAATTTAATAATATTCTCATAATGAAATAAAGAATCCTTAGTGTTTATCGTGATAAAATTCTGAATTGAAAATAATGATCATCTATTTTTTCTTCTAGCTAAAGTGTCAATAACAGACATGAAACCTTCTACTGAGCTAATGCTGTATGCACTGCAGTTTATATAGTATCTTTTATTCTCACAAGTCTTCTACAAAATAAGACCCAAAACTTCTGCTTTCCTGATGAGAAATTTAGTCTCCAAAAGACTATAACTTCTCTAATAAATGTTCTTCTAGTCATTGTTGGAAAAGGGTGAAATGGGACATGGAATGAATTGATTCCAAATGCCTGTTCTTCTGTGAAACCAATACCATGAGAGTCCTAGCTGATATTGTTGTAACAGAAGAAAGATTAACAAGAAAGAAGCATGACAAATTTATTTAATCAAAATTTTAGGTGTCACAGGAACCTTCTAAATGGAGACCTGACAACCCAGGGAAAGCTGTGTATTTTTTATGCTAAGACTTGTGAATGCAGGATATAGTAATGGAGAAGAACCATGATTGGACAAAGAGGATAAGATCTAATAGGGATAAACTAAAAAGAGGAACCCAGCAATGCCTAAATGTCCAAGTTTTTCTTTCTGTGTCTCTGTAGAACATTCATTCCTTGCTAGTATGAGATGGGATATTTGTCACAAGAGGATTTTCAGGAGGAAAAGAGGAGACCAGTTTTCTAGGGGAGAAAAATTTTAGTTTTTATGGTTCACTTAGGAAATGGATCAATTAGGAAGAACAGGGAGCGGCCAAAGTTCAGACTGACCTTCCTTTTGAGACCCTGCCAGTCATCTTCAGTTCAAGGTATTCAGCACAACAATGCACCATCATTGTGGAATACTGTATTCTGAGTTCCTGGTCCTAAAGTAACCAAGTAGTTAACTGTGGCAAAAATGGAGACTTCTTTTGTTAATAAGTTTCTGAAATAGATATAGATAGATAGATAGATAGATAGATAGATAGATAGATAGATAGATAACTGGTCAAAGATGGATGGGTAAACAAAAGGATGGACAGACACATGAATATATGAACTGACAGAAGAATAAATAGACAGATGAAATAGATAAATAGATGTTAGATGAGACAGGTAGTTAGGTAGAAATATACATAGATGAACAACACATCAAACAACAATCAACATAGACATTTATTGAAAAATCTTACTGTGTCAAGCCTTGTGCTAAAAGTTTTATGTTCATTATCTCTGATACAACAGCTTCATGGAGAAGCCCCAACCCCCTCCACCTTGTTTCCTTTCTTTCCAAATTTTCAAATAAAGAAGCATAGCCTTAGAGAGATTAAGTTTCAAGGTCATGCAGCAAGGATACAGAAAGGACTTAGAGACAGATCTTGAATCCAAATCCCATGATCTCAACACTGTGTTCTACTTCTCTGCACTGGTAAAATATAGGCAGTGAGAAAGCCTGGCTTGAGACCTGATATTATCCAGCTTAGCTCTTAATACTGGGTGAACGAACGCCTGCCAACTCAAGCACCTCCGTGTATGAGATGCATACACGTGAGGCTGGTAATTCATGATGAGATTATATGCTGTGTTCTAGGTCAGGAATTCAGTCAAAACACCCACCTTGATTAGAATGCAAGTTAAAGATGCTCGAACCTATAAACTGGGATGTTTTCCAAACCTTGAATTCACTGACCTAGAAATTAAGCAATGGCCACTTGTCATCAGTGATAGAGAGTAACTCCAGTTAAGGGAGCTAATTAGCTAGTGCCTTATTGGATTTTGAACACTGGGAGTCTAACTGACACCCTCTTTCCTTTTTTTAAATTTTTTTTTTTTTGTTATCAACATTATTTTTTCATCTGAAGGGAAATGAGCATTATAATTCAGATTGTAAAAACAGACACAGGTACATTGTGTGCCTACTGCTACAATTGCTCCCCCATTTCATCTTCACGCAAGTACTAACCAAAATAACAATGTGGAGGTTACAGGATCAAAGAACAGACCATGGACAATATCTTAGAGTTCACTCAGCCTAATATATTTATTTTTCAGATGACAAAGTTGAACGATCTTAATGTAAATTTCTCATTTAACCCCAACTCTCTACTTAAAAATTCATGAGAGCTCATGCAAAATACTCAATTTATGTCAATCCTCAGGGTTTCCAATCAGAAAAGGAATGATCATCATAGTAAAAGCTATAGCATGTGATGAATCTAAAAGTGCTTCAAAAAGTCAATAGAAATCACTCAAAAGAGTACCCGAAACAGGGAAAGTGTTCAGGAAATGTTGCCAAATTCCAAGTCATATGGTGTCTCTTTCTTACACCTGTGGAAGTCCTACCCTCTCTCCGGAGCTCCATGACTACTTCGCCAGTGAAGGACAACTTTCTTTGGCTACCTGTCATTTCATCATTGTCCTGGAAAACTTACCAATTACTGGAGGCTTTGACTTTCAACTATTTTCTAGATTTTCTGCAGAACATATACTAAAATGTCTTCAGTATTTCTCACAACTCCACAGTGAATATCTCCATTCCTAGGTCATAATATGTTTTCCATATTCCAAAGTTCAAACTGACCTTCCTTTTGAGACCCTGCCAGTCATCTTCAGTTTAAGGTACTCAGTACAACAATGCACCATGCTTGGGAATACAGTATTCTGAGTCCCTGGTCCTAAAGTAACCAAGTAGTTAACTGTGGCAAAAATGGAGACATCTTTTGTTAATAAGTTAACTTTGAATTGAGTAATTAATTTTGAAAAAAAAATTAATCAACTTAGAACCTGTACCTACTTTAAGTAGCAAAATAGTTTGATAAGACTATAAATAGCAAAATAGTTTGATAAGATGAAAAATCAGTTCTCTGTCTCACCCATCTTCCTCCCCGACTTTAACTCCCTCAAAGTTGCTTCTTCTCATACCATCCTTTATTTTTCTAAATATCATGTACATTCTGCTAACTTTTGATTTTTCAATTTTAGGCACTCTAAATGCTTTTTCTATTGTGAAAAATAGCCTTTACCCTCAACCCAGAAGAATGATAATTTTGCAAAATTGTTTGCTACATCAAGTAGTGTTTACAGCATTATGAACACATAAATGTTAGTTGACTCAAGACAATAACTGTGCTCTAATTGCATTCATTCTCTTGTAAATCTCTCTTATATTTTCATGTGTTTGATGGCCTACAGTCTGTGGCAAACCTATCTTTAAACTGCATAGAGTGTGATTCTCCCTTCTGTATGCTAAAACACATCATGTATGCGGTTTCATTTCCTCCTTGCCTCTCCAAGTCTTTGATCTTACTGCTCCAGTCAAGACTTTTGCTCACCAGGGCCTGGTGCTCTGCGGTTCTCCTGGGCTTTCCCTTCACTGCCAGCCAAGATATACACTGCGCTTTATTCTGCATTATACTTCCTTTGCAAGATTTCATGTTCCTTGGCGCTCTCTCTCTCTCTCTCTCTCTCTCTCTCTCTCTCTCTCATTTGGGGATGGGGTATCCTGAAACATACACCTCCACACATGCACACAAGAAGAAATTGAAAAATTCTAGATTGTGCTTATCTGAAAAATTACTTCTTTCTCATACTTGCTTAGCTGCTGCTGGGTCAGGTATAAAATTTTTACCTTGAAAATATTTTCTCTTAGCATTTTGAAGACATTGCTCCACTGCAACATTAGCTTCTAAGATAGGGAACAAAAACGCCTTTTTACCATATCAGTTCCTTATAGGGTGACCACTGATTTACCCCTCATCCAACCTTTGTGCTTTTCTGAAATCCATGATGATATCTTTTGATGTGAGCTCTTTGCTATGCATTGGAATCTGAAAAAACCAGGCTTCTCAGGATGGAGTTCAGAAAAACTCAAGAATTTTTGGATACATTATGTTTTGATTTCTCTGTATGGTTCTGTGAAATAAAATAATTTGAAGCATCTGGGTCTAATTCTGTTTATCCCTGCCATAATTTTACTCTTCCTTCTGAGTATTTTCTTTAATGTTATCTGCTCTCATTTTGAGCTTTGAATTGATGCTAGCATAGTTTTTACTTTCATAATTCTTTCTTGTTGTAACATTTGGCTCTTCTCTTTCTTCACTTTCTATCTTCTACCACATGGACAAATATAGTTTGAGCAAATCTACATTAAGACTGAGGACATCTAACAGTTTTGCTCAAATGCACATTTTAATAGTTTGGGAAAAAATTCAGACATGCAAACTTGTCTTTAGGAAGACTACTATCTTCAAACTGGATTTATTCAAAATACATTTGTGGTACAGTTATGGGAAACACTCCTCATCAGAAGCACTGGTCAGACCAGAGTTGGATGTGGGCTTAACCTCTCCATTCCCTTCATAAGCCTATTCAGTTGTCCTGTCCTCCACAAGAGCTCATCCCATCGTATCAGCTGCCACTATGTTGCCAGATTCTGTTAGAATAAAAGCAGCATTCAGCAATATTTGTCAATTGATCTTTTCTCTACTGGGTTATTTTATGGAATCAATTGTGTTCCCCCAAATCCATGTATTGAAAACTGATCTCCAATGCTATGAGATTTGAAGACAGGGGCTCCAGGGATGTATTAAAGTCTAGTGAGGTCATAAGGGAGAGCTCCTACCCCAACAGGATTGTTACCCTTATAAAGAGAGGAAGAGACTCCAGTGATTACTGTTTCTGAGCATACAGAAAGCGATGAGGTATGGAACAGCAAGAAAGTGCCATCTGCAGGTCAGAAAGAGAAGCCTCGCCAGAGACAACCCATCTGCACCTTGATCTGATCTTGGACTTTTGGAGTCAAGAAATATGAAATAATATTTTTTTTTAAATTGTTTAAAAAAATTAAGCCACCCATCTGTGGCTTGGTTATAGCTCCCCTAACTAACTCAGTTATCAAATAATTAAATTAAATATTTACAAACTAAACTATGTTGTAACTACATTAGGCTTGTTTGTGTGGAGCAATTCCAAACAGTAATTTTTCAGAATAACCAGCTTACAAGAAAAGGAAGAAGGCCCATTCTCTGTTCCTGATGTAAAACTTGCTCAGTCTGTGTGACTGTCTGGTGGTTCTTAGAATAACTAGAATACCGTAGGTCCCAGTCAGAGTCTCATTTGAGAAACTTAATATGTCCTGAAGCAATTGGTAATCAAAATATTATTAAATTTAAACTTAAAATCCCCCCTTTTCCCAAGCAGGATCCACTGCTGCAGGCTGGAGGGTTATTTATGGAGAAGTATTGGTCAGATACTCCTATCCCTGAAGAACATGCAAGGGATGGTTTCCAATTCTACTTTGAAAAAGGCAGATGTTTTGTCTTTCAGGCAAGGAACTGAAATGAATTTCAGAACACAACCCACACAATCATTTGGAAAGTGAGTTAGTGCTGGTGTGGAAATGTTCAAGCTTGTTTTTAGTATAACCCCTACAGTATCACACAGACTCCTATTGAAATGAAGCATTGATTGGGCCATGAGGAAAACATGAAGAAACAGAACTTGCGTTACTTCAAAACTGATAACTTTTTTTTTCTTCAGCACGTGGAACAATAACCAAAATCATTTTTATGTTTTAAAATAGGTAAATATTTTTAAAACTATGTATGTATGTCTACTTAAGATAGATTTTTTTCATTTTGTTTTTCTTCTGTTTCAGATAATCTTTTTTACTAATTTATTTTAATTGCACATATGTGTGGGGTACAGTGTGATAATTCATGTATACAACATGTAATTATCAAATGGGGGTACTTAGCCTACACTTTACTTTCAGGAATCATTTCTATAATTTGAATCTGCTATTCTGTTGTCAAACCAATCAGAATTATTATTTGATGAAACACTTTAAGACATGAGAACTATGAGGTATATCATTTATTACTTAAATACAAAATTTATACATGTAATGACATTCATATGTACATAATATCTTTAAAACAGAAACTTATCCCTCTGATTGTTTTGCTTTGATAACACTGTAGTGCTCACTTTAATTTTCGTTTATTATTTCATTGCTCCCTGACATGATTACATGGACAAAGTTCATTAAAAAATTATTTTACTGCCTATATTTCCTTTCATTGCCATCGCTATTATTAATTTTATTGAATTATTAGTACTGCAAATAATTTTGTCCTATAAAAAGATTACTGAAAAAAATGTCTTGCTGTGGTTATAAAATAAGTTCATGGTGACACTGGGGAAACACATATCCATACATCCTGGTTTGCACATAGTACTGGACCCTGGCAATTTCTCCACCAGGGAGCTCAGGAAAGTGTCCTGCACTGTTTGCTTTGAGGACCAACCTAAACTCCTCCTCTGAAGCACTTCTCACCTACAGCTTGCACTAGGTATGGCATCTCATGTCTTCATGATGTTGGTCCTTCAATTTCTCCTCACTGGAATTTCCTTTTCGAATATGCAAACAATGTACCCTTATGAGTCACTAAAGGTCACTGTATCTTCTTTATGTAATCTTTCTTGTCACAGTTCTAGGAATAGCATCCAGTTCTTTATCTGAGCTCCATGACATTTCACAAAGACCTCTGCACAGGCACTTATACAAAACTTGAAATATTACAGATATATCCTGAAACTAAGTAATTAGCGCTTTGATTTATAAAATATTTCAAATATAGATTAAATGTGCAGGAAAAAAAAAAACAATAAATCTCATGTTCCCACCACCCAGAATTAATAGCTGCAAACATTTTGTCAAGTTTGGTTCAACATGCTAATTAATAATAATGTTGTAATAGTAATGTTGTTATGACTAAGAACACAGACTCAAATATGTGCCATTGAAAGTCATTTTCCTTTGTGTTACCATTCCCCTCCATCCAATAACAGAGGTAACCAGTATACTGATGTTGATATGTGTTCTTCTTAGCAATGCTCTGAACATTTGTTATTAAGATATGTGGCAAACTATATCGTATACATGCATATATTCATTTATATAAATATATACCTATTAGCAAATATATTGCATTCAAATACTTTGTTAAATTTTTATTTAAGTTTTATTTTTAATTCATATATTTGCTAGCTGGGCACAGTACCTCATTCCTATAATCTCAGTGTGTCAGGAGGTTGAGTTAGGAAAATCACAAGTTCAAAACAAGCCTCACCTCATCAACTTGATGAGGCCCTAAGCGACTTAGTGAGACCTTGTATCAAATTAAAAATAAAAATAAGAAAAGCTGGGAATGTGGCTCAGTGGTTAACTTTCCCTGGGTTCAATCCTGGGCACCACCCTCGCCCCCCAAAAAAAATATATATATGGTGTTGTAAATCATATCTTTCTACTACTCATTTATTTCTGCTGACTTGATTTTTCAGGTTTTGTGAATTTGTATTATAATTATGATTTTGGAATAAAAGCTACTTGTATAAAATATTTTATTGTACATACCATATTTTATTTATTATTCTAATAATGACGATAATCAACATCATACCAATTTATTTGCACACTGTCCATGCAGAAAAATGTCTACTTCTATGAGATTTTTTTTGATCTTTTAAGCACATGCAACTTGGTGGGTTTGAGAGGAGATGATGGTGTTTTTCTGTGCATTTTTAAATATTGATGATAAGATTGTTTTATTGCACTGAGCACCTCTTTGTGCCTGTACTGTTTGCAGCTTCTAGAATATTCAAAAGAACACATGGCACTGACACCTGGAGGGAGCTATAGACCCACACAATAAGCTGAAAAATAATGCATAAGTAAATTACCAAGTATATACTTGATATATACTCCTTAGGAATATACTATACACATATTTCATTCACAAAATATGAAACATACTAGTGACAATTAGAGTGGAAAAGACTTAATCAAATTATCATTTACTTCCTTCTACTAGGAACAAATATAGAAATAATTTCCTTTTCATGAATAATTGCATCCATCAGGAAAAAACACCCATATAGATGCTAAAAGCATTGTATCCTAACTTTGGTTGGTCTCAATACTTAGGTTGAGAAGCTTAAATTAATTGTAAAGAATAAGTGTTTTTTTTTTTTTTTTTTTTTTTTTTTTTTTACTAGCAGATGTAAAAGTCTTCTAGCTATCTATTGCTGCATAATAAACCTTTCCAATGGTAGCTTAAGGCAATATCAAGATCTATTTTGCTCACCAATGTGGGGGCTGATTAGACTTGGCTAGGCAGATCTGACTTGGGCTTTGACACACCTTTGTAGTCAGATGGGCATGAAGCTGGAGCCATGTGGGAGGCTCCCTCCCTGGTGTACCTGCCTCATTGACTAGGAAATTCAAACAGCTGGGGGTGGAAAGATGGGGATTATTGGATGTCTCTGTCTCCATGATGTCTCTGCAAATGTCTTCCCACATGGTCATCTCAAGATAGTGGCACATCTTATAGGTCAAATCAGATCTCTTGGAATGACTGTCCTAGGTGAGACTAGAAAAAAAATCTATACATCCCCTTTTAAAATAGTCACAGCAGTCATGCCATGTAACTGTTGCTTCCTTTCATTTGTTGAGGCAGCCCCCCCAAAATGCCATCCAAGATCAGGGAGAGAGAATGTAGACAGCCTTTGAATGGCAAGAATGTCAAAGGATTTGGAAACATGTTTTAAAACCACTATAATAGAAAATCATAAGCACATCTTTAAAAATCTTTAAAAATCAAATTCAGAATTTTCACCAGATATATGTGAAATAAAGACAAATAATTATATTGAAAATCCTTTTCAAACCATGTCGATCTTACCGGTCAAATCAGATAACACGTCCACCCTAAAGACTCTGATGAGTAATTTTTTTTTTTTACCTTCTAGATCATTTCACTATCAAAATGTTATTCCAATAATGTTGAAAAGGAAATAAAATAGCTCAGTGTTACACAGACTACATAGATAGACTTCTATAGAGAAGAGGTTTTGACAAATGTATTGGGGACAAAACAATTTCAAAAAGGACAAGAAATCCATTAAAAAGTGATACATATTTTACTAAAAAAAATGACCCTCTCTACAAGTATATAGTATCTTATACTTGAAAATTTCTACTGCACTAATCTCCCATAGTAGATAACAGCAACTGGAGTTACTAGATTAAAAAAATGTATGTCTTTGATCTTCAAGGTGTTGTGGTAGAAGATTAGGATGCAGAAAAACTTTGGTAAAGATTATCCACCCTCCAAGAGTTTACAATGGTGGTAATTAATTAATTACCATTGCAGTAACAACTTCTAGAATGTTGAAAGTATGCCAAATACAATGATTATAACATCTGTTTTTTCTTGGTGAGATTTATGATGTGCACATTTTCTACTCATCTTGTAGCTAAGGAAAGATGAAGGTGAGGCATGTGATTACAAACTAAATTCCTATCAAGTGTTTTAGCCATGGCACAAAACTAAGATCCATATATAAGGCCAATGTGCATTATGCACTATGCACAATGGTTGGCAGGGACTCTAAATATCATCTAAATTCATAAATGTGAAGCACAGTATTCACTTTGGGGATTGTAATATATTGGAGGACAGACAGAGTTTGAGCTGACCCTTGAAAGATGACTCGATGTGATTTCAAGAAGCAATGAGAGAGTGAAGGAAATGACTTTAGCCACATCAATAAGTTTTTCAGTTTTTATGAAAAGAAGAAAAAAACATGAAGGAAGTGATTTGGTGTATAAAATATGATCTGTCTGAAAGATAATTTGGAGAACAAAGTAATAAAAATGCTTTGTCTCTAGTATTGTATATAAGGAATTTTTCAGAAAAAAAGTATTTTATTATATATGTCATTCAAACAAGGGTTTATAGATTCTTTATGGACCCTTTATGGATTTGGAACTTATTCGTTGTGTGTGGAATGGAAATTGTGAGTTTATGTGAAACAAAATCTTTGACATATGAGGAAGGGAAACATCAAAACTGCACCAATGAGTTTGATTCTTGACTATTGCTGCAGATTCATAAAAAAAAAAACAAAAAACTCATACACTTCTACTTGAACAGAATCTGAAAGAATTTTCCTCAGAAAAAGGCAGCCAACTGGAATCATAGAGAAATCTGACAGTGACTAAGATAAATATCTAGAGAATTACAGGTAGAGGACAGTTGAGAAGAAGAAGAGACAACACGTTCACATTAGCCCCAGGATATGCACATGGAAAGCAAATCTTATCCCTGAGTTTTTCATTGCATGAGTCCTGTTGTATTAACCAATTTGGGTTGACTTTTGTTGTTTATTTGCAATTAAACAAATCCTAAGTGATATATCTTGTTATATATAGTATAACACATTAGATCAAAGTCTAACCACAATGAAATCAGCCAACAATCTTCATTCTTTCATTGATAAATTTATCACATAGTTAATTTTACTTCTACCTTGTAAATGAATCTGGCACCTAACTGAAATAGGCAAAACATATTTTGGACCAGCCTCAAGGTTGCATAGTGTAGTAGAAGTTCCTTATGCAAATAGTTATAACCCAGTGTTAGAAATAATACAAAGAGATAGAGTAAACATTACCTGGACCCGGAGCATATAAATGTATTTTGCAGACTGAGAAGAATGGGGAATGTTGTCTAAAATGAGATTTAAAATGTCCAACTTGTAATCCTCTCTATATTGCAACAATTGAATCAGGATATTTTTGAGATTTATGATTCTATTTTTTCTCCCAACTCATCTTAGAGTCATGACATTAGAAGCATCTTCTCTGAAGCAGTGTGTGTGGAAATGCTCAGCAGCAAACCCCCACCCAAACTCCAGGTATTGATTCTAGGTATTGATTCAACCATAGGTAGAGCGATTGTTGTTGAATAATTTCACAAGGTAAGAATTGGGACAACTTCAAATGCAGGTCATCAGCATGTGCTCTGTGGACTTGAAATGCAGTTCATGGCTTTTGACATTTACATGAAATGTTCCTGAAAACATAATCTGTATCTCCAAAAGGCAGGGGAAAGAATAAATGCCTATGTCTTGTTCAGATTATTTCTGTTTAAGTGACATTTTGAGAACAAGATAGGTTTACATAGAGTTGAACTCAAGACTGTTGTGTGGCCAGGAATCATCTAATTCCAGGTGGTGAGGACTGTAAGCCATCTGACCTTCCAACCTAGATTCTTACAAATTCAGCACTCACAAGAGCAAGTAGAGCAACCAACCCCAAGACGTTTGAAAAATTACAATATCTTTGACTTGCAATTCTTTAAAATTCTGATTTTATGTTTTCCAAAATTTTATTATAAAATTTATCCAATCTGTAGTATATATGGGTGAATTTTTCAGTGAATATCCTCTGGAAGCTACTATAGACTGCTGGCTTGATCACATCTAATCCTTTCTTCATTCAGATCTCCACCAATTAATCAACCTTATCTTTTGATTCATTTCACAGTAAGTTAAATAAACATGCATGATAAATACTTCAGCCTGTCTATTGTCAAATAGAGTTCAATATTGTTAATAATGTTCATATTTACAAACAATGAACTACATAAATCTTAAGTTCTCTTGCTTAGTGTTAATCAATGCGTGTACTCAGGTATCCAAATACCTATCTACAATTGAACTCTAGCACCGTCTCAGAGAGTTTTGTCATGATACCTCCTAGGTATTTCCCATGACCAATACACTGGGCAATACACAATCCTGGTTCATATTTTTTTCCCATAGCATTTAGTACCATCTCATATATTTGCCAATATTGTAACAGATTTACTGTTCCTCATACCTGCTAACATTTGTTATTACCAGTCTTTAATTTTTACCATCCCAGTGGGAGGTAATTGCATTTCAGTAGAGTTCGTGGATGTTTTTCTGCAGTCTAATAATACTGAATCATTTTTTATGAGTTTATTGTCATTTCTTCTTTTGTAAAGTGTCTGTGAAAATGTTTTGCTTGTTTCTAGTTGTATTGATTGTCATTTTATTGTTGAAATATAGGAGATTTTTATAAATCCTGAATACTACTCCTTTGACAGATATATATTTTATTTTGAAAAACATATTTTCATTGTTTATGGCTTGTCTATTCATTTTCTTAATGATGTATTTAATAAGTGGAAATTTTCAGTTTGTCAAATTCCATTTTTTTCCTATTATTCTGCTTTTGATTATTAACAGCAGCTTTTATAATGTTTAGTTCTGGAAAGAGACAAAGTCAGGAATAAAAATAAAAGTTTTAAAGTGATTTGAGCATATATCTGATTTGTCTGATATTGATAACCTGTTTATTCAATTTTTTTTAGTTCCATCCATGTACAGTATACTTTGCCAAAATGCAAGTGTGAACCTTACCCTACTAGAGTAATAAAAGGGTAAATAAGGCATAGAAAGAGGTTAGTGACTGCTGGAGAATCTTATTCCAGATGAAATCAGTAGGAAATGAACCCATGATTAATTCTTATTTTAGACAAATACTATAATAATAGCAAACATTTTTATGGCACATTTTTAGAGTCCAACAGGCTGATGGCTCCATTTGCCTTTTCTGTTTCTTCCTCCCATTGCTTTATAAAAGAGTTCCCCTTCTTAGAAACCTGTGATACTATAACCCTGCTTATTTATAGGACAATTGTTTTAGTCAGATTTTTCATCAGAGTAAAAGACCTAACCAGAGCAATTAGAGAAAGAAAAGATTGTTTGGGGTTCATGGTTTCAGAAATTCAACCAACTCCACATTTCTGGACTTAATGTGGGATAGAACATCATGGTGGATAGTTGTGATGGAGACAAGCAGATCAAGGCATGGCAATCAGGAAAAACAGAAATCTCCTGTCACCAGGGAAAAAATACACACCCCAATGGCATGCCCCCAGTAACCCACCTCCTCCAGTCACACCCCACCTGCCTATAGTACTGCTGAGTTCATCCATATCAGTGGAATAATTATTTAGGTTCTCATAACCTAATCGTTTTGCCTCTAAACCTTTTTACATTGTCTCACACATGCACTTTTGGGGAACACCTCATACTGAAACTGTAACAGCAATGAAGAAAATGGAAGAAGGAAGAGGAAGAAGAAGAAAGGAGAAAATGAGCTTCAGATATGAAACAAACTGAATCCTGGTCTTCCTGAATCTAAGAACTAAGGTCTTACCCATTCTATTTTATGGAGTATTCAGCTTTGCATTGCTGTGACCAAAAGACCTGACAAGAACAATTTATAGAAGGAAAACTTTGTTTTGTTATGGATTCAGAGGCTCAGATCAAGGTCAGCTGACTCCAAAACTGTGGGCCTCAGGCAAGGAAGAACATCATGGTGGAAGGGCATGATGGAAGATATTTTTCAGCTCATGACAGCCAGAGAAAGCAGAGAGAAGTTGCGTGCAAGGCCCAGGAATAACATATTCTTGAAGTGCACACCCCCAATACAGTTATCATCCATTAATTCATTTAAATGATCAATCCATTAAATGGATTAATCCACCAATTTAATTATGTCTTATTATCTAATCATTTCACCTCTAAACATTCCTGCATTGTGGAAAATACCTCCTTAAAACATGGAAAATTAATTTCTAATTTTAAAAAATTGTGTGTGTATGTGATGGTTAATCTTGTGTAAACTTCTCTGATCATGGTGCCCAGACATTTGGTCAGACATCATTATGGATGTTTTTGTAGGACAAGTTTAACATTTAAATTGGTGAACTTTGAGTAAAGCAGATTAGTCTTCTTAATATGTGCGTGGGTCATTAGTTAACCAGTTGAAGATTTAAATAGAATGAATTGACTTCCCCAGAGTAAGAAGGAATACTTTCAACATATGGCCTTTGGACAATAAGCACAGCATCTAATTTTCATGGGGTCTCTAGACTGCCAGTATATCCAACAGATACTGAGATCTTAAAATAAATTTATCTATCTTTCCAAACATACATATATCCATCAATATATTCACCCATCTATCCACATATTCTTTTCTTTGTATTTCTCTGGAAAGTCCCCCAATGAGCAGCTCCGTGGTCTGAAAGGGTGGGGAAATAGCCAAATGAGCATCACCACAGAGGAGCCAAGATTGCTAGGGCAGCTGTGAGCCAATCATCAGCTGGCAGCTGGAAGTTTGCTGGCAGCTGGAAGTTTGCTGGGGCCCCTTCTGCTGTGGCTCTCAACATCTCCCCCTCTCTGTTTAAACAACAAGCATGTGGCTTAGGGACCATGCCTGCCTTAGGTTGTCCAATAGTACATATGGTGCTTACCCGTCATCAAATGAGCTGACCTCAAGGCGTCAGCCTACTGTCTTAGGTTGGTACCATTGCAATTGGATCTTACCCGTCATTGACTACCTGTCCAGCATACAGCCACACCTGTGGATAGGTCTTTATACCAGCAGGAGGGTGAGGTTCTTTGCCTCACCTCTGTTGACCCCCAAATTTTAGCTGAACAACCATCACAAGCAGAAGGGAGGAGGATACACCAAGCCAATTGATGGCTCCTTTTGGAGAAATTGTACCACTGATGACACCATCAGCATAAATACCCCAACACTACCACAAGTCCCTGCACCAATAGATAGTTCACAATGCATACAAGTGAGTTCACAATGCATACAAGTGATACATAGTCCAGGCAAGTTCTGCAAGCAGTTCAGTGATAGCTATTGCAGAAGCTGTAGATTGGTTTTATCTTTGTCTTCACTGGCACTGGGATGAAGATAGGAATTCTGGCAATAATGGCTAAAGAAAAAATTATGTAACATTCCAGAAGGCACTAAAAGAAAACAATTTTCTGAACAATTTACATTATCTTGAACAGAATTATTAAATATAATGAAAAGGAAAGGTGAAAGTAAACAAACAGATCTGTTAACCTCCTTTTTTGTTCACATATTAAAACAATCCTCAACAGCTTTTTACCCAATTTAAATTAAACCATTTAAATCACATTAAAAAAAAATATTTGGATCCATTTTTTTCATGAGCGTTCATCATATATGATATATGGACATATGTATATACAAACATACAACATAAAACACAAGTGTGTACACATAATATAATACATACAACATAACATAATGGTAAAGGCCTTACAACTTTTTACAGGTGAAATCTCCATTGCAATGTTTAAAAACTCTATAGTCAAAAAACAGAACTGATCGGCAAAACATTAAGCTAGGTCTGTATGAGCTCAAAAAACAAAATAGAACTTCATGATGTGGGAGAGGGCAATAATAAAATAGATATTGAAAAAAGCATCCTGGTTCTGTCGCAGATGTAAGGGTAGCCAAACTGGATCTCTGGATATCAGCTGTTATGGATTTGAGCCAAATCATCTTCTTTCTGGTCTGTAGAAATTGCTTTAGTTAATCTCTTTGGAATCCAAATCGGCTGCTGTTTTCCCTGTAGAAACACACAAACAGACCCCTGACTCCAGACAATTACTGGGTCAGGACCTTTCCATTGTCATGTTAGAATATCCTTCCAAAGTACCTTGGGCTTATGTACATTTTTTGGACACATATGCCTTTCCGCAGCATTAAGCCCTGATGAATCCAAATTTAAAAAGTTTAGAGTAAAAAGGGTTATTTTAAGTTTATCTTTGGGGAATATATACCCCTTCTCAATTCCCTCTTTTTGCTTTAGTAAGTACATTTTAATTGTTTGATGAGCTCTTTCAACTATGCCTTGTCCCTCTGGATTGTATGGGATTCCTGTTATATGAGTAATGCCAAATGATGAGCAAAATTGTTTAAAAGAGGTAGAAGTATAACCAGGGGAATTATCTGTTTTTAACTGTTTTGGAATGCCCACAGTGGCAAAATTTTGTAAGCAATGAGCTATAATATCTTTAGTTTTTTCTCCGGCATAAAGGGAGCCCATCAAAAATCCGGAAGAAGTATCAACTGTAACATGTAAATATTTTAATTTTCCAAATTCTGGCAAGTGTGTGATGTCCATCTACCAAATATGGTTAGTTATCAGTCCTCTAGGACTGACTCCAAGATTAATTTGTGGTAAAAAGGTCACACAATTTTGACATTGTTTTATTATTTGTCTAGCTTGTTCCTTAGTTATTTTAAAACGCTTTTGTAAAGTATTAGCACTAACATGGAACTTTTTATGAAAATTTGTAGCTTCTTCTAGTGTAGAGAAAATATGTATGTCAGGTGTAGTTTTATCTGCTAAATCATTGCCCAAACTAACTTAGTTGCCTTAGTTGCCTTAGTTGCCTTAGTTGCTCCAGGCAATCCTGTATGTGCCCTGATATGTCCTATAAAGAATGGATCTTTTCTGGCCCAGATTAGACTTTGTATAGTGGAAAGCAAAGAGAAAAGAGTAGAGGAAGGGGAAATCCTACCAGCATCTTCAAGGGATACTATAGCATTAACTATATACTGACTATCGGAAAATAAATTAAATACAGAATATTTAAACATCACAAAAGATTGTAATACTGCATTAAGCTCTAACTTTTGAGCTGATTGTTTGGGTTCTAAAAATGTAAAAGTTTGATCAGGGGTAACTACTGCTGCTGTATCATTATTTGACCCATCAGTGAATATGTTTGGATCATTCATGATAGGTGTTTTTCTTGTCATTTTTGGAAAAATTACAGGATGCAATGACCAAAAAGACAATAAAGGATTAGATGGTAAGTGGTTATCAAATGAAACATTAGATATGCACATAATTATTGCCAAGTATTTAACTCATTAGCTAACTCATCAATTTGATCCATAGTATATGGAGTAATAATTTTATTGGGAGAAATTCCAAACACTCCCTTTGCTGCTTTTATTCCTTTGATTATTAATTGTCCTACAGCCTCAGGATACCTAGTAAGAATACTGTTAGGAGAATAAGATAAATGTATCCATAATAATGGACCTTCTTGCCAAAATACTCCTGTAGGAATATTTTTTGTTGGTAGTACAATAAATAATAAAGGCAAACTTATATCAATTCTATCCAAATGCATATTTTCCATATATGTTTCAATAATTTTTAATGCCTTTCTTGCTTCAGGCGTTAACATTCGGGGTGAATTTGGATCTGATGGACCTTTTAGGATATCAAATGAAGGTTCCAACTCTCCTGTTGGTATACCTAGATAAGGCCTTATCCAATTTATGTCTCCTAATAACTTTTGAAAGTCATTAAGTGATTTGAGTTGATCTACTAGTATTTGAATTTTTGGTGGACGGACCATGGTTGAGGATAATAGAACTCCTAAATAATTAATTGGAAAATTTAATTGTACTTTATCTATTGCTATCTCTAGATTATATTTTCTTAATAAGTTTATAAGTGTGGCATAATATTCTAGCAATGTGTTTTTATCTTTGTATGCTAATAATACATCATCCATATAGTGAAATATTTGTAGTTCAGGATTTTAATTTCTAAGTGGCTGGATTACTTTGTTAACATAAATTTGACACATAGTTGGGCTGTTAGCCATCCCTTGAGAGAGTACTTTCCATTCATATCTCTGATCAGGACTTTCATGATTCAGTGCAGGGATAGTAAATGCAAAATGTGGACTATCCTCAGGATGAATTAGAATTTAAAAGAAAAAAAACAATATTTAATATCTATAACTAAAACATACCAGGTTTTGGGCAAAGCAGACAATTGAGGAATCCCCGATTGAGCGGGTCCCATAATAACCATCTCATTATTAATGGCTCTTAAATCTTGCAATAATCTCCATTTACCACATTTCTTTTTGATGACAAAAATGGGAGTATTATGTGGAGATACAGAAGGTTGTATATGTCCTTCCGCTAATTGTTATTTGACCAGATCATGGGCTGCTTGTATCTTTTCTTTAGTCAGGGGCCACTGAGGAATCCATACTGGTCTTTCTGATTTCCAAGTAATTTTTATTGTCTCAGTGACCCCTCCTTAAAATCCAATCCATGTCTGTCTGTTCCTTGATCTATTTGTATTGGTGCTGCTATACCTTGTTCTTGTTCTCCTAATCTTTTTCCTTTCCTAAAAACTTGTCTAGCCATAATAGTGGGCGCATTTGGATTGATGTTATTTGTTAATGTTAGTCCTAATTGATCTAGGACATCTCATCCCCATAAATTTACGGGAAGATGATCCAATACATATGGCTGTATAGTTCCTTCACATCCTTCAGGATCCTTCCAATCTAATACCATTGCACCTCTATGGGGATTCATCGCCACTCCTAGGCCTCTAAGCATTTGAGTGGCTTGTTGTAATGGCCAATGTTTTGGCCATTCTTGACAAGAGATGATGCTAACGTCTGCACCTGTATCCAGTAGTCCATTAAATTCATGTCTTTGAATATTTAGTTTTAGCATGGGGTGAGAATCTAAATTTAAAGAAAGCATATCCCCAATCTACATCTGTGGAGCCTAATCCCCTGGAACCTCTTTCTACAGTACGACTGGAAAATTTATCATGTAGGCTGGGTATTTTTAGTAACTGTGCTATTCTATCTCCTGGTGAAATTACTGATATACCCTTTGGAGAACTGGCTATAATTTTCATTTCACCTTCATAATCGTGATCAATTACCCCAGGACTTATCATAAGTCCTTTTAGAGTAGAAGAACTGCTTCCCAATAATAAGCCTACTATTCCTTTGGGAAGAGGTCCTTTTACCCCTGTGGGAATGATTTGAACTCCCATCTCTGGAGTTAGTACTGTTCTTGCAGAGGCGCAGATGTCCAACCCTGCGCTTCCTCTGGTTTGTCTAGTGAGGGATTTAATGGACAATGTGTCCTGGGCACTACCCTGATGGGGTTGCTGGGTTCCTCCAGTGCTCCATATATTTGTGGTCTTGGGCCCTGGAGCATTGGGCCTCCCTGTCCATTTTTTGGCAATGGAGCCCGATGCCTTTCTCCACGATATTGTGGATAAACACCTGGCCCTTGTTCGTTTTTTTGATAATGGAGTACCCTCTATGGTGGTTTGAGAATGGCATTCATTAGCCCAATGTCTCCCTCTACAGCATCGTGGGAAAATACCCAGGATTCTACTCCTTTGATACCTAGTTTTGTTAAACCCTCCTCCTATGGGGCAATTCCTTTTAAAATGTCTTGTTTGTTCACAATTGAAGCATGTTTTGGCCTGGCATCTAAAACCTGTTGTACTGCAGCTGCCACGACTTGCCCTTGTTCATTAATGTCTCTACATAATTTAATATATGTGTTTAAATCTTCATGTTTCCATGGTCTAATGACTTCTCTGCACTAACGATTCACTTGCTCATAAGCCAGTTGTTTTATTAATGGCATTGCTTGTTCTGTATTCCCCCAAACTCTGGTAGCTGTTTGAATAAGCCTATCTACAAATTCAGTGTAAGGTTCATTAGCTCCTTGTATTACCTTAGATAATTGACCTTGTAAACCTCCATGCCCTTGTAAAGTCTTCCATGCCCTAACTGCATCTGCAGCAATTTGTGAGTATACACCAGAATCATATGCAATTTGTTGCTGCTGATCCTCATAAGGTTGCTCTCCCAACAACATATCTAGATTTCTCTGAGGATAACCAGCTGCTGCATTTCGCCTAGCCATCTCCTTGCAAAATTCCTCATTGACAACCTTCCATAACAGGTATTGTCCTCCATTTAGCACAGCTTTACACATACTAGCCCAATCTGCTGGCGTCATGTTCAAGTTGATAATGGATTCGACCATGCTTACAGTGAAGGGTGTTTGAGGAATATGTTGTTACAGCCTCTTTTAGCTTCTTCACTGTTTTGAAATCTAAAGCATGGTGAATTCGCTGCCCTCCTGCCTGCTCAAATACAGGGCATGTTAATATTTGAGGTCCTGTCTCAGGATCCCATCTATCAACTGTGGGAGTTGGGGGCCTCCCAGCATATGGAGGTGGCACTGTTGGTTGGACACTTATGCCCTCTGGTGATAGAAAGGTGTTAGTAGCAGTCTCCTGTTGTAACTTTTCCCCTGATGGCTTTTTCTGCTCTAAACTTTCTTCCTCCTTCTGACTAGCTCGAGAGACCTTCTCTTTTACTTGAATCAATATGTCTTCTCCTTCCTCTACCATTGTCTGAACTGAAGGCATTGGACTAAGCAAACAAGATATGAACGTCCACAATGGTAATGTGCCAACTGGCAGAGTCCCTGGGCTTTTCTTTTTAAATCTTCACCATGATGATTCCATTGTGATATATTTAACAACTCCTCCTTAAAAGCCGTGGGCTACATTTTTGTATTGTATCAAGGTATGCTATGACTATTCTTGATTTTACTGAGATGCCTCCTTCATCTAACAATTTACTTAACACTCTTTTGGTTTGTTTTTTACTAATTTCTGATCCCATATTTCTAATATAACTATAATACAACCCAACAAGATAACGCCAAACAAAACTGAAACAGAATGAAACAAAATTAGAACAACAAAAAATCATTATAATAGATTTTCTATCCTCCTGAAATGTCCATCCGTCCTTTCTCCCTATCTGTTCCTCAGATGTGAGCGGTTTTTCTTCCATCTTACACATCTCCAGGGACAGGCAACTTAAAACAAAAGTGAAACAAAACAAAAGAAGAATCTTAAAATGGCTACCCATCCTCTCGCCCTGCCCTCAGGGGCGAGCAGTTTACCTTATCACTTACCCTCAGTCATTCCCCTTGCGGGCCACCAAATGCAGCAGTCTGGCTGGGCACAATTCAGGAGCCACTTATCAAGCAGAAATGAACTTTATTTTTAAAACACACACGCCACACCACACGAGCTCTTCAGGAATTCCCTCAGAGCCCAACTGCCACCACCGGCTTCCCATAAGCCTCTCAACCCCCCCACTCCTCCTGCTCTTGAGGCCGATTGGCTGGGTCACATGGGTGGAGCCAAAAAAAGTCCCCCAATGAGCAGCTCTGTGGTCTAAAAGGGCAGGGAAACAGCCCAATGAGCATCACCGAAGAGGAGCCAATCAGCTGGCAGCTAGAAGTTTGCTGGGGCCGCTGTGAGCCAATCATCAGCTGGCAGCTGGAAGTTTGCTGGGGCTGCAGTGAGCCAATCATCAACTGGCAGCTGGAAGTTTGCTGGGGCCCCTCCAGCTGTGGCTCTCAACAAAGCACAGCATCTAATTTTCATGGGGTCTCTAGGCTGCCAGTATATCCAACAGATACTGAGATCTTAAAATAAATTTATCTATCTTTCCAACCATACATATATCCATCAATATATTCACCCATCTATCCACATATTCTTTTGGTTGTATTTCTCTGGAGAATCACAAGTAATACAATGTGTGTATGTGTGTGTGTGTGTGTGTGTGTGTGTGTGTGTGTGTGTTTAGGCAGTTTTTTCATTGCTTTGATCACAAGAACAATTTTAGAGGAGGATAAGTTTATGTGTTGCTCATTGTTTCAGAGGTCTCAGTCAATAGATGTCCAACTTCATTGCTGTGGGCTAAAGGTAAGAAAGAACTGATCATGGCAGAAGGGTATGATGGAGGAAGGCAGGCAGTGACCTGCATGATTCCTGGTGAACATGATATAGATATATATATATATATATATATATATATATATATATATATAGAGAGAGAGAGAGAGAGAGAGAGAGAGAGAGAGAGAGAGGCAAGATAATAATGACCGGGTCTTGCAAAAAAATCATAGTCATTGAATGTATAAATGCCTACTGGAGGCAAAGAAGAATGGCAGGGTACAGAATTCTGAATGCAAAATGAACTCTACTCAGTTTCTAGAATGCTGGTGGTAGTCAGGCCTCTACCCTTTCATCTGGAGGCTGGCAAATGTTTCTCTGATAACTCTGGCAAATCCAATCAAAGAGATCAATGTAAGCTCCATCAGGCAAATGCAAGATACATATTCTCAGTGTTTACAAAGAGGTTTTAGTTTCTTCTACTTAATTTTGAATAGACAATAAGATTTTTATCTGAAAATTTCTCTAGCATGAAAGATTGAGTACAGATATAATCATACACACAAAATTAAGAAAGCTTTGTCAAGACAAGCAAAACTTCAAATAAATAACTATCCATAAGTGAGCGACTTTAGAGAAATATGAAAATATTTTGTAATTATGAAGCAAGAAAAGAACTTAGAAAAAATAAGAATACTCATAGAGCAAAACAAATTTTCAAAGGTATGCATATAAAAAATTTTAATAGAAGTTTGAAAATGTAATTGGATGCATACTGGATACAGAAATCTTTTGAAAAATAAGACAAAAAACAAGATAGGTAATAGAAAGGATTAAAAAAAATCAGAGAAGCTATTAAGAATTATATGAAGCATGTTCCTAAGTCATGTTTCATAGTGATTTAGAATCAACAACAGAATTATTGATTGAAAGAGAATCTTTATATGCCATGTGTGAATGCCCAGGGTAAAAAAGCTCAGTGTACCTGGGCATTGAATGAATATAAGCCCAAAACATGATATAGGCAATACACACACACACACACACACACACACACACCACGTATAAAAATAACCAGCTGTCCAAATACTTAAGATTTCTCTTATACCAACAAAAAAATGTGATTTTTTAATTTAAAAAAATCAATTTTGATTTAGAATTCTGTTGCAAGCTAAATTAACAATCCATTGACAAAGTAAAGAATTTTACAAAATATCTTCAAAAGCATAACTGGTGTACTACATTTTTTATTAAGAAGCTATGGAATCATGTGTCTCATTGGAAAAAGAGAATAGACCAATAATGACAACAGGGATTCAGTAATCAAGGGGCCCAAAGAAAATTACTATCATAGTGATTCAGAAGAAACCCATACAGAAATTTTGTGCCAGAATCAGAGATATTCAGTGTCTTTAAACAAGTCAGATGCTTTTAAGAATATATTGATGTGTTTTGTAATGATGTTAATGTCTTAAGAGAGCTTGTGGTGAGATTCATAGTAATTCTGTAGTGAAAAAAATATCAGGTAGAACAAAATAAAAATAAATTTATTCCTTAAATTATTAAAAAAAAGTTTTGTTAGAAAGTAAAAGTAACTTATTTATTGTTTCAGCTCTAAATAGCATTTAAAACTTCAAAATAATGTAAAAAGTAATGATTAAATTAATTTAAATTACATTTTTATGGCGTTTTAAGGGTGAGGAGAGAAGGAAGAAAGATATACAAGTAAATGGTTAAAAAGCACTTGAAAAGATGCCTAATGTCATTAGGAAAATTCAAATCAACACAGCAGTGAGATATTCCTTCCTTCATATTTACTAACACTAATGATAATAATAACAGATGTTGGCAATGATATGGAAAAATTGTAATCCATTTTATATTGCTGGCAAG
Source organism: Marmota flaviventris (assembly GCF_047511675.1). Classification (NCBI taxonomy): domain Eukaryota; kingdom Metazoa; phylum Chordata; class Mammalia; order Rodentia; family Sciuridae; genus Marmota; species Marmota flaviventris. Next base: position 99,304,199 of record NC_092508.1, on the reverse strand, counting down.
AATGTAAAATGGTGAATAAATACATTTGCCTAATGACAAAGAAAACTCAAAAATGTCTGCTTACTACTCATATATAGTATAGCACTGAAATGTATTGCCAATGTGATTAAGTAAAGGAAATAATAGGAATATATATTAAAAAGAGAAAATGTTGTCTTTATTTTCAGAAGGGTTTATTGTATATGGAGAAAATCCAAGGAATCTACAAAAATGATCCCAGAACTACTAGGCAAGGTCAACAAGATTGCAAATACAAAATCACCATACAAAAAGCAATTATATATTAATAATGAATGTCTGCATTGAAATTAAAAATATAATTCTGTTTATTATGTTCAAAAATTAAATATTTAGTTGTAATTTTAATAAAAACACACAAACTATACTGAAAATTACATAAAACTAATGAAAGCTATCAAAGATGAACTAGTTAAATGGATATACATATATTATATATATATATTAGTATTTTGTAATCTTTTGTATACCGCATTAATGGATTAGAAGGCTCAACACAATAAAGATGTTATATGGGCTTAACACAAATCTTATCAAAATCTCAGTGATATATTCTTACAGATTTCAACAAGATTTTTCTAAAATTTGCATGCAAAGCCAAAGATACTAGAATAGCAAAAACAGTTTTAGAAGACTATTAAGTACAAGGGAATGGTTTATTTGGCTTCAAGACATCATATAGCAACAGTAGTCAACACCACATGCTATTTGTAAAAGAATAGATGTTAATAAATTGAACAGAATAAGGAATTTAGGAGTATTCTTTCATAAGTATCCAAATACTTTTAGTCAAGGATATAGAGGCAGATAAATTGGGGACATTTTAAATAAATGATATTATAACAACTGTACTTCCCTGGGCAAAATAAATGAAAAAAAGGAAAAGAGGTAAGTAACAAAAATAAGCCTAAAATGTTATGAAAATGATGACTTAAAATGGAGCACATAGCTAAATGTTAAAGGCAAACTTAGAAAATTTAGTAACATAAGAGGAAATTTGTAGGATTCATGATTGGACAGGATTTTTTTAAATATGGAAACAAAAATGCAAGTCATAAAAAGAAGAATTGATAAACTAATGTCCTAAAATTAAAGATTTTGCTCTGTTGAAGGCCTTATAAAAAGAATGAAAAGATAACCTATTGAGGAAGAAAATATTTGTAAACCCCATTTCTGCTAATGAACTAGAATCTAGAAAACTCTCGAAACTTAGAATCATAACAAATAATCCAATTAGAAAAGAGGCAAAAGAAAGAAGGATATACAAATACTTAAAAAGCACAAGATAAAATGTTCTACATCATTAGGTATTAGAGAATTCTATATTCTAATCACAATGAGATAACGATGTACAACTTATAAAGGCTTTAATGAAAATAGAACAAGGCTGTTCAGTGTGAGAAGGAACAATCTCTCAGCCACTGCTGTTGGGGATATAAAATACTATCATCTTATTCTGGACCTAAGAGGTGTCTTTACTGAGCTAGGTGCCCTGAGGTGCCTGATTAGTTTTTGTGTTAAAATTTTGGTTTGGAGATTTTTGTCAACTACATAGTTTGTGAAACCTGTGCTTGCATTCACAGGTGCCATAGATTTGGGGCTCACTTTCTCCGGAGAGCTGCTATAATTTGCTTGACACTTCTGCAGGCCTTTGAATGAAGTGGTTTTAGTCTCTCTTCTAGGTAAAAGATAGCTATTACTGAGTTTCCTTCTTTAAAGTCCTTAGTTCCAATTTCACGCAGCTAGAGGAGGCTGCAATAAATGACCAATCAGCTTTGATACCCACACAAGAGTACAACTTAAAGATTTTCAGTGGCACACACATGCTGTTATCCCAGTGGCTTGCAGGGCTAAGAAAGGAGGATTTATGAGTTCAAATCCTGCCTAGCAACTTAGTGAGGCCCTAAGAAACTCAGAGAAACCCTGTCTCTATATAAAATACAGAAAGAAAGAAAGAAAGAAAGAAAGAAAGAGAGAGGGGGGAGGGAGGGAAGGAGGGAGGGGGCCAGGGATGTGGCTTGGTGGTTAAGTGCCCCTGGGTTCAATCTCTGGTACCAAAAAAAAAAAAAAAAAAGATTTTGATGCTTTTCTGTATTATGTGCTCATCTATCAATAAATTGTGTTTTTCCCCATCATTAATATCAATGTTATAGGTAATATTCCTTGAAAAATATTTAAGGTGTTTCTTATTGATTGACACTGATTTATGCCTAATCATTTTGAAAATTCACATTTGGTGCTTAGTGTTTGTCTTTCAATTATACGCACACAGATTTCCACCAACAAACTCTTGTTGTTTTTCTGTTTGTTTGTTTGTTTACACTTTTTTGGTGTATGTATTTTCACCCAAGCCTCAATTTTTGACTCATACCCAATTTTCTCTTCCATAAAAATAAATTTTAGGAATCTCCTCTTTTGATTTATACTTGCTTTTCCTATGTTTTAAAAGTGATATCTATTGTCTTATGTTTAAATCCATCATCAATTCACCTAATTTGGAAATAAATCAAATACATTTTAACATCCAGGACATAGGATTAAACATTTGAAAATTATTTCAACAACTATGGAATAGGTAAACATGTGGGCAACATAGTATATAGATAATAGTAGATAAGACATTGACACTTTTTAGTTTAAATAAAATAATATTAATATATATGAAAGAATTATAATGGTATAATTAGTTAACAATATAAAAATTATAATATAAAATATAATAGTGTAATTAGTTGACAATATGAAAAATCATATCTGCTTTCTAACAACATTAAAATAAGAAGGTATTTAATCATCTTTTCTTGCATAAAAAGAAAGTCACCATATTATGTTTTATATGTTCATATATGAAAAGCATTAACCTTCACAGGATAGTTCCCTTTAAACCTACAAGTTAGCTTTAAATCTAATTTTTAGAGATAAGTGGGGAGCTGGCCACCAGAGAAGATGTGGACTCATCACACCTCCTTCTACTGTTTACCTCAGGATGTAGCAACAGTTATGCGCAGGCAGGTGTCCGACTTCTCAGAGCACTAGTGGAGGAGGAACACCCAACAGGAATTTATGTTGTGTGGAAATCAAATCTCTGTATATGAGGTAAGACTCACACAATCAGAAGTACAAATAGAACTTTAACTCAATGGACTTCCTTTTTATTTTTAACATTTGAATTTTCTTTTCATTTTAGAAATACTATGATTCACCAAAATTAGGAACAAGACAAAATTCACAGGCAAGCAGATGACTCTGGGATTGGAAGAAAGTTAGCACTGACAAAATCAGATTTCTTTATGCCTCTTGGCTTGTCCATGTGGTCAGAAATTATAATTCTTCATATAAGGAGATGCTGGAGGCTTACAGTCAAATAATTTATAATTTACCTAATATCACAAAGAAAGACAAGGATATATATCTATCTCTAAACTTCTGGAACATATTGCCCAATTATCTATCTCAGCCTGAGGATATTGCATGTATAAAAGAAGGTTTTTGTGGATTTTTTTTTTTTTAAAAAGGGTAGAGGGAAGTACATAGGATTTAGAAAATCTCTTATGGAAAGGCACAGAAACATGTCACATATTCTGAAAGATAAACATCTTGCTAAAGCAGAATTGTGTAAACAAGACTGATTAGTTAGTTGGCCCACTCTGGGGAGCTGTGGTAGTTAAAGTTATCCACTAAATGAAGTCACCCACATCTGATAGTATCAGAAAATTCAGTACATTCATCATCCGTGTCTGCAGTTTCGATATCTATGAATTGAAGCAACTAGGAATCAAAGAACTTTGACAAAACAATTATATTTGTACTGAATGTGCATATACTTTTTGTCATTATATCCTAAATAATATGGTAAATCAACTACTTACATAGCATTTGCACAGTATCAGGTATTAGAAGTAATCTAAAATAGTTTGAAAATATACAGAAAGATACACATAGGTTACATGAAAATACTATGCTATTTTATATAAGACATCCTTGAATTTTGGAATCTACAGTGGATCAGAGAACAAACCTCCATGGATATAGAAGGATATATTTTTTGGGGGGTGAGGGGTTACTGGGTATTGAACTCAGGAGCACTCAACCACTGAGCCACATCCCCAGACCTGTTTTGTATTTTATTTATAGACAAAGTCTCACTGAGGTGCTTAAGACCTCATTTTTGATGAGTCTGGCTTTGAACTTGCAATTCTCCTGCCTCAGCCTTCTGAGCCCCTGGATGTGCCACTATGCCTGGCAAGGGATGAATGTATCTTAAGAGATAACATAATTTTATTTTATTGGAAATGGGTTTATATACATTTCAAAATAAATTATACAAATTATACAATGTAATCTATAAACTATAATTACAAACTGATAAGAACAAGTGATTTCACTTAAACGTCTGTGTTCTGGTATTTTTAATCAGTTATTTTTTTTTCCCTAAACCATATTCTGTATTATTAACATTGTTGCACTTTAGACTTTCAAATGCTGGTGTATTTGTCTATTTTTTGTTACTATAATAAAATACCTGAAGCTGAGTTCTTTATAAAGAAAAGAAATTTATATAGGTTTACATTTCAGGAGGCTCAAAGACATGGTGCTCATTCTGGTGAGAAGTTTTTGATCACATTACAATACAGCAGATAGCATTCCAGCAGAAGTGCAGGTGAGAGGGAAGGATTGTATGGGAAAACAGGAAGCCAGAGCAGTTGGGGTGGGCCAGGTTTTTCTTGTATTACAACCCTCTTGGGAAAACCAATCTATGAAACTATCTTAATTTCTTTTGAATAAGCCAGACCCTTCTACTGAACCCTCCTCAAACCACCACCTCAAAATCATCACACTGGGAATCAAGCTTCCAACACAAACCTCAGGAGGACAAAACACATTCCAACCATAAAAGTTGTCAATACAATTTTTCACTCCATTGCATCCAGTCTCTTATAATTGGTTGAGCTATCTTGGATGTTGTGTGAACTTTTAAGGAAAGTTCTTTTGGTTGATAAGCCTTCCTATAACTTTGGTTCATGGAATGTGACCATTCCTTCTCTGATTTCTCATCGGGGTAACTGTAGCCAAAAGAAGACCTGTGTAATTTTTTTTTTCACAAGACTTTCCAATAAGTTCAATTCTAAAAACAACTTCCCCCTTCCCCGTGGGAAGACAAATGCTGATTGCATTTCTAGTTTTCTTATGTCTTTTCTGCACAGGTTGTCACCACCTCTCTATGCAGCTGTATTGGTGACACTCATGTCTCAGATAGGGCTCATGTACCATCAAACTGTAGTTCCAAATGAAGAATGTCAGTCCCCAACATGTTATTATCTTTAGAGTCCAATATTAAATGACTATATGAAGTACAGTATATTACCTTTTAGTAGTAGTGGGTAAAGGCTTTATCCCTAGTTCTCATAGAATGAAAGGTACAAAAGCCTGAGACTTGTCTCATTTGTAATGGAATAGAATCGCCCCTTCCTATGAGTGGGGAAAATCATTAGGTAAGCCTGTGTGCCTGTGTGTGTGTGCCTGTGTGTGTGTGCATGTGTGTTCATGTCTGTGTGTGCAATAGGGAATCACTTACCTGGGAAGAATAATTAGGAGAGGAGTGTTGGATGACAGAATCATAATCTTCCTTTATTATACCAAGATTTTTATGCAAGAGTGTGTATATGTCTCCAATTCCACTCTGCTGTCTTTATTGCATTTGTTAGTGAATCACACATAAAATTGTTTTGGAGTTGGGGAGAAACAAGCTTTAAAAAGCTCACAATTTATCCCCCATTTATGCAGTGATAAAGCTAGCTCCTTGTGCCATCTTAAGTATAAAATATTGTAGTTTACATTGTGTTTATTTTCATGGAAGTATGCTCCCAACATTCTTTCCATAAAACAGATGTGTTTTGAGGAAAATATATGTTTCCCATGTGCCCATTTATAGATATAGGGTTTCTCGTGGGAGCTGAAAATATTTTCACTTTTTTCCTCTTTCAAATCCCATTAGAGGTAATTATCTACTTCCATTTCTTACTTTTATAATGAAATAGAAACATGTGATATAGTTACTAACTCAATTAAAGTTCTTAGCCTCCCAACTTGAATCTCTTGATACTAATAAGTGGGGTTTTGGTACATTTTATCTTCTAATAAAATTAACTCAGAATAACATGTAAGCATCTTGTATGTTTCATGATTTAAATTATTTTAATTATATATACATATAGTCACTATTATATGTGAAATAAGATAAATTAGTAAAATATGCACAAAGATGCATGTGGAAAAATAAAACTGCCCTTCTCTTGGGGGGCCTCATGACTTTATAAGCAAAACTATGTAACTAGTATAAAATTTTGTAAGTAATTTCTATTTTTTCACATGGTTTTAGTACATAAAGTATAGTAGACAAAAAATAGTGAGCCAAGCATGGTGGCAAACTCCTCTATTTGTAGCAACTCAGTAGGCTGAGGAAAGAGGATAGAAAGTTTGATGCCAGCGTCAGCAACTTAAGACGACCTTGTCTCAGAATAAAAATATAAAAAGCACTGGGAATGCAGCTCAGTTTTAGAGCATCCATGGGTTCAACCAAGGTACCAAAAACGAAAATTATATATGATATTTCAATTGGATTTATCTATGCCCATATCTGTATCTATTTCTATTTTTATATCTGAACTGTATTTATATATCTATCTATATCTGTATCTGTATCTGTATTTGTATCTATCTTCACCCTGACTTAAAGGAAGTTTAGTTATCTATCCAGTCAGATCTGGTAAGGACAGAGAAAGAAGACAGAGTACCCAGTTAGAACATTCTTAGCATGTTCCTTTTTTCCTTTAGAATTTCACCCTCCCCTTGTTTGGTCAGATACAGTTTGCTGTGGACTCCCTGGTGAAATGTGTGCATGGCAACTTTCTTCCTCCTTCCTCACGCTGAAGTTGCTTGTTCTGAGACAAAAGATGCTTGAGCACTAATGTCTTTCCAAAGAGTGAGTGTGTGGACGGTTCTAGGGTAGGGTCAACAGTTGTACACCAGTGACTCATTCTCAGTCTGCCTTGCCCTAATCTTTGACAGGTTTCTAATTTGTACTTCCTTATTTATAATGTGGACTGCTTTCTTCCTCCTTTTCTATCTTCCTTTTTTTTCCCTCTTCATCCATATATATATATATATATATATATATGTGTGTGTGTGTGTGTGTGTGTGTGTGTGTCTCGGATGCTTCACATTTCACAATGCAATATGTCATCCCTCCTAGACTCGCTGCTTTCCCTGCAATCCCTAAAGATACCCATGTTCATCCAGTCACTTCAGATATGCAAATATATCAAGCAAAGTCTCCAATCAGAGTAAATCGACATACTTTCTTGTTTGATTTCAGATCTGCAGTAGTGCTTAACCCTTCTGAGAGAGGAAAGTGGACACCACTGTTCTCAGGTTCCCTGTGGACATAAAAGCTAAATCAGGTAAGGGCGAAATGATCTAAAGACTTAAGACCCTGCAGGGAAAATGAGATTGCTGTGCTTTTGTTTTTCTGTCTTTTACCTTAAGAAATCCTCGTTTTATTCTTTAGAACTTTTTATAAATGTCAGTTCTCCCCAGACCTGAATAATGAAAAAGCTGGCATCCTATAGAGAGAAATCCTAAATAATGAGTCCTCAGAAATGATTATTCAACTCTACCATGGAGTCTAGCTCTCCCTCAAACGTTCCCCACTCCTATCTGCTCTTAGCTTAAGCAGAAGCTAAAATGCTTCATTACTTTTTAGCGCATGGTCTTTGGAAAATTATGCCTTATTGTTTTAAGGGTTGATCAAGGTAATGAATGTATCATTTAAGTCAGACCTGGAGTGTGGGATGAGTCTTGTTTTTGTTCACAACATAAGGCAAACTTTAGATGGCTTACAGAATTCCAGAAACCCAGAGGGAAAGCCCAAATTCTGGCATTACCATCTGATTTTAGCCATGTTGCGTAGGATGGTCTCTGGTGAACAAGACTGGACATGAACAAAGCCCATCTACTCTCAGCTTCACATCAGCCTTTGGGTAAAATGAGGTATTTATTTTCTCTCTTACTCTCTCGCCATGGAGATTCCTTTTATATGAATCATGTGTGTCCATCTCCTTGTACCACTTTAGATTCTTTCTGTCAGCACCATTCTATCTACATCCAAAGGAAGATTCCCAAGCTGAAAGCCCCCGGGGTGGAGTACGCACAGTAACATTTAGCTTAAATGTGGACTCAGCACTGTATTTTGAGACAGGTTATGTCTGCATTGACAATAACAAATGTGATGTCACTGAAAAGTGAGCAATCTCTCCTCTACATATTCATCTATGCAGGAAGCTGCATTTTGGCTTAAGGGACATTTCTGCATAAGCCGGGGTAGGAACTACTTTTGGTAAAATTATTATTTGGTAAAATTTGCTTGGTCTATATTTTCCCTGCTTATTCCACACACCAGGGCTTTTAATACTACAGATTCCCAGAAATTATATCAGTGCCTCTAAGGGTGAGATCCAGTTATAAGTATTTTTTAAAACTCCCCGCTGTGATTCTAATATACAGAAATCTTGAGAAAAATTCAGTTAAGGAATATCAGGCACTTGAAGTTATATGTGAATATATTGTGAGGGCATTCAGAAATTTGCCCAAGAAACCCAAAACACCATATTTCAATAAATGCCTATCTATTCCTTCTAGAATAAAAATGATATTCTTGAACACAAATTTGAGGGACATTATTCAACTCGCCACAATGATAGCACTTATTCAGTTGCTCTTTCTTGAATCTGGGCAACACTTTGTTCCAAGGGACTTTCACATAAGATCTGTTCCTTTACCTCACTCTAGTCAGTTAAAAAGGCATTGGAGAATGAAGACAAAATAGTGGCTAGTTTCTCCTCATGGCCAAGAGCATTGCACAGAACTACTAAATCTTGGATTTTAAAAATCACAAAAAATAAAATGAATCTGATAGGACCTTATCAAAGGTTATATAAAGGTGAAACTGGAGTGTAAAAGCACGTAGAAAGCCGCAACATATTTTCTCCAACAGAACAGAATTTAATGGGATGTTGATATACTGTGCAGAAGCAGTCTCCATCTCACTGTTTTTTCTTTCAATATTCAATATCTTTCACTTGCATGTGCCACTTCATAGAATGTCCTGAGCTCTGAGGGCAAAGGATAAATGTCTACTCATGATGTTCAGATAAGTCATTCTTATTGCCAGAAGCATGATGCTCTCTGAAATCTCTCCATCTATGTGAATTTGAAAAATCAGGGAGACAGCTATAAAAATGTCTAGGCTGAATAAATTTCTTTTTTGAGCCCATTCGTTGGTATGATACCTCTGGAATTATGCTGTATTGGTATTTGTGTTATAATTCGATGATGATCTTTCTTTATATGCCCAATTAGATCATTTGTCTTTTCAGCATCTTCTCAAATCCTCAGAACTCATTAAATATTCATTGACTTGCTGACTGACAGACAAGGAGGATAAAGACCTATAGGTCACTAAGGATGGCAACCTAATCAAGACATCAAATACTTACAAATCCATGCTCTGTAGGGTGCCAAAGGCAATGCTGAATAAATAGCAAAGGATATGAATCCTAGCCCCCTTTCTACTGGTCCACATGACATGTAGCAAGTCAATCAAAGTCTGAACTGAGCAGCTTTTATAAATTACACAACAGAATACAATAAAATATGATAAAAGGTAGCAATCTATCCAATAAAAAGTGGTCATAGCTACTTGGCATCAAAATTTATAATAGACCTGATTGTAGGCATATTTACCCAAAATGTTTTATTTAATCTTTATAGTAACTCTTGACATAAGTGTTATTATTACTAACATCTAGAAAATGACAAAATTGGGATTTATGTCAACTGAGTCACTCACTTGTCCAAGGCAAGGTTCATCCAGGATTAGCACATGGTTTTCTGGCTTTATACTTCTTTGGATTATAATGCCTCTATAAGAGTCTAGGGTGAAGAATCATCTGAGGCCCTTTTCTAGTTATAACACTGAAGATGCTCTAGTGTAGATGAAATGGTGTTACGATTTGGACTTGAAATGTCCACAAAATCTCATGTATTGAGAATATGGCTCCCAATGGAACAAGGTTCAGAGCTGGGGCTTTTAGAAAATGATTGGATCTTGAGGGATCTGACCTTCCCTGTGGATTGATCCATCAATAGCTGATCGGAGTACTGGGAGATGGGACCTAGTTGGAGGAAGTAGGTCAGTAGGGGGATGTCTTAAAAAGGTCTGTCTTCTCCTCCAGTTGTCACTAGATCACCATATTCCTCTGTCACACCCTTCCACCATGATGTGTCTGTCCTGGAACCAACCAACCCTGGACTGAACCTCTGAGCCACAATAAATGTTTCTTTCTCTAAGTTGTTTTCAGGTCACAGAAACAAAAATCGAATGAACACAGATGGTAAAGAGGGTTGATTTTTGGTACATGCCTGGTAAAAATTTGCACAGTCTATTTTTATCATCACCATCTACTCTGAAAAAACAGGCTACCTGAATACAACACATTCTTACAACTCCTTTTTCTGGTCCACTGACTCCCTGCTGCTCTCTACAACAATGAGTTTTGTTCTCCACTTTTTCTACCTAAATTCCCTCTTACGTCATTCTCCCAAGCACAAAAATAGCTGCTCTCAGTTAACTGTCGGTTGTTGTCTAGAAAAAGGCCAAGAGATGGTACAGTGGATGTTGTATATTCTGGAGATTCTGGCACAGGATTGAGCTTGTGTGTTGAAGGTATGGATACAAGGTGCGTTCCTTAGGTATAATGAGCATTTGTTCCTCTCTAGTCCTTTGTTGTGAATGACTTGGGGTAGTTTAGACTAGGAGAGGCCAGTGCCCCAGACCAGCAGAAGGAAACAAGTTCAGTTCAGGATCCACTGTGCTTTCCACCATTACCCTCTGCTGGGAGGACAAAGGTACATTCTGTGTGACCAGAGCAGTTCAGGCCTCCCTCTCCCAGGAGGAGCTCAATAACCTACAAAGCAATTTGCTTTTGTTTTTAAATTGCACAAGTGGCCTTTCATTGTTTAGATTCTAAGGAAAAGTCATGAATTTGCCTGAAGAATTGCCATGACAGCTTGTGAAAATCTCCAAAGGGGAGAAAAAATAAATAGAAGGACTGAAGGCAAAGAACAAGACATTTCAGTTGACGCTAAGCTGACTTTTCTTCATTTCCCATAGGTCACACTCAAAACTCTCTTTGCATTTGGATAGCTAATGGAGGCTAGATGTTCGTGATGGGAAATGATGGCCTTTTCTGCTGCAGCCCCAGTCACTTCAGTGAAGTTGATGACAAAAGGAAGATGAATGCAAAATCATCTGAGGTCTTGCCCTCAGTAAATCTCAGGATCTGGTAAATCACAATAAATAGCTAGCATGAGGGAAGTCCCCCAGTTCCAATGAAATGCTCTGCTGGTTCTCTCCTCTCTGAATCTCTGCTCTCCCTGCCTTTATAAGAGAGTAGTATTTTGCAAACTCTATGATAACTTTAAGGTCAACAACCTCCAGCATAGTTCAGGTAAAGCTGACCCCTGGGTGGGGGAGTCATACTTTTTCAAGTCTAAAAAGAAATTTTTATCCTGCTACAGTTGACTGTGATGTTTTGTTATTATTTTTATTTTCAATGTGCTTTCCCTGCTCAGCAGGTCATATATATATATATATTCTGGTTTACAGAATAATATTAGAAATGTTGTCCCAACCAGACACCTGACAGCACATTTTCTCTCCAAAGAGGACTGAGATGACTCAGGAACAGTGACAATTTTATTGAGCACTCACTATAGAAAAAGCAAAAGTTTTTTGTAAGAATATTTACTCAATATCTATGGTAGTCTGCTTAGGATCTATAACAATGTGTGGACACAGGAGAATAAAACTAATATATTAATTGGTTTATACCCAACAATACCTCTTTCCAGGCAAAGCTGGATCCACTGAAGACCAGCAAATAGGGAAGTGCAGATCCAGGAATGATCCTGGAATCATAATCAACTTCTTCTTGATGGTCAGTGAGCTGCCCAGAGCAGACATAGTTACCACCACAGAGATCCTGACCTCTACCGTGTCTGAGCTGGGTCTGTAACAAACTTCAGAGGGTACCAAGAGGTATGGCAATAAAAAGGCTGGGGGGATAGCTCAGTATTGGAGTGGGTGTCTACTGTGCTGGAGTCCTGGGTTTCAGTATGAAACAAATAAAGGGAATAGAGAAGGAGAAGAAGATGGAGGAGGCAGAATTGGGAAGGTTTAGTTTTTATGGATGCAGGAAATGGGAGCCTGAGAATGGAAGTGATGAGATCTGGTTCAATAAAATTTCAGAACCTTTCTGGTGGGGGGCTGAGGAAGGAGACAGATACGTTGACAGGTCAAACAAGCAGACCCTGCTACACAGTAGGGCCACCAGGTGACTCCAGTGATTACTCAGGCTCCTGCTGCAGCAGACCAGTTAAATCAGGATCTCCAAGGTGGACTGTGCTGCTATAAACACATTGTGGCTGCATCACTGTAGTATGCTGATTTTAAATTCTTTGGATATATACTGAATAGTGGGATAAATCTGATATGTGGTTGATAACATAAAACAAAGGGAGGAGAGAAAGAATAGAAGTTCAGTGGATCAGATAAAGGGGAATGAAAAGGGAGCAGGGATAGGAATAGGAGAAACAGTGGAATGAATCTGACATAACTTTCCTATGTACATATATGAATACACCACAGTGAATCTCCACATTATGTATATCCAGAAGACCGTGATCCTAATTAGAATAAGACATACTCTGTGTTTGTATAAATACTCAAAAAATAGACTTTATCATGTATAACTAAAAAACAAACAAACAAACAAAAACAGATAACATTTTTTTTTAAAAAAACGTATCTCCAATGTGGTTCTTGGGCATCCATAAATTTCTCTTGTGACTCCAATGAGAAGTGGCTAAGCACCTGTGAACCAGGAAGTTGAAATTGGCGGACAAGCCCAGCACTGGGTACTCTTCTGCTTCCAGCTTGCTTTGTTTCAGTCTTTCCTGCCCCAAGCCTCAAAGATTTGGCCAGAGTTACTCTTCTTCATAAAATGCTTCTACCTGTTCTGACTTAGGAATCTCATTTTCCTTCCAAAACAGAGTTCTTCATTTCCCATAGATATAAGGACTTGGACGTTTTTAACTACTCAGACTTAGAAAGCAATCAGTAATTCATGACGGCATTTTAACTAACTATGCTACATGATTAACATTAATGCTGCAAGGTAGAATCCAGGAGCCTGTTTCCATGTGTTACACCAAATGCATTTGATACCTGATTTCACTTAATCCTCCTAACCATCCTATGAAGTAGGAACTGGTTCATTGCTTTTTACAGATAAGGCAACAAAAGCTTAAAATTTAAGTCATTTGGCAAAGATCATTCTGAAAAATTGTGATAAATATTGGGCATGAGCCCAGTTCTGTGTGATTAAAGCTTCTGACCTTAACCACAGTGTGACATGGGCATATGCTGTACTAGTCTGTTTTCTATTACCGTAGTAAAGAGACTGGATAATTAAAAAAAGAAAAGAAAAGAGGTGTTTTTGTTTGTTGGTTTGTTTTTTCCTCACTGTGTTGAATGTCCAAATACCATAGCACCATCTTTGGCAGGTACCTCATGGTAAATAGTAGAAACTGGAGTAGTGGAAAGAGAACAGAAAGGCAGGGAGCTAGCTGTTCAGTGGTCAGGCTTGCTCTTGTAACAGTTTGCTTTACTGAGTGCTCAGTGGTTCTACAAGAGCCACTTTAATCCCTTCCGAGAGTACACCACCAAATGACCTAAGAAATTCCACCAAGGCCCCTTCTCTTACAACTTCCACACCTCCCACATTGCCCCACTGGTCACCAAGCTGATGACCCATTATTATGTTTTGGAAATGAGGTGTATCCCCAAAAGCTTATGTGTTAATAATGCAGAAATGCCTGGAATAAAAATGATGAGATCATGATAGTTCTCTTCATAATTAGATTATGATGTATTTGACAGATTATTAATTTGAAAGGAATCCAGTACTGGGTAAAAAGTATAGGCAGCCAAGTTATAGCAGTGCTGAGAGCCATTGCCAAGTAGGAATGACGCATGGCAATTTCTTTGTCAGCCTACCCCATGTTGCTTAGAGGAAGGACTCTCCATTGTGGACCCAGGTCATTTGCAGTGACTTTGCATGAAAGGTGACCTTGCTCAAGGACCAGGGTGGATCCGGGTTTAGGGTGGATCAGGGTTTAGGGCGGATCAGGGTTTAGAGCGATCCAGAGCCCGGTGGAGAGTGTGGATTTTTCCCTAGAACGTGAGTGTAGAGTGCCTGTGGATTTTGCCCAGAACGTGCGTGTAGAGTGCTGGTGTGAATTCGGGAATAAAGAATTGCTGTTTGAATCTACAAGGCTGTGAGTGGCTCGTGATTTTGTGCCCAACCAGACTGCAGCATAGCAGAAAGAATCAGATTACTGTGTATTTGGGGTGCCTTTTAGGTTTATAATTTGGTCCTGGTGCCTGCCTTTCTTCTTTACAGCTGCCATGAGCCGAGCAGTTTTTCTCTACCATAACCTTCCGCCATGATGTTCTGCCATACTTCAGGCCCAGAGCCATGGGGTTGGCTGATGATAGACTGAAAGTTCTGAAGCTATGAGCCCAAAATAAACTTTTTTAAAATTTTTTTTTTAGTTGTAGATGAACATAATACCCTTATGTTATTTTATTTTATTATGTGGTACCCGGGATCGAACTCAGTGCCTCATGCATGCTACGCACACACTCTACCACTTTTTTCTAGGCTGTTCTTGTTAGGTCTACACCTAACCAAAAGGTCGCAGCAGTGAAAGCTTTCTGACACATATGTGAGTCTTTGGGTGTCAAAATGAAACAAAGTCCAAAACACAGATTATTTCAACTAAATTGGCTACTAGGAGCATCCATCACCATTGCTGGACACTGTTTTTCTTTTGATGTTGGTGCCAAAGTCTCAACCCCACAAGAGTCCCTCTTACCAAACCTAGGAAGACCACGTGGTCTTTCTCCACCCGTCAGCCATCCCAGGCTGATCATATATTTTAGGCAGAGCAGGGGTAGTGTAAGGCAGTGTGGGTTTGAAAGTCAGACTCCTGCAATTTTATGTGACTCTGATTGAGCTATTTTACCTCTCTGATCTCTGGTGTACTCTCTATGCAATGAGGGAAAAAATTAAAACATTGTTAATGAGGACCAAAGGAGAAAGCATATAAAATACCTATTAAAATGCAAATGCATAATATATTTCTAATAAATGATAGTAGGTGGGGGAAGTGGTTTGATTGCAATTCTGAAGGCAAGCAAACCACTTCCCTCACCTAACCAGGATGTTCCAGACACTGAGCCTTCTTCCCTTCCAGGCTACTGCTGAGGATAGTTCCACCCAGGGGATCAGAACAAAAGCTTGTACAGCATTCATGTGGGCCCAAAGAAGGGGCCCATCGCCAACACTCTTGCTCCCCTTAGTGAGGCCTGACAATCATTGACATTTCTTACATTGGCCATTGTGGGAAATGACTGCTTCTGGTGTAGCTTCTCTACCTGTCTTCATCAAGGCCACCTTCACCACTGCCTAACTTGCTCTTAAAATCAGGTTACCAAGAATTATTTTTAAGGTGAAGCCACTCTAAACAAGCACTCCAAGGATTCGCCTCAGGCTCAAGAGTGGAGATTTCATTTGCCATTTCTGTAGCTGACATTTTCGTTCTGCAAAAACCTGCTTATTATGGAAGTAGGGAAGAAAGCTCTGGGCTTCCCAAAGAACTTCTCCTGGAGTTTGTGTCCATGGGTCTTGAAAGGAACAAAGCCTTAGTTTATATGTAATTGCCTCTAAGTTTAAAGCTGTGTAGGTGGGAAAATCTGAGAAGTTTTGGAGAGGTGTGGATAGACAGGTAAATGAGGAAAGAAAATGTGCTATTTTCATTTGTTTCCAACTCAGCTACTTCAGAGTTACTTGCATGGGTCACTGAACCTCTGCACTTCAGTTTACCTACATGCCAAGTTGATCGCTGGGCTGAGTGTTCTGTCTCTATCAATTCACCAGCTCCATGTTCTGCCTTACCTTGGTTTCTGGAAGGCTGACCTTACATACAGCAATCCCAAGGAGATCATGGCCCTCTCAAGCTGGGAGAAAAGAGACCTGGCATGATGTCCCCAGGTCCCTTCTTCATTTTGGTGGGGTCCTGTTGCACAGGCTAAATTTCTCTGGCGCTAGCTTCTGCTGGAATTGGAAATTCCCTTCTCTAGTTTTAAGTTCTTAGACGCCCCTCCCCCAACCCCTTAACCTTGCCTACACAATTTGTACATCATCCTTCAGGAAGTTCTACTATTACACTTGTTAAGCCATTGAATTCCTGCCCTACCCCAACACATTGTGACCCAGAGAATATTAATATCTACAAGTGCTGGATCATTGAGGTTATTTACACATGCACAAAGCTGTGTGCAGTGGGCATTTTGTTCTATTAAACACTGATAAAGTGATAGCTATGGTTATAATTTGTGTTTAATTCTCGATAAGAGAAACAGAGAGACCCTGTGCTTGAAGAGATGTGTATTCATAGAAACTATTGTTCTTACTACCTACGTACAGCCTCACTCACAAAAATCAATGAGTGACAGCATTTTTGGTTTTGGGGGGTTTTCCTTCATCTAGCTTTTTGCCTTTGTGAATGATACAGCATGATTATAGAAGACAGACACGTTTGCTTCTTGCGTTGTGCACCGCCCCCCATCACACCTCACCCTTGAAGTGAAAGTCTCTGATGGGTCATTTGGGGATAGGAACAAATGAGAAGAGGGAAAGCAACTTGGCAGAGGCTTCTGGAGACACAGGACAAAAAGGCCAAGGTCTTCATACCACAACAGCATACATAGAGATGACACCTCAACCCCCACTGTCTTCCCAATACTCTGTTAATGATGGATACTAATAAGAGGTTTCCACAAATCCTTTTTCTGCTGGTTAAGGACTTATATATTTCACGTATTTCATGGTTTAATTAATGATTTTATGTTCTATATATTACCTTAGCTTATAAATTCAAAAGGGCTTTTAGAGGTTCTTCAGGTAGGAAATGCCTTCCATAAAAGTAAGGTTGTTATTAATCTCGATAATTAATTTTTAATTTTAAAATGAATAATTAACCCATTCTAATTCTACATTTTTTATGGTATCTCTGCAACTCCTACTTTCTTGCGTGTCTGACCCACAGCACCTCACTCTTCTGGGGCTGTCTTTGGCTTTGAAATGTCAAGATTTATGTCATCTTTTCATTCGGTCTCTGTCTCAGTAAGGGCTCCTGTTAGCAAGTCACAGATGCAGATTAGGGATCCCATGAGACAATGTGGAAATCATCAAAAGGATACCACGGAGGGGAGGAATAGCTGTAAAGTATGGAAAGCCTGCCTTGTAAATGGGCAGGAACCAAGAGCAGCCACCGGCCAAACTGCTTCTCCCGTCCCAGCACTCTGGGGGACATCATTGCTTTCATCAGACCACCATGGAGGTACCACCATGGTTCTGAGTGGATGGAGGGCCTAGGACTGCTGCTGACCATGGAGACAAGGCAAGCTACCAACAGAGAGAATCCTCCGCGTAGCTTCTTCCACGTCACTAGTTCCCGATCTGCTATGACAGCACATGAATATGTTTCATAAAGTTCTTTTTATACCCCAGAGATTAATTAATTCTCTGAGGTGAAGGTGGTAAATATTTTCTCCCATTCTGTAGGCTTTTTGCTCACATTCTTGATTGTTTCCTCGGCTGTGAAGTACTTTTTAATTTGATGCCATCCCATTTATTGATTTTTTATTTTATTTCTTGCACTTTAAGAGTCTTATTGACAGTCTAATCCTGAGCTGACATGAAGGTCAACATGATGATTTTTTTGACATATATATATTAAAAAACAAAAAACAAAAACCCAAATAACTCAATCAATAAATGAAAAAAGGGAATGAACAGACCTTCACAGAACAATGGTCAAAAAATGCATGAAAAAAATGTTCAAAATCTCCAGCAATTAGAGAAATGGAAATTAAAAATACATTGAAATTCCATGTAACTTCTGTCAGAATGGCAATCATCAAGAATAAAAGTAACAATATATGTTTTTGAGGATGTGGGGAAAGAGTTTCACACATACATTGCTGTGGGAACTACAAATTGATGCATCCACTCTGGAAAGCAGAATGGAGAATCCTCAGAACACTTTGAATGGAATCACCATTTGACCCAGTTATCCTACTCCTTAGTTTATAACCAAATGACTTAAAATCAGCATACTACAGTGATGCAGCCACATCAATGTTTATAGAAGCTCAATTCACAATAGCCAAGCTATGGAACCAATCTAGGTGCCCTTCAGAAGATTAATGGATAAAGAATATGTGGAATATAAACACAATGAAATATTTCTCAGCCATAAAGAAGAATGAAATTATGGCATTTGCCAGTAAATGGATGGAACTGGAGACTCTCATGCTAAATGAAATAAGCCAATCCCCCCAAACCAAAGGCCAAATATTCTCTCTGATATCTAGATGCTAAAACACAATAAGGCAATAAGGAGGGGTAGGAAAAATAAAAAGTACTTTGGATTACACAAAAGGAAATGAAGGGAAGAGAGGGAGAATGCAAATAGGGAAGACAGTGGAATGAATTGGACATAACTTTCCTATGTTCATATATGAATACACAAACAGGGTATTCCCACATCATGTACAGCCACAAGAATGGGCTCCTAATTGGAATGGGTCATACTCCGTGTGCATATGTTAAAATACACTCTACTATCACGTACATCTAAAACAAACAAATAATAATTTAAAAAAGAAGTAAATAGCTAAGCATTAAACCAACCATGAGTCTCCTAGAAGTATGCCATACTGTCAACCTCACAGGTCACGTTCCATGAAGCACAACTGTCTGTGGAACATTGTTAGTTATTGGTTCAAGAAATATTTAGTCATTGATAGGAAATACTTAAATATTTTTAGTAATTTTACATTTTCCTATTTGTGATCAGAAGACATGTCTCATTGAACAGGATAGAGATTGGTTTAGATACTGTCAAATCTATGTGTTAAGTTCCATGTGGAGCAAGCTATTCATTGGTAGTGCCAGGTAGAATTACCATCAATGTAACAGATTGAAAAATAAAAGATAAAAAATGGTTCTTTGTGATTGACAGTATAAAAAAAAAAACTAAGTTAAAAAATATGATGTACTATGACAGCACCTGGCAGATAATTATATAATTGGTGACTATTAATTGTTTTATCTGTATTAATTTTTATGTTTTTTGTTATTAAGTGTGTGAGTATAGTCATGAGATCTGCTATCTCATTTTTTTTTGTTTTTGTTTCACCCTTTCCTTCTCTAATCCTGACTAATCATTATGATTTACTCCACTTCTTACTTAAAGCCTTCTATTACTCCTATCCTTCTAACTGGTGAGTGGCCACTCCTCCCCACTCAAGGGTCCGTCTGCAGCTTTGCTTTTAGCATATTGTGTAGTCATTATTTGGGTATCTCTTCATGACTCAAAAGATTGTGATGTTGTCCCCGAAGGTAAAATTTATGATTTATTCATATTTGAATACCGAATTTTAATTCAGTATTAGATGTATGATAATTGCTAAAGAATTATTGGAGACTAGAAAAAGGAAGAAAGATAAACATAAGGAAAAGACAGGTCAAGTGTGGTGGTGTACACCTCTAATTGTAGTGACTTAAGAGCCTGAGACAGGAGGATTCCATGTTCAAGACCATCCTCAGAAATTTAATGAGATCCCATCTAAAAATAATACTAATACTAATAATAAGTACTAGGAATATGATTCTGTTGCAAATTGCCACTGAGTTCTACATCTAATTAAAAGGAAAAAAGAATGAAAAACAATGAGACCTCATGATCTAAAAGAAAGAATTTTTTGAAGCTTTGAACACTAAGAAATGATTCACTTTTGAAAAGATAGTAAACTCTTTTAAACATTATGTAACATATGCATGTATTAAAATAGCACATTACCCCAGTAATATATAAAATTTTTATGTTTTTTATTAGTTAAAAATAAAGAGGAAAAATGAAAGAGAAAGAATGTGTGACCCTAAGCCAAGGATTTAGCTACTTGACCAAGAATTCAGTGTTTTTCAGATGTGCTTCCTGAATTTCTTAGATAATCCATAACTTCTCCATCTCTTTTTCCTTCATCAGAATGGCCCCCAATCCTCAGGATTGATGATATTGTGTGTTCTTATGGGTTGATCCTAGGACTTGTTCCTTTGTTGCATTTGTCTTCTCTGCCTAAAATGTCTGCCTTCTCAAACATTATATTTTGTCGCTACAAGGCCCTGAGTTTAGAGACAACACACTCTAATTGTTTTAAGCCTATACAAAGTTGTGCCTGTTGTTCTGGAAACAGAATTAACATTGACTTGTTCCCATTGCTCACTCCTAGAGCTTACCCCAGACTTTGCCTACTCTATCTTTTCCTTGTGTTGATTTTGATATGAATCCCTTCTCTGTACTAAACTATGACTGTGAGTATAAAGTCTCAGTGGTTTCTCTGAATTCTTGTAAATTATTGAAGCTGAGAGTAACTTTGATCCTAAAACTAACCACAATTAAGTTTGGTGGGCTCAAGTTTACCTACAAGAATGCCCTTCTGATGCCACCTGCTTCCCCAGGAAATCTGATGCCAACATTTGTCTGAATACATCCTGCCACTGAGACTCATGATTAGCCTGATTGATCCCTTGCATAATAATACCCATTTATGCTAAAGAAAACCCCAATAAAATGATCTATTCTTATTAAAAAATGTGTTAACTTGTGTTTCTTTTTTATTGTTTCACGTTGTTGTTCTACAAATCCATAAAAACCGTATCATATAAAATATCTAATATTTAAGAACATGATTAATAAAAGATTGTTTTTAACAGAGGGCATCTTGGAAAAAAAATTATAACAATAAAGAAATGACTAGGTAATTATGGAGTAATCTTTCAATAGAACAATATACAGTCATTTTAATACAGTTTAATAAGTATATTTCATTACATACAAAAATGTTCATAATGTATTGATGTATTAGGTTTCTCTGGAGGAACAGAACCAACAGGATCTGTATATGTATGACTATAAAAGGGGATTGATTAGGTAGGTTTATACCATCAGAAGTTGGACAGTCCACAAAGGCCATATTGTAATATGTACAACCAGAGGAACCAGTTCTCAAAGTAAAAGCCTCATAACAAGAAGACCAATGATGGAGCCCCAGCCCAACGCTGAAGGCCTGGAAAATCCCTAGAGAATCACTGGGAACAGTCCACACTGAAAGACTGAGGAAGTTGATATCTGATGTCCATGGACAAATCTAGCAGCAATAAAAGCTCCTTCTCAAGATAGACCTCACATCTGCCTCCAGTTTCCTCTTTCCAATACCATTTGGTCCATCTGGACCTCCAGCATGTTGGACAGTGCCTGCATTTAAAGCAGGTCTCTTCCCTCCGTTCACTGTGCCTCATGAAGATCTTCTCTGGAAATAGTCTCATAGACACAGCCAAGGTCCCTTAATCCTAGGCATCTCTCGACCCATCAAGCTGACAATCCAGATTAACCATCACAACTGGGAAATAGAAAAGCCCACGGTGTCTACTTTATTTATAATGTGCTCATGCCTCTGATTATTACTTTTTTGCACTTTCCAAATTACATGCAACTTGCATGTGTATTTTGTAATAAAATGAATGAACTTTATTGTCAGAGCTACTTCAGAGACAAAAGTTTAAAAATAGAAAATTATGCTGAGGCTGGAAAGCCTTTTTGTACCAAAAGTATCTTTTTGACTTTTCCACATTATTCAAAGGGACTCAAGAGAATCTTTAGAAGTTTGGGAAATTTTTGTAAGACTAAATTAAGATTTTATTCTATTGTAAAAATGTGTGCAGATGTCTTATTTTACTCAATAAAATTTATACTTCTTTTAATAAAAAATAAAGCATTTATCTTGAGAAAAAAATTACAGTAGAAAAGACCATAAATCAAATTTTCCAATTGTTTATTGCACACATTTTTCCATCCGAACCTTTTCAAAATCTATGAATTTAGCCAATGTGAGAATTCTTTTAAATTATATATATATATATATATATATATATATATATATATATATATATATCACATTTTTTAGAGTTTAAGATTAAAAGAACCCTGGCTCAATCCTTTATTCCAGTGACAATACTGGAATGAGATCAGATGTCCCTGTCTTGTTTTTAGGAAATATGCATTGAATAAGAAGAAAATATGAAGAAACTTTGAATGGAACCACCATTTAATCCAGTTATCCTACTCCTTAGCTCATAACCAAAATGACTTAATGTCATACTTATCTTATGGCATTTGTGCCTTTTACCACATACTTATCTTATGGCATTTGTGCCTTTTACCACATCTGGATGAGCCCCTGATTAGTCACAATTTCTTCATTTTAGCAACATTGTCAACTTTGAACATTTTAACAGTGATATGTAGAACAAGTGCAAAGATTCTTTCTTTTAACTGTTGTTGTTTTAATGTTTTCCCTCATAACAAAAATATTCCCCTCAAAACAATTTGCCTCTGTCCTGAACATGTACAGAACTTTGCTCATCATCTTCCCTAAATGAAACTGTATAACAACTCTTTTATATAATGTAGGTTGTATTAGGGGTTAAAATAATCTACAGATGAATTAAAGTAAGTGGGATGATGTGCACTGGTTATAAAAAGATACCAAGCAATTTTATGTAAGGGAGTTGAGCATCCAAAGATTTGGTATTCCTCCTGATACCAAGTATCTGAACGTTCGGCTCCCTAACATAAAATCAAATAAGACTGCCTAAGTTAGAGGTGGTTGTTTTGAGACAAATATTGACAAAATATATTGTTTTTCTAAAAGGAAACTGACGAAGGGGAAAGAAATTTGTTCAAACACCAGTTCCCTTGTTGGTGGGAGTGGAACACTTAGTGCTTTCTTGCTGGTGGCTCTTGTGCTTCTAGTTGAGGTCCACAGTGCAGCAAAGTCCTGGATTTCTGAAATCTGACCTGGGAGTTAGAGGATGACTGACGACCATCAGGTTTATGTGAGAACAGAGAAATCTATGTTTCGGATCTTAGTTATTCTAGGGAGGTGAACAATGCAGTTTACCTAACTCCAGAAAACAAAATCAGCAATCCTGTGTACATCTGTAACACTTTGATGATCTGCAACTTAAACTGTAAAATAAAGGAAGTGATGCTTACTCTTGTCCAACATTAGAATCACCTAATATAATGCAAATGCAATCTATCTTCCCTAGATGCTAGGCATGGAACCAAGGGCTTATTACATGTTATTTAGGTACTTCACCATTGAGTTACACACCCAGCCCGGGAAATGATTTTTAAAGATGTGTAAGACATGCATGTGAATTAGAATTGCTACTAATCATTTCTAACCATAGTTTTGTACTTGCACAGACTGAAGTCAAAGGAAGTTCGGGACAGATGAGTGAATGAAACTTGAGTTTCACTCAAATGATGAAAATGATGTGAACTGAGTTGGTCTCCAGGAAAAAAAAAAAAAAAACAATAGCTAAGAGGAGCTTAAGTAAAACTTTTTTGTGTTTGTTTTTTCTGACTAATAACCATCAATTTGCCCTTTTTGCAGAATAACTCTTGTCTTCTTCCTGAGTTAAAACCTAGCCAACCCAGCAAAGACAACAAAAGTACACAAAGCAAAGTTAAGAACCTTCAAATAATAACAAAGCACAAGTTTGAGGCCATCCTGGGCAACTTATTGAGACCCTCAGGATCTCACAAGAAGCACCTGTTATAACCTAAGCCAGTTTCCAGAAGTAAAGTTAGTAGATTGAAATAAGTATTAGATATTTTCTAAAAACAAGACAGGGACATCTGATCTCATTTCCCCTAGGAACCCACCTTTTTCACACCAGGTGGAGGCTATGGCCTCCAACAGAATGCCGATTATATTTATTTGTATCTAAATCTTCTATTCCAATGCTTTCCCCTTCCAACAGGGCCTCTCTTTCCCATGATGCAGCTTCCTATGCTGCAGTCAATTAGCTAATGTACTCCCCCATGCGTCCCCACACTGCTTTCTCTTGAAAGTCAACTCAGTACAAGGGAAGACCGTTCTCTATCCTGTTCTTGGCATTCAGACACAGTGGGCCTCGCCACTATTGGACCTCAGCATTACCGATCTCATTTCCATCATGCACAGCACCTCAGCATGCCCTTTTCAATGCCCCCTTTTATTCCTACACTTGCAACTCATTAAGATAATTGACTTTTTTAAAAAAAAATTTCTATTTTATCTGTAATATAAATTTCACTCCTTAGAATAATGTGACTGCCTGGCCGGTTTTAAAGGATGTTAAGGCAATTGTAATGACAAGTAGCCACAGGAGGAGGAGGCATGAAGTAGAATGGTAGGGAGTAGCAATTTCCATTTCAGTGAACAAGAAAAAAAATGGGCTTACCCTGAGGGTGAGACCTGGAATAGACACTCCCCAGGACCTCTTGAGAGTAAGAGGTGTTGGACACAGAAGAGGGAGGCAGAGAAGGGCATGGATTATGATTTCTGGGAATTTAGACAACTGCAATAACAAGAAGCCCAAGAAGCTACAGACAAGTGAAGGAAATGATAAAGTCTTGCAAGCCTCGCAATGAGCGATAAAGGGGACAACAGGGTTTGGTGTGGATAAATGGCAGGGTGGGGGATAAGGGTGGAGGAGTCTGCAGATCGTATGTGGAGCTGGATTATAAAGAACTCTTTGGGTTAAAAATATTAATTTTATCATGACAAAATATTCACTTAGAGGTACAAAAATGTGTATGATGAATCATAAAGGAGTGAATAAAAAAATTAACAAGTTAGTGAAACAGCTACTAACACCATAGCAGTGGTAGTAAATACATACAGTGTAAATAGACGGATAAAACATACTAATAAGGAGAAATCAATTGGCATTGTTTTTTTTAGGTCACAAAGGGCTCCCTGCTTTCTGCTTTTGTATTTTATTTTATTTAAAATTCAGTCCTTATTTTAAACTTTAGAAAGAAGATGTGTTCAAGACTGTAGGGTGTTATCTCAACAGAGAATAAAGTTTGAAAGTAAGGTGGAATTTAAGCAAAGTATAAGTGTTTAAGGTATTTTAGGAAGCAGGAGAATTGTAAGACTCAGATGTAAGAAAAATGAGACGCTTCTGGAGAACTGCAAATGCTTGGTACTTCACAAAAGAGGAGGCCAATAGTGAAAGTTTTAGATAGAAAAGTAGACCTGAATGACCTTGTGCATCTGGAGAAACACAGTAATTTGTGAACATTGGAAAGCTACTGAATGATTTTAAGCCAGCAATGAAGCACATTTTTTTCATTTTCTCTTTAGAAAAATTACCCTGGAAATAAAACAAAGGTTGAAGGTAATGTGACCAGATTTCCTCATTGTCCTGAGGGAGTCCAAGTTTATCATGTTATTCCAGAATAATTATTAATTATTTCCCTTTCCCCATCGAAAGTGACCAAGTATAAAAAAATGAATTAATGAGCTAGACATGGTAATGCATACATGTAATCCCAATGACTAAGGAGGCTGAGGTAGGAGGATCACAAGTTTGAGGCCATCCTTGGCAACTTATTGAGACCCTCACAGATTTATCAAGATCCAGTTTCAAAATAAAAATAAATATATAAACAAATAAAAGTATTGGGGATGTAGCTCTGTGATGAAGCACCCTTGGGATCTATCCCTAGTACCAAAATCACAACAAATAAAAGCTGGTGAATTTCTGCAAGAGGAGAGTAAACCCAGAAATAAGTTGAAAATTCAGTGTACCAACTAATGTCAAAGTGACCAAGTAATAAAATAAAGCATGATGTATCCAATATACTTAAAGAAGTTCTATATAACTTCAAAATAAAGTACTAGAAGGAGGGAAGCAGAGGCTAATGAGGTACATAAAAGCCAGATCACTGGATGGGAGTTCTTGTAAACCAAATTAAAATATTTAGGTTTTAATGAACAGAAGTTTGAAAATATCAAACGTCTCCAAAAATAGGGGCTACACAGTTATATGTGTGGGTACAGCTGACCAATGAGGTGTCCATGTGGAGAACAAATTTACAGGAATAGATTAAAGGCAGAAAGACTAGATGGAAACATTGTGATTAAATGTTGAAGTAGTTCAGAAGAACAGTAATCTGTGTCAAAAGAAGAAGACAGGAGTATATTTATTCAAGTTTTTCTTATGAAATACAAATACAGTGAGCAAATAGAAATGATGAGTAAGAAGAAAAGAATTTGAGGATGAGTCTTACCATTGGACTTTGTCTAGGATTTTACTAAATCACTCAAGATGAAAACCACAGGAGATAAATAAATTTTAGAGAGGTTGGTAATTATTTTTCTCTTTTTTTATTATTTTTTTTCTTAATTATATATGAAAGTGGAATCCATTTTCATAAAATTATATAAGCATGGAATAGATCTTATTTTAATTAAGACCCCATTCTTGTGGGTAGACACAATGGTGAGATTCACTTCGGCATTTTCATATGTGTAATAGGAAAATTATGTTAGATTTATTCTACTGTCTTTCCTATTCCTAGCCACCTCCCTTCCCTTCATTCCCCTTTGTCTAATCTACTGAACTTCTCTTCTACCCCTCTTTATTGTGGTTTAGTTTCACATATCAGCAATAAACATTAGATCTTTGCTTTTTGGGAATTGTCTTATTTCACTTAGCATGATAGTCTCCAGATCCATTCCTTTATTGTAAAATGTCATAAAATCATTCTTTATGGCTGAGTAATATTCCATTGAGTATATATACCGTAATTTCTTTATCCATTCATCTGTAGATAGGCATCTAGGATGGTTCAATACTGAAACCATTATGATTTGTGCTGCTCTAAATATTGATGTGGCTGTGTCATTGGAGTATGCTGATTTTGCACTTTAAAATATATGGCAAGGAGTGGAATAACAGCATCAAATGGCATTCCTGTTTTTTTGAGAAATCTCCATACTGCTTTTCAGGGTGGTTATACCAATTTGCAGCTCCACCAACAATGTATGAGCATTCCCTTTCCCCACCAACATTTGTTCTTACTTGTCTTATTGATACTTGCCATTCTTAGTGGGATAAGCAGTTTTAATTTGAATTCTCTAATTGCTTCAGAGGTTGAAATTTTTTTCCTGTGTTTCTTGACCATTCGTATTTCTTCTTTTGAGAAGGGAATTTCCAGAATATAAGAAGAACTCAAAAAACTTAATGTCAAATAAGTAAATAACTAAATAAATATGTAAGAAAGAAAGAAAAAAGAAAAGAAAAAATAATAGAAAACCAAATAACCCAATCGATAAATAGGCAAAGGAAATGAACAGATCCTGCTTTCTGATGGTGGTGCAACCATAACATCAGAAAATGATTGCAATCTATGGAGGATAATGAGGAATTTTCCTGAGTTCATTTTAACTCAGGGTTGTGTATCACACATGTATGAATAATCTGCAGATGGCCACACGTGGATCTGGAGTTTAACTGCATAGAGTGACTGTCGTAGGTTGGGCAATGATGTAGTCCGCCTTTAGATATGAGCTATGAGTGCTTCAGGAGAGATGCAGGTGAGGTCAGAGAGCTGGTGATGGCTAGCATGGGGACAAATACATCACTTGTGCACTTTGCAATGTAATATACAATATATTTTCATTTTATCCCACCATAGTGAGATATAAATGATAAATATGTTATCTCCATCTTTTAACTGTAACAGAGAGTTCTGAAAGCTATTTATTTTCATGTACTTCAGTATAAAGTAATAGAATAAATGTCTTTATACCTTTATGCCATCTTGATCCTGAGCCTTCTGACCATAAAATGCAGCAGAAGATGGGAGTCAGCTGTCAGGACATCCACAAATCTGGAACATCCTTTGCTGCTATAAATTCTAGTTTCACTCTTCTCTTTCTACTGATACTTGAGACCCAATGTCTATTGGCTCTCTTGTATTTGAACTTTCCCATCTCCACTAATGAAATAGTTTTACCAACATATTTCACAAATATATTCTTCCTTACATTTGGGGGAAAAATTATTACCAAGACTTGGTTCTTTGTCAGAAGTTAGTTTCACAATGAATCCAGTTTTCTGAGCAAGACATAGAAAATGCTAGTGCTTTGTACCTCAAACAGATCAGCTCTTAAAAATGTTTTACTGTGGAGTGTGAAGAAATTCTAGTTAGTTGCAAGATTGCTTGGCTTCTTCATCCTGGAGGGTCAACAAAACTCTTATTAAGAGGTAAAAGTTGTAATAAAATATAAAACTTCAGACTCATTATATGGAAATTCAGTGATGGTAGGTCACCATATTTACTGTCATGTGATCAGGAGATAATAGACAAAGCTTCCCAATGTAAGTGTCCAGGCCACCTGATTGCCCCACAGTAAGTGGTTGTTCAACTATTGACCAGTCCACTGTGACTATGGTATTTTGGATTACATCAAATAAAACTTGACAACCTGGTGCTCCACCAATCAAGAGAGTTGAAGAGATTGTTTCAAAAGTTGAGAATATAGTATATAATGTGACATATTTAAGATCATCCCAAAGATAATTTCTACAAACATTGTAGTCAAGACCTATGTGAAGATAAAATAAGAGACATTAACATTTAGAACAATTCTATGCACAATATTTTCTAAAGAATGGTCATACTGTTATATCTCATGAAACTATCCCAGGTAAGAAATATATGTGGGCATATAACATGTTCCAGGAACGGAGCCCAGCACCTCTCTCTGTTAATATATGTGAGAACCTATGGTGATTACAAATATTAAGAGAGTTAATGGTTAAGAGAGACTTATAGTAAGGAATAAAGAGAAATAAATGGAATTGATGGAAATAGATATCACAATCCTTATCTATTTTACATTTTTTTTCTAGCCCTAAAATGTGAGGGTAATTTCTAGGATGTAACAGATAAATTTTACAGCTATAGAAATCTAGAGTTTAAGGAAAGATAACAATATATATTGGAAGAATAAAGCCATAGTTCCAGCTGGGCACAGTGGTGCATACCTGTAATCTCGGTGGCTTGGGAGGCTGAGATAGGAGGAGGATCCTGAGTTCAAAGCCAGCCTCAGCAAGAGCAAGGAGCTATGCAACTCAGAGAGACCCTGTCTCTAAATAAAATACAAAATAGGGCTGAGGATGTGACTCTGTGGTTGACTGCCCCTGAGTTCAATTCTCAGTATCCCACACCACCACACTTAAAAAAAAAGCCATACTTCTATCCATAGTGTTTTAATAAATACAGAGTTCCCAATGTACCATAATTCAATGCATGGTTTTTCAAGTTTACAATAGTACCAAAGTGACCCACATTCAGTAATGACTGTAATTTGAATGATTTTTATTAGTGCCTTATGGTGACACATAATAGTGGGGTTCATTTTGACATACTCATAAATGCATATAAAATAGTTTGCTCCATTTCAATGCTGAGTACTTCCTTGTTTTCTCCCCTTCACCCTCCCTTGGTCCCCTTTCTCTATTCCATTATTTATTTATTAATTTAAATTGGTGAATTAGAGTTAGATCTAAAATTGGAACCCAGGGTGGTAAAGTCATATATGCCAATAGAATAATTTTGTCAAATCCATTTCCCAGTTCTTCCCCTTTCTCTTTCCTCTTCACTTTCCATGGGTCCCCTGCTTCTGCTCTATTGCTCTACCTTCTTTGTTTTCAAGATTTCCCTATTTAATTCTTTCTTTTTTCTCTATCTTCTGTATATGAAAGAAAATATTTGACCCTTGACATTTTAAATCTGGCTTATTTTATTTAGCATGATGTCCCCCAGTTCCACCCATTTCACAGCCAATTACATAATTTCATTCTTTTTTATATCTGAGAAGAACTCCATTGTGTATATTATCACAATAACCACATTGTGGAACCAGCCTAAGTACATGTCAGTCTACAAATGGATAAGGATAAAAAAATGTAATTCAAATTTACATTTTTGATCTTTCCCAAAGCTAGTTATATTTGATCGTATGGTCTCAGAAGACGCAGGGCAGTGGAAGAGAGCCACAGGTCCCTGGTAGCCAAGCCATCATAATTGGAAAAAACTCATACTTGCAGTGTGCTGTGCTGTTGAACTGACTGTGTTCAGTCAGTTAAATGAACTAAGTGAATTTTTTGGTTCACAATACTTTTTTGCTGTATGATGGGCTTATTGGGGATGTAATCCCAATGCAAGTTATAAATTGAGGCAGATCAGTAGATACTGAGAAAACCAAGAATTTCTGAGACAGCAAATTTGCCCTGGAAATGGTGGAGAAGAAGATACATTGTTTGACAATGGTGGACCTTCTGTTTATTTTCTTCCCTTTTATTAATTCACTATTGTGATAAATGATAGTTGAGTTAATTTTGACTCAATCATAGATGCATGGAATTTGATTTACACCATTTCAGTTCCCCCCCATGACTCTTCTTTCTCTCTCCACCTTCCTCCCCATATACTTCTTCTTCTACTCTCTTGAACATTTTTAACTTATTTATTCGCTTATTTTTGATTGGTGTTTAATAAATATACAAAAAAGTAAAATTCACAGTGATATATTTATACATGCACTTAGCATGATTTTGTGCTATTCATTCCCGTTTCCTCCCCCTTCCCGTCCCCCTCAATCCCCTTCATCTACTCCACTTATCTTCCCTATGTCTTTTTGATATCCAATATCCCCCTTTCCCTGCATTTTTTTCTCTTGTTCCACACATTAGAAAACACACTTAATTATTGAGGCTGACTTATTTCACTTGGCATGATGGTCTCTAGTTCCATTCATTCACTAGCAAATGCCATATTTCATTCTTCTTTAAAACTCTATGGCGGAGGTGACGCCGAGTGGTCGCGCGCCCCTTCCGGCGAAGGAAGGACACTGAAGATTGGGGCCCACTGGGCCGCAGGGCGCGTCCAGGGCGGCCAGGGGATGTAGCTGGGGGACGGCGGTGCCCAGCAAAGCCTGCCCACCCGGCCTGTTTGCCATCACAGGGAGGTCTATGCTCCCTGGGGCTGAGCGATCCCAACCTGTTCCAAAGCTGAAGCCGCAGGGTACTGAGGTACCAGCCAGATGTCTGCGCATGAAGGACCAGTGGTGGCCCAGGGCAATGGGGCTCCTGCTAGTAACAGGCAAACGAACTCAGTAGAACTGTCTAAGCTGAGACCTCTGCCCAAAGAGAAGGGCAAGCGGGTAATTGCCAACCCAGACAAGGCTGAAGAAGGGCAAACGTGCCCACTGCCCAAGGAAGAAGAGGAGGAGGTACCCCTACTGAAGCTCCCCCTGCAGGCTCACCATGCCATGGAGAAGATGGAGGAGTTCGTGCATAAGGTCTGGGAGGGACACTGGAGGGTCATCCCGTTTGAGATGCTCCCTTACTGGCTGAAGGACAATAACTATTTGCTACATGGCCACAGACCACCCATGCCCTCCTTTCGGGCTTGCTTCAAGAGCATCTTCCGCATCCACACAGAGACTGGCAACATCTGGACCCATCTGCTTGGTTTCGTGCTGTTTCTCTTTTGGGGAATCTTGACCATGCTTCGACCAAATATGTACTTCACGGTCCCTCTCCAGGAGAAAGTGGTTTTGGGCATCTTCTTTCTGAGTGTACTCGTGTGCCTCAGCTTCTCCTGGCTCTTCCACACTGTCTATTGTCATTCAGAGAAAGTCTCTCAGACCTTTTCAAAACTGTACTGTTCGGGGATTTCTCTACTGATTATGGGGGGCTTTGTCCTCTGGCTCTATTACTCCTTCTATTGCGCCCCGCAGCCTCGGCTCATCTACCTCTTCATCATCTGTGTCCTGGGCATCTCTTCCATCTTCGTGGCACAGTGGGACCAGTTTGCCACTCCTGAGCACCGGCAAACAAGAGCAGCAGTGTTCCTGGGACTTGGCCTCAGTGGTGCTGTGCCCGCCATGCACTTTACTATGGCTGAGGGTTTTGTCAAGGCCATCACAGTGGGCCAGATGGGCTGGTTCTTTCTCATGGCTATAATGTACATCGCTGGAACCGGCTTTTACGCTGCTCGGATTCCTGAGCGCTTCTTTCCTGGGAAGTTTGACATATGGTTCCAGTCCCATCAGATTTTCCACATCCTGGTAGTGGCAGCAACCTTTGCCCACTTCTATGGGGTCTCCAACCTTCAGGAATTCCGTTATGGCCTGCAAGGTGGCTGTACTGATGACTCCCTTCTCTGAGCCTTCCCACCTTGAGGTGGAGGAGGAATTTCCCAAGTGCTTCTAAAAATAACTTCTTTGCTGCAGCAAGAGGAAGAGTCTCTGAGTTGTCTGTTTGTAGAAGAAACCTCTTAGAGAATTCCGTGCACTTTAAGCTTCAGCTCACTTTCACAGACACAGGGCAATAAACTTTTCATTTCCCATTCCCCTAGCTGGGTAGGGTGGGGAGGGTCAACATAGTCATCTACTTTCTTGGCAGTCACCTTCCTCAACAAGACAACTTCTGGTCCCTCACAGAGACAGTACTTCGAAGCTCATTTTGAGATTTTTACCCTCTCCTTCTACCATTTTAGGAAAAAATTATGGACTGGGACTCTTCAGAAATTCTGTTTATTTCTGAAAGAAAACGTCTCTCCCTTACCCCTGTCCTTACTTTATAACCTGGCTTATAACAGGCCATTTATTTTCATAGCACGCTTTTCAAAAACAATTATAACCCATCTTTCTAGGGCCTAGAACTGATTACATAGCAGGAAAAAAAAAGACACAATTTTTTACATAGCCTGTCTAATCATGGAAGTGTGTCCAGACTTTAAATAACTTGAGTTTTAATTTTTTTTCTTGGTAATGTAAAATTAAACTGGGGAAAGATATTTAATATTTAATAATAAGCTTAAAAAGAAACTTGCTCTTATTGAAATGTATCTCAATGCAAAAACTATGATGATAATAAAAGAAAGTACAGTGAAACAAAACAAAACAACAATAACAAAAATCTCTATTGTGTATATTCACCACAGTTTCTTATTCACATATTGAAGGGCATTTGGTCTGGTTCCAAAATTTGGCTATTGAGAATTGTGTTGCTATAAACATTGATGTGGTTATATCAGTAGAGTATCATGATTTTAGTAAATTTGGAAAATACCAAGAAGTGGAATATCTGGGTCATATGGTGATCCCATTCCTAGGTTTTAAGGAATCTTAAAATGCTGTCTAAATTGTTTCTATTAATTTGCAGTTCCACTAACAATGTGTAAGTCACCTTTCCCCTACATCTTCACCATCATTTATTATCATTTATTATTGTATTCTTGATAATTGTCATTCTGACTGAAGTGTGATGAAATCTTAGTGCAGTTTTGATTTTCCTGATTGCTAGAGATGTTGATATATATATATAATTTGTTGACCATTGGTGTTTTGTCTTTTAAAAAATTCTATATGATCTTTTTTTCCTCATTTGTTGATTGTGTTCTTTGTTTTGTTTTCTTTGTTTACTAATTGTTTGATTCTGGTGTTAAACTTTTTTGAGTTCTTTATATATTCTGGATATTAATCCCCTATCAAAGGAGTAGTGCTAAAGATTATCTCCCATCTCTCTTTATACTCTTAATCATTTCCTTTACTATGTATAATCTGATGAGAGCCTATTTACTGATTTTTGGATTTTTTTTTTTTTTAGCTTTAGGGTTCTTCTTAAGAAAGTTAATGCCTGAAAAAATATGACTGTTGGGCTTATGTTTTCTCTAGAATTTTCAGTTTCTAGTCTAGTTCCTAAGTCTTCAATCTATTTTAATTTGACTTTTGTACAGAGTAAAAGAATTTTAGTTTAATTCTTCTACATTTGGATATCCAGTTTTCCCAGCACCATTTGTTAAAAAGGGTATCTCTTCACCAACATAGTTTTGGCACCTTTGTCAAGTATCAGATGGCTATACATATGTGAGTTTATCTCTGTGTCTTCTATTTTATTCCAGTTGTGTTCATGTCTATTTTGATGCCAATTAAATGCTGTGCTATTTTTCTTTAGTTCTGTAGTATAATTTTCAGATGAGGTATTATGATGCATCCTACACCACTCAGGATTGTTTTAGCTATTCTGAGTCTCTTACTTATTTTTCTATATGAATTTTAGATTAAGGAGCTATAGGTAACAGGCATTAAGAACATCTTTAGTGAGACAGTACTATAAAAATTTTCCCCATATTAAAAATGAGACATACATTCACATACAGGAGCCTTATATAACCCCAAATGTAGATTTTATTTTCTAATACTTTGTGTCCTGTAATATGGTCTAGGTTCCATGAGCTGTTGAAAAGAAAGTCAATTCATCTGTTTTGGAGGACACACTCTGTAGACATCTTTAAGTCCATTTGATTTATTGTACTATTTGGGTCAAAATATCTTCACTGATTTTGTATTTGTGTGATCAGACTCCTGGTGACAAGTGTGTGTTGAAATTACCCAGTATTATTATTGTTTGTATCTGGTATTTAATGTTAAGAAAGATTTTTTTGTTGTTGTTGTTGTTTATGTGTTTGTTTTTTATGTAACTAGTTACATTGGTTTTTGGAGCATATATATTTTTTATTTCTAAAACTTCTTATTGGATTGTTACCTTCATCAGTAAGTATTGGCCACCTTTGTTTCTTCTGATTAATTTTTGCTTGAAATCTGGTTTATCAGGTTTGAGAACATCTACTCCTGCTTATTTTTGGACTCTATTTAAATGGAATTATTTTCCATCCTTTTACTTTTAGTCTATGGAGTATCTGTCTATGGCATGAATCTGTTGCAAACAGCATATAGTTGGATCTTATTTTTTAATCTATTCTGCCAATCTATGTCCTTTAATTATGGGGTCAAGACCATTTATTTTCAGTGTTACTATGGTTAGATTTTTTGTTGTTTCTTGCCATTTTGGTTCATTTACTATATTTAATCCTGTCTTTATTTTCATTTAGTTGGTTACTCTTCTAATGATTTTCATCTATTTGGGAAATTTGGGGTTCGTTTGGGGTTTCTGTATATGTGGTAAACTTTGAGTATTCTTTGTAATATTGGCTTAGTGGTTGTGAATTATTTAAATTTATCATTATCATGGAAAGTTTTTTCCAACAATTTTGAAAGATTACTTTGCTGCATATAGCAATCTTGGCTGGCAATTATTTTCTTTGAGAGCTTGGAATATCTTCTTCCAGGCCTTCCTTGATTTTTGAGTTTGAGTTGGAAAGTCACAAATTAGCCTTATTGGTTTGACTCTAAATTTGACATAAAATTTTTCTCTTGTAGTTTTTTAATTTTGTCTATTTGGGGTTTTGTGTATTTGGGTTTCTCTATGTGAATGTCTATCTCATTTCTACTATGGGAAAATTTTATGCTACTGTCTCACTGAAATGTTCTTAATGCCTTTCACCTGTATCTCCATAACCTGTTTTATTACAAGACTCTCATACTTGTTCTCTTAATGCTATCCCAGAGTTCTTATATATTTGGATCATGAGCTTTTAATTTTTCCTTTTATTGAATACTGAATATTCAAATTTACATATACTATCTTTAAGGCCTGAAGTTTTTGCCTTCAAGGCCTGAATTTCATTTTTCACCAACATAACCTGTTGGTGATACTTTCAAGTGAATTTATTTGTTGTTATTGTTACCAGGGATTGAAACCAGAGATGCTTACCTACTGATCCACATCCTCATGATATAAACTATGCCATTCTATCAGATAGTGGAATTACAGTTTTCAAGTAAAGAGAAAATTGAATATAAAGGCAAGAGAAATCTTGAAATATTTAAAAAGTGAATAGAGGAGAGGCAGGAAATATTAGCAGATTATAGCTAACCAAGAGGAGGAATGAAAATAAATAAAAGTAATAAAATAATGAAGAGAGAACATGAAAATTTGACTATCACTTTGGGATCAGAGTGAAGAGGAACAAAAACCAAGGTACAAAGAAACAAACAAATTTAAGATGAAAACAACTCAAATCCTATATATAAAAGGCATTAAGTAATTTTATCCACATATAATTTTACCCCACATAAGTCAAACGAAGGCTAAAGAACAAACACATGAGGAAGCAATTAAAATAAAATTAAAATTGTGTGTGTATGTACACACACACACACATATATGTAAACATACACACACATATATAACCTGTCCATGCAGTGAGAACACACCCACCCATACAGCCACTCCCTGACCCAAATTCGCAGAATGGAAAAAATAAAATATAATCAAATGACATAACATTTTAAAACCTTTATATTTATGTTTTTAATTCAAATTAAGAGTCAAAGGATAGTATGTAAAAAGATAGGAAAAAATATAAAAGTTCTTAATGAGAAATAAAGGTCTTGTTTCTCCTGAGGTAGACAAAACTGTTGACAGGATGAGTTTTTATTTATTTTGGGGCTCTGTAGCCCTTAGGCCAAGTGCTGGGGGTTGTTCAGTCCAACCTCTTTGTGATCCTCACCAAACTGCCAGCATTGTGACTGGGAGACACGGTTGTAGTAGCTCTCAGCTTCCTGACTCCCAGTATAGGATGGGATAGACTGGGGAGATTGACAAGTTGTGTACTCCTGTAGCAGGGCTGGTTGCAAAGTTCAGAATTAAAAGTTCCAGTAGTTGGGATTTAGTTTTGAATGAACGTTGGAACTGTGCAAGTGAGTATTTGAGATTTGAACCATAACCCCTTGTTGCTGGGAGATGCTGTTCTCTGCTGAATGTCTGGATCTAGGGACCATTCCATAAGTTCCACTTTTAGGGTGTTGATTTTAATCCTCTGCAGGTTTCACATTCAATGATATGGATGTAAGTTACCCAGATTCAGCTCTGGAGTGCAGACACTCCTGTCTGGCCATTCTTAGTGTTTTCCCAATAGCCCTTGTGGAGCTCCAGTGACAAAGAAAGTTACAGAACTTTCTTGGGATACTTGTTGGTATCTCAAGTTTGGATGTCTCAGGAGAAATTCTCTTGAGTCTGTTTCAGTTACGCTGGTCCAGATGCACTCTTGGACCCACATTAGGTAACTGCTTGGTCAGGCTGGCGACTTCCTTCACGAAAAAAAAACTATTTTGCAAAAAATAGTTTACTGCCAAACTGTGCTTATAAATGGTTCCTCCATGGTGGTGACTCTGCTTCCAGAAAGGACTCTCCTCCTTGTTTGGATACTTTTTTTTTTTTTTTTTTTTTTTGAGAGAGAGAGAGAGAGAGAGAGAGAGAGAGAGAGAGAGAGAATTTTTAGCTTTCGGTGGACACCACATCTTTGTTTGTATGTGGTGCTGAGGATCGAACCCAGGCCGCATGCATGCCAGGCTAGCGCGCTACCACTTGAGCCACATCCCCAGCCCAGGATACTTTTCACTCAATAACTTCCCCACAGACTCAGTCAGGGATATTCCTTTTTCTTGATTACATATCTTCCCCTGAATCCCATACCAAACTTTCTGATATTTCAAAGTAGAGCTGTATCTGCATTTCTCTTGAGAAACATTGCTAAACATTGAAATTACCTTTTTAAATTGTGCAGCTCTTTGCTTCCTATAGTATGTGGATGACTAAATGTGTTTTGTTATTTGAAAAATAAATTTAGTTAAGTTTGATTCATATATGATTTCTATAACAAAAAGTGTGTTCAGAATGCCAAATAAGTAGCCTGTTTCACACTGAGTAAAACCTCCTAAAACCACTTCTGATTCAACTCCATCCATATAGGCCAATCTTCACGGAAGAGTCTCTGATTTCTACAGATTTAATTCAGGGTCTGTAATTGCTTCCCAAACTAAGTTTTCATGGTGAGAACATACTGTAAGTACAAGAGAAATCTAAAGCTGAGGTTATCCAGATACGTCCCAGGAAAAGGAGGGAATCCCACATCTTATAGTTCATCACTGACAGTGTATGGACTGACTATAGGCATGTTGAAGTCATGTGACTAGTGCTCAGTATCCTACATCATACTTCCATGAGAATCCAAGTTCTGGGCACAAAGAGTATAGGTGATGATTTTTTAAAAACTGTGCTTTTAAAATCATCCTCACTTCTATACCACTGTAGTATTTATTGCCTAAACTCTGAATCAGTCACTGACCATACAGTGAACGGCAAGAATCTGTGCACATGTTTCTGGTTAATTAAATATAACTCTCTGGAAGGCAAGGCACATCTTAGATTTTGTTTCCTTACCCATGGGACACAGCTCCGTGCCTGGCATATGTCTTCAGGGAGTAAGTAAAGCAAAGATAAATGCTTTTGCCTAAAATATACTATTTTTCCTGAGTATTTTATTTGGTTTTCCACTTATCCCAGTGACAATTTCCAAATTCCACAATCTCTACTACAATTGCATATCCTTCAAGAAAGCCAACCAAATCATCGAATGCTACTTTTATTGTGAATCAACCAGCAGATGATACATTGTCAACTATTTATCAATGTGACCAAAATACCTGACAATAACAAAGGGTGGGATATTTACTTTGGTTCACATCTTCACATGGTGTGGTGCCTGGTTGTCTGGCTCCATTGATTTGGGTCTAAGGTGAGGCAGAACAATATGGCAGATAGTCCCAGCAGAAGAAAGTCACTCAAGTCATGGCAGCCAGGAAGCAGAAAGAGAGAAGCTGAAGAAGGAACTAGGAATAAGATATTGTATCCAAGGACATTCTCCCATTAACCTAATTTAAGCTCTAATTATGGCCCAACTGCACAGAGTTTCCACCACCTCCCAATAGTTCATTCAAATTATTAATCTATTAATTAGACTAATCTACTGATAATGCTAGATCATTCATGATTCAATTACTTCCCCAAAATCCCATCTCAGGATATTGCTGTGTTGGGAACCAAGTTCCATGAGGTTTTGGTGTTCACTCCAAATTCAAACCATAGCAAGCTGGAATATTTTATAGTTGGAGAGACAAACATAAATTATCTCTGTGTTAGAAAAGATTGCACTTTCTTCTTCTTTTTTATTGATTACTATTGTGGGGGTAGGGACATGTTTGTGGAGGAGAAATGGAATAATGGATTTCCAAAGGGGATAATTGAAGATATTTTGGTTAGAGAAGAGATTACTTGGAAGGTTTGATGGAGGAATGGTACCAATGAGCTTTACAAAACTGGAGAGTAGAATGCCTGTTTTCTCTTCTATAAAACCCAACTGAAGCTGGTATTAGCCAAAGACATTGTCATTATCTTCTGTTTCTTGATAGGCAGAATATAGCAGTGATGTAATTTAGAAATGGGGCCCAGAGAAGATAGCATCCTCTGCACCTGGACATGGAGTCACCCTTCTCTAGGGCACAACAACACAGCAGTAAAAATAGGAACAGGAGATTTTCTAGATAACTTCCAGTCTCTGCAACAATGCAAAATTGTGTTTTTATGATTAAACAACTTAACTTCAATCTTTTATGACGATACACATGAAATGTATATTTTAAATATGACTACCATAGGAATGAATAAAACTTAAATTTCCATATATAGTGTATTCTAAGCAATGCAGAATTAGTAACTACTTTTTTATATCATAAAATGTTTAATTTACATTAATTAGTTTATTTATTTTTGCAGTGCTAGGGATCAAACTCAGGGCCTTGTGAGTGCTAGACAAGCACTCTACCATTCAGTTATATCTCTGGACCCTTCAAAATATGGTTGATTAGAGAAACAAAGGATTAATATGGCTGATACTCATTCAAATCAACTGCAAGTTATTTTTTAGGCAGAAAACATATCTTCTGATATTTTTGTCTTCATTTTCCTTTCCTTCCTGGTACCTACCAGCCTCATGGCCCCACCTGGTCAACTCTCTGCAATTGTGACTTATTGGCTATTAGCTTTTCTTTGCATAATTCTCAGGCTGAGGCAAGATTTTGGGAACACAGAAATAACTATTGAAAGCGACTGACCTCAAAGAAGTAGCAAAGACAGTTAAATAAACAAGTGGTTAAAATTCCATGTGGTAAGGTTTAGGTATAGGATATTGGGGATGGGGGCAGTTAGGAATACCTAGCCCATGTTTTGAGTTACATAGAAAAATTTAAAATGGGTAAAATAGTTTTATAGATACTTAGCAGGCAATTACCTCAGCAAACATAGATCTGCAAAGACCCCTTTCCTCAAGGAGGTTTTCTTACAAGATGATGATTATGTTTACATGCTTTCTCTTTCCTTCTTTCTCCGTGAACAAACACTATGTCCCCAATCTCCACATTAGCTTCTATGGAATTTATTGCTGTAAATTTGGCAAAATAATTTACAGATAAAATGTTTTCAAGAGCTTAATTGGAAATATCATCCCTTCCGCCTTTATTACATAGAATATGGGGACATTATTCAGAGTTCTTTCAAGGAAAAAATATTTCTAAATCAAATTACATTTAATGTAGTGAGGTTTTTGCACATGAACAAATATCCCAATTGAGATGTATAAAACCAATTAACTCCCTATTTATCTCTGCTTTGTAACTGAGTACTGAGTTTTCAGGTTGAGTCTGAGTGTGGTGGTGTGTTTGATGGGGGTTGCTCAATGAGCAAGGACATGTTTGAGAGCTCCAGCCTCATATCCATCCTGATCATTGTTCCAGATGTTCCTGGTTGTGAACCACATATGCATAAAAATATAGTGTTTCATTAGAAATGATTTCTAAGAACATGTTGTGTTCTTTCAGTTCCTTTAATGACTTAGTGCCACTAATTAAACAGCAACAGGACACAGTGGTAAAGTCTGTGCCTGGATTCAGTGTGCCTCTTCAGATTAGTGTTTCCTGGCAGTGGGACTTCTCACAGATACCTGGTTTTTCTCTAACAGCGTGTCCTTCTGTGTAAAATGCTGGGTATATTAGTACTTCCTGCATGGGGGACAAAAGAGATTGAATGATGTATGGTCAGTGCAAAGGGGAAGTATGGAAATCATGCTGTGCAGTACACTTGAACTTTGGGTTAGTTCTGTGAACTCTGTCTGCAGATAGCTGTAAATGAAAATAACTGCATATTTGAAACAGTAGTGTCAATTTATTGAGTTAATCCAAACAAAGAGTACAGAGCAATTCCTATTATATCATAGTCACTGGATAGATGTTTTTAACATAAAACACATGCTAAACTATGCCATTTATTACCTTTCGTGAATTTCTTGCATGTATTGTACACTTATATGATCTTCCTTTAATTTTATCCTCATAAAGGCTTTGTAAACTATTATTGTTCTTTTTACAGATATCAAAACTGAGCCTCAAGCTCAGTGAAGTTCAGTTATGTATGCAACATCACTCAGTAAGTGTGAGACAGGATTCATCAAGAGTGGAGCTGATATTAAGGTGGTGTTAATTTTAAATGTTAACTGGAATAATTCTAGAAAATCCTGTTTCCAGTGAAAAGAGAAATTAAATCTTAACCATTTCTGGGAAACTATTTCTTTAAGTTAAATAAGTCAAATCAAGCACGGCTTTCACTCAAACATGACACAGCTAACAAAAATGATAGGTAAATGTGCCAGCATTGACCAAGTCCTAAAACTTGGCAACCAATACAAGCACGTGTGCCAGAGTCAACAGGAGCACTAGGTCTCACTTACTACTTAGCCAGAAGGAGGCAGAGGGTTGTTGGCCTGTGTGTTTTCAGAATAATTCACTTTCTTTAAGAATTCTGGGGCTCTTCCTACATTTTTGAATAATCCACATTAACTCTGAGATGCCTGCTTGCAAGTGTGAGAAAGTGTGTTTGGTTTTCCTGTGATGCTATTTGTAAAAAAAAATACCTTGAGGCTAAATCTTAATGTCTGCATTTAGTGAAAAAATGAATAATAAGTGGGGAAGGAAAATGTTGAAAGGAACAACAACAAAAAATCTGTGAACTACATGGCCTCAATAAAATTAAATGGAGCAAGTCTTTCTCAATTTAATCAAATTCATCATACAGAATTTGATACTTATTACATTGAAAAAGTAATATTAAAAAGACTAAAGCTATCAGGTATTGATCTCCTACTATGCGCAGGTTCCCTTTCATATGTTATCTACTTTCACAAATCACATGGGGCAGATAATTGTTTCATTTTGCAGATGCCAAAGTAGAAAATTAGAGAACTCAAGTAATTAAGCAAGTATTACTTGCCACACAGTAAGTAATAGCAGCATCTACCATTTATTGAGCTCTCAGAACATGTTAGATACTGTTCTAAGTAGGCTCCGGGTATTTATTCATCATTAATTTATTTAATAAGTATGTATGCAGGCCTGCTATGCACTTGGCATCCTTCTGTGCCCTGGCATTACAGCAGGATGCAAAAGAGGATGGCCTCCTAGACCTCACGTTCTAGCTGGGGAAACTCAGCAAACACATGGGTCCATCTTTGGGAATAATATTAAAATGCAAAATGCTATGCGGAGTACTACATCAGAGCAGGGCAACTGAGAATGCTGCAGGGTTGACATTTAAAATAGGATCAAAGGGCTATCCCTGGATAAGAAAGGGAGAGAATGAGGTTGGTACTGAAGATGAAGTACTATCAGGTTCCACTTGTCCAAATCTAGTTGACACCTGTCAGTATGGAAGGGGCTAAAATAATGACTGGAATCAAGAGCATGGAAGTGGTTTTCAGAGGGTGCCAGACTGCCCCTCTTGGTATGAATACTAGGAGAACACAATTATGGAAACTATTTGAACCTGCTACAATTTACTTTGCTTTGAATTGGGGACAATGATACTTCATGGCTGCAATGGACTGAATTTTTATGCCCTACCACAATTAATGTATTGAAATATGAATCAACATGAAGGAGATGGTGTTAAGAGGTGAAATCTTTAGGATTTATGAGTCCCACTCTCACCAATGGGATTAGTGTCCTACTTTTGAGGTCTGAGGAAGTCTCCTTGTCCCATTTCACTAGGTGAAGACAGAGCAAGAGGTCAGCATCTTAGACCAGAAGGTAGGTAGGTCCTCACTAGGCACTAAATCCATCTTGGTCTTAAACTCCCCAACCTCTAGAATTGTAAGAAATAAATTTATATGGTTCATGGACCACCCAATCTATGGGATATTGGCAAAGCAGCTGGAATGGATTTTGGCAAACCCTCATAAGGTGCTGGTAAGTTTAACAAGTTCTCTGATCTTACTTCCTACCACTCTCCTTTTCAGACTCTGCTCCATGCATGCTATGCCACTTTCCATGTGTCCATGAAAATATATCCAATTCTAATTATGGTATTCTGCTCTTTGATTTGTATTTACCTGGATTATTCTTACTCCAGATTAGGAACATGAAGTCAAAATGCCCGGAAGGAAATAACTCCAAATAGAAAAAAGAAGCACTGACATTATAAGACACTAGTAGGAATCTGGAGAATATGAATAAGAACAGACCTTGCGAGGACAGGAGCTGGAATGGGATGTTGGATGTAAATTTGGATAGGTGAGAATTTAATGATATGGGAACAATAGCCAATGCCTGCAGTCTCACATCCTATGAAAGTCAGCTAGAAGCATACTCCATGCATTGTGGGAATGAGTCTTTGAAGCTGAGGTTTGCAGAAGGTTAACAGTAAATGCCACAGGAATGGCAGGACTTCTGAATCAGAGCATTGCAGTTAAGGTCCAAAAGGCTTAGGGAGGCAGAGGTAGAAATCTGAAAAGGTATCAATTATATAGAATCAAAGTAACTATCACTTGATTTTGTTTTCTGTGTATGCAGACATGTCAATGCTTTAGCAGATATAAAGCTGTTTATACATAGGTGCGGGTTTTCCTCTGTAGGCAGGAACTGAAAGTAGAAGATGCTGCCATAAACCCGAGCTCCCCAGTATCAATGCAGATTATATGCAGGTAGTACTAATGCAGATGATGAGATTCTGGAATGCAGGGGCCAGGTGATGGCATTTAACTGTCAAATGCAAGATGTAATTACTAAACATACAGAAAGGCTGGAATGACAATGAGATTAGCTTGTCCCCTGGGATCTGTGGTGAGAGCTAATAGATCTTGACATTAAATGAGACAACATAAGTCAATACCTGTTTGTGGTATTAGTTGACTTATATTACCACAGAGAGAGAAAGAGAGAAATGAAGGAAGGAAGAAAGGAAAGATTGAATGAAGTAAGAAGGAAGTAAAAAGGAAGAAGGAAAGAAGGAAGCATGGAATGAAAGAAGGGTGAATTGCTGCCCAGAAAGCAGATGACAGTCCTGCTTAGCAAAACCCTGGTCCTGCAATTTAAGACTGTTCATGGGCCCAGAACTGCTGGACTGAATAGGAGAATATTCTGCAATACCAGAGAAAGTATATATGCTAAACATCCTCTAGATCCTTCCCGAAAGAAACCTAGGGTAATGTATCTGACTAAAACTGCTTAGGAGAAAAATGATACACTCAAACTTTTCCAAAATTGTTGGCTTTGAATATGGGAACATCA
This sequence comes from Marmota flaviventris, assembly GCF_047511675.1. Classification (NCBI taxonomy): domain Eukaryota; kingdom Metazoa; phylum Chordata; class Mammalia; order Rodentia; family Sciuridae; genus Marmota; species Marmota flaviventris. The sequence goes on along the minus strand of NC_092508.1, from coordinate 99,259,594 downwards.
CTGATATCAGTGAAACAAACACCCATCAGAATCCTTCAGCTACTGAAGGCCCTATAAAGACCAGTTATGACTGAAGCTCTAGGCCAAGTCATTTCCCCACCCCATAGATTCAATCCTCTGCCCACTGCCTTTTGATCATTTCTCTAGTGTCTGAGTGTATAATTGAAATAAATACTCTTAGCAGTTCACAGAAACCTCACTGGGTTTCATGATCTATGGAGTAAAAACCACATTGCTATTAAAGATGAAGTCTGAAATTTCCAAGGACACTGCCCTCTCCTGGCTGTAGAGACAGTAGATCAGAAGTAATTATGCACCTTATAGGAACTGCAGAGATTAAGCCAACATTAAAGGTTTAAAGCACTAAAGAGTGCTACAGTGATGCTCCCATTATCACCACATTCACGTAGTTTGCGTGAACTCTGAAAATAAATATAGCTCTTGTCAAATGTCAGTGGACTACTGTCATTTTAGCCAGATTGCAGCTTAACTATACATTTGATGTGGTTGATGTGGTTCTACTGGAACAGATTAACACAGTCTTGATATTCAGTATGTAACTGGTGGATTCACTATTCTCAAAAAAAATATCAGTAGGGAGGAACAAAAGAAGTTTTAATTTATGTAAGAAGTAGAGCCATGATGTCTATGGAGAATGCTAGTTCTACTTTCTGTCCTAAGGAAATCCATCATTGAGATTGACTGAACGTTTGGATCCTTTCTCAATTCATATGTTTAAATATAATCCCCATTATGAGAATATTGAAAAATGGAGCCTTTGCATTCTGATCTCATAAATGGGATTTGTGCCCTTACAAAAGAGGCCATACAGACTCTCCTCTTTCCCTTCCACAATGTAAAGACATGGTGAGATGGTACCACCTATGAATCAAGAATTCGGCCCTCAGCAAACATTGAATCTGACAGTGTCTTATCTTGGACTTCCCATAACAGAAAAAAAAAATAATGAATGAATAACTGTTCTTTATAAAACAATCAATCTGTAATAGTTTTGTTATAGTAGCCTGAAAAGTCCAAGACATTTGTTTTTGTAATCTCTGCAAATCTACAATATTGATGACAGAGTATTAAAGCTGAATAAATAGCTAATATATTGTGTCATGTCCCCAAAAGCCAGCATTCACAAAACAAGGTATGGAAGGAAGACACCTTTCACCGTCATTCATAATAACATACCTGTGAAATATCCTCTCCTTTTCTCCACAAAGTCTATGATGTCCTGTTTCTTGGGCTGATGTGGAAGACACTGTAACTATGTAACAGAGAAGAAACATTCTACAGGATGTGAAGCTATGAGTCTCATGGTGACCACTGTGGCCTCTCCATGCCATTGGTCCAGAAGATAAATGACAGATGACTTTTCTGATACATGCTATTGACACTGTTTCATAATGTGGACAGAGGCATATGTATCTCATAATTGCAGAGATTCACCAGGGTGACTTCTAATTCTTCCATGCAGGTGGCAAGATTGAAGTAGTTATGTCTGTAGTCTCAACAGTGTTTAGTCACTGGTGATCAGGAAAGCCTGAGTCCTTCAACCAGAAAACTTAATTAGTGAAGCTGAAGTGAGGGATGCTAGAATTTGGAATGAAAACAAAAGTTGGTAAAAAAACAATTATTTCTTCAGATCTGGACGCAGCAGTAGGGCTTATAACTTATTCCATTAATTATTTACATGAAGTTTCTGTAGAGATTGTGGCTTCCTATTACCTTGGACATTCTGGGAAAGGATAGACTTAATAGAATATAAAAATGGGACCAGGCAGTACAGAGATCTTACTCCCCTTAGGCACCACTTCATATCCTCTGAACTCAACCTCTTATCTGATGGCAGCTGTAGTGATTAGTTCTGCATGAGCATTAATCAATTCATACTGGTGTATCCTCATGTCTTGTACATTGGACCCTGTCCCATACATGGCTTACTTCCTATTCTGGGGTGTCTCTGACTCTGCCGCATGTTATGTCCACAGGAGCCTGCTGATCACTCATCATGTACATCCATAAGAAAAAAAAAATGGAAGTTAGCAGTCATGTGTTCACCTCCTGCAACTGGGAGGAGTAGTCAGTGGATTAATGTGTTTCCCTTAGTACCCTAGGCAGGTAGTGACTTATCAGAAATGTCTCTAGTGATGGATATCCCAGGAATGAATTATATGGAATTTTTTCCTTCTGGTTCACTCCTTCATCCCTCATGCCTGGTACCTGTAATGGTCTGAAAATAGGTCTTTTTTTTTTTTTTGTCTTTTTCTTTCTTTAATTTTTGACAGCATTAGGAATCAACCAATGGTCTCATACTTTGTGCATACTAGGCAAGATCTTTATCACTGTTACAACCCCAGCCTGTAAATATACTCTCTGAACTATTTGAAATTATCTGATACACACAACCTTAAATTCAGGGTTGGAAGCAGGCAAAGGCAGCTAACACTGTCCTATGTCTTCATTAACCAACATACTCCGAATGACAATTCACTATGCTTTGGAAAAACCCTTAGTTCTGTTTGTTCATGAACTTACAGAATTTGAGATCACAACCTACTCCACCTGAAGGCACTATAGTGTTTCCCTCTAGACCTAATGACCGTCAGAAAAAATAAATAATTTTTTTGTTTAAAGAAGATAGAGTAATGGGAAGGATATCAGCTCTTGGAATCAGATGAATCCCAACTGTAGCCTTGTAGACTAGTGAGGTAAGGTCATTGGAAAAATCCCTTAACCTCTCATACCTTCCCCTTCTCCTCACTAACTGGAAGACTTTGGATTGCTCTCTGAGATAACTTAAGAGACAAAGATTTATGGAAAAAGAATTTTTAGCTTTAACACAGGCCTATCAAAAACTCAGGAGTGGGTACAAGATTAACAACAGAACATAATCAAGGTAATGTTATTTTTCATGTACATCCATGTGAAGAAGAGAAAGAAGTGAGTAACATTTCCTAACACCCCTGGTGCCACGAGGGAGTGTGTGACTTGGCCCATGAGAGGGGACCTGCATAGTTGTTCATGAGTCTGCAACCTGCTTAGAACACCACTCTGTGAAATCCTCTCAGTTTGCCTAAACTATGCCCTAATAACCGTGGAAACTTATACTCCGATAAAATAGAAGACATTAAAGGCATCGACAAATTTCTTAAGTCATACAATTTTCCCAGATTGAATCAGGATGGTATACACAACTTAAATAGACCAATATCAAGTGATGAAATAGAAGACACCATCAGAAGCTTACCAACCACGAAAAACCCAGGACTGGGTAGATACACAGCCAAGTTCTACAAGACCTTTAAAGAAGAACTAATACCAATGCTCTTCAATTTATTTCAGGAAATAGAAAAAGAGGCAGCACTTCCAAACTCATTCTATGAAGACTAATATTACCCTGATCCCAAAAGGAGGTAAAGACACATCAAAACAAGAAAACTTCAGACCAATATCTCTAATGAACATAGATGCAAAAATTCTCAATAAAATTCTGGCAAATCGAATACAAAAAATTATCAAAAAGATTGTGCACCATGATCAAGTGGGATTCATCCCAGGGATGCAAGGTTGGTTCAATATACGGAAATCAATAAATGAAATTCATCACATCAATAGACTCAAAGAATCATATGATTATCTCAATATTTGCAGAAAAAGCATTTGACAAAATACAGCACCTTTACATGTTCAAAACACTAGAAAAACTTGGGATAATAGGAACATATCTCAACATGGTAAAGGCTATCTACACTAAGCCTCAGGCCAACATCATTCTAAATGGAGAAAAATTAAAGGCATTCCCTCTAAAAACTGGAACAAGACAGGGATGCCTTCTGCCATCACTTCTATTCAACTTAGTTCTTGAAACATTGGTAAGAGCAATTAGATGAAAGAAATAAAAGGGATACACACAGGAAAAGAAGAACTTAAATTGGCACTATTTGCTGACTATATGATTGTATACCTAGAAGACCCAAAAAGCTCCACCAGAAAACTTCTAGAACTAGTAAATGGATCCAGCAAAGTAGCAGGATATAAAATCAACACTCAGAAATCAAAGGCATTTCTGTATATCAGTGACAAATCCTCTGAGAAGAAAATGAGGAAAACTGCCTTATTTACAATAACCTCAAAAAAAAAAAATAAGACACTTGGTAATCAACTTAATGAAAGAGGTGAAAGATCTATACAATGAAAACTACAGAACCCTAAAGAAAGAAATCAAAGAAGACCTTAGAAGATGGAAATATCTACCTTGCTATTGGATAGGCAGACTTAATATTATCAAAATGACCATAATACCAAAAGCACTATGAAGATGTAATGCAATTCCAATCAAAATCCCAATTTTTTCTACTTCCTAAATTTCCTCCAAATGAACATTGAAATTAATATATATGTATATATATATATATATATATATATATGTGTGTGTGTGTGTGTGTGTGTGTGTGTGTGTGTGTGTGTGTGTATATATATAAAATTGTATTTTTCCTCTTTGAAAATACTGAAATAGTTTTAATATCCAGAAGATACATGTCCAGGGATAAATTGTACCATCTCATTTTTGGAAAAAACACTCAAATATCAGTTGATTATTCTTTTCCTTTCTGTATTCTATTCACCTCCTTTTCTTCTTTATATTATCCTTTCTGTCTCTTTTTTTTCTTTTCCCTATATGCCTAGAATATGCAAATCTAATTCAACATTATATACATAATTTAGAATGGAGAAGAAGGAATGTCTCTAATTCCACACTTCCATAAAAGAATTACTGATAAAAAAAAAAATCAAGTTTTTCAGAACTCTGTAAAATACCCAAGGGCTTGCAACAATCTGATTCGGGAAAATAATATTGATCCTTGGTGAGAACAGTGAGCATTGTCTCTTTTTTTTTAATTTTTTTAAGAGAGAGAGAGTATTTTAATATTTATTTTTTAGTTTTCGGCGGACACAACATCTTTGTTTGTATGTGGTACTGAGGATCAAACCCGGGCCGCACACATGCCAGGCGAGCGTTCTACCCCTTGAGCCACATCCCCAGCCCCTGAGCATTGCCTGTTGTTCCCTCCCTATCTGACTTCTCCAACTCTGCAACTGTTTTGAAATTAAGCAGCCCTGCAGCCACTGGAGGGGAAAGACAAGTTTTGAGGATTAAATTTATTTTCATTCTCTTAATATATAAGATAATTTCTAGAGTGTTTACTTTTTGTTGAATAGCAAAGAGCAGGGGTGTGATTATGGCTCTAACATTCCAGCAAGAGATTGGTTGGAGGACTACGAAACAGGGGTGGAGGGTATGGGAGATTAGTTCTATGCAGAAAACAATCTTTTCAGGAGACATCTCTGCTAAAAAGAGATTGAAAGATGTTCTCAAACATTTGGAGACACATGCATGCATATTGGGGCACTGGAAATCATAGAAAACTTTCTGAAGAAGTGAAGAATCTAAGCAGGACTGGAATCTTTCCTGGGTGCATGAACAGGAGAAGATGTTGAAGAGTGAAATAAGAAGATGATATTTAGGAATTAATAGGTAGTTTAATTTGTATGTTTCTACTTAAAATTTATACTCTTTGAGTTTCTTCACATTTCATTCTTAAAAGCTCATTTTATTAACTACCATAATTATCACCTTTTCAGGCAACTTTGAGCAATTTCTCAGTCAATATAGGAATTTGTGACACTTATTTTTTTTATTATTTGGGTAAATCATAAGTAAAGATTTTGTTAAGCTAAGTCTTACAAAGTCTTGTAATATAGCAGAATTTCTTTTCTTTCCTTTTTTTTTTTTTTTGTTCTTTTGGTATTGGGATACGGAAACAGGGGTGCTTAACCATAAGCCACTTCCCAGTCCTGTTTATTTTTATTTTTTATTTTGAGATGGAACTCTCTAAGTTATGTAGAGCCTGCTAAGTTGGCTGAGGCTGTCTTTGAATTTTCAATCCTCCTGCCTCAGCCTCCCAAGTCACTGGGATTACAGGCATACACCACCATGCTTCTCATTTATTTTTGAAGACTAGAACTAGCACAATAGTTTATTTTAGGACTTTCTCATAAGTACTAATGATGCAATAAGGAATAGACTCTGCAGGAAACTCAGAGGTGGACCCCAATCACTCTTTGGGCCATTAAATTATTCACTGAACCAACTCCTCTTCAACTTTCTGTTATGCAGCCTTTTTTAATCATCATTTTCCAACGACCTGTCATGCTCCAGAGGTATGCTCAATCCCATATTTTCATATTCCCTTCATATAGACACACAGGTGTGTTCAACTATGAGCTACAGTGTCACCTTTCACCTCTTGCTATACTTCCTTTTTATCCTCATGCATGGTTAATTTGACTGCATGGCTGCTGATTTAAACTAGTCACGATCTAGTCCAAATGGCACTGTTTACCTAATTTGCATCTTTTGCTTTAATTCAAAGGAATGAACTCAGGTGTGAAACTCCATTGTAAAAGGCAGGCAGTCTCTTTCCATCTCTCTCACTCCAAAAATCCTTGTGCTCTCCCACTCATTATTAACAAAGATGTGAATAACCTAAAAACATTTTCCAATGTTATTTATATTGTAAGGTTTTTCCTGACAATGTCTTATTTGTTTATGGTCCTTGTTCTGCACCTTTATCGTGTATTTTTAGTGGTTGCTTTATTCTGACTGGATAGAGGTATCTCTTGTGAGTTTTTTTTCTTTCTGCATTCCCCCTCTGCCTCCTCTGCCCTAGTTGAAACCACTTTGCCAAAAAATCATTCTCCCCGGGGCGTCTCTAATCTTTCTGATGTATACTTCCAATTATGGCCGAAGAGACCACTGCTTAAAACCATTCCTCTGATTTTTTTCTTATTTTTCAGAAAAAAAGAACTGATTAAATGTTTAATTTTATTACATTGTTATTGAAGAATATGCTTTGTATAATTTCTATCCTTTTAAATTTACTGAGTTGTGCTCTATAATGCAAGAAATGGTTACCAGAGAATGCTCCGATACATTTGAGAAATATATGTATTCTGCTTTTGTTGTGTAGAATATTCTAGAGGTATTTATTGAAATGACTTGATTTATAATATTGATATTTTGTATGTATTCTTTTGCTGATCTTTTCTCTTGTGGTTCCATCCATGATTGAAAGTTAGGAAATGGAGTCTACAATTACTATTTTGAATTGTCTATTTCTTCATATCTGTCATTTTTTGCTTTGCATGTTTTGGTGCTTTGTTACTAAGTTCATATGTTTATATTATTCTATCTTCCTCATGGATTAGCCCTTTCATCATGATAAGACGGTCTCTTTTCTCTCTAGTAACTTCCTATTTTATATAATGTTTTTTTTTTATTGGTTGTTCAAAACATTACAAAGCTCTTTTTTTTTAAATTAAAGTCATCTATTTTTTTTATTGGTTGTTCAAAACATTACAAAGTTCTTGACATATCATATTTCATACATTGGATTCAAGTTGGTTATGAACTCCCAATTTTACCCCAAATACAGATTGCAGAATCACATCGGTTACACATCCACATTTTTACATAATGCCCTATTAGTAACTGTTGTATTCTGCTACCTTTCCTATCCTCTACTATCCCCCTCCCCTCCCCTCCCACCTTCTCTCTCTACCCCATCTACTGTAATTCATTTCTCTCCTTGTTTATTTTCCCATTCCCCTCACAACCTCTTATATGTAATTTTGTATAACAATGAGGGTCTCCTTCCATTTCCATGCAATTTCCCTTTTCTCTCCCTTTCCCTCCCACCTCATGTATCTGTTTAATGTTAATCTTTTCTTCCTGCTCTTCCTCCCTGCTCTGTTCTTAGTTGCTCTCATTATATCAAAGAAGACATTTGGTATTTGTCTTTTAGGGATTGGCTTGCTTCACTAAGCGTAATCTGCTCTAGTGCCATCCATTTCCCTGAAAATTCCATGATTTTGTCATTTTTTAGTGCTGCGTAATACTCCATGGTATATAAATGCCACGTTTTTTTTTATCCATTCATCTATTGAAGGGCATCTGGGTTGGTTCCACAGTCTAGCAATTGTGAATTGTGCTGCTATGAACATCGATGTGGCAGTATCCCTGTAGTACGCTCTTTTAAGGTCTTCAGGGAATAGTCCGAGAAGGGCAATAGCTGGGTCAAATGGTGGTTCCATTCCCAGCTTTCCCAGGAATCTCCATACTGCTTTCCAAATTGGCCGCACCAGTTTGCAGTCCCACCAGCAATGTACAAGGGTACCCTTTTCCCCACATCCTCTCCAGCACTTGTTGTTGTTTGACTTCATAATGGCTGCCAATCTTACTGGAGTGAGATGGTATCTTAGGTAATATTTTATACTGTTCTAGTATAGCATGAGCAGAACTACTCCAGTTTTCCTGGTTTTGCTGTTGATGTGATACACATTCTTCCATCCTTTTATTCTCAATCTAATTGTGCATTTGAATACCAAGTATTTCTCCTCCAAACATGTAGCCAAATTATGTTTTTAATGCAGTGGGACATTATCTGCCTTTTTATTATATTGTTTAATTCATTCACATTTAATGATATTGTTGATATAGTTCATGTCTGCCATTTACATTTATGTCTATTATGTGCCTGTGAATTTTCCCCCACCCTTATAGTTTTATTTTCCATTAAATATTTTTTATTTCAGTATTATACTTTTGTTCATTATTATTTTATTATTTCCTTAGAGTTGCTATAGGGTCTATCATACATATCTTACTATACAAAATTTCAGTTAATTCTAGTAACATGTGGAAATATTTATGCAATACAGTTTTATTCCATTTTGTGATTTTATTGGTATATTTATTATATCCATTAATGCTAACACAATTATGCATCTCATTTCCTTAGCACATTATAATTTTTCTCCCACCCGTAATTCTTTTGTTATTATTAGTAAATACATTGTAAATATATTGGAATTCGATACGTTAGAGTCTCAGCAAGTGTGTCAAATCATGTACTTGTAATGCATTGCTTGTTTATTTAATTAGGGACTGGCTGGAATATTTTATCAAAGTCTACTTCCATTTGGGCCCTCTCTTTCTCAGCAGATATCTCTTCCAAATAACAGTGCACAGAGGATCCCCCATTGATAGCTATTTCCTAAGTCGATAGCTCAAGCAGGAGGCAAGTGATCCTGAAACTTAACAGTGTCCCAGTGACAGTCTTCCATCTTGGAGCACTTCCAGGGGAAAAGAAAAGGGTCTATGTTACCTTACTCTTGGGGAAGATATTGTTTTAATATACAATCTTGGATTGAAAGAAAATAAGTGCAAAGGAAGTGTAACTTGGGAGGGATGGCATGCCCCTTGGTTACTTAAAATATAATATGATCATGTGTACATACCATTATTTCCACTGACTAGGGTACACTCTTTCAACCCATTGGCAAACTCCTCACCATCCTGCAAGAACCAGATCAATCTCTATCCTCTGAACCTCCTATTACCTACAAAAAATATTAGATTTCACAACATGTCTCTTCCTATGTTTGCTAGCACACATTATTATATATGTTCTTTTCCTTTCAAACTGTTGCTTTGAATTATCTGCCTTCCATTTTGGATTGTGAGCACTCTTGAGTGCTGGTATGGAGGTGCTCTACATAAATTTTTTATGAGTAAATTGCAAGATGAAGACATGAAGGAAAGAATGTTTACAGAAAATACAGAATCCAAGAAGGAGATGTTTGAGAGACGCTCATGCTGTAGATCAGGAAAATGGTTAATATTAAAATTCTCCCATGGGGGAAAAAATAGCAGATTTTCAATTTCTAGATGAAACAGTAGGGTTTAGATAAACCTAGTGTTAATTCTGAAAAGAAATTTTATTTCGGTTGGCTCAGGCTAATGGATTTGAGCATGATTCGCAGCTAGTAGTCAGGATTGTAGTTCTTATGCTGCCAATGAGCTTCCTACACAGACCTTTGGTTCTCATTTGTTAAGGGAGAGGATAGGAAGCCCCCATTGTGTGACAAAAGATACTTCAATTTCAAATATTAAATTATCCGACTTTCCCAGGTCCAGGACTATGAAGTTCCAGTAAAGACAGGATCTGTAGTATATCACTGGGCATACTAGTTTGGGAAGACATGGAACATTTTTTATTCCATCTCCCACACCCTAATTACTAAGGACCTCAAGTAATTCACAATATAGGGTCAGTCCCGCAGATTTTTTTTTTTTTTTTTTTTAGTAGATGAAATTTGTTTCTTCACTAACTGTATTTGTAGCCCATGATAAATGCTTCTCTGGGCTTTAAAGGAATGCAAGACAAGCGGGGATGTGGACAAGTTGTGGGCAGGTTGAATTTTATGTTCTGAATGGTTCTGATCAGAGTTATGGATGCATATCTCTTTCCAAACAGTGTCCCGGTGATGTCCCTTTGTAGCTTAAACTTCTTTATAGTGAACACATTTGTGAATATTTGCCCTATAGATATGAGAAAATCTACAAATCTGCCCTTTTCCCAGAGAGCCATTCCATCATGACACCTTTGAATCATTTTATACCTCCATTTCAGACAAAGGGAATTTGTGATATGTTGTGGAGAAGTGGAGCCATGTCTATATTACCATCAAATGATGCTTTAAAGACTGGGTTATAATAAAGTGTGCTGGCTTGGAATTCAGCCCTGTGCTCTGATCCTGGCTCTCCTATCTCTGTCACATGACATGAACTGCTTTATCTCCTTGGGACTCTGTATCATCAGTCCTAAAACAATAGCACTGGATTAAATGATGACATACAAATTTCCAGTGCTACTGATTATGATTTTAGTTTAAGAAGAAATAGATACTGGTAAGTACTTGCCTGACAATACCCTCAAAATCATTTAATAGAAAAAAAGCCTGGTTGATGTCTCTAAAGAGAACAGATATTGGGCTATATTGATATAAGCACATTCTTTTTAAGCAGACTCAGTTATCTATACAGGCAAGTAGAATATTTTTCCCCATGGCTTTTCATCCCTTGAATATTTATTTAAAATTCAATATTTTACCAGCCTTTTATCTAAGTTTATCTTAATGCCTTTGAAATCATTTTGATATTCACACCCCTGTTCTCCATTTCTTCACATGCCTCCTCTGAGATGGCCTGAATCAATTCTGATCTGTACTGCAATTAAAAGAATGAATCATTGCTTATTTTCAAATGCTCATTATCTCCATTTTTATTATTATTATCATTCCTAATTTCTTTTTCTTAGTTCTTCATTTCTGCATTTGTGTAAAGACTTTGCAGAAAATTATAAGCAATTTATTCATTTATTTTTATTTAACTACTGATACTAAGCAATTTCTTTCTTGGTTTCAGTGGGCGAGAAGACTGGCCTGGGGCCAAGTTACAGAGTAGGCAAAGCTTGTCTTCGTCAAGTCTCTCTCTCTCTCTCTCTCTCTCTCTTCCATTTCTGGAGAAAGGCATAATGTAAACAATAGAAAACAGTAAGTAGCCAACATTTATTAAGCTCTTTTCATGTGCAAAGCAATATTACAATATGACATTAGTCCTTTTCTTACCCCACTTGGAAACACATTCTAGTCCCCACATGATCTACTCCGTCAATACCTTGCACTTATCCCACACAGGGAATGACCAGATTCTCACCCTGATACTCCTATTAGACTTTCTCTGTTTCACAGTTTCCTAGTCCCTCAAACAGAATCCATCCCTGTTCCAGACCACCATGACCTAATCTCAGCTGCCACTCTGAACACCCTGACATAAGAGTTTAAACCATCACAAAAGAAGTCTTTATTCCTTAAGGAAGATCAACTGAAATAGAAACAAAATATGATCGCATCTTTCCACAAAGAGTCACTAGTTAAAATGCAGCCAACTGTCCCATTTCCCCATCACACTCTGAGCTTTCCACGAGCAGATGCTGACACAGTTTGAAGTGTTGAGTGTTCACAGGGATCACTACTATGAAGGGAAAAGAGGAGTTATAGCTAACACCCAAAAGCCTGGGCCGAACTGGTGAGAATTCAAGATTATTTGCTGATGGAGTTATCTCACGTTGGGCCAACGACTGGACCTGGACACCCTTGACTTGCTTAGTTCCTATGTGTGCACTAACCGAGAAGAGCTTAGCCTCAGCGGAGGCAACACTGCAGCCAAAGCTGACCTGAAGTGGTTGACAGCTGATGCTTGCCTAAGAGCTGATGGCCCCACAGCAGCTGAGCAGAAACCCTTCCCTGAATAAAGATCAGAGCCATGCATCTCCATGTTTACCACAGCCCATATACTTTCTATCTTTTTATTTTGATTTCCACTCCTTTGTTTAATTATGTAAAAATATTACATAAGAAGGGGAACAGACGTAAATAGGGTAAGAGAGGTCTGGTGAGAGAAGTTTGTAGATCAGAAGGTGCATTGGAGCCAAGAGACCAGCACAAAATCCGTATCTGGAGAGTAGGCAGGACAGCATGGGGTCAAAAATGAGATCCAAGAATGTCAGGTGGCAGGGAGGAGGAGATGTGTTATCCCCATTTTTTTTTAAATCTTCCCCCAAGGTCACACAGCACATGCAATAAAATAGATGTTCATCTCAGTAGTATAATTTGAGATCAGGTATTGTGATGCCTCCAGCATAACTTTTCTTGCTCAGGATTGCTGGGGCTAATCTGGGTCTTTTATTTTTCAAAGTGAATTTTAAGACCTTTATTCTAGGTTTGTGAAGAATTTCATTAGCATTTTAGTGGGGATTGCATTAAATATGTATAACATTATTGGTGATATGGCCATTTTTATTTATTTTTTTTAATTCTAATTTGTTATATATGATAGCAGAATGCATTACAGTTCATTTTACACATATAGAGCACAATTTTTCATATCTCTGGTCATATACAAAGTATATTCACACTGTTCATGTCTTCATACATGTACTTAGGGTAATGATGTCATCTCATTCCACCATCTTCCCTACCCTCATGCCCCCTCCCTTCTCCCATCCCTCTTTGTTCTATCTAGAGTTCCTCAAATCTTCCCTTGCTTCCCCTCCCAACCCCACTATGAATCAGCCTCCTTATATCAGAAAAAAACATTAGGCATTTGGCTTTGGGGAATTGGCTAACTTCATTTAGCATTATATTCTCCAATTCCATCTGCTAATATGGCCATTTTGACAACCATAGGAAATCTTTCCATCTTCGAAAGTCTTCTTCAATTTCTTTGTTTAGTATTCTATAGTTCTCATTATAGAGGTCTTTTATCTTCTTGGCTAGATAAATTCCCAAGTATTTTACTTTTTTTCCTTTTTTTAGGTTATGGTGAAAAGGATCTTTTTAAAATTTCTTTCTAGGCAGATCCATTATTGGTATGTAGGAAAGCTTTTGTATTCTTCTACTTCCTGAATCAATCAGCTTTAGAAGTCTGTTGCTGATTTTTTTTTTTTTTTGGGGGGGGGACACATTTTATATCAAGGATCATGTCATTAGCACACAAAGACCATTTGACTTATCTTCCTATTTGTATTTCTTTCACTTCCTTTTCCTGCCTGATTGCTCAGAACCTGGATCCTTTATCCACAGGGATCCTAAGTCCAGGGCTCCTTTTAGGCAGAGGGAAGCCCTTGGGAGCACCCTAGCAGCCAGGCCAGGCTGCAGCCTCAGGTCCATCTGGAGTAGAGCTAAGTTCCAGCCTATGCCCATCACATGGTTAAGTTGAATGATATACTTCCTCTCTTGAAATCTCTAGTTGCTCTCGGAGGCATGTTCATATCTAGAGTCCAAAGTGGTCTTTAAATTCTCACAGTACATATCAGTGACATTGTGAAGACTTCTATACCCCCTGTTCTTTGGATCCCCAGAAGCCTTCATATACTATGAAATGAAAGAAAGAAAAAGGCAAACCCCAGACTTCCCTGGAAGGAATTAGAGAAAAAGTCGCATGATTGGCCAGGTGAGAACAATAGGCACAACCCCCACCTCTGGTGGCAATCATTCCTGCAGGCCTGAAATGTCTTGGGTTTGAAATCACACCATGGTGGGATCCAGGGACAGTGGCCCCATGTTGTGTGGGTCTACAGGTAGCAGGGGCAACTCACTGCTTTCCCTGGGCACATGGTACCCAAGGAACAGAGAGTGAGGTCCCTGGTGGGTGCTGTCCTGCAGGTCTCTGTTCTTAGTCACCTAGATAGGTTTATACTGAGACCAATTGTTGCTCCATATATATCTCCTGCTGATGATTTCTATGATTAAATGTCAGAAAAATGAAAGATGTGATAATTTCCTTGAGTAATTTATGAACCAATCAATTTCCAGAAAATTAGATAAATATTAAATTTCACAAGTCTCTAAATTATTGTCATTTTCCATCTCTGTCTTTGGAATACTTATTCTCCATTTCTGGAATTTCTAGAATGTCCACCCCCTACAACCTTCAAAATGAAATCCAGAAATCAGGGCTCCCATATGACCTGTTCAATGTTGAGAGGGTTGTTTTAACTCTCCTCTCTGGAACTTGGGAGTTTTCCAAAAATTACTCTTTTATGACAATTATTTACTGGTGGATTGATGTCATAAGTAGGCATTGAGTCCCTCAAGGACGAAAGAGCAGACTAAAGTATAGGCATTCTGCAGGCATCATAGAACTGAATGGATACCTATCACAGAAACATACATGCATCACATGTTTGAAATTTTAAAGACAGAAAAAAAAATCTGTTTTGAAACAAATCTCAGCAATAATCTTTTACATTTTCCAATTCTCTGAAGATGTATGGTGTTGATGTCTCCCCATGAGTTCCAGGCCTTCATGCATTCTTCGAAGCACAACAGTTGGTAACTTCAGAGGGTGCCAGGTGGTGCTGCCACAGCAATCACACCCTGAGGAAAGTCACACCAGGAGACCCAGGGGGCCAACTGTGTTCTGAATTGTCCTTGTATATGAGCTACCCACACTCAGCAAGCCATGTGAAGCGAAGCACAAAGTTTCTCCTCTAGCAAAGCTTTTTACTATTGCCAATAAAGTATGTCAGGGTGCTGCTAGGGTGGTATGCAGAGGAACATTGGCACAGGGATGAAAAACTGACTCCGAGAACAGTCGGATGGAAGTCAAATGCAGCACTTTGCATTTCGTAGGGTATTTTAAACTGCTACAACCACGCAGGCATTCTAGTTTTCCTTCCATCTCTGTAGCCATGTGAACATTAAATAAAAGCATGATGCATGGAATACATTTCATCCAGGAGACAGTTGGAAGTTTGGCATGCTTAATGCTAAGACCAAGTCACTGTCCCTTAGGTTACTGTGCTTGCTCTTAGTACAGGTGGATGATCTCCCCTCTGCTCAAGGAAAGCAAGTTTTCTCCATGAAACAAAAGAACCCGTTGTTATTGTTGCCTTCTAAGGCCAAGCTTCCAAAGTCAAAACTTGTCCTTTCTCATCTCTTCAACTAACAACTGTGTTCCTGTAACCACCTACTTCTTTCCTATGTCTTTTTTTCTTTCATCTTTCTTTATGATATCATGATAAGCTTATAATGGGGCTGTAAGATCTTCTACACTGAAACAAAACTTCTCTCTCCAATACACCCTTCCTGATTTTTTTTTAAAATATCCTTATTCTAAAACTGCTCAAAGCCGTTCTATTTGGGACTCTGCTTCCCCATCTTTTGTTTTCTCCAAGCTCCTCCTCTTAGACTTTTGATTCTGCCTCTCTGTAGAGCTCCTTCCCTATGGTAAAGGTCACTAATGGCTCATATTTTGCCAAGTTCAATGATCAATCTACTTTTTATCTTATTTGAGCTTTCAGCAATATTTAACATAACTGGTCATCTCCTTCTTCTAGAAGTAAATATTTTCTCTGCTTTCAAAAATGCCGCTTTCTTCCATTTTTCTAATCTAATTGAGACTCTCTTTTGTTTTCCTTTGTTTATTCCACTCTGACTTTACAACTTCTAAATATTGACGTGCCAGAGGGCTCAGTTCAGGATCCTTGTCTTCCTATCTGTATTGATAACACAGAGCATCTCATCCAGTCATGTGACTCAAAAAGCTGTTTGCATGTGGAAGAGTCCCAATATTTTGGATAAAATCAGAAGATCATTTACATGGCAGAAGACTAACAACACACCTCACTTCACTTAAATGAATTCCTGACAATATAAATTGCTACAATAAAATGTGTCTAAGATCAGACAAGGGCAGCTACATCAGATTACCAACAATGGAAGTGAATATTAGTGGGAAGTATCTCTATCTCAGAGTGACGTTCAGGTGCCATAAGGAGATGAGCCTTGGAATCAATAAAATATGGCATATTCTTCTGCTTGTCCCACATTCTTACTTGCATGGCTAAGAGAAAACTCAAACTTACCATGCTCCACACATTATTCTAGCTCACTAACTACAAAGTTTACTCCTACTTTGGTTTCCCCCAGATCTCCCTTTAGGAAAATCATTTACCAGTCCTTTAGGAAAAACAAGTGGGGAAAAAAATTAGATAGGTTTGTTTAGTTTTTCCTTTATTTAATATCTCCCATCTGTCTTTCTCCCCTCCATTCCATTGATGGCCTCTTTTTAACAACTTCATTTATTGATCAGTGAGTCTCCTGATGACTTTTGCTGTTTCTATACCTAAACCTTTTAAATCTTAAATAAGACCACAGCCCTCTTTCTCAATATGACAGATTCATTGCTTCTTTCATCTGCAGCGCTTTTGAACGGCTTCTCCCTATTCCTGGAATACTCAAATGCTCTCCGGTTAAGGTACACTCTTCACTTTTATTCCAAAATCTTCATAAATGTCTCCTCCTTAGAGAAGTTTTCCTTGATGACTTCATTTAAAATAGTGCCTGCAAGCCCCAGCCAGTTTCTGACTTCTTAGCCTGCTTTATTTTCAGTGTATTTTATTTTCACTTGGAATTGTATAATATGTCTCTGCTTTTATTTGTTTTTTGCACTCCAAAGTTGACTTAGTGAAGTGAAGTTTTTGCTCTATCTTGCTCATGCCCATGTATTTGATATTTCAAACACTGTCTAGCACACAGTTGGAGGTAAATAAGTTTTTTTTGTTTTTTAGGGTTTTGCTCATTTGTTTGTTTGCTTTTGTTTTGGGTATCAGGGATTGAATGCAGAAGTACCCCACCACTGAGCCATGTCCCCAGCCCTCCCTTTAAAAAAAAAAAAATCTTTTATTTTGAGACAGAGTCTTGCTAAGTTGCTCAGGGCCTCACTGGATTGCAGAGTCTGGCTTTGCAGTCCTACTGCCTCAGCCTCTTGAGCTGCTAGGATTATGGAATGCACCACTGTGCCCAGAGCATTCTTTATTTTTAACTTTGCTTTCCTACCTGTAAAATGAGGAGATAACACTTAGTTCATACAGTTTTGGTAAGAATTAAAAAAGATTACAGATGTTCAACATTGTGTATACTACAGAGGAATTTACAAATTTACACATTTTCTCTACAATTTCTTTATTATAAAGTGGAGACTATAAATGTGTTTTCTCTACTGCTAGACAAACAGAAAGTACAATTAAGTGCAATAATGAGAACTTTGGGTTCTAGTTTATAAAATGTGAGGTTTTTATTTTTCCACACAAGAAAGAGAAAAAAAAAAAACTAGAAAAATTATTACTCCTTCAGTGATCTGCCCTTTCTTCAAGTAGACAAGAGAACAAGAGAGGCTTACTTACTCATTATAATTTTTATATGAGGTAATGATAAAGGATATGTTCAAGGTAATGTAATGACACAAATCATTTTCTACTAATTCTTTTCCTAAAAAAGAGAAAGTCAAAAAGGCATAATTTGTGTCTATTCTAAACTGCATGATTAAAAATAATTAAATCTCCCTCTGAAATTTGGAATATTTTGCCTTTAACTTTGTGAATTAAAGTAACACAAATTTCTCTCTCTTCTTTCTTCTTTATTCCCTCTCTTCCTTTTTCTTTATAGACAGTGAAGAATTATATATTTATTTAGGCATACCTAAAGAATGAACTCGAATTTATTGAACAGTAGAATTATTCCTTATTTTTACTGTTATTTTATATTTGCATTTTTTCTGAATAATTCTGAAATAGTATTAAGTGTTATATACTGAAATGTATAATATAAATATTGCATTATATATTATATATACCATTATGAAGTATAAATATCATATGCTTAATTAATGACTTGGTATCATGTGCGTATATTTTTAATTTTGGAAGTATGTAAGTACATAAATATAGGACACATGTCCAAAATATTTTTATTAACCAACAAAATAAAATCTGACCTCTTTTCTATCACCTAGAATGATATTCTCAATGGACTTGTTCCTTCTTCTGACAGAGTAATTATAATATTTTATTCTACCTCACACTTAAATAATATATTTGTTGGAGTTTCTTGAACAATAAGTATGTTTCACACCACTCTGCATTTGCCACCCTGTATGTTCTGTCTGGAAGCTCTTTTTTCTACATCTATAAATTTTTATAGCAACCTAGATGTGACCTTAGCTTCTCTGGGAAGTATTTCCTGCCTCTAAAAAGTCTTTATTGAAATATACTTTACACATCATAAATCCACACATTTAAAGGTAGAATTCAATGAACTTAGGACATTAACAGAGTTGCACCCTCATCACTACTATAAAATTCCAGAACATTTCCATCATTCCGCAAAGATACTCAGTATTTATAACAACAGTCCATGCCTCAGTCTTTTCAAGTTGAAAAGATTCTATAGCCACAGTAATTCAAAGAATGCAGTACCCGAATAAGGAGAGACATCACACACTGTACACACACACACACACAGACATTTCAATTAAATACAATTGAGAGTATTTTGAAACACAAAAGTTTCAAATGGTATTTGACAAAGGTACTAAGATAACTAAGTGGACAAAGAATAGTCTTATCAATAAATGGGTTTGGTTCCTCCACATGAAAAAGAGTGAAGGTGAACCACAACCTCATATCGTACACAAAGATTGGTTCAAAATGGACCATGAATCTAAATATCAGCTTATTTGTTTTGCAAATGATGTTATTCAGTAAAAAAAAAAAAGACATCCCATAGAATGGGAGATCATATTTGCAAATCAGGTGTCTGACAAAGAAAGAATAGGTAGAATGTAAAAAGAACACATCAATGAAGAAATAAAAATGATAATCCAGTTTAAAATGTGAAAATGGTTTCAATAGATATTTTTGCAAGAAAACAGAAATGGATAATAAACACTTGAAAGTATATACCCAGCATCATTAGCCATTAGAAAAAAAAATGCAATTGAAAATCACAAGGAAGCTCTTCGTATACAACAGTGTCGCTAAAAAGGAATGCAATGGAGAGTAAGCCTTGAGGAGGATATAGAGAAACAGGCTTGGTTCAATGGTGGGAGTGTAAGTGGTACAGTCACTTTGGGAAATAGCCTGGCAGTCCCTCAAAAGGTTGAATTACCAAAGCACAATCACTAAGGAAAAGAATAATAAAAAATACTTTAATAAAAAGATTGTGCCTCAATCAAATGAGGGTGTTTCTCATGTTTGAAGTCTCATTTGCCTCTTAGATTTCAAGATCCTGAGGAAGTTTGTTAAAATGCCACCATTGTTTTAATAAAATCAAATGTCAAATAAACCCTGGGAACTTTTTAAACAAATAAACCAGAAAGAGATCTGCACTTCTGCATTAATAGATTTGCAAAAGCCACATCTACATTTCTTAGCATTTGTGCGCACACATATGGTGGTTTCTTATACCAAGTCAGCGAACATTTCTTGCTATAATACAAGTAGTGAAATTGTCCTTTGAACTGCATATCACTTAGACCTTCTCAATATCATTTCTTCTTTATCTTTGATCACATTATTCTTTCTTCTTCTTTTCCTTTAACTCAAATCCATTTTCAGGAAAGTTGGTTGACAGTCACTTAAATGAAATAGATTTTAGTCACGGAGCTCATTTCTGAAGAGCACTGGATTTTTTTTTTTTACTTGCTTCTTCAAATCAGAATGTCAGAGTCTCAGCAAAACAGTGATGGAAAAATGGGAGGGCTGATGTCCCTGGAATTCCCATCATGAGGACCAGGAGCTCATCAGCTTAACCATAATCGTGGCTTTAATCTCTGCACAAGGGAGCATATCTTCAAACATCAAACATATTCGAGCTGTCTTGCACAGAGCTGATGATCCTAAGTACAGAAAAACATTCAGGTGAGCCAGACAGATACTTAGATCTGAGTTCTTCCGCTTGATTTCCAGTGGGCACAAAATTTGAGGACCTTTAAATGTATGGTACAAGGAATATGATTTTCTTAGGCTCATGTCAAATAGTACTTGAAAATTTCTATTTGTTTATCTATTTACAGTGTACTTGTGTGTTTTAATGTTGAGTCTTGTTTGAATTTGCTCAGCTGTCAGATGGTCCACTCAGGGGAGTCCCATGACCAGTTCCCAAAACAAACAGAACAGCAATCACAAGACGCTTTTACACAAGCTTGCTCTCTTTCTTTCGGTTTATTCCAAACATTTTTCTCAGAATAAGATCTTGAAGACTGATTAAGGCAGAGCCAAATCCTTAGGTTAAACAGGATGTGGTCCTAATGCTTGGAATTGTGCACAGAAGAGAAACTCCTTAACAGAACTAACCCCTTCATATATATCTCCTCTAGCCTGCACTTGGTGGTGAGCTTGTTTGGTGATTGTCAGCTCTGCACTGACAGAATGTATACAGACTTTCCACACCAGCCGAATTGGAGTTGGTGCAAACATCCAGCCTGCCCACAGCCCCTTTGATTCTGACATAGATGTCTCTTTTCTTCTACTTGACTCTTTCCTTTGTACAGAGGACTCTCTCTGTTTGCTTTGGATAAGCCCTGTATCAATAAGGCCTAAACACTTTGGAAAAAGAGAAAACAAAACAAAATGCCAGGGGACTTGATGAAAATGAAGGCTGACCTCATCAAATAAAATTGATCCACTTAAGAAGCGTTCATATGCAGCATTGATATGGAGATGGATTGGAGCAATGGATGAAAATATTAGGTGTGATGCCGGTTATGGAGAACACAAGGGCAGCCACCATTTATTAAGCTACTCCTGTGGGTTTAGTTTTGTGGTGAGAGCTTTCCTATTTATGAATCCTCCCTCTTGTTACCACCATTTATCAAAGGTGTCCTGTGCATATGGTCCTGACCTAGATGAGCCTCATCTACTCTATTTGTGTAACAACTGTATTTGGTCCCCATCACACAGTGCAGCTATACACATTCACACTTATGGTATTCTACATGATATTTCACACTTCATGTGATGGTAAAAAAAAATAAGAACTCTAATACTAGATACTATGTCTGAAATAACACTATGTGGCTCTATGTATGTGGCTCTATGCTGAATTCTTTATACATATAGATTATAACACTAGCCAATATACGATAAACGTCTTTGTTTGATAGGCATGTTGCTGCCATTATTCAAACTAGCACAATAAGTTTATGAAAGATTTACGGTCCAAACTAAGGTTCAGAGATGTTGAGTACATTGTCCAACATGACACAGCAAAACAAGCCCAGGATCCTTGGTTTGAATTGGGTCAGGCTGATACTGCCGCATGATCCTGTTCCACTCTGCTGCATGGTGTCTATGTATTTGTGTGACTGTGTGACTCATATGTATGTGTGTACGCCTGCATGTGTGTGTGTGTGTGTGTGTGTGTGTGCAAATAACCACAATGGAATCCCTCATTTCATGCTGCCCGTCACAAATGAAACAAAACCTCTCAAAAAAAGACTCATAAACTTACTGCTGACCTTTTAAGAACTAACTGAAATGACACATAATTGAGAACCAAAGGAGCTTTTAAAAATGGAATCACACTTATTCAAACCATGATTAATGTGATGGATTTAATTTGTTCTTTCAAAGAATGTTTTGTAAACCCTGCTCACTCAAGATAAAAGATATTTTTCTTAACTACTGTATTCATGAGAATAGGAACCAGAGTCCAGCAGCCAAGGAAATAGCTATCACACCTATTTAAAGGTGAATAAATAAAAATGTAACATAAAAGTAAGCAGAGTTTCCACAAAACCGGCCAAGTAAACAGGACTCACCATGATCTATCCTCAGAATTTAAAATATAAAAATAAGAAAAGACCATAGACAGTTGTGACTCCTCAGGTCCTATACAGCCATCGCCACCATCCTGATTTATGGACTCAGATCTAACACACGGTTTCATTATTTATCAGATTTCTGTGATAGTTATGGTAGTGGTATTTAGCCAAAGCATGCATATTAGCATAATCTGGCATTTCTAGATGATTAAACCTGTTTTAATAAAGATGTAAGACACTGAGCTAGCATATTGCTTTGGTCGTGGCCGACTTGAGTAGGGGTAGAGAGTGTTTGTTTTGGTGCTCTCTGTCTGGACCTTGGATGATCCCTCCTTCCATACCCAGAAATCATGGCTCAGTGGCAATGCAATTCCTCAGCACTTTTCTGCCCATGTGTATTCTGAATCCTTTATCTCACATTAACTTTGTTTGTTTGTTTGAGGAAAGGAAAAGGAAGATTTATTGCTTTGCTAGCAAAGGAGAAACACAGGGGATTCTTGTCCCAGAGACTGTGATTCTCCCCATCAGTGGGAACAGGGGGCTGTTAAAGAGGTGATTCAAAGGCTGCATTTCACATGTTCTTTGTTGGAATTATAATTCACTTGTTAATTTGAGTGATAGTCATTTCTGGGATCTTCTGCTACCATCCCCAAAGTCTGGATTACTTTATACCTATGGTGGGTCAGTACTCAAGGACATATAACTCTGCCTACGATGGGGATTCAAAGTAATACTGTTCCCCTGACATTAAGGTGGGGTGAGATTAGTGAGGAGCATGGAGAAAGGAAGAGGATGAAATATGTCCATTCAAAAAATAAAATGGACCACTATTATATTTTCCCACTGTTAATTTCTACATTCCATTTCTTTTTTAAAAATTGGTTCTAATTAGTTATTCATGACAGTAGAATGCATTTTGACACACCATACAAAAATGAAGCACAACTGCTCACTCTTATTTTTGTACACAATGTAGAATCATACCAGTCTTGTAATCATATATGCATGTAGGGCAATAATGTCCAAATTAGTTATACTATATTTTCTTCCTCCAATATCCCCCACCTTCACTCCCCTTTGTCTAACTAAAGTACCTCTATTCTTTCCTAACCTCCTCCCTCTTATTGTGAATAAGAGTATATTATTAATGTGCATATCAGAGAAAACTTCCAGATTTTTTTGGGGGGGGGTATTGGCTTAGTTTGCTTGATATTGATTGATTTTGCATGATATTCTCCTGCTTCATCCATTTACCTGCAAATAATTTCATTCTTCTTTAAGGCTGAATAATATATATCTATCTATATATATAGATAGATAGATAGAATAGATAGATAGATAGATTCTATCTATCTATCTATATATATATCTATCTATATTCTATAGATAGAATATATATATATATATATATATATATATATATATATATATATATCACATTTTCTTTATCCATTTATCTGTGGAAGGGCATCTAGGTTCCACAGTTTGGCTATTGTGAATTGAGCTTCTATAAACATTGATGTGGCTGTGTCACTGTACTATGCTGATTTTAATACCTTTGGGTATAAACTGAGGACTGGGATAGCAGGATCAAATTATGGTTCCATTCCAAGTTTTCTGAAGCATCTTATAACTGCTTCCCAGAGTGGTTATACCAATTTGCAGTCCCACCAGCAATGTATGAGTGAATCTTTCCCTCTGCATCCTCTCCAACATTTATTATTGCTTGCCTTCTTTATAATTGTCATTCTGACTAGAGTGAGATGAAATCTCAGAGAAGTTTTAATTTACATTTCTCTAATCATTAGTGATATTGAACACTTTTTCTTATATTTGTTGATCAATTGTATTTTTTCTGTGAAGTGATTGTTCAGTTCCTTAGCCCCTTTATTGATTGGGTTATTTGATTCTTTGTTAAGTTTTATGAGTTCTTTATATATCCTAGAGAACAATGCTTTATCTGAGGTGCATGTGGTAAATATTTTCTCCCATTCTATAGGCTCTCTCATCACATTATTTCTATGGAAAAAAAAAGGGTGATGATATCTCCAAGCTACTTCCTGCTTAAAAGGGGCAAAGTTAGTGGAAATAACCCAAAGTTGCTCTCAGATGTTCTCTCACATTAACTTCTGCTACCTGTCTCATGATATGCATTTCATGGCTCTTGGCTGATTGCCTCATTCTAACCAATGCCCTGCCAAAAGACTTGTGCCTTGACTCTTATTGTTGCTCTTCTGGGAGGAAAAAAAATCTTTCTTAAAAAATAAGTCTTTTCTTTACTTTGGGTCAATTCTCCTCTACTGATTTTTAAATTTCCCCTCTTCTCATATACATTCTATTTAGTTCTAGTCCACACCTGCTAATAAATATCTCAAATTTGTCTGGATACTTCTCAAAATGAAGCAGATAATCCCTTCCTGTCTCCACAATTAATCTGTAGTCCCCCACCCAGTTTCCTAGACACATAGAAGCCCGCTCCCTAAGCTGACCTCTGGATGACCAGTGACTTGGACTCATCTTATTCCCAACTGCCTTCTTTCTCTTTGCACAACACTCCCTGGCCTTTCTACTGTCCCAGAAACAAAAACAAACAAACAAACTAAAACACTGTAAGAAATTAGAAAGGACCAAGGCACAATGGCAGTGGGAGATGAGGAAGGGATGCATGCAGGTAAATGTTATTTTTATTTTTCAACAATTCATAGGCAGGCATTTAATCCTGGCTGAGGTTTGAATTAAAAATAATCAGAGTTCTTAAGGAGTTATCTGGCTTCTTAAAAACTTTCAGTAGGTGTATCTAAGGTGTTAGGAAGCAGAGGAAGTCACTGTACATGCAGAGCCCCATGTTGACTAATTATGTTCATTAGTGTAGTACATCACCTTATTTCGTTCTCATTGTTATCTCTGAAGCAGGGCTAGAACTTTTTAGATTGTATGAAGGAGAATAAAAAGGATTAGAGAAGTTTGCAATTTTTCTAAATTGGGATAATGATTGAGCACAGATTCAAAGCCAGGTCTACTTATTTCCAAAGATGATATTTCCAGCTTGTCACACATTTCTTAAGGAT
Organism: Marmota flaviventris; assembly: GCF_047511675.1. NCBI lineage: Eukaryota > Metazoa > Chordata > Mammalia > Rodentia > Sciuridae > Marmota > Marmota flaviventris. Next base: position 99,234,445 of record NC_092508.1, on the reverse strand, counting down.
AACTATAGGAAAATGTGTAAGTTAGCAAAATATGTATTTTTGTCACAGAATTACATTCTTCTAGTCCCTTTCCCTTCACAACTCAAAATTACCCATAACTACCAGTCTCCTGATTCACTCAGCCAATAATCTAGTAATAAGTATTTATGCCTTCACATTATTGATTTTAAATCACTGTTCAGTCCCCACCAAGGGACACTGTGCAATGAGGAATTCAAGTTTTGCTTAAAGATTACTAACATAACAATGGGAAAAGGTGGCTTGAGAAGATAGAACGACAGAAGTTATCCCATATGGGTGACCAGCCATCAGGTAAATGCATATCATCAGTACAGACAAGTTCCAAGAAAGCTAGCAATATCTTTTGGACAGAGAATAAACTTAGTGTTCAGCACCAAATGGTCATGGCATCTCTTCACTTTATGATAATTGTATCATGTTTAGATTAGTGGCAGATTGAATCCTAAATAAAAATGTTTCAAAAAACCAAGAAATAATAGAGAGCAGACAAGAAGGTAATGGACATACAATTGGAGGCCTATACAAAGAAGAGTTTAAAAAAAACACAATGATTTTACCTTGTGACAAAGATTTAGGTGGAAATGATTACTGCCTTCAAATATTTACTAGCTTATATTTAGGAGTAATTTTTGGACCTCTTGCTACTAGTCTTTCTTTTTTGTGTAGCCAGAGAGGGGGGAAAAGAACCCTAAGGTCTATAAGTGGAAATTAGTAGGAACAAGAATTGGACTTAATGGAAGAAAGGATTTTCAAATAATTAAAGTTGTCCTCAAATGGAATGAACTGCCTGGTGAGTCAGTGAATTTCCCATCACTGGAATGTGCAGTAAGAGGCTACATGGCCATTTACTTGGGATTTATGCATCTAGTTTGAGGGTGAATATAGATTGCCTAATCTGCCTTCCCATTCCAAGAGCCTAGGATTTGACACTTGGCTGTGCATGTTCCAAGAATGTTTTAATGTAATTACTATAGTTGAGCCCAACAAAATTTGGTGAATCTATGACCAACTTGGCAGGCTCTTGATATTTTTAGTATTTTGTAATTTGTAATGTATCTTTCTGAAGTCGATTACAGTGGGAGTCAATAAATTGCTGGTGTTATGCTGATTGGTGGCTCCATTACCAGCCTGGTTCCTTCTCACACAGAGAAAGAACAGTCAGTCTCAATGATTATTGAGGTCAGGCACAATAGCTACTCTAAAATATCTTTTCTTTTTCTGTATACTGTCTCAGCTGATTTTCCATTTTCTATTTTACTGTTTGTGACATCATGAACATTATTTTATATACCAAAGTATTGAAAAGGCACCTAGGGTCACAGAGAAGACATCTGTGAAGTAGGTCCACAGCACTGTAAGGATGTGGATTTGTGCAAAATACCAACATGCACTTGCACAATCAATCTCAATTTCTTTGGTCAAGAATACAGAACTAACAGAGTGAGGATCTACTTGTCCCTTGTATCTTCATGAGGCACAGAGCTGTAAGTGATATTTTCTATATGAGCAGGGTTCTGACAAAGCAAAATATAAAAGAGTCACTGTTATCTTAGGCTTCTATTACATTTCAAAAGAAGTTGCACTGTACATTTATATATGTACACATATACATGTATATATACACACATATACATATATATAAATTTTCATTTAAGTAAGCATTTATAGTAAACATTGACTATATTAACTTGGCATTCCAAGTGTCATGATATACAACAAAGGAGAGGTAGATAGAACATTAAGAGATCACTAATTACTTGATAATATTAAAGACACACATATTACATATATTGGGACATTTAATTCTTAAATATTTTAACCTGACTCTTTTCTTTTTCCCCCATTTTCTCTAATTTTTTAATTTTATTGTATATGTGTATGCATGTTATTTTCAGTCTCAAATAGTGCTTTGTCATCTCTTGGGTTCATATTTTATTTCCAGCTTGCTTTGGGCATGATTGTATCGCATCAGCATGCAACTCTCCAATCCTCTACATCCGCTTGTTTAATTTAATCTGTTGTTTATCCTCTTGTTCGTATCATTAATTACAATGAAAAATTAAATGCAACCCAACTCACAATCTCCTTGCATCTCACAGAAGAGCCTCCTGGCTGAATGAGCTTCAATTTATCATATGGCTTTAGAAGTATCATGTAGGTCATTCTTCAATCCCTGACCATTCTTCACGTCAGGTTGAGTTCATGATTTTCAATTATCTGTTAGAAGTTTTGGATCTTTAGTCCATTGCTAATGTTAATCGTAAGAAGTCAGGGATGAGAACAAGGTTGTTGCTTGGTGGTACAGTAAATGCCTAGTATGTACAAGGTGCTGGGTTGGATCCCCATCAACAATGACAATAATAAAAAAAAATCAGAGGTGAGGCAATTTGATCTGTAGTAATTTGCATCTTCTTCTTCATAAATGCATTATGTTCTTAGAACAAATATATTTACTCATATTTTTCTGTTAATAGTTTTTATGGTTGATATTTGACATTATAGAAGTGATGGTGAGAACCAGATGTTATTCCTACAACTTAAAGGAAAACACTCAAATATATTTATGATCTTTTTATTGCTTTTTTCAAACTGGAGTCGTTTGACAAATGAAGCAGCTTGAGGAATGCATTGGTCACTGCCTTTCAGGACACAGTCACCTGTCCCTTACCAAGCTAACTAGGGAACTGATATCTACAATTTATCAATGTGTTTGGTTACAGTATGAATTATTTATCCACTGCCCAATATTTAGAGAAAGTATTGATGATTTTGCAGAAGATACACTGCTGAGATGTCTCCTTGCAAGATTGTTATTTTTTCTCTAATTTTATTTTAATACCTTTATTTATTTATTTTTATGTGGTGCTAAGAATCGAACTCAGTGTCTCACATGTGCGAGGCAAGTGCTCTTCCAGTGAGCTACAACCCCAGCCCTATTTTCTCTAATTTTATAATCAAAATGATGGCTTTTTATGATATATTCTTTTCATTTTTCAAAATACTTTTAAAAATATTTCTACAATTCACTGATTTTCCTAATAAAATTATATTTCCATTTAAAATATTTCCATGGATCATTTAAATAAAACTACAATTGTCTTCTTTAGTTTTTGTCCTGATTATAGCATAAAAATTAAGAAGATGATATAACTCAAAATAATTGCACAGAATATCCTAAAGCTGCAAGATGCCTAAAAAATGCAAAGAAATCATTAATAAATTCATTATGATTTGTTCATAACTTAGGGTCCAAACTGGACACTTATGAGAAAACTTGTTTGGATCATGAATATTGAGATAAATTATCTGAGTTAAGAAAAAAATGACTAAAGGTAATTGTAGATAATTGTATTAATATAATATTACTCTACACAAAATACGGCCAGAAAATAAGATTTATACTCTATGAATTTTTCAATGTTGCTGTGATTATGTAGTCTAATCATTTTAAATTGAATTTCCTTATTCTCATAGAATATCAGAAGAATATACTTTATGCAACATAATTAAGGAAAGAAAATGCAATCTATTTCTTATAAAAGGAAGTATTTTGGACATTTTGGTCTAAGATTATCAATAATGTCCATATTATTTTGAATCCTCAAGTGAGAGAGGGTTATTTTGAATAGCTGAAGTTTACAGATAACTAAAGCAAAAAATAAAATAATGATCATCCTTTTCAGATTTTATAAGTTCTTTTGCCAATACTTCTATTCACTTTTATGAAATACTGAGCAACGCCCAATGATATAAGCATTTGTATGAAAAACATAACCAGCATTAGGCATAAAAGCTGAAAAAAGATCATGTGTACCAGAAAAAGGGATTATAATGAGCAGAAGCACAAACTTAAATTAACATTTTTGGCACAATTAGTAGATTGCCTGGGAAAATGTACTCTATAAGCTAGTGGAAAATGAAGTAAGGTGCATTAATTAATTCTATCTTTTGGTTAGCCTTAACAGGAAGTCTGAGAAATGTAGAGTACTATGTTAGGAGACAGAATACCCAGGCTGAGTTTTGGTAAGTTTGACACAGCAAGAAACAAGTTCAGAATAAGTCATCTTGCAAGAATCTTGGTGTAAGAGAAGGTTCAACAGCTTCAATGAGTGATAAATGGCTGAAGACAAACTTTTGGGGAGTAAGAGTGGGTGTGCCAATCCCATGGAGAATCTGGTGAAATGCATATTAATGTTCATTTCATATATCAAGATTTCAACAAATATCAAAAGACTAAGTCACCCAGGTAAAGAACGCAGAAGTGTACAAGGGTACTAATACAACAAAAATTACAAAATTGACTGAAGTAAAATAACAGTTCAGTAACTGCAATGTTAGTGCCATCATGTGCAGAGGAAAGAACTGGAAGTAGTGTCATTCTAGGCTTTGACAATGAGTCTGGTTTCACATATTTGAAAATTGCCATATGAAGAAACTTAACAATATGAAAGCAATTTTAAGGGATAATTAAAAATAGTGAGCATTTCTTGATCATTTGGGTGAAAAATGCAAGCTTTATATTTTCATTAATTCATTAATTAGCTCATTTCATTAACTTGTTTTTATGGCAGGATACATTTTTATGAATCCTGAGGCATACATGATACTATTTTCACTACTTTATTAATAGAAAAAAATTTGAACTATTTAGAGTTAAAATAATTCCACACTGGGACATAGATTCTTGGTGGCAAACATGGGATTCAAACCCAGACAAACTCTAATTCTGTTCATTTTATCACTGAACTACAGATATGGGGCAATATCCTGTCATGTACACACATCCAATTTATTATAGTCTTTTATTTTTTAATTTATTTTTTTCATTTACATTTTAAAGATATTTCCCCATATTTTTATTGGTACATTATAGTTGTACATAATGGTGGGATTTGGGGGTTACATTTTGTACATGCACACAGTATAAAAAATTAATTATACTTCTGTGTTTATGCCTTGCAATTGTGTTTGCCTGTCTTCACATTGGATAGTCTTGTTATTCAAATTAGATATTCCTTTTTTACTTTTTTTTTCGGATTTTTACCCAACTCTCAAATCTTATTTTTCCATTTCATCCACTCTCAGGAACCCTCCCAGTACTCTCCCTTCATTTCCATGTAGCCACTCACAGCTACCCTGGTCTCCTTCCCAAGCGTGCTTTATGTAATTCCATTCTGTCTCCAAATTATTTTTTATGCCAACCTTCTCTCACTTCCTTCTACTACTACCACCCAGAGAACTAAAGAAATGCTTCTTCTAGAGGGAGCTGATTACTTTAACTTCCTTAGCCTTCTGTGTTGTTTATATATTGTTAGCAATGTGTTTATTTTAATGCTAGAGATTGAAACCTGGGCCTTGCTCAAGCTAAGCATGTGCTCTACCACTTAGTTACACTCTGGGCCAAATAAACATTTTACTTTTTCTTAGAAGATGGAGTCTTACTGTGTTTCCCAGGCTGGCCCTCAAGTTCCAGGCCTAGGCTCAAGCAATTCTCTCCAAATAGCCTCCCAAGTACCTCTGACTGCAGGCACATGCCACTGTACAGACACACTGTACAGGCAAGGCTTGCTTATTTAATTGGTATAATCCTCTCTCCATTCCTAGAGCACATTAGACTCATGTCAAACTCAAGCCATTAATCAATTTGCTTCTAACAGCTACATTTCTGCTTTCTGTTTTCTGCATTCCTATTACTTGTTTTAAAAGATCCAATAAAATTTTCTTCTTTTCCATAAAACAAATATTTCTGATATACATATTAGCCTTACAAAAATGCTACCAGTTAGTTAGGAAATGTGGAACTCAGGAAACTGATCCCAGGACAAATCTAGTATGACTAAACTGTTTTAGATTTTTTTTTCATTCCTTTATAGTATACAGTGTATATGCATTCATATACTCACACACATAGCTTGGTATGCTTTGAGAAAACCATGCTCAGGATTATATTTATCTGTACCTAGTTAACCGATGTAGTATATATTTATTTTTTAATTTTTGAATTAATTTTTTCACTAACAAATGAAAATTGTACATAATTATCACATACAACATGTTGTTTTAAAATTTGTGTATATTATAGAATGGATAATTTAAGCTCCTGTGTATGATCTTCCTCTATTCTCTGATGTTATGACACATTTACTGATATATTGACACTTGCTATGCTGATGCAATCATTAAACCCTAGGCTGGAAGTCCTTGCAGCTGGGAGTATCAGTTCTACTGTTTATAAATGTGGGAAGAAGCATGAAATGTTTGCAAATGAATGAATGAGAAAATGAATGATATTCTTTCCTATTTTCTCAGACTTTTCCCACTTCAGGTAAGGCATTAACTCACATGGTACACAATTTCCCTCTGCTGTAAGCATGAGCCTAGGAATATCTGTAGTTTTCTTCTTGTATCAGTCAATTTAGCTGATTCATGTTTCCTTGCAGAATATTCAATTCTCTCATAAATGCACAGTCAGCTTCTTTTTTTTTTCTCTTTCCCCCGTCCCTTCTATCATCTGCATCATCCTGTTTCCATCTACTTTCTGAACATCATGGTTGAACTGTGTTAGCTTGTTTATTTCTGTTTAAATCAGTGAATCTTAGAATTAAAAAAAAGAAAGAAAGGAAAAAAAGGAAGGGACTTGAGCAATAACTGAATATGGCTCTTTCATATCTGGGATAATAAACAAAGGCATTAAAGGCAAAGGAAGATGGAAACATGCCCTAGGATCACAGCCTGATTCTTCTACTCTTTGTGCTAGGTGTTTGTCCCTTGTTTTGGGGGTCTGCCATTTTAAAACCCGTCCTATGTCTCAGGAACCATCCACTAAAACCTTAGAGTTGGCCTTATACTCTAGAACTACATGTGCTTCTTCCTGACTGTTAAAACTTTCCTGGTTGCCACAAAAACCAAGCTTCTGCCCTAGCTGCACCCACGTTGGTCCTTAAACTGAAAATTAGAGATACACCTACAATGGGGACTCTCCAGTTTCCTGGGCAGGGGAACAAGCAGCCCAGACATTCCTAAAAGAGCAATTGGAGTAATTTCTGGTGTTCCCAATGATAAAGACACATGCTAATATGGACAGCCCCCAGGAGTGACAGCATTAGTTTCCCCACTATCTGGATTGTGTGGCTGAAATTTGGTCATTGTAAAAAACTGATTCTCAAGATTTTCTTGTTGATACATTTGTTTTCTGTTGCATTAAATTCAATTTTGTTTCTGGCAACTTGCTAAATCCCTAAACTTTTGATTAGGTATTTAGTACTTAGTGAACTCTGAAATCATATTTTATTTGCTAATTGCTTTGATGTCCACTATTCTTATTAGCATGTGAGATCCATGGGAGCTGAGGCATCCTCTGTCTTGTTTTAGTATATATCCTCTCTATTTCTACAGTGCCTGGCCCAGAACTGGTACCTGGCAAACATTTAGTAGTTAATAAATAAATACGATTTTTTTTCTTGTCAAAAATGTTTTATCTTTTTTTTTTTTTAATTTTTTATTGTTGGCTGTTCAAAACATTACATAGTTCTTGATATATCATATTTCAACCTTTGATTCAAGTGGGTTATGAGCTCCCATTTTTACCCCATATACAGATTGCAGAATCACATCAGTTACACATCCATTGATTTACATATTGCCATACTAGTGTCTGTTGTATTCTGCTGCCTTTCCTATCCTCTACTATCCCCCCTCCCCTCCCCTCCCCTCCCCTCCCCTCCCCTCTTCTCTCTCTGCCCCCTTTACTGACATTCGTTTGTCCCCCTTGTATTATTTTTCCCCTTCCCCTCACTTCCTCTTGTATGTACTTTTGTATAACTCTGAGGGTCTCCTTCCATTTCCATGCATTTTCCCTTCTCTCTCCCTTTCCCTCCCACCTCTCATCCCTGTTTAATGTTAATCTTCTTCTCATGCTCTTCGACCCTACTCTGTTCTTAGTTACTCTCCTTATATCAAAGAAGACATTTGACATTTGTTTTTTAGGGATTGGCTAGCTTCACTTAGCATAATCTGCTCTAATGCCATCCATTTCCCTGTAAATTCTATGATTTTGTCATTTTTTAATGCAGAGTAATACTCCATTGTGTATAAATGCCACATTTTTTTTATCCATTCATCCATTGAAGGGCATCTAGGTTGGTTCCACAGTCTAGCTATTGTGAATTGTGCTGCTATGAACATCGATGTAGCAGTGTCCCTGTAGCATGCTCTTTTTAGGTCTTTAGGGAATAGACCGAGAAGGGGAATAGCTGGGTCAAATGGTGGCTCCATTCCCAGCTTTCCAAGAAATCTCCATACTGCTTTCCAAATTGGCTGCACCAATTTGCAGTCCCACCAGCAATGTACAAGTGTACCCTTTTCCCCACATCCTCGCCAGCACTTGTTGTTGTTTGACTTCATAATGGCTGCCAATCTAACTGGAGTGAGATGGTATCTTAGGGTGGTTTTGATTTGCATTTCTCTGACTGCTAGAGATGGTGAGCATTTTTTCATGTACTTGTTGATTGACTGTATGTCCTCCTCTGAGAAGTGTCTGTTCAGGTCCTTGGCCCATTTGTTGATTGGGTTGTTTGTTCTCTTATTGTCTAATTTTTTGAGCTCTTTGTATACTCTGGATATTAGGGCTCTATCTGAAGTGTGAGGAGTAAAGATTTGTTCCCAGGATGTAGGCTCTCTATTTACCTCTCTTATTGTATCTTTTGCTGAGAAAAAACTTTTTAGTTTGAGTAAGTCCCATTTGTTGATTCTAGTTATTAACTTTTGTGCTATGGGTGTCCTATTGAGGAATTTGGAGCCCGACCCCACCGACTGTAGATCGTAGCCAACTTTTTCTTCTACCAGACGGCGCGTCTCTGATTTGATATCAAGCTCCTTGATCCATTTTGAATTAACTTTTGTGCATGGCGAGAGAAAGGGATTCAGTTTCATTTTGTTGCATATGGATTTCCAGTTTTCCCAGCACCATTTGTTGAAGATGCTATCCTTCCTCCATTGCATGCTTTTAGCCCCTTTATCAAATATAAGGTAGTTGTAGTTTTGTGGATTGGTTTCTGTGTCCTCTATTCTGTACCATTGGTCCACCCGCCTGTTTTGGTACCAGTACCATGCTGTTTTTGTTACTATTGCTCTGTAATATAGTTTGAAGTCTGGTATCGCTATACCGCCTGATTCACACTTCCTGCTTAGCATTGTTTTTGCTATTCTGGGTCTTTTATTTTTCCATATGAATTTCATGATTGCTTTCTCTATTTCTACAAGAAATGCCGTTGGGATTTTGATTGGCATTGCATTAAACCTATAGAGAACTTTTGGTAATATCGCCATTTTGATGATGTTAGTTCTGCCTATCCATGAACAGGGTATATTTTTCCATCTTCTAAGATCTTCTTCTATTTCTCTCTTTAGGGTTCTGTAGTTTTCATTGTATAAGTCTTTCACCTCTTTTGTTAGGTTGATTCCCAAGTATTTTATTTTTTTTGAAGATATTGTGAATGGAGTGGTTGTCCTCATTTCCATTTCAGAGGATTTGTCGCTGATATACAGGAATGCCTTTGATTTATGCGTGTTGATTTTATATCCTGCCACTTTGCTGAATTCATTTATTAGCTCTAATAGTTTCTTTGTAGACCCTTTTGGGTCTGCTAGGTATAGAATCATGTCATCTGCAAATAGTGATAATTTAAGTTCTTCTTTTCCTATTTTGATGCCTTTAATTTCTTTCGTCTGTCTAATTGCTCTGGCCAGTGTTTCGAGAACTATGTTGAACAGAAGTGGTGAGAGAGGGCATCCCTGTCTTGTTCCAGATTTTAGAGGGAATGCCTTCAATTTTTCTCCATTCAGAATGATGCTAGCCTGAGGCTTAGCATAGATTGCTTTTACAATATTGAGGTATGTTCCTGTTATCCCTAGTTTTTCTAGAGTTTTGAACATAAAGGGATGCTGTACTTTGTCGAATGCTTTTTCCGCATCTATCGAGATGATCATATGGTTCTTATTTTTAAGTCTATTGATGTGGTGAATAACATTTATTGATTTCCTTATATTGAACCAGCCTTGCATCCCAGGGATGAATCCTACTTGATCATGGTGCACAATTTTTTTGATGTGCCTTTGTATCCGAGTGGCCAGAATTTTATTGAGGATTTTTGCATCTAGGTTCATTAGAGATATTGGTCTGTAGTTTTCTTTCTTTGAAGTGTCTTTGTCTGGTTTAGGTATCAGGGTGATGTTGGCCTCGTAGAATGAATTTGGAAGTTCTCCCTCTTTTTCTATTTCCCGAAGTAGCTTGAAAAGTATTGGTATTAGTTCCTCTTTAAAGGTTTTGTAAAACTCTGCTGTATACCCATCCGGTCCTGGGCTTTTCTTAGTTGGTAGTCTTTTGATGGTTTCTTCTATTTCCTCAATTGATATTGGTCTGTTTAGGTTGTCTATATCCTCCTGACTCAATCTGGGCAGATCATATGACTTAAGAAATTTATCTATGCCTTCACTATCTTCTAATTTATTGGAGTATAAGGATTCAAAATAATTTTTGATTATCTTCTGTATTTCTGAAGTGTCTGTTGTGATATTGCCTCTTTCATCCCGTATGTTAGTGATTTGAGTTCTCTCTCTTCTTCTCTTCGCTAGCATGGCTAAGGGTCTGTCGATTTTGTTTATTTTTTCAAAGAACCAACTTTTAGTTTTGTCAATTTTTTCAATTGTTTCTTTTGTTTCGATTTCACTGATTTCAGCTCTGATTTTAATTATTTCTTGCCTTCTACTTCTTTTGCTGTTGTTTTGCTCTTCTTTTTCTAGGATTTTGAGATGAAGTATGAGATCATTTATTTGTTGGTTTTTTCTTTTTTTAAGGAATGAACTCCAAGCAATGAATTTTCCTCTTAGAACTGCTTTCAATGTGTCCCATAGATTCCGATATGTTGTGTCTGTGTTTTCATTAATCTCTAAGAATTTTTTAATTTCCTCCTTGATGTCTTCTATAACCCATTGATCATTCAGTAACCTATTGTTCATTCTCCAAGTGATATATTCTTTTTCCTTCCTTCTTTTATCGTTGATTTTCAGTTCCATTCCATTATGATCAGATAGGATGCATGGTATTATCTCTACTCCTTTGTATTGTCTAAGAGTTTCCCTGTGACATAATATATGATCTATTTTTGAGAAGGATCCATGTGCTGCTGAGAAAAAAGTGTAACTGTTTGATGTTGGGTGGTATATTCTATATATGTCAATTAAGTCTAGGTTATTAATTGTGTTATTGAGTTCTATAGTTTCCTTATTCAACTTTTGTTTGGAAGATCTGTCCAGTGGTGAGAGAGGTGTGTTGAAGTCTCCCATGATTATTGTATGGTGGTCTATTAGACTCTTGAACTTGAGAAGAGTTTGTTTGATGAACATAGCTGCACCATTGTTTGGGGCATATATATTTATGATTGTTATCTCTTGTTGGTGTATGGTTCCCTTGAGCAGTATGTAGTGTCCCTCTTTATCCCTTTTGATTAACTTTGGCTTGAAATCTATTTTATTTGATATGAGTATGGATACTCCTGCTTGTTTCCGAAGTCCATATGAGTGATATGATTTTTCCCAACCTTTCACCTTCAGCCTATGTATGTCTTTTCCTATCAAATGCGTCTCCTGTAGGCAGCATATTGTTGGGTCTTGTTTTGTGATCCATTCTACTAGCCTGTGTCTCTTGATTGGTGAGTTTAAGCCATTAACATTTAGGGTTATTATTGAGATATGGATTGTTCTTCCAGCCATATTTGTTTATTTATGTTACTAAACATGGTTTGTTTTCCACTTTGATTATTTTCCCCCCTTTAGTGTCCTACCTCCCACTGTTGGTTTTCATTGTTATTTTCCATTTCCTCTTCCTGTAATGTTTTGCCAAGGATGTTTTGAAGAGATGGTTTTCTAGCTGCAAATTCTTTTAACTTTTGTTTATCGTGGAAGGTTTTAATTTCATCTTCCATCCTGAAGCTTAATTTCGCTGGAAACACAATTCTTGGTTGGAACCCATTTTCTTTCAGTGTTTGAAATATGTTATTCCAGGATCTTCTAGCTTTCAGAGTCTGTGTTGAAAGATCAGCTGTTATCCTGATTGGCTTACCCCTAAATGTGATCTGCTTCCTTTCTCTTGTAGCTTTTAAAATTCTCTCCTTATTCTGTATGTTGGGCATCTTCATTATAATGTGTCTAGGTGTGGGTCTCTTATGATTTTGCACATTCAGCGTCCTGTAGGCTTCTAGGATTTGGGGTTCTGTCTCATTCTTCAAGTCTGGGAAGTTTTCTCGAATTATTTCATTGAATAGATTGCTCATTCCTTTGGTTTGAAACTCTGTTCCTTCCTGTATCCCAATGACTCTTAAATTTGGTCTCTTGATGTTATCCCATATTTCTTGGATGTTCTGCTCATGGTTTCTTAACAGTCTTGCTGAGCTGTCTATGTTCTTTTCAAGTTGAAATACTTTATCTTCATTTTCTGATGTTCTGTCTTCTAAGTGTTCTACTCTGCTGGTAGTATTCTCAATTGAGTTTTTAAGTTGGCTTATTGCTTCCTGCATTTCTAGGATTTCTGTTTGTTTGTTTTTTATAACCTCTATTTCCCTGTATAGTTGATCTTTTGCTTCTTGGATTTGTTTATGTAATTCATTGTTGAAGTGATCTTTCATTGTCTGATTTTGCTGTCTGATGTCTTCCTTGAGACTCCAGATCATCTGAAGCATGTATATCCTGAATTCTTTATCTGACATTCCATCAGCTGCAGCTATTACCTCTTCTAAAGTTGAGTTGACCTGCAATGCTTGTGGTCCTTTCTTTCCTTGTCTCTTCATACTGTTCGCGTTCCTTTCTACTTGGTGAAACTGTTGTGCTATTGAATTTTCCCCCTATATATTTATATTGGTCTTGTATAGTTGCAAAGTCTCCCTCGCAGGCGCGGGCGGCGGCTCTGCCCCTCCGCCAATTGGGGCAATGTGCCTACCACGCCGGCAGGCCGCTGGGCCTGCTCTGCCAGTCGGTAGCAGGTCCGCTGTCCTTGCAGGCGCGGGCGGCGGCTCTGTCCCTCTGCGGGCCGCTAGGCTTGTTCTGTCGGTGGTCGCAGTTCTGCCTACTTTGCAGGCGCAGGCAGCGGCACTGCCCCTCTGCAGGCCTCTGGGGCTGTACTGCCAGTGGGTCGCAGGTCCGCCTACTTTGCAGGCGTGGGGGGGGGGGCGGCTCTACCCTTCCTCAGGCCACTGGGCCTGTTCTGTCTCTCGGTTGCAGGTCTGACCTGTTCTGATGGTGGTCTCAGTTCCGACTACCTTGCAGGCGCGGGGGGGAGGGGGCGGCTCCGCCTCTCAGCAGGCGGCTGCTCCTCTTCTGCCGGTGGGTCGCAGGCCCGCCTACCTTGCAGGAGTGATTGGAAGCTCTGTCCCGCCGCGGGCCACTGGGCCTTTTCTGTCGGTGGTCACCCTTCCCCTACCTGGCAGGCGAGGGGGGTGGGGGGCGGCTCTGCCCCTCAGCAGGCCGCTGGGCCTGCTCTGTGTTTGGTCCCAGTTCCCTCTACTATGCCGGCGCAGGGGGAGGGGGCGGCTCAGCCTCTCAGCAGGCGGCTGCTCCTCTTCTGCCGGTGGGTCGCAGGCCCGCCTACCTTGCAGGAGTGATTGGAAGCTCTGTCCCGCCGCGGGCCACTGGGCCTTTTCTGTCGGTGGTCACCCTTCCCCTACCTGGCACAAAAATGTTTTATCTTAATTCTCCTTTTCTCCCTGGATTTTGGGTGCTTTCATTTTGTGTCTGAATTTCTTTCATTTTGTTTTGTTGGTTCATTTATTTTTCTTGAATATCTGGTCTTTACTTGAATATGCAGAGTATCGAGGAAAAAAATGTTGATTACTATAAGAAAGGTCATGGATTTCTGTGCTTCCTAAGTAGGTCTGTCTACCTGTGGGTTTCTGTGTCTGAAGAGGGTGGAGTGCTCATTATGTAAGCCAGCACATAAGGATAGTCTATTTGGAATGAATGATTTCACTTTCAGGGTCAGATAAACATGGAACCGCCAGTTCTACTTCCACACTATAATTCCAAAGCCTCATCTTTATGTTAGATTCAAACAGAGGGGGCTGGCTCTCCCCAGGCAGATAGTCAAATGCCCCTACATAGAAATCCTTCCATTGTGGATTAGAGCAAACCCTCTGCAGTCTATCCATGGTTCTCAGTTGGGTGGGGTGAGAAAGATGTGCTCTCTTCCCATGCTGGCTTTCTTTACCCACCAATATCACATCAGAGTTTCTCCCCTGTAAGAGTGGCCTCAACTCCCACCTCCCCTCAGCTTCTCTGGGCCATGGTCTCATCAGAGTTATAATGCCCTATTGGCCTTCTATCTTCCATAATGCCATTGAAATCCCTGATAACCTTTACCCCCTTTTCCCTCTCATTTATTGCCCTTTTATTTTCTCTCTATAATTCCCATAAAGTTTTGTGCAGGTGGTATGTAAATGTGACAGACCAATTTGTATTGTAAGCAAGAAATCCAAAGAAGATATAAAAATATGCATCTATAGATTTTTGTCCAGGTCATTCCACACAGAATATATGGCAATAGTCTAGAAATAATTTTCAATTTTTATGTAGGTTATGGTGGTAGTAGGTATGCCACTTTCTGGGGGACAGAATTTAGGATTATCTGCCTTCTAGGATGTTGGGCTGAGCTCTAATCAGTGCCTAGCAAAGCCTGCAGTGAGATAAAGATTCTTTTAAAAAATCTGATAATGAAGTAACAGGAGAGGGGACGGAACGCTGTTCACTTCCCTTATCTTCAGTCTTTAGATGTAAATCAAAACAGTGTGACTTTCATTGTAAAGTAAAAAAAAAAAAATGTACTCATAAAATGTCTGAAAAATTTCACCAGGGCAGAGGGTGTGTGACCCATCCTGTGCACTCCCTCTGTTAGTAGGTACAGGGTGGCCCTCCTTGTATCCTGGTTCACTTCTGCTGAGGAGTAAGAGGAACATGTGAATAATACAATGTTCAAATCTCTCCATTGAGTGCTCCAAGTACTTTCTTTGGGACTGGTAAAGGTACTTGCAGTCCTGGGGCTGAATAGAGAGCATCTGGTTTGAGCTTTGGCTCAAAGGGAGGACCCTCACACAGCATTTTTGTATAAGAACCTCATCTTTGCTTATGAGCATTTCTAATTGATTACTCAGTAAAGGAGCAATTAACATGCATTAAGAGAAGAGAAAAATAAGGAGGAAAGAAGGGAAAGAAAGAGAAGTTCTTTTATTATAAATGAATAAGTTCCGTTGCAAGTTGTATGCCAGGCTTGTATAGATGTTGGGGCTGGAATAAACTTTGTCCTTATATAGCTCTGATTTTCATTTGCCGAAACTATCAAAACAATAAGATTACACTGTATAATCTCTGGGATTCCTTTCTGCTTCTCTTCTCACCAAATAAGTAATTTCTTTTTCTAGACTGAAAATCTTTTGCCACACTTGACACTCATACCAGTTAATTCAAAAAGCGACTGTCCCTGACAAGATGAATTGCAATAATTCCACCTTGAATATTGAAATCCTCGAGGAAACTAAATGTCTTCAAAATCAAAAGATCCAAAGACATTCCATGTCATCGCAGCAAGCATCAAATTCAACCCCAGGAAAATATTTGATCATGAGTCATAAAGACCTGTTCTGAGCCATGAATTATATTTAGAGGGGAACGGTAAACACACTTTGCTTTCAACTTTTATATCTTCAGCAGACTCATTTTCTCTGGTGTTAATATGAAGAGATGTAAATAGCCCAGGAACTACTTTTTGAAACACAAGCTATAAAATTAATGGTCTCTGTCAAAGATTCTCTCATTTCTCATCACGATACACAAATTGGACATAAAACAGCCTGCCTGCCTAAATGTGTCTTTGCTGGAAGAGGAGCATGTGGGGTGGGGGGGATTTGGAGAGTGGGTAGTGCTATAACCTTTATTTAGCAAGGGGAAGAAGAAATAGAAATAAATAAACAGTGCTTTAAATTATATTGATCTAAAAATGACAGATGTTCATTAGAATACCTGAAAGGCACAAGCCAAGACAATCAAACATGGCTTCCTTGTAAGGTGGATGTGTAACACTTTAATTTGAAAATCATCCCATTGGCATGGTAACAGGGGACCAAGTATAAGAGATGTGAGGCTGTGAACCTGTGTGGAAAAGATTGCTCACTAGAGTGGGGGCTTCTGCCACAGTCGACCCATTTTAATTTATTTTATTTTTTTTTTATTGCATCTTTTCTTTTTTTTTTTTAATTTATTTTTTTTATTGGTTGTTCAAAACATTATAAAGCTCTTGACATATCATATTTCATACATTAGATTCAAGTTGGTTATGAACTCCCAATTTTACCCCAAATACAGATTGCAGAATCACATCGGTTACACATCCACATTTTTACATAATGCCCTATTAGTAACTGTTGTATTCTGCTACCTTTCCTATCCTCTACTATCCCCCCTCCCTCCCCTCCCATCTTCTCTCTCTACCCCATCCACTGTAATTCATTTCTCTCCTTGTTTATTTTCCCATTCCCCTCACAACCTCTTATATGTAATTTTGTATAACAATGAGGGTCTCCCTCCATTACCATGCAATTTCCCTTTTCTCTCCCTTTCCCTCCCACCTCATGTATCTGTTTAATGTTAATCTTTTCTTCCTGCTCTTCCTCCCTGCTCTGTTCTTAGTTGCTCTCATTATATCAAAGAAGACATTTGGTATTTGTTTTTTAGGGATTGGCTAGCTTCACTTATTTCTCTCCTTTGTAAACTACCAACTGCACAGAATGATGGAACAAGGTAGGACTGCACAGACTTTCCCAGAGACACAAGTCAGGGACCAAAGTCCTTGTAAGAAAAGATCATGAAGAAAAAACATATGAGGACTTTAGAAAATGCATTTCATTTTCTGCAAATAAAAAATAAAATAGTAAATAATAAATAATAAAATTCCCTAAAATTTATTCTATTTTGGAAGGAGTGTACATAAAGATATTGCATATACAAAGATAATTTTTAAATACATACAAACACATAGTCATAGATAAAATTTCCATTTCCCATGGGATTCATTTCAGTGAAATGTGTTCATTTTTATTTAGATGTCAGTTTCTGTAGGAAAGCCACCTAAGAAATAATTTAGGCCCATCAGAAATATTTGGGGACTGAATCTGGACAACTACATGTTCACATGCATTTCCCTGTGGTAATAAATAGGCAGGAAAATAATGTTTAAAAAGGAATACATAGGGATGGTGATACAGCTCTGTGGCAAAATAAAAAAAAAAGAATGTATAAATAAACAAACAAATAGCATAAAATGTCCCTCTCCCCCAGTAACAAAGCACATCTGGATGATTATGAATTACTTTTCAGGAGATCTGAAAACTTATCTGCACATCCATTCTACCTTCCATTTAGCGTGTATTATGAACCAGACATAAATATAAACATCTCCCATGAACTAACTTTTCAGAATAACCCTGTAAGACAGGTATGTTATTATTTCAATTTTGTTGACGGTACAACTATGGAAGAGAGAATTTGGATGAGCTTCCCAAAGTCACACAGTTGCCAAGAAGTGGAGCCATGATTTGACTACAGCAATCTGGCTGCTGGTCTGAGCTTCAGTAGGATGTGAACAGTGAATGCCCACGAATGGTGATTATATACAGAAGAATGTAGCATGGAGCCCACTGTGTGCCTGGAGATCCCTCCTTACTCTTTCATGATCTACAGCCTCCATCTTGAATCACTCCACAACTCACATGTGACCAATAATGGATGAATAAACAGCATTCCTCTCTTTGTGGGAAGAGATGTATGAATAAACAGCATTCCTCTCTTTGACAGAGATTTAATCTCAAAAAAGACCTGAATTTGTTTTTTAATATTTATTTTTTAGTTTTCGGCAGACACAACATCTTTGTTTGTATGTGGTGCTGAGGATTGAACCCGGGCCACACGCATGCCAGGCGAGTGCGCTACCGCTTGAGCCACATCCCCAGCCCCCCATTATTTCATTTTTAGATTACATAATATACCTTGAAGATTCTTCCACATCATTACATTTCATTTCACAGTAGCATGCTATTCAGTTACATATTTACCAGCCATCTACTGGTAGATCTACAGCTACATGGTTTGCATTTTTGCTAACACACATACATATTCAATATGGAAACTGTGCATTTGCCATTTTGCACGTGTGCCAGTATTAATGCAGGATATAGTCATATGAGTGCTCTACCAAAGTTTGTGTGCATTTAAACATTGGTGAAGTTTGCCAAATTACGCCACTATGAGTTATCATTTTACACTTCATCCACATAAGAAAATCCCTGCTTGTCTTTTAGATCATGAAGTATATTTTATATATTTTTTAAACTTTACAACTTCAAATGAAATTGATATGCTATTATAATTTTAATTTAAACATTCTTTATTATGGGTAAAATTGGGTGTCTTTCCAGCCACTTTAAGTCATACATATTTCATTCGATCACCTGCTTTTTCATGTCATTTGACATTTTTGACTGTTAATGGTTCATTAACAGTTTTGTTAATTTTGTAGCTGTTTATTTATTGAAAATATTATTCAATTTTCTGAGCTATGTGTTACAATGGTTTTCAATAGTTTTTCATTTCTTTTTATCTTTGTATTTTTTACATGGGGACCTGTCTTTTAAAAAACAAATCCAAACATCAAACTTTAATAATTTTAGATTTTGATCACATTTTGAAAGGTCTTCAAGCCTCTTATTTTACTACATTAGTACTATAGTACTTTTAATTACTCTATATAATTTTATTTGGTATCTAGTAGGGTTAATTTTTCTCACAATTCTTCTATTCCAGAATTTTCCTGGCTGTTTGTGAGCTTGTATTTATTTACTTAACTAAGAAGGAATAGAGTGGCTTTAAAAATTTTTTTTGTTGTAATTTAATTAGAAATTCAATGTATTTATCAATGAATTTAGAAAAAAAATGAAGACTTGGTAGTACCAGTATTTATCTAAGTAGAGGGTTAAATTTTTCTTTGTATTCTTCAAAATAGAATTTTAAGGTTTTATTCATGTAGTTTTAGTATGCTTTTCATTAAGTTTATTTCTATAAAATTGTTTGTTATTTTAAGTATTGTAAGTATTATCTTAAATATTTACAAAATACTTAAAAATAAAATGGCATATTGAAAAATACATTGAACAAACATGTACCCACACCGCTAGCTAAAGCAATAATTCTATATATGTACGGCTGAAGATCCAGATCAACCACATCCCATTCCTGTTTTCTTCTCCTTCCACCCAATTCCCATAGTTTCATTCATAATTTTTATTCATATCTCTATCATGTATAGCAACATATGATATTTATAACCTTTGTAATCAATGTATTTCACCTATTTTTTAAATGTTTGATACAATTTTCATTTATTCCTCTGGTACTTGCTATTTCTGTCAACATTATATATTTATAATATAGTATGCGTACATATATATTGTAATGGCACAGTTCATTTGTTTAAACTACTGCATATTTTATTTAATACGTTGATTTCATTACTATAAAATATCTCTTAGTATGATTATGTGTCGACTTATTTTTCTATACTATTACATTGATCAATATGTCAAATACTACCATTTGTTTTTATCATCAAGAGTGCTGTTACAAACATCTTTCTCTATGTCCAGGAGGATATGTGTATTATAAACCAGAAAAATCGGTATCACTTAAGAACAGGTACAGAATTTAAGACTGCATTCCTAAAGAATAAGAACCTTCATATTACAAGATACCAAGCTAATCTCTGTGCACATTAGCTTGAGAAGCACAGCAGTAGAATTACATGTGAAATAAAAACTTCTGGAAGTATGCTTGTATATTTTCAATGGTACTGCATTTTCCATTTTTCTCCACGTTAGTTGTAGCTATCTCATTAAGTACTATAGGAGTTTCTACTCCTTTACTCCTCTACAAGGACTTGAAATTGTTGGATTTAAATATTTTTATATTTAATTGTATAATAGGGAATTTTAATATGATGAATTTTTATATTTTCCTGATTAGTGTTGACTTTAGACATTTAGAAACCATGTTTGTTGGATAGTCTGACACAATAAACAATTTTTTGAAGTATAACTTAAATATTATAATGTTAATTCATTGTAAGGGTAAAAATTAATGAAAGTTTAGTAGACTCATGGAATGGTACAGCCATAACAAACATCAATGTATTTTCACAATCCAATAAATTTACTTCATAATCATTTTAATTTAAATTCTATTTCCATCCTCAGTTTTAGGCAATCTTGATGATCTTTCTGAATTTATAATTTGCCTTTTTTAAATACTTCATATAAATTTCTGATATATTTAACACATTTAATTGTGTTTAGCTTTTTATTCATTTATAATATTTTGGAAATTTATCCCTATTGTATCATATATCAGTAATTGATTCTAAGCCACATATAATATTTATTTGTAGCCCTTTAGGAAACGACTACATTTTCTAATAAACTGGTACCATTTACATTCCTCTATTCCTACCAGTAATAAATTAAGAGTTCTATTTCTCTGCATTCTTAGCAAAACCTGGCATTCTATGTCTTTTTCATTGGTATATATTGGTAATTAATTGCAAATTAAAAGTAATATTTCCCTAATTTTTGTTGATTGGCAACATCATTTCATCTGCTCATTAGCCATGTATGTATCTATATCAGTAAAATGTCTGAGTAAATCTTTTGCTCATTGTCCCCCCCCACCCCCGCCACCACGCGCGCGCGTGCGTGCGTGTGTGTGTGTGTGTGTGTGTGTGTGTGTGTGTTGTACTGTAGATTGAACTCAGGGATGCTTTACATCTCCAAACGTTTTTTAAGTATTTTTTTTTCATTTTAGGATCTTACTAGTTTGTTCAGAGCTTCACTAGATTGCTGAGTTTGACCTTTAACTTTTGATCCTCTTGCCTCAGTCTCTAGAGACACTGGGATTACATGTGAGTCACCATGCCTGGCTTTTTTTTTTTTTTTCTTTCCTTAATGGGATCTATTGAGATAGGTTTGTCATTATAATATAGCCCAATCAATTTGGGGGGGGGGAATCATTTTTCATTTTTCTCCAAGGTCCACCATCAATCTGATATTTTGATATGGTACTTAATAATGCTTTATCAAACCCAAACTCTGAACATTTTCTTCATGTCTTCTTCTATGCTTTTTCTAGGCTCCACTCTTACATTTATGTGGGTGATGATAGAACACTATGAGGTGAATTGATATACATGTCAAAGAAATGACAAATGGGTAAGAGAAAAGGTTGGGAATTTCTCAAATTCAGAAAGGGAAATTAAAATCTCTTTCATGAATCCCAGAAGATCGGGATTGAATCTAAGAAAGCCTAACATTATATTTAAAATAATGAAAGTCAAAGACAGAATTGTGAAAACACCAGGAGAATAGTGACTTTTTATACATAAGAACCTCTGTAAGACTATCACTGGATTTCTCAGTATAAACTTCATAGGCCAGAAGAGAGTGCAGTTATGTATTCAGAGTGCTAAAAGGAAACTAAAAGAACCCAGTCAGCTAATATCTACTACTTAACTATATTACATTAAGTATGATATAAGACATGGGATTTTTATGGATACACTTAAGCAGGTGGAAGAAGTTCGCATTTCCCCCCCTAATTTGTTATGAGTTTTATCATAAATTTGCATGAATTTTTATCAATTATGCTATATCTACTGAGATTCTCATGCTTTTCCTGCTTCATTATTGTATCAACTTCATACATTATTTGATCTTAGTTGTTAAACCAACTGTGCCTTTCCTGAGATAAATCATTCTTAATCATGGTGTCAAATCTTTGTTAGGTTCAGCTTACCACTAATTTTTTTAAAGAACTTTGGTGTCTGTGTTCATGGGGGATATGGGTTTGTAGTCTCCTTTTACTGTGATGTCTTCTTTGGTTAAGTATCAGGGCAATATTTGCCTCATAGAATTGAACAATGTCTTTTATTTGTTGTTGTTGCTATTTACTGAAAGTGCAAATAATTATGTTATTTCTTTAAATATTAGACAGAATTTATTATGGAAATGACAGAGCCTATAATTTTCTTGGAGAATGTGTGTAATTTTAAGTTCAATTTTTTTATTATTTTCTCTTTATTCTTGATTTTTTTTGCCTTACTAATGCTTGCCAATTTCCTCTAAATTGACTCATTGTTGGAATATTTTTTTCCATTTTCTAAAGAGTTGGTGATTATGTCTTGATTTTCTTATCTAATTTTTGAATAATTTGCCATTTGTTTTTCTTCAGTCAGTCTGTATCAGGTATTGACACTTTTTTTTTATAAATATCTCAATAATAAATATTCTGGGCACCTCAGGTTACACGTTGTCTATAGCAACAAGTTACCTCTGCTCCTGTAATGTGACAACCACCATGACAATATGTTAACGGGCAGATATGCTGCATTTCAAAAAAACCTGTGAGAAAGCACTCTGCAATCAATATTTGTCTCAAGAGGTACAGCAGATGGACCCCCTCCTCCCCATCTAAATGAAGGCTTATCAACTTTGTTGATCTTTTCTAAGAAGGAATCTGGTTTGTTGACCTTATCCACTATTTTTGGTTTTCATTAATCAATTTCTGTTCCAAAGTATATTATTTCTTATAGTTTTCTTACCTTGAGTTCAGTATTCCCTTATTTTTCTAGTCTCTTGCTAGTGACAGATTAGTTAAAGTGATCTGAGGCCTGTTTTTTCTTATAGTCATTTGAAAAACAAATTTTCTTCTAATCTTTTTTTTTTTTTTGCCCATAGCCCAGGAATGTTACAATTATTTTATTTTTTTTATTTCATTAGGTTCAAATTATTTTCTAAGTTCCCTGAGGATTTTTTCCCTTGACTCACAAGTTCGTTTGAAATGAGTAAGTTAATTCCAAAATACTTTGAAAGACTCCCATCTCTTTTTGTAGTTTATTTTAAACTTAAGTCTGTTTGGTGTCAGGTAGCATAATTTGTGAATTCACTACTTTTAAACTTATTTCCTTTGTGGCCTACCATCAGCTCTGCCCTAAACCATGTATGGTTGATTGATAACAGTATATAGTCAATCCTTTGTACCCATGAGTTTTGTACCCACAGATTCAACCCACCATAGAACAAAAATACTTGGGAAAAAATTCCATCTCTACTAAACTTGAATAGCTTCTTGGTTCTTTGTCATTATTTGCTAAACAGAATTTACATTGTATTAGTTTTTATAAATAGGCTAGAGATAATTTAAAGACTATGAGGGGATATCTGTAGGATATATATATATATATATATATATATATATATATATATATTATATATATATTATATATATATATCCTACAGATATATATCTCTATATATCATATATATATATATATATATATATATATATATATATATATGTATATATATATATATCAGGTCATTTTATATTAAAAAAAAATCTTGAACACTTAATGACTGTGTTATCCCCAAGGGGGTCCTGGAACCAACACCCCATGTATAATAAAGGATGATAACGATGCTTATTTCAAAACTGCTATTATTCTTCAACTATTTTTTTTTTTACTTTTCTTTCATTTCCATTTTTCTTTCATGTATTTTGTGTCTCTATTTTCAGGCTTATATATATTTATATTTGTTATGTGTTTCTTGTATACTGAAAGTTTCAGCAAAGTTTCCTCTGTCTTTAATGATACTTCTTTTTTGTCTATATTGTCTAACCCTAATAAGATCACTTTCTTTCTCTTTATGATTGCTATTTTCATATATGCATTGTTGTATATTTGCAAACAAAGATTTGCTTGTTTTCCTTGGATCTAAAGTCTGTTCCTTTTAGATAACATGTATTTGGATATTGCTCTTATCCTCTAGACAGTACTATCTGTTATAGTTTGAATGTTTTCCTCAAAAGTTCATGTAT
Organism: Marmota flaviventris; assembly: GCF_047511675.1. Classification (NCBI taxonomy): domain Eukaryota; kingdom Metazoa; phylum Chordata; class Mammalia; order Rodentia; family Sciuridae; genus Marmota; species Marmota flaviventris. Next base: position 99,210,412 of record NC_092508.1, on the reverse strand, counting down.
TGGAAACTTAATCTCAAAATTTATAAGTTTATGGTTTGGGGAGTGGAGGTTTCCAAAGGCTAATTTAGATTAAATGTGTTCTGGAGGGTGGTGCGTCTCTGAAAGCAATGGTAGCTTTATAAGAAAAGGAAGACTGATGTGAGTTTATGTGCTCCCTCCCTCTCACCAAGTGATGCCTTTTAGGATGGAGCAAGTGTATCTTCACCAGATGGCTAGTGCCTTGTTACTGAACTGTCCAGATTCTAGAAACGTGAGACCTAGGTTTATTTACTTAATAAATTATGCATTCTGTAAGATTGTGTTATTGCAGCAGAAAACAGAGTAAGACACTCTCTAGATTTTCATTTATTTCAGTCTGTTTTCATTTGGGAACAATTGATATTTTCAAAATTAATCTGATGGTTTGTTGTGAAGGGAGAGTACATAGGTGTTGAGGCCACAGCCTAGTCGGGATGATGCATGGCATTTTTGCCAGAAGTAGTGGTCGAGAGGTGACGCTAGCGAGCCATTAAGATGATGACTTTTGAGTTCTAGCAGAGTTCCCGTGGAGTTCCTCCTCTTGAGCTCTTTCGGGGATTCCCGGAGAGTTCCCATTGGTTGGGGAAGTGCCAGAGGAGGGATATTTCCGGTTGCTGGTTCCTGGAAGAGCCCCATGGCATTTGGGGGAGTTCCCGGGACAGTGTGTGGAGTGTGCTGGTGGAGTTCAGAAATAAAGTTTGCTCCTGCTTCAGTGGCTCGTGATTTGTGCCCAGCCAGACTGCGGCACATAGGGAGAATGGTAATCTGTATGCCAAATAGGATCTAGTCTAGTGGAGCATATTTGGCCATAAAATTAGAGGAAAAAAAAGTTTCAATAAAATGCAGAATAAATGAATCAGTGAAGTGCCATATAGATTTTATGCAGTGAAGAATGTGAAAACGAGGGATAAAATGAATTTCACTAACCTGTTCTCTTTTTGGAAAAACAGCACCATCAGTGTCAAGTTTGGAGAGGGTGTGGAGTATATTTTGAATCTAAGTGTAAGTCATCAACTTTGTTCTGTTTTTCCAGCCTTGCTGATCTTTGTTACAACTTTCACTTCATGTCTTTATATTCATGTCTCTCAGCATTTCTTCCTGGTCCTACCAAGGCAATGGATGGTTTCTTCGTCTTTCAAGTTCATTTCACTCTTGTGCCACCTGCCCTCTTCTCTGGGTCTACCCTTGTGTGACCTGCCCATTGTGAACTCTCCTACCTTTATAATCTTGCACCTCTGGCTCCCTGTGAGTTCTATCCCCTGGAAACAGAGAATTAAAAGAGAATACGGTAGTAATTAAACACATTAAAAAATAAATGAGCAAACAGGAGATTACAAGGCTCATTCCACAAATCCATATTTATTTCAACAATTCTCAGCCTCAGTAAACTTTAAGTTTTCATTCAAAATTGGCCTGGTTTCTACTTATATATTCGAGTAAGAGCTGTTAACAGCATAATGCAATGGACAGATTGCAAATAGATGACAATAGTACAAATAGATTACAATGAAATTGTAGTTCAATGTCACAAGGTTGAGTGTAACAATCTACACTACTCCTTTCTCTTTTGACATTGTCTCATTTGGTTTCTATTGTGTCTTGTTCTTAAGAACTTTAATATAGTTGTTTGAATTATTTCTATGAAGTTTGTAGACAACAGATACTCTAGGCACATATTGTTTCTAATCTCCACATCAACTGTGAATAGTAAGTACTGTTATTCACTCTTCAAAGATAAGAAACCAAGGATTCAGAAAGAAATTTGCAGTTTTTCCTATTAACTTGGTGGATTAAATTGCCTAGCATGGGTGGGATCCGGGTTCGATCCTCAGCTCCACATAAAAATAAAGGTATTATGTTGTGTCCATCTACATCTAAAAAATAAATATTAAAAAAAAAACATGCACTATCTCCAAATCTCATGAGAATTACATTAAAGTTTTGTTTACTGGCATAAATAAACAATGAAAAAGAAAAGAAGACAGATATGATATTTTGGAAGCTATAAAGCCGATAGATACATGAAAACTGGCTTAACAGACCTTAGAGTCATATAACTCAAGCCATCAGTGAAAAAAATAAGTAGCAAATTTGCATATACAATAAAGGTAGAAAGAAGAAAGAAAAACAAAAATTTTGATAAAATGGTGCTGGCAGGTACTCATGAAAATACCAGGTTTAGCTAAAGGAAGGGACTAAAACAGGGAATTTAAGTAAAGATTTATAAATAGAAAATCAAACTAAACACTGTAAAAACTCGGAATGCTCTGAACAAAAGATTCTATGAACTTCCTGAGAGAAATACTCTGAAACAAGTTTGTGCAAGAGATCAGGAAACAGAAATGATTCTCAGATTTTTCAACAACAATCTTGAATGGCTGAAAGACAAGGAAGCAAACTTTTAAGCTTGGGACAAATGCCTCCTAATCTGAAATTCCGCACTTGTCTAAAATATTGATTTATTTTGACAGCATAAAAAACACATGAAGGTCTATAAAATTTTACTTTCAATTCACCTTTTCTCAGAAAGATACTAGAGGATGCCCTCTATTAAAACATAGGAGGAAAACAAAAGTGGAAGAAAGAGAATAGGATATAGGGCTCTAAGTTAAGGGAGAAGAGAGGGTACTCTCCAAATTTATGGAGAAATGAGTCCAATATGTTTGCCTTGAGCCATGTACAGCTAGATAGTAAGCACTTGAAATGTGATTAGTTCAAAATGAGATGAGCTCTAGTCAGGGTTTAGCAAACTTTTCCCATAAAGGCCCAGAAAATAAATATTTAAGGTTTTATGTAACTGAAAACTCTGTCATCGCAACATAGAAAAATCATTGCTAATAATTAACAAATTGCAGTGGCTGTGTCCTTAGCCACAAAGTTAGAGAGCGTGCACAATTTTCCTATAGATTTTCACACTGTTCTTCATAGTATAAAAAATACTTAGGATTTTAAAGACTAGTACACAAATCTGAAGATACCCAATCTCAAAAATTATAAATTGATTATGTGTTGAAATGGCAATATTTGATTATATTATGTTAAAGAGAGTACATTGTTAACTTTTTGAACATGGCTACCAGGACTTTTGGTTTATGTAGGTGTCACCCATTTTGGTTCTCTTGGACAATATGTACAGGACTATATCTATGTCTTGTCTAAACCAAGGAGTTAAGAGGCTTCTGGAGTTAGGAAGATAAAAGCTTTATAATTCCAAATATGGCTGAATGTATCAATGGGGGAATTACATGAGAGGAAGATAGTTTATGGCTGGGCTACTAACAAGTTTATAGAACTCTAGACAAATTAAAACTAGAAAGCAACAAATATCAACAATGGCAAAACCAAAGAAATTGTACAAAAAAGGTAAAGTTGATATGTTATAATATGTGCCTCAACTGTGCATAGCTGCAGTTGTATGATCATAGAGATGTAAAAAAACACTGCATTTTCACTTACTTATGATTTAATCATGCTGGTAGAATGAGGAGGAAGGAAGATGAACAGGGAGGATACAGTCAGATTAAAAAAAAAAAAAATATATATATATATATATATATATATATATACATATATGTATATATATATACACATATATATACATATATATATATATATATATATATATATATATATATATATATATTTCATGTGAAACACAGGAATTCATATGTTTCACTAGAAAATATCTTAATGGACATTAAAAATAATAATAATAAATAGTATCCTGATGTTTAGAAACCAATATCAAAAATGTCAGATAAATTAGCACCAAAATATGTCTTGCTGAGGGCAATAGAAATTAGGTGAAGTCAACTATGAGGATGATGTTTTTTATGGTAATCTTTGCAGAACTGATTCTTTATATGCATGTGTGGCTAATAAAAATAAACTAAATTATGTAAATAAATGCGTGAGAATAGACTTTTCTAATATAAATAGATCAGGAGAGGGAAGTCAGGAGATTACAGAATTCACACAATGTCATGTGGCTGACCTTTGGACTGAAGTCTAATCTGAAGCAGATCTGTCTGACTTCATTGCATGATGCTGCCTGAATAAAAAAGTAATTAATGCAAGATCAATGGCAGACAAATTAAATGTCAGTTTGGCATCAGGTATAACAGAGCTTTTGTCTTTGGGTGTTTTAATTCCAGTAAAGGGATCCTAAACAAGGAACTCCTAAAAAAATCCTTAGTCTACTTCAGTTCAACCTTTGTTGAATTCCTGTCTGGGTTGCAAAACTAATGTGTTTTCCTGACAAAAAACATTTTATTGACTCCCATTACCTCAGGAAAGAACATGAGTAAGATGATATTCTGGATCTAGTCCTTGCCTTTCTAGCTAACTTCTTGTAAAAATTCCATCCTTAAAGGCAGCACCAAAGGCTGCAGTTGGGTGTTGGTAAGGATTTTAGCTATTTGACCCATGTTTCCTACCACAACAAACAGTTCTTGTCAATGATTATCAATAATGTGTTTGGTAGGCAAATGTTATTTCCAGAAAATTCTTCTCTTTATACCTTTCACATAAAGTTGCTCCTCTGCCTTTGTTTCTTTTAATTATGGTGCCATGTTCTCCAGGATTTGGATATTCTGAAATATCTCATATTCCATGTTTAGTCATGAGTCTATACTGTTTGCATTGCTGTTTTAATTTCTTGACTGTTGAATCTCCTTTACTTGCCTCATAAACTAACATATTTCAACATATTAAACATTTGTCTCCCTCTCTCATAAGTTTCCCTGATGCTTCCTAACTTCCCCCTCTGTGAATGGCTATAGTGACTATCTCTGTTTTCAGCCAAGTAACATTGTTTCTCCATGTATCCTCAGTCTCTAGTAAAGGCCTGCACAAGAGGGACATTCCAAAGTCTTCAGTGAGTAATGGTGAGAAGAACCAAGACAGAAAATAGCTAGGAGTGGTGATATGTTTGTATGAGCAAGCAGTAGTCACTGAAGAGCTTTTAACTTGTAGGAGGTGGGTGGAGAGAGAGAATTCATCAATTCCTGTAGGAAGAAATGTTTGTGGCTTGCAGCCTGATTTCTTTAAGAATGATTTAGGAACACATGTTGCATAATGGCATATAAAATTTTAACTTAAATAATAAAAAAGAATCATGACTATACAAAGAAAACATTCCGTTCTTTTAGATCATCACATAATGGCTTCATGTTTTTTTTTCATTCTTGAATTGACAAGAACATCGAATGAGCAGTGTTTATGTGAACCATTCCAAACTCACCTCAAGAATGAAGCCCAGTATCTAAGTGAATAATGTACCTCCCCACAACTGGAATCAAGTCTGGGAGTTTGGGACATGTGGGATGTAATTCATTAAGTTAGAGATAGGCAGCTTCAAAGCTTGATAATTTTAATATCAGCTCTTTTTCTGATAACTATAAAAAATAAGCAATTTGAGGTAAAATAACTAAAGCCTCAGGTTTGGAGCCAGCAGTTGGGCTCTTCATATTATTTTGCATTTCTAAAACCAATTTAGTTAAGATAACTCACATAACTCTCCTGTTGCTTTTTACTAGTTAACTATACTGGCTAAGAAAATTTGGGGCCTCTTGCCCACACCTGAAGAAAAGTCTGAAGAGTAACAAAATAAGTAGAAAACAAAGTTCACTGAAAAAAAACCTTCCACCTGTTCTCCATACCAGGAACACGGGCTATAAATACAGCAGCACTATTGATTCTTGTGGATGCGCTTCTGTTCATGATTTTTGACCTTTAGAAAACATGGCTTGTTTTTTTCTTTGTGTAGGTAATATATGTATTTTTTTTAATTTTTGAAAAATGGCAAATGTTATGGGACTTGAGCTTTCTTTCTGGCGTAAATAGATGCAAAATTCAATTATGTCAATCTTTGTTCAGTTCTTTCAAAAGGTTTAGTGCAGCTCAAAGCCATTGATGCAGAAAGTAGTTAAATAGCATGTCTGCCCAAACACAGGAAGCTGTCCAAGTTCTAACCAAGAACTATAATATTGAACACTTATTTCTCTTGTTTTCAATTGCTTTTTTTTTTTCTTTTCCTTACACATTCCTCTTGTAGACGTCAATCTCTTTGGCCTCATGAAAAGTTTACTTTATCTTTCCTTTCTTTCAGGATATCATCCAATTTCCGTTATCTTTCTTACTCTAGCAAAATGTTAACAATAGTTATTTTATGCCTCTGTATAATCCCATCTCTCCATAACTCACATCCACTTAATTCCTGCCCCACTCTTGTTCATCACGACTTACATAGTTCATTGACACATGTCCTATTGTCTCCTCTTGGCTCTCATGATTTTTACCTCCTTGAATTATTCAAGTTGAATTTACCCTTCTAGTAACTTTTCTCTTTTTGTTTTTGTTGGCCCTTTTCTTTTACTTCTTCCTTCCTCTCCATCCTCCCCCTCTCTTCCTCCTTTTCACAAGACAACTTCATTTACAACATGCTATGGTATTCTCTAATTTTTCCATTGGACCTTCTCTTCATAGAACATTGCACCATTTTGTAACATTGGTTCACTTTATGCTTTGAATATAGCCCTTGCTGCTCTTGATACTGCAACCTATTTTTAAAATGGACATGTTTCTTTCTCTTCCTCTCTCCCTGCTCCTCCCTCATCTTTCCAACCCCCCTCCCCCACCTCAGGGGAAACAGGATTAACTTTCTTCTCTGTCCTAAACAGAGTTATCTGCCCTTGAACACTAACCTACCATAAGAATGCATTAATCCAGACTTCTTCGGGGATGGGGGATGGCCTCGGAAGATCCCAGAAATGACAATTTCCCAAATTAACAAATGAAAGACAACTCTAACAGAGAACATGTGAAATGCAGGCATTGAGTCACCTCTTTAAAAAGCCCCCTGTTCCTGCTGGTGGGGAAAATCACAGCCTTTTGGACAGGAGTCCCCTGGTTTCTCCTTTTCCAGCAAAGCAATGAACCTTCTTTTTCCTTTTACTCAAAACTGTGTCCTTATTATTGGTTTAGCACTGGGGACAAGGACTGAGCTTGCAAATTGGAAGAGGAAATCTGCTGAAATGATGAATTGTTTGGACCTGGTGACTAACAATTATGTTCCTGAGTCTTTTGAAAACTTGTATGTAATTAAAGTTTTGTTCTAGCAATCCTAAATTTTTTTTTTTAGTCAGAAATTCTGAGAAAGAAAGAAAGAAGAAAGAAAGAAAGAAAGAAAGAAAGAAAGAAAGAAAGAAAGAAAGGGAGGGAGGGAGGGAGGGAAGAAAGAAAGAGGGAGGGTGGGTTTGGAGAATTCCAAGGACCAATCAGCTTCAGCTTCTTAGGTTCTTTAGATAAAGAAAGTGTTAGTGAGGGTTGGAACAAGTAATTCCAAGGTTTTATATGGGAAACACTTGTTTGTTTCTGCTCACATGCCAAGCTGATGGAAGAGGTTGTGGGTGAGAAGATTCTGTACCACTTAATGACTCAGGGAGCTAGGCCTCTTTGTCCAGTGGCTCTACCATCCTGCTGTCTCCTGTGAGGCCAAACAGTCATTGAACAGAGAGAAAGATCTCATAAGATCTGAAAACAAGCCTGAAAGTGATATCAGCATTCTAACACATTTGGCTTTGGTTACAAAACACCCAGAAGGAGTTGTGTATAGAAAGGAACAATGGTACAACTATTAGTGACCAATTAGCATTTTTTATTCTACTGTGTGACTTTAGGCAAGTCATGTAAACTTTCTGGGCCCTACTGATCTTCTCTCTAAGATGGAGACAGTTTTAATAATGTTCAATTGATGGGGTTTTCACAAAAAGTTAAAAATAATGACTGAAATGTAGTAAGCACTATACATATATTATGTAATAGTATGGAATATATATTTTATAATGATATCAAGTACTGAAGTTTGACAGCCAAATATAAACTTTCATGCCAAGAATGTCTATGTAGTAGTATTATGCTTCTTAATGCCCCTGCAAAGTAGATACCTTTATTACATCATACAGAAGTAGATGCTGAGATCACACAAGCAATTAATGGCCCGGCTAGAAAAGAAACAAGACTATCTGAATCCAAAGCCATGAACTTTTTAGTATCCTTCTGCTTGCCATTCTCTCATAGCCAAATAGCTATGCACATCTGTGTATATGTGTATGCACAAGTATGCATATGTGTAAGAAAAAGGGTCTCTGTGCCCATATATATCTATAAATAATACAAAATTGCTACTCATAGTTCAATATCCAAAGAAAAATTTCAATGCCCAAAGTCCTTTCTTCCAGTTTATTTATCGTAATTGCAGTGTGCAAATATATTCATCTGTTTGGAATTGACTATGTAGAATGACACTGGAATTACCTGTGCAACAAAATTTAATTAAACCCAAGTAGCATTACCCAGCCAAGTTAAAAAAAAAAAACTGAGAAAAACAATTTAGTCAACTATGGATACTCTTCCTACAAAATGAAGCCTGAAGGGCTTCCGTGCAAATATTCCAAGCATTTTCTTATACTTTAAACAAATGGAGTAATTCTAATGTGCTTCAAACATAGTGTGTTGCTAAAAACCAAAAATAATAAGAATGATTTGAGCTTTAGCATACCTACTGGCAATTACTAATGCTCATATACTTTGTAAACGGACAAGAAGCAGACAAAAATACTCATTCTCTTTCTCTCTGTGCGTGTGTGGCACAAATACATACGCAGACACAAAATTCTGTATTCTAAAAAATACTCCTATAGCTATACATTTATTTGCCTTGTTATTTTCTTTTATTCAACATATCTTACTTCTTTTAGTTATGTTCTCAGTTTTTTTCAGATTACAATTGAATTTATTCTTCAATAGGGGAAGCCAGCTTACTATAACAATGTAAGGTGTTAAACCTTGGGTTTAAATTGATTGTAGATGCCGAGATATTGAACTCCTTGGTCTGGAAGCATCTAAGCAGGGCTAGAAGCAGCTGGAAACCTTTCCCCATTTAACCAGGGTGCCACAGAAATGTTGCTTTCTAAAGAAGCTTTCAAGTGAGGTTGTGGTATAGCACTGATATCTCCCATCCTTACCCATCCCTCCTACATATTATAGGAAGTTGCCAGTTCACCTCCACCACTCGTTGGCACACTCTTGCCACTTAACTCATTGTCTTACTACATTTCATGATTTCACTATGGGAATTCGTGAGTTGGTATGACCTTCTCTCTTAGTATGCTCGTTCATCAAAGAACAAACGTGGTTAAACCAGCCTGGACTGGGCCAATAGAAAATGAGAGCAAATTACACCCACTGAGCTTTCCAGATCACCATCTGCTCACTCCTCCCTCCCTAACAACCCACTTTCTTAAATCCATACTCATGATTTACCATGCTTTCATGGTATAAACCATGTTTATAGATACTTGTTTTTGAAAACCGAGTTTATGTTTTAGTTAATACAACTTTGTTTGAAAAACAAACATCCAGTGTTATGTGTGCTTTTAATCACTATTAAATTCATTGTTTAACTATTTTTATTTTATTTATGAGTTTTTAAAGTTAATGATAAAGTTTCATATCAATTTTATGAATTGTAAAAAGTTCTGCTTTCTTTTTTGTTGTTTTTACTTGATGGGTAATATTTATAGAGAGGTACAGAAATGTATGTCTTCTTTATATTCATAGTTAATTAGAAAATTTACAGATGGGAAATAATCTTCTTTGCCCTATTTGATATTCTGAACTTGAATTCTATTTTGTCTAGAATACTGACTAATCTACTTCCCCTTGTTTTTAATTTTATTCTGTTTCCTAGGTTTGTATTTTTATTGTATTGACTTAAAATTTGAGTTACATCTTTATACAGAATGAGATTATAATAAATTTTCTGATTTCTTATATATGTGCTTGTTTGTTTAATTGTTTAATTTTTTTTTTAATTTTAAGGCTAACATTGTTATTATATTACTTTGAGATTATATTTCATGTGATGGCTTCCACACGAATTTTGAAGGTATCACTCATCTATATTTTTATAAGAGAAAACACATTTTGTTTGCTTATTGGGGCTTTTATAATTTTTTTCTTATTGTAATTTTTCAAAATTTTACATCATGTCTAGATATTTATAATTTAATATTAGTACTATTCTGCACAATCAAGTGCACCATTCATAATCTGATGACCAAGATCTTTATTTCAACTTAAATAGATTTTCTAGGTTAAAATTTCTGATGATTACCTTATCTCTTGAATTCTCTCCCACAAATTATATTTTTAAACTCTTTTGCCTTGTTGTAGAAAACTCTAAATGAATAACTTTTTAACTGCATCTTTTTACTAAAAAGCTCATCTGTATGACTAAGTCACAAATGGCAGTATCTCTGATTATTTAGCATAGCTATCTGCATATGACACATTTAATCCTTCAGTAGATAGGAATTAACCTTACTTCAAAATACCTTTGTTTGGCCTCCTGGAACTCATTCTGCCATATGTTCCAGTGAGGTTTTAGTTGCTTGCATGCTGGTTGTTCAATGTATGTGAACATGAATATGGCTTCATTTTAGTTCTAGAATCCCTTTCTGTGATGGTTGTCAGCTCATGCTGTGATTGCACAGGACTGTGGAAGAGCTGTGCCAAATAGTAGAAGTGCCCAGGGTTTGTCCCCTCAATGTAGGATTTCAACTGACCTCCTATGTTCTGAATTTTAGGGAGATACACATCTGAGTCTCTGCAGAAAGTAAGGGCATCTTCTACCTGCCCCATAGACCATTGATCTGGGGGCTATTCTGCATCCACTTTTACCTACTGTAAAGTAAAATCCATTGGGAACAATGCCATTTATTTCCTATAAGTGATAGAAGTCTTTTATTTTTATTTACTTCCAAAAGCCTTTGAAGATTCAGAAATGTTTAAAATTTTTGATCTGCTAATAACATCCATTTTGTTTTTCAGAACATTAGATATCATATTTTCATCTGCTCAAATGACATTTTAACAGAAAAAAAATCCTCATAGACATATATTTAAACCATATTCTTGATGAAGTGGGATATTTTTCTTTATGTGTTTTGTGTTTATTGCAGGTCTTTAATCTTTTTTTTTTCTCCTCTAACAGTGAATTGAAATATCAACTTTTTCATAAAATGTGTTAATGAGACAAAATAAATTACCATGTAAACTCTCAGGTCTTGAAAAATGCAGATAATACCACAAATTTTGGAGTTGGGAGAAGTTTATACATACTGGCTTTATGAAGACTGGATAGTGGCTCTGACCTAAACAGTATTCGCTAAACATCGGTTGCCTCTCGTGACCTTGTCCTGCTTTTGTACTGATGGACCGCTCACCCTAGATGAGTTTGTAATGCTTTCAGGGATAAGGATAGCTGTTGCACTTTTTCGTGTTAGCATTGGAGCACCTAATGCCAAACATCTACTTAAAAGGGCTAGTTGAATAAGTGCAATATGTAGAAAGATCGTGTTCCAGCCAGTGACTATAAGTGCTGAATCCCTGGCACTCAAGAGATGACAGGACCCTATGAAAGGAGCTGCTTCATTCCATGCTCTTTGACAGCTCCCTGAGCAGATGCCTAACTCTGTCCTTTCCATTTTGCTTTCCTGTTCACTGTGTCTTTTATCTAAGTAATGGGGGGAAAGATATAATCAGACTTCTAATTTCTATATACTTTCACTTCTGGAAGTGATAAAAGTACATTGGAAAATGAAGATATCTATCTGGGGAAAACAGGAACACTATGAAGATGGGTAAGTCAGGTTTTGTCACTTGCCCTTATGGGAAGGAAGCCTGTGAGGAGAGCTCCTAATGCAAATCTCTGGATATCAGAAAACAGCTTTAATGGTGGTTATTTCTAGAACTCTCTGAAGTTGTTAAAATATTTCACTTTAAGTAACTACCTGTCCATACTGCCTTATATAATGATGAAATTCATGAATGCTCCTGTTAGAAAACATAGGGTTAACACAGGCTCCGGATCCAATGAGAATCTAAAATTTTCACCTCTCTCTTCTGTAGTCTTGGTTGTTATCTGTGCCTTACAGCTCACTCTTCTTTTCCTGATAGAAATTAATTTAAGGGCTGGGGTTGTGGCTCAGCAGTAGAGCAGTCGCCTTGCACATGCGAGACTTGGGTTTGACTCACCACCACATAAAAATAAATAAGTGAAATAAAGGTATTGTGTCCAACTACAACTAAAAAATAAATATTTTTTTAAAAAGAAATTTATTTAAATGAGAAAGTTACTGAGCTGGGGATGTAGCTTGGTAGAAGAGCATGTGCAAAGTAAATGCAATACCTTGGGTTTCATCCCAGTATTATATGAAACACACACACAAACACCCACACAAACACACACACACACCACAAACACACAAAGTTTCTTGGAAGTTAATAGATATCCCAAGGGAATACATAATATAAAATTATTCGTTAGGAATTGCACAGCATTTACATTTTTAATAAAAATATCTAAATTTCAGAACTCTTAAACATCCATGTTTGTTTAAGTACACCAGAAAAACATGTTTTCACAAATATTGTAGCAACCTTGCCTTGTATTCCTTTGGACAGAATTTATCACATGTTTATTTCATAAGCAATTGTTGCCACTAAGATTATCTTTAGACCACTGAGGTACCATTCTGAGCCCAGCCTTCCAAATGATATTTCTGTTACAATATGTGGTTTAATTACATGTCAACTGAATTCATAATAATGGATTATTGTTATATCTTAATGACTATTTTATAAATTGATCACCTTACTTCATTCTTTATTAGATGTACAATATAAATTTAAAGTAGTATTTAACTAAATTTCAGAATATTAAGGGAGTTCTTAAAACTTGCTGATTCTGAAATTCTTGAAAATCCAAGAGTTCACATGCATAGAGATTTTTATTAAAAATGTAAATGCTATGCAATTGCTAAGAGATATTTTATTATGAATTACCATTTCAAAAACTGACATAGATTCTTTTATTAGGTTTAGATAAATTGTCTCCTTTTAGGCACTGAATTTATAACAAACAGTCAAACTCCACTCTCCTATGGCATTTAAAAATAGAACCTCATTAATGACATCTTATTGTTTTATTCCTGTTTTTTGGGATAGTGGAGAATTTGAATTCCATGGTAATTCATGTAAGCACTGAGTATATTTTGGGTTATCTGGGGTGGAGAAATGTTTAGATCTTTGGGGATTTGATTCTTACATAGTGAAAATTCAACACATTCTTTAATCTTTTGAGATTCTCAAAAATACAGTGCAGTACAGATATGACAAGTTGTTCTTGGATTCTAGAATCCTCAAACTTCATTTAATGTTTTTTATTACTTATTTGCAGAAGCAAAACTTTTTGATAATTGAAGTACTTTTTATTGCTAAGAAAGTTGTTTAGTTTTTTGTTTTGTTTTGTTTTTTTAGTTTAGTTTTGTTTTGTTTTTGCTTTTGTTATATAACTTCCCACACAACAAACATCCTGGAAGGAAAATGGTATGAAGAAGTATAGAAAACTCCCTTAAAAAGCAGATATAACTGAACACATAATCACTTTTACTATTTTGTTTATTTTTAAAAGCAAAGAGTACATTTCAAAACATATTAGGCATTTACCTTTTGCGTTCTTTAATTCTTAGCACTGAATTTATTGAATGAATAAGATCCTTTGTCTCCCCTAAATGAAATTGTATACTACAGAAAGGAAACGCATAAAATAATGCATGCATTATAGTAATGCAAATAGTGTCTTACTCCAGGAGCATGAAGGTCTCAAGTTTTACCTAGAAGTGGAATTACTAGGTCATGAGATGTAGATACCTTCAAACTTGTTTTAAAAACCGTTGTAATAATTCATGATACAAATCCAAACGGAAAAATCATTCTTAAATAAATTAAAATTTATATTAATACAAAAATTAAAAAAATTTACCTGACTATGCAATGATATAAGAATTTTTTTAAGAAAATCACCATTTCTAAAGAAATGATAAAGACTGATAAAATAATTTTTAAAAACCCAACAACTACAACAACACACACACAACAAATAATGAAGGCAAGTATAATGTCTTTATTTTATTCTGGTTATAAGAATCCTGGTCTCATTTCTATTCTCAAAGCACTCCAAAACACATCTCGGACTCTATGTTTGTATGTCCATGGTCATGAACTCTGCCACCAAACTGGCTGAGTTGGAAGTTACTTTACATATTTATCATTTGAATAGAGGCATGTATGGTAACCAACTCTTGAAATATAATTACAGTCCAATGATAAAATAGAGAGTAAGTGTGTGGTGGAGCATTGCTTGGCACACACTGAACTTCAGCAAAGAGTAGCCAACACAGAGCTCACAGTATGCAAACACAGGATATGTGTGCTGCTTCAGATTGTTTCACCCTCAATCCTACTTTTTTTTTTTTTTTTTTTTTTGAGGTTTTGGGAATTGAACCCAATGGCACGTCAACCACTAAGCCACATCCTCAGTTCTTTTTATTTTGAGACAAGGTCTCAGGAAGTTACCCAAGCTAGCTTCAAACTTGCAGTCCTGCCCCGCCTCCCCAGAGTCACTGGGATTGGAGGTAGGTGCCACTGACCATGGTCTGAATCATATTCTTTTGAAGTAAGTAAGTGTCTTCAAATATCAATGTTCTTCTCTGTAAAACTGGGATATATTTAGTGCCCACCACATAGGGTACTAAATATATTGAAAGAATCATGTGAGAAAAAATACATTTAAAAAATACTTAAATAGTGCACGACACATAGTAAGTTCTAAGTTTTATAGTTAGCATCCTTACTTTTATTGTAGCTGTTATTTTGGTCCTTTCATCTCTTTTTCAGTTTCCAATCCTTCCCTTTGAAGCAGGTGATTCTTTCTTCCTCGTAGATCTGAGTTAACACATAGTTTCCTGACACCCAAAATAAATGTGTCCTGAGGGCTGAAGGAAGAAAAGTTTCAGGTGAATGTTTTAAAAATAACTTAGTTGTGGTCAAAGGAGGGGGAAAAATCAGAAAAACTCAAATCATTTCACTTTGAATATTATGTGAATGAATGTCTCAGAGACTTTGTTCTTGTTTAATGCTGAAAATAGCCTTACTGACTGAGCCTCACAAAGCTGCTCTTTTAACATTTTAACATTTTCTTCTTAGCATTTTATATTATGTAAGATGAGCTAGCTTTCTTCTTTTTTTTTCCTGTCTCTCAGTTCTATTTATTAAGTGTTCCCCGCCCCCACAGCTTTTATCACATGTCAAATTCCCCTCACACTTAGAACTGCTTCTGCTTGGTCCAGTCATCTACTGAATGGTTTCTCAATCAATACCACCTTGACTTAGTTTCTGTTACTCTCTAAAAATAGTAAAATGGGCTTTCTTAGTTTATATCTTTAGTGTCTTTTGTTTCCTTAGCGTTATGTGGAACTTGACACAGGCAATGCCATTTTGAAAGGTATCCTCCATCTTATTATTTTTTTTTTTTAAAGACAGAGTGGGAGAGAGAGAGAGAGAGAATTTTTTAATATTTATTTTTCAGTTCTTGGCGGACACAACATCTTTGTTTGTATGTGGTGCTGAGGATCGAACCCGGGCTGCACGCATGCCAGGCGAGCGCGCTACCGCTTGAGCCACATCCCCAGCCCCTATCCTCCATCTTAGAACCAGAGTGACCTTCAAATCACTGATGCAGCCTGACCTAAACCAGAGACAGTACTCCATCATCATGAATAGAAACCACAATCCCACCATCCTCATAAGAAAGGAAATTGGTATGTGGGACTGAAATCCTGAAAACACTTTATGAAGGCGACACAACAAGAACCCTTTCCTGACCACCCCTAGCAAGGGCCTAAGACTCTCTCCCTCATTCACTTCTACCTCCCCCAGGGTGTAAGCAGAAGATGGGTTGCAGTCTCCACTAAGCCCCCCTGTGCAGCTTTGTTCCAAAGAGACCTGTGTTACAGTTGAGCCACCTCCCCTATTCCTTACTTACTTCCTACATATGGTGCTGAAACCTGAGACCTGTGTTCAAGGTTTCCACCAAGAGTGGATCCCCACCTGGTCTCTCTCTCACTCTTTCCCTCTCTCATCCTTCCTTCTTTTCTTTGGGCTGCTCCAGTAAGAACCATTCACATTGCTGGACTTCACATCCGCCACCAACCATCACCTATTGTCTGAGTGACACCCCTCCAAATCTTGTGGTTTCCTGGAATCCCGCCACAGTTTCTCTCTCTGTGGATACTGTTCCTCTGAGAAATCCCATCTCTGGGTGACAGAAACCCCATCACCTCTGAATGACAACAACTTGCTTTCTTTGGGGACACCCATCCATTGCTGGTCATTCCATGGGTGGTTTCTGAATCAACATCAGAGAAATCAAAATTCCTATGGGAACACCCATAGATGTTGGCTTCTCTTTCTGCCAGAGTCCTTGGGGGCCCTCCATCTTGTTCAGCATGAGCCTGGCCACATCAAAACTTAGAGAGACTTAAAAACTTTAAGGAAAAATCCAATTTAAGTTTGTTAAACAGAGAAGAGTAAAGATGTCTTTAAATTTACTAACGTGTAACAGGGGTTCACTTGATGCTTTCATTATATCCCTTGTGGCTTTGAAACATACATCATTTTTTTTTTCTTTTTTTGCAACCTTCATCTCCCTGATCTTCTCTTCCCTAACCTTTTCCCTCATCTTCTTTGCCCTAACTTTCTCCTCCCTGATCTTCTCCTTCCTGATCTCTCCTCCCTAATCTCATTTTCTCTGAATCACCTCTATAAAAGCCCCTTGTTTCTGCTGATGGGCAGAATCACAGCCTTTGGGACAGGACTCCCCTGCATTTCTCCTTTTCTAGCAAAACAATAAACCTTCTTTTTCCTTTTACTCAAAACCGTGTCCTCATTATTGGATTGACATCAGGAACAAAGACCAAGCTTTCAGCACTAGTTTCTATAAAATGTTTAAAATGTAATATTCATTGCTTCTAGGATTTTTTTTCAGCAGGAAAAAGATGGCTTACACTGTTAACTACACCTGTCGATATCTTTGTTTTCATGGGTAACCTAAAGTTAACAGTTAAAATTAAGTAATTAGATTTAACACAAATGGGATTAATTTTAATAAATGTGTTTGAGGAGACATAATTCATTTATAGATTAAAAAACTAAAAAAACCTCAACTGCTAAATATAATTTCTAGTACTTTGTCTTCTTGAATTTCCATAAGGTCATATAAATTTGAGTCTATTAAAATGTGTTTTTCAAATTTGTAAATGAAAAGTTTAAGATTGTATTGTTTCTGGGTCTTCACTAAAAGCAAGGTTACTAAGGGTCAAAATTCCAACACATGTAATTCTATATGCAAATGAAGCCAGATTTAAAGTTAGGTAGTCAGTGTAGTTAGATAAATCGGGTCTAATACCGAGTGAAATCTAAAATGGAGGCCATGCTGGCAATGATTCCGGGAAACGCAGGACAACTCATGGAATGTTAATGAAGTCCTGAAAAGGCCCTAGGCCAAAGTCCACCTCAAAGAAATGTTAATGAACAGCCCCCAGCAAAAAGGTGCTGACTCAGAAGTCCTTCCTGACCAGATTACTTCTTTGGCCCACCTGTGTCCCACCCCTCGGTCCTTCCCACCTACATTCCATCACTGAAAGAACTATAAAAAGGGAAGACAACATCCCTTCCACGGATTCCACCTCTTGGGTCCCCTTCTTCCTCCGGGAGAAGTCTTTTCTGCTGTCCTTTAATAAACTTCTAATTTCTACTCTGACCTTGCCTCAGCGTGCTTCTTTGGTGTTATTCTTCAACATTGGGGAAGCAAGAACTCGTCACTGGTCAACAGCGGTAACACAAAGAGTACAAGTTTCAACTGTGTTTTATTTAAAGTACTGTAAAAAGAGTATTTCATCTTATAAAAGAAGAGTAATTTTTCTAAATTCAGAAATTTCACAAGCATTGTTTTAGAATGTAAATTTGTCAGCAACTGGAAAAGAAAGACAAGAAAGTTATAGGTATAGAAGTTAAACAGATCGTAGAATATCTAAGTAAGTTGAGAAAGGTTTGTGGAAGGTAAATTGCAAAAGGTGTATGTATGTGATTGAGTGAGTTATAATCGGCAGTCAGTTTTCAAGGGTTTTTTTCCTAAGGTTGACTTTAGTGCTACTTCACTACATTTAGAAACAACAAGGACTCCTTAAAACATGTATCTCCTCTTGTTTCAAGATAATTTCTTGTGTCTTGGGTGTTTTTACTTAGAGAAATGAACTCTGAAAGGGATTACAGTTTGTACCTGTTTTAAATAGTCATGTACCTGTTTTAAATAGTCATTTAAAACAGGTACTAATCTTTTAAATGATTATTTTGTAATTGTTTAAATAAACAGCTGTTAATTTAGGTTACTGCAGTATAGTTGATACCCTAAATATATGTGACAAGGATGTGTACATCTGAAAACTGCCTGAGCCTGGTCCAAGTGGTATGTAAAAGTTCATAAAATAAAAGTATATGAAGGTTTATAGGCAAGGTAACCAATGAGTACTCATTTTTATACATTGTATCTGACATAGAAGGGTCACTCTGCCATATAAAGATCTTGTATCTGTTTGTTCTAAGTCTCTTTCTGATCATTAAAATTTTTTCAAGTGTATAACAGATTTAAGGCTATCCCTTGATCTTTGCTAATAGTGCTGACTCATGCGGACCTGTGATTAGTTTTTCCCTATACTATGGATTCTAAATTTTTCTTTAAATATATAAGAACATATGTGTAATCATGACCCTACCCATTACTGGATTCTATGTATATTAGACGTATTCATGTTTTTCAAGTATACAAGGCTTTTAAAAGTTTAGGAGAGCAATTTACCAAATTCGTGTTCTCTAAACTAAAATTATCTGTAGGTTTGTTTCCTTCAGGATTTATATAAAAATAATAAATTTGGTTGGTATTTGTTTCATTTAATCTTTTGTAACTGGGTAAAGGTAATCTTTTATTAATAAGTTTTAAACAATTTTGTGTTGCTGTTTACACTGGGATGAAAATTCAAAAAGACTTTTGGAAGGTAATAGGGAGAGTCGGATTTGTTAAGAGCTCTCTTGGCCTTCTGTTTTATTCATGTTTCAAATGGAATGTTGTATTATGTTAACTGCTATTTAGACTCAGGAAACAATACATGACAACTTTGTGGAATGAGATTAAAGAGGCAAAGATCAGCTTCAGCAATAAAATACTTTGATTTGTTAAGAGTCCAGCCTTACCTTAGTTAAGGTTCTGCCTATCATCCTTCTCCATGTTAGGATGGCTCCAAAATAGGTTAGAATTAAGTTTATATAAAGTTATATTTAAGATTTTTTTTATTGTTGTAAAGATTACTGTGATATCAAAATAAACAAGGGAAATAGTATAAAACTTAAGTAAAGGTTTGAGTAAATTGTAAAAGGTATTTATTTAGGTTTGTAAAAGTTGGTAAAAAGTAAAACTTGTACATAATTTTGTTGATAAATATGAGTCTTTGTAGAGGCTAAATAGTTACCAAAGATACATTAGTGTTTGTTTTGCATTTTCCTTGTAAAACATTATAACTTTTGTTGCCTGTTAGTGTTTTGCAGAAATGATACTTTTAACAGAACAACCTGAGTTAGTTGAATACAATAAGCCATCATCCCTAGGACAAATAGGATGAAATACGGACTTGCAGTACTAATACTGACCCCAATTAAATGCAAGGGGTAACTGTAAAATTATACAGAGTGAAGTTTAATGTGTTACTCCCATTTTGAGACTGGTGAAACTGGCTTGTTGGGTATTTAAAATAAAAAACTTGGACACCAAAGTCAATGAATTAAAAGGGCCAAGAAAAAAGTAGCTAATACCATGGCACTTGTCATCTAAGGTCAACCAGGACACAGGGATAGGTGGGACCCCTCTACAAGCCTTGCATCTCTGGTGAGTGACCTCAAACTCCAAATCAAGGGAATCTTGAGGACCCTAGAAAACAGGAAGCCAACCAATGCCTATCCTGCAACAAGGAAGGTCATTGCAAAGGGAAATGTCCCTGATACATGCAAGGGATGCTTGCAATCTGACCCATCCAGTCAGATGGCTCAATTGGGAGAGGAAGGCTAGGCTTCTCCCACATTCCCAAATGTAATCTCAGGAAGCTCAGCTGACCCTAATAGTAGATAGAAACAAAGTCTATTTTGAGCAACTTGGTCTTAAATACCCAGCAGGAGAGTATAACCAAAGCACAGTCCTACATGCACATTTAGAAGGGGGACTAATGGCTTTTAAAAAATATTTCTTGAGATATACACTTGTCAGCTCTCTGACAAGTGTATATCTCAAGAAATAAATAAATAAAACTGGGAGTTGGGGAAAAAAAAAAAAAAAAAAAAGATGCTGCCAGAATCACAAGTTTGCTCTAAGTCAGTTTGAAACCTACAAATTTTCCTAATCTTCTATACAGGTAAACTCTGTTTTTTATTGGTATGGTGGTTTAGTTCTAATATGTATCTGTCAGATCAATCTAAAAGATAAAATGTGGTATGTAAAAACCATAGCTGACTTTCCCAAGAGAGTCCTAAGTTACACAGCTAAAGGGACCCTTCAGTTAACACAAAGATAATTTACAGAAATCAGATGGCATTCCACAACTCCAGGAGGCACACCTGTGCCATTATAAAAATTAAAAGGCTGTGTTTCTAGCTACTCCACTAGAGTTTCTAAAGCCCTGAATGCCCTTCACTCACAAATATATGTCACGTGAGACTACAACTTAAGCTCTAATAAGTCATCATCTTTGTGGTCTTCAGAGGTGTCCTGATAACACTGATTGCTTTTGTGCTAATTTCTTTACAGAAAAGTGTGCTTTGCTGTATTGTTTATTGTAGTCCTAGCATGATTCCTCCCTTATGTCCACCTTGTCGAGTCATCGGCCATCTGCCATCAGAGATACCCAGAGTCCACTAAACTCCAGATGGTCATGGAAATATGACCTTCCATGGAGCTGCCTCCCAACTAACACCAAAGTCCCCTAGATAGACCTTTTTGAGGGATTCCTTGACTGCCACAGTCAAAACCAACCAGTAGCTCCAAGAAGCCAGAGCGGTCATTGCCGCTTTCCCTGAAGAGAGTCAAGGACCTCTTCAGAGGTGGGATTGAGGCAGGAGATAGATGACAGATCATCAGATAGAAATGAGGACCATAGAGAATGATCCCACCACCCCACATTGAAACCCAAGGCTGAAGCCTTTTTCATTTGTTTTTGGCTGACTAAAGGGAAGGCCCCAGTCACTCATGGGACCCCAACTCTTAACCTGGGCAGGAACATCCTAACAATTCATCTAAATTTCCACCATAGCTCCCCACATTCCTCTGCCTCCTTTATCCTTTTATGCTAAATGAAGCTTTTTCTTCCCCTCTAACTTCTCTATCAGCTCTCCTCCCTCAGGTGTCAGCCACAGGATAGGATACTCCCAAGCCCACCATGGCCACCCGCCAAACTCACATTAACATTTTCCTACAAGACCTGTCTCCAGCTAAAGCAAGGCATCGTCTCTCATGTCTCTGGCCGCCTCAATGATGATCAGGGAATCTTCTTCCCATGTAACATTGACACTTACATTTGTTTACCCAGTAACTGGACAGGAACTTGTCTGGCCCCTTTTCTAGTCACAATTCTCTGTGTAATTATTGGTTTTGCTATTGAGCCCTCCCTGTTTCTGCTATTCACCTACTTTTTACAGAGAATCTACTGATCAGAGGTTCCAGAACATTCTTCTGCTGAGTTATGTTAGAATTGTTCAATACCAGTGCCTACAGGGTTCCTCAACTATGCTCCCTTGCTGTGAGTAGGTGTTTAAGCTACATTGCCACCACTTCTCCTATCACCACTTTCTTATCAAATAAAGAAAAAAGGGATGTTAAGTAGAACTTGACACGGGCAATGCCATTTTGAAACATATTGTCCATTTTAAAACCAGAGTCATCTTAAGGTCACTCTGGCTGCCTGATCTAAGCCCCAGACAATACATCATCATGCAAAGAAACCACAAACACTCCATCATGGTCACAAGAAAGGAAACTGCTATGTGTGACTGAAATGCTGAAAACACCTAGTTCCTTATGACCTTGACACTACAAGGACCCTTCCCTGACAACCCCTATCAAGGGCCTAGTGCCTCCCTCCCTCATTCCTCTATATCTGCCCCAGGATGTAAGCAGAAGATGGGTTCCAGTCTCCTCCCCCTATACAGGTTTGTCCCAAATAAGCCTGTGTTACTATTGAGTGGCCTCTCTATTTTGTTCATTCAGTTCTTTACTTAGACTTAGTCTATCATCTCAAAGGAGCCAAGGATTTGATCTCTTTTTATTAATTAATCTATATTTCTTCTAATGTGTCCAGAGCAATGTAAGTACTCTATAATTATTTTTAATTGTTTTAAAGTAATTTTAGATTTACAAAAATTTACAAAGATAATATTGAGAGTTCCTACATACCCCACACCCATTATCTTCTATTGCTAAAATCTTATAGCACAAATTTGTTAAAATTAATAAGTTAATACTGATCCATAATGATTAACTCCCTACATTATTCAGATTTCTTGTTTTTAGCAATTATCTTTTTAGTGTTCCAGAATATCATCTAGGATCTCAGGGTCATATATTACATTTAATTCTTTTTTTTTTTTTTTTTTTTTTTGCTTTGTTTTGTTTTGGTACTGGGTATTAGATCCAAGGCTTTGCAAATGCTACATAAGTTCTCTAACACTGAGACACATCCATAACCCTTTTTATTTTGAAGCATGGTAAATGCCAAGTTGCTTGGGTGGCCTCAATTCTGCCCTAGCTTCCTGACCTGCTGAAATTGTAATTGTGCACCACCCTACCCGGAAGTTGTCATTAATCTTTACATACTTCTTGGCTATGAAATTTTCTCATACTTTCCTTGTTTTGTATGACCTTGATGATTTTGAGAACTATTAGTCTAGTATTTTGTAGAATGTCCTTCAACTTAGTTTTTTTTTTTTCTTTTTTGAATGGGGTTCTTATGATTGACTTTGGCTATGGGTTTTGGGAGGAAAAACACACGGAGAAAGGCATTTTTATTACACTTCACCAGTAGCACATACAAATCACCGTGTTAATCTCGATCACATGGTTGAAATCATATTTCAAGGATTTCTTTTGTTATGAAATTACTCTCTTATCTCCCTTTCCATACTGAATTCTTTGAAAGGAAGTCATTATGCACACTTTTGTTTAGATGTTTTAAGGGAATTTTTTTGAATGGAGTAAAGGTACAGAGTTGTTTGCATATGGCCATCGGATCATTACAACATTTGTTGAAAATGCTCTCCTTTCTCTGTGGAATTGCCTTTCATCCTTTATGAAAGATCTGTTGATTACATTGGTGTGCATCAGTTTCTGGGCTCTCTCTTCTGTTCCATTCAATCATACATCTCCTATTTTGCTGCTGTCACACTGTCTTAATTATTATAGGATTGCAGTTAGTTGTAAAGGCAATTTTCTTTGAGTCCTTCCACATATTTTTTTTTTTCTGTTCCAATTTTCTGGTGGACATTTTTGGTCTTTTGCCTTTCATATAAAACTTTAGAATTGGATTTTTAATACTACAAGCTACCTTTCTGGGAATTTGATTGAGATGGCATCAGATTTTATGGATTAAGATCAGGAGCACAAGCTGGGCTTGGTGGCTCATGCCTATAATCCCAGGAATTTGGGATGGGGAGGCAAAAGGATTGCAAATTCAAGGACAGTCTTGGCAATTTAGTGAGGCCCTAAGCAACTCAGAAGACCCTGTCTTTAAATGAAATATTAAAAAGGGGATGGGCTCAGGGGCTCAGTGGTTGAGTGCCCTTGGGTTCAATTCTCAGTACAAAAAAAAAAAAATCAGAAGAATAGACAGTTTAACAACTTTTACTTTTCTAATCCATGAATATATTCTGTATTTCATATCTCAATTTATTTTTATTTGATTTATTCCATCAATGTTTTGTTTTTTTCTGCATATATTTCATATACATTTATCAAAAGATTTAAAAGTATTTTATTCTGGGAAGGTCTATTATAAAGCATTGCATTTTTAATTTCAAGTTTCACTTATTTACTCTTGGTCTATAGAAAAGCAATCAGGCACTGTGTATTACCTTGTATCTTGCAACTTTCACTCCTTTGGACACAGGTTTATACTTGTGTGTGTGTGTGTGTGTGTGTGTGTGTGTGTATTAAGATTTCAAGAGTTCTCTGGTTTTTCTATTAACATTGTTGACTCTGAGAATTTTAATTTAGCCACCTGCAATTATGGACAACTTTATTTCTTCCTTTCTATTTGATTTACTGATAATTCTCTTCCCTTGTATTATTAAAGTACTATGAGTTTCTGGAATGATATCAAATAAGAGTGGTGAAAAACAACACCCTACATTTGCTTCTAGTCTTGGACAGAGTCAGGGGAGTGGTCCATTTTATCCACATTATGTTTGACAGAATTGTTGGATTTACAGAGACGAGGTGTCTTTCAGCAAGTTAAATTTGTTCTCCCTTTGCTCTTATTTTGCTGAGATTTTTTTATTATCATAAGGGGATGTTGGAATTTGTCAAATCTCTTTTCTCCATCAAATGATACCACCTTAGTCCTTTCCTTACTTAACCTGTTGATGAGGGGATGGCAGTGATTGATGTTCAAAAGTTAAATCCACCTTACACGCCTGACAGAGCAATGAGAATGTCATTTTTATATCTTTAGTATGATAATCCGCTCAGTTTTCTGGGGGTAAATTCTGTGAACATGTGACAACTCACTAAACCTACAGTCCTAGGAGATTCGTACTCCACATCAGCAATTTGTCAAAATCACTACAGCATTTCCTTGTCTTCTCCCTTTACAGTGCAGCATCTGAGCTACAGATAGACAGATCTTCTCTGTGAGTCTACGGATTCAACCCCCTATTCAGAATTTTTGGTGGCAGTCTTTTCCTGTGACTACAGTTTTGTGATGAATTCCTCTAAAATCCACTGAATTTAAATTCTCCACATTTTTCTTGTTATAACAATGGGCGAGGTGACTTCCATGCCCTTTATATGACAAAGCTAAAACTAAACATTCTCAACAGTTGTGTAACTAATTGAAAACTTTTCCCTTCAAAAGAAAAATGCAAAGATTCATTTTTTGAAATCTGAACAAGAATAAATGGAAGATATATTTACACATATAAGAATGAAAAGTTTAAAAACTACACGTAGAACATGTTAAGCTACTGTTACACATTCTAAGAAAATTTGAAAATTCACAAAACAGTTAATTTGTAGGAATACATACATTTTTATACTACAGTGGTTATATTAGAAGAGACAGACACACAATTATACTATACACATAAAAGATATCAAGCATTAATTCCATTTATATAAATGGAATCTGATTTTGATGGTTTTAAAAAAACTAAGTACCAGAAATTCAAAGACAGATGATCTTCATATGATGTAAATTATTCCATATATAGGGAATATCCTCATTAGTTTTAATTTGATTTCCAAGCCAGATAAGAATGCCATGTGTCCTTGAACATAGACATATACCCATTAACACTAAGTATATTCATCTCATAAACCATACGCTTACTTATAAATGTTTGTTCTTAAAATCTTGTTAAATGCTTATTAACAATCTATATGAGATTGTTAATCTTAGTGTAATGAAGCAAAAAATCATATCTATAAATATTAAAAGATAAAGTAAATTATCACCAGAATATACTATCAAAGACCAAGGAAACTGTAATCAGCTGACCACACTATTAGCACATACAGCAATAAGATATTTTAGTATAAATTTCAATCAGAATATTAATTATTTTCTTAAGTTTTATATTTTATGTATTAGAAAAAATCTGTAAAATACAGCTATAGAGCAATTTTATTTCATGTCATATTCAAATTATAAAAAATATTTTTTAATGATCAGAAGTAATAAAAATCTACATGAAATAGAAAATGAGCACCAAAACTACCAACAGAGATGAGAAAGCATTCAGCCCTTTGGCTTAAAGATCAGCACTGTTAAAACAAAAAAGATAGAAGACAATGAATCTGAATTACTAATACAAAATTACTAATACAAACTAATATTTTATATATAAAAATATACTAATACTTATACAAATAGTATTAGTATACTAATACTATTTCATATTTCTTTATTCCTGGGTTGCTTAATTTTGTTTTATAATTTTTTGTTTGGCACTAGAAACATGGTTAGTTCCTATAAATACTTTCCAAAAGTTCTATTGACAATTTTTTTCAGAATATAATATTTGAAGAAAGGATTTGAGTTTTAAAAACAATAAGTTTCCTATAGTTAACCTAGTAAATTAATAAAATCATTAATATCCAAATCCTAAAGTAAAGAGTCTAATATAATCCCAATCAGTATCCACACATTTGTTTTCATGTCTCTTTATAAGCTGATCCTATGAGAAAAACATACCAGAATAGTTAAGACAATTTTACAAATGACTGATGTGTTATAATTTTCATTACTTCACAGTGTATACCTTCACAGTATAAGTTAACAGTCAAGAATTCAGTTTAGTACTTCCACAGTCAAGAAATTGCATTCATGTAACAATCAATTTCAAATATGTAGGTGAATGTTCTTTTCAATAATATTCAGAATCATGTACTATATAAAATTAGTAAAACATATAATTATTCTATTCATAAATATCCAGTTGTTTATAAAAAGATTTAAAGGTCAAAATCTCACCCTGATTTTCAACCCTAAAAAATGAAAAACAAGCATTTGAAGAAAAATAAAAGAGAATTTACTTATAGGATTGGGAATAAGGTGATAGGTAAATTAACCTCCCAAAATAAAAAAAAAAAGGAACACAATTGATTAAAATTACAATATTTAAATTTCAACATTGTTTTGAAAGGAAAAGACAACACAGTAGGAAAATTTATTGCCAACATATAAGTGACGAAGAATTAATACCAAAATATAATGGAGATGTCCTTAAAAAAAAAAAAAAACAGTTGATTGAAAACATACTGTAAAGTTGTCATATATAAAAATAAGGTAAAATGTTTACATACATGTAAATTATATTGAAACAAATTGAATATTGAATTGAAATGACAGAATATCGGGAAATATTTAGTTTTCTTTATTATCAAATGTTCTGCATATTCAAACATGATTTTTGTGATTTATTTCTAAAAATCTAATATTTGAAAGTTGTAACATTTATAATAAGCAAAATGTATCATTCAAAAAGAACTCTGGCACATGCGACACTTGAATATGAATTCTGATTTTATCACTTCATACCTCTGTAATGTTGGGAAACATAGACTCTCGGATTCTAAATTTCATCAGCTCTCCAACTGAGGCAGTGATAGCTTTCAGCCATCTGCCATTCAGATTAACAGGGGATAATTCCATTGGCCTACTACTCACAAGTAGCATTTCTTTTTCTTTCTGTTAAACTACATATTTGAATTTCCTCCAGTATGTGTGTTCAGCTCCCGTCCATAAAGCCTCAGTTCAGCACTCCTCCTTCACCTTTATGTTTTTCCAGTGAGACTGGATCCACAGAGAGTTCCATGATGAGCAAAGGTCAGGGGCCTGCTAACCTTTTTAAGTTCCCTGCAGGTCTTTTCCACTTGAGAGAAGAGAAAACAAATAGAAAAAAGCTCAGTCGGCTTTTCATCTTCCACGGCTGTCTCTTTTCAGGAGAAAAGTCGGTTGTTTCATTGTTTTTTACTTTTCCAATAAGGTCAGTTTAGATTTCTTTTTACTGATGAGAAAGGAAACACACCCTTCATACTCCTCATGTATAAAAAGAAAAAAAAAAACTACTTAAAAATGTTAGGAAGAAATTAAAATTTCCATTATTTCACTAAAAGAGATGACAAAAGTTTGTCCAGTTTGTATATAGACTTTCTGGAAATTAATTTTCTATGCATGCAATCATAGAAATGCACATAATCATAGTATATACATGCGTATATGTGTGTGCGTGTGTGTGTTCTCAGAGATGTCACTTGTGTTAAAATTTGATATGAATGTCACAACCTCAGTAGTTTATGATTTATATTGCAAACCTAGGCATATACAACCAAAAAACTGTTTTCAACTGTGTGTCGATTATTTAATGAAGCTGATGAGGAAATAGGTTGCACTTATTGAGAACTTACTACATTCTGGATAATAAGATCTTAACATGCATTAGCTTACCAGTTCACTCAGCAACACTAGGAATTGGGCATTTTATCATATTTTTTAAATACTTGCACGCTGTACATAAGGAAGCAGAAGTCTGGGGGAAGTGTAGCAACTTGACCAAGGTCACATAACTAGCATTTAGTGGAGCTAGGACCCCAAAACATTCTGACTTTAAAGCATGCAAGTTGCATCATGATGTTCTATTTCATTTACCAAAACATAATAATTCAAAAGTGTTTTCTGAGAGAATTAGAAATAAATCTATAATCCCACTTTTATTAATTACTTACTGGTAAAATTTGCCATGTTAAGAAAACATCTTAATTAAAAGTTATATGCCAGAAGTCAAATTGATTTCTTTTTCTTGTAGTATATGCCAGCCAATCATTTGGACTTTTATTTTGAGTGAACTGGATCAATGACTTTTATAAAGCTCATCTCAAAGAAGAATCACTTCTGTTTTACTGATGGAATTCATATTGCCTTGAAAGGCAGCTTAACTTTAATAGGGTTACATGCCAGACAAGAACCCAGAGGACTAAATACATACATGGGGCTGGGGCTGGGGCTCAATGGTAGAGCACTTGCCTGGCATGTGTGAGGCACTGGGTTCGATTCTCAGCACCACATATTAAAAAAAAAGAAAAAAAAAGTCCATTGGCAACTAAAAACTAAAAAAAAAAAAAATGAGTAAAAAGTGGAAAGTTTACATATTCTGTCATGAAATACTTAAATTTTAATGAAATTAAATCTATATGCTCTATTCATTTTCTTCCTTTACTCAAATATTCTCCATCTTCCATGTGGCAAACATATATTTTGATTATTGCAAAATGAAAAGTCTTTGGAGAATTTTTTAAAAATCTGTGCCTTATATATTTCTACCCTTAAGAACTTTGGCATGTGTATTATAAGGAGACCATTCTCATAACCAACCACAGCACAGTAAACAAGGTCAGGTCCTTTAATATTGATACCTCATTGTTGTCTTCTCTACAGTCCATAATTAAACTTTGTTTATGATGTCAAAAATGTCTCTAATATCTCTATTTCCTGATATAGACACAAACTAAAGATCACAAACTGTGTTTAATTGAGACATCTTTTTGGTCTCCTGACTTTGCCATTCCCTATGTTTCCTGATAGTACATTCATTAATATTATTGTATATCATCCCTCATTCTGATACTAATGACCTAGTGTTGAGATTCAAAGTATAAATTTTAGCAAGAATACCACAAGATCAATGCTTATCCTGCCCAGTGCTTTGTATCAGGAGATATGTGATGATGAGTTGCCCCAGTAATAGTGGCTGTAACTTTTATTCTTCATGCTACCTCTACCAGTTTTCTCCACTGTTGACTTACTATTTATCCGTTTTCAACCAATGAGAATTTGAGAGATACCTTGAGAGTAGGTAAATGATTTTCTAACTATAACATTCTTTCTGTATTGATTAGTTAATGTTCCATTATAACAGAGTGCTTTCCATTACCAATCAGTTACTTAATAAGTGGTAAATTATATCACTATTGAATCATACACTTCTAATCATTTCAGTGGGTTATAATCAATTATTATTTTATTAATTCTCAAATTCTCCAAATTTTAACTCCCATATTTTATGGTCCTATTTTTGTCAAAAAAGTTTTTCAGTTTCCTGGAGCAACAAGATCTTTCCAGATTCCTTTTTTTTTTTTTTTTTATTTTTCTGCTATAGCCTCTAATACAGACTTTTCTCCAAGGCACCTGGGTATTTTTTTCTTTGACATATTCCAAAACAAAGAGCCAGGTTCAAAATGTTCATTTTGTTACCAACATGTCAATATTTTAAATTCTTGCAGCAAACAGATCTAGGAAAAACAGGTATATGTACATACACGTTTGTCTATTTATATTTATACATACACATTCCTACACATACACAAGTATATTTACTGTATTTCCATATTTATAAATGTATTTTATTATATGACATATGTATACATGTACATATATATAATTTCTGGGATACATTAAAAAAAACAGGCCTTCCAAACCAACAACTTAGAGTGCATCCTAAGTAGAGTGTTCTACTTTCCACATGGGCAGCTTTCTTCTTAAGCAGTGGGAAGCCAGATTCCCATTATCTTAATGACTTTTCTCATTTGTTTGATACAAGAATTCATAAAAGATAGTTTTGTAATTACTAACACGTGTTACTGCAAAAAGGAAAACTACTATCTAGAGGTAAATATTTTGTAGTTATTTTTGAAGTGAAATTTATATACTGTTATATCCACAAATTTTAAGAGGTATAATTCAGTGAATTTTTTAAGATAATCCATGTAGGTAGCATCCCTATTAAGTTATAGAATATTTTTTGTCACTCTGTTTTGTTTTGTTTTTTTTTTTGAGATAATAATCTGTCATGTTCTTCTGGAATTACCATCCTATCACAGAAAATCAAGGTTTTTAAAATGATTTTGTTTTGTTTTTCAGCAAACTATCATTTTTGCCTGTTGAAAAAAAAAATATAAATGTAATAATATCCTTTGTGTCTAAATATTTTGCTAAAATACTGAGACTCACCCAGATTTTATTTTGTACTTCAGCAACTTGTCTCTTTACATTACTAAATACTAATTTATTATTTTAATATAACACAATTTGTTTACCCATTAATCTTATAGGGAGTCATTTGGATTTTTAAAAATTTTTGACTACTATACGTGAAAGCTAGTTTGAATAATCAAGTTAATATCCCCAACAACCATGTGCGACAGTTCCATTTATTCCATATCCTCACAAACCATATTAGTGGGTAGCTTCTGGTATCTCCTTATGGGATTAACTTGCATTTTTCTGATGACTAGTAGTGTTGGGTAACTTTTAATGGATATATTAACTATTTGTTTATTTTTGTGAATTCTCTGCTCAAATGCCTTGACTAAAGTCAGATTTATTCAATGGAATAAAACTAAAAATCAATGAAACAGATAAATTCTCAACATGTGTGAAATAACACAGTTACACAATCAATAGGCCAAAGAAGTCACAATGAAATTAGAAAATATCTGGGACAAATTAAAATAAATATAATTAAACTTAGTAGATGCAGAAAATGTGTGATAATAGAGCAAATATGACTGCCCAGATTCAAAAAGAAGAAATATTTCAAATCAATACTTAGCTTTACATTTTTAGAAAATAGATTTATAAATAGCAAACTAAAAACTAAGCTCAAAGCTGGCATATGGCATGGAATAATAAAGACTAATATTCAGATAAAAAATAAAGAACAAAAGAAATAAAGTCAAACACCTAATGCTGGTAATTTCAAAAATCAACAAAATTGACAAAACTTTAGCTGAAACATTTTTTTAAAAAAGAGAGAAAGCACATGTTATGAAAATCAGGATAAAAAGTAGGGACATTACTAAAATTTTACAAAGATAAAAGAACTTAAGAGAATATCATGTATAGCTGTGTGTAAAAAGAAAAGATATCTTAGATGACATGCACAAATTTCTATGAATGCAGAATTTGGGGGGAAAAAGTGATTCAAGAAGCAATAGGAAATCTGAATAAACCATAAATATCTAGAGAAGTCCTGCACCAGATGACTGATGAAATATAGCAAAAGTCAAAAAAGAATTATAACTAATGCCTCAGAAATGAAGAAACCAGAAGAGGAGGCAGAACTTGCTAACTGATTTAAGAGACCAGTGTTACACTGATAGCAAAACTTGACAAAGATACTACAAGAAAAGAAAATAATTAACTAACATCCTATGTGTCTATAGATGCCATGACCCTCAAATATCAGTGAGCTGATTTCAGTAGCATATTAAAAGTGTTGCACATTACAAATAACCAGGATTTAATCCTGAATGGAAAGATGTTTCAACATACAAAAATCAATATAATAGACCATATCAATAACAAAAGGGCAGTAGGAACAGTTGGTCTCTCAATTGATGCAGAAACATTTTTAAAAGTTGATTGAATTCAACATGATTTTATGATAAAAATAACAAGAAAATAAAAGTAGGAAAATTTCTCAACGTGATAAATAGCATATATTAAGGAAACAGCTAAATTCAATCTCAGTGATTAAAATGAAATAATTTCCCTATGATTGGCACCAAGACAAGGATGATCTGTTTTGCTATTTATATTCAACAAAGTAATCTAGTTCTAGCTAGAACAATTATCCAGGAAAAAAAAAGTAATGGGGACCCAAATTAAGAGGAATAAGAGAAATTATCTACTTCCCATAGGTCACATCACATATATATGTAGAAATCCTGCAGACATCAAAATAAAGCTGTAAGAGGTAATAAACCAATCTGCCATACTTTCAACATACAAAGTCAGGACAAAAAAAAAGAACAGTCTCATTGCATTAAAAATTAACAGTCTGAAAAAGAAATTAAGGGAAAAAACATAGCACCAACAAAATGGTTAAAATCTATACAAACACAGATCTTTCTAGGTGCCTTTCTCTCTTTGAAGGAATGACTATTCTCAAATTTCTCCCTTATTTTGCTCACTTTCCAGTGTCTTCCAACCTATGTTTTTAAAATGTTAACTTCTATTTTTTTGGTCCCTGTTGGGTAATTATCTTTAGCCTGAGGGATAATGTAGAAAAAATTCTTCTACTATTACCCTCCACCTTTCAAAACTCAAAAGGCGGTTCTACTGTCTGAATCCTTATTCTTGTAAAAAGTTATTTGAGTATGTTTACTGAGCACAGAGTTCCTCCAAGAGCACTGTTGAACAATATGTCAATAATCTACAACAATGTCAACTTGTATTTTGTAAAAATTCATTACTGACTCTGTCACTCATGGATGTCTGTGATATCATCATGGAATAGCTTTGTATCATTTTTTGCTTCCCTCTTGAGAGGAAATAGTTTTTTCCCCCTTCTAGGGCCTTTATCCTTAGTACTTCCTGAACTAAGAAAAGCAGGTATACTACTTCCTTGCCTTTATTTGATCTTTTGATCATTCTGTTTTTTGTGTTTTAAATTTCATCAACTCTTCCCAGATACTCTTGATGTTTCTGTCATTATGGCCAGTGGATGTCATTCATATGGTGGTTTTATATAAAACGGTCTTGTGCAATTATAATTATTGTCGTATTGTAGACCTAAAACCCATTATAATGTACTTTTGATAATTGTAAAATGTGTTAAGATTTTTCAATTCAATAATATGAGCTAGACTATCTTGCAGCAAATGTTTGTAAAATTAGCAATGATAATGGTAATATGAAATATCATTTTTCAGAAAAATATGATATATGGGAGAATTTATAGGATCCAGTATTCTTATTTTTACAGAAGCAAAAATTTGGGATACCTATATATATTTGAATGTATAAATATATATGATGTTAGAAATGTACAGAGTTATTGACAACAGTGTAAAGTGATGGCTACGCATATGTATTTGAAAAAAATAGAGGTGTTGAAAACATTGGGACTGAATCAAGATATATTCTATGCTTTTGTAATTATGTCAAAACGAATTCTACTGTGATATATATAAAAAGAACCAATAGAAAAGAAAACATTCCAATATACACTGATGAATTTTAATGCATTACATTCTTCGACTAATTAAAACTTTGGGATAATTAATAAATAGTCCAAAATATAAGGGTCAGTAACATGCTTTAAACTACAGAGGCGGCATAGTAGTGGAGCTCATGATTCAAGCCTGGCCCACAGGAAAGTTTCTTTTTCAATGAATACTTATGGAAAGATAGACACACCTATTTATTTATTTATTTATTTATTTATTTATTTATTTATTTATGTTGGAGGGTACTGGGGATTGAATTCAGGGGTGCTGAACCATGAGCCACATCCCCAGCTCTATTTTGTATTTTATTTGGTGACAGGGTTTCACTGAGTTGCTTAGCACCTCACCATTTCTGAGGCTGGCTTTGAACTCATAATCCTCCTGCCTCAGCCTCCATAGCTATTGGGATTGCAACCATGTACTACTTTTTAAAAATGTATTGTTTGTAGAAATTTATTTTGTGTTACAAATTCAGAGTTGAATAGTTGGGAAATGGACAATATGATTAAAAAAATCACAAATTATTCCTGCTTGATCTTTGACCCACATTATTTGCAAATCCTGTTTTAAAACTATTATTGATTAGATAAGAAATAGGAAAACTATAATATTGAAAAACAAGCTACCAATTGAGTAATCACAATAAGTCTTTGAGATATATGACAATAAAATGAAATTCAGTTTCATATTGTGGTTTCAGTGTGAGAAATGGATAGGAATTTAATGAGGAATTTTACCTTCTGCTTTGGTATATATTCTTCATTGCTTTGCATTCCTGCTTCTTCTGTATATTAAAGTCATAAAATTCTTAAGTACCTGCTCAACAGCAATCACTAGGTGAGATTCTAAGGATTGCAAGATAGAAAGTCAGACATCAAGATTTTGGAATAAGAAGAGTTAGGGAAATTGAGAAATTTATACCCCGTGGTGATGTCTGAGATGAAAGGTTGGACAAGCTGAAAATAGCTATATTGAAGTAGATTTCACTGATGTCAATTATTGGTAAAGTCTGTTGGATGCCAGCAAGTTTGGTTGGTCTGAAATGATCGCTTGCAAATGTGCAGGATGCTTTCACCTTTCCTCTTTGACCTGCTTCATTGAAATTGGTCGGCAAAAGGCCAGAATGAGATTCTATTCGTCTGCTCAGATTGCTACAGGACTGTCCCCATCTTGGGATGTAAAGGAAGAGAAATAGAAAAAACTGTGAAAGATGAAGTCCCAAATCATGCTTTGAGGGTAATGTCTATTTCATATCCTAGGCTCTGCTTGAGGATTTTGTTTTGGTTTAGGTTTTGAGAAACAGTAGCTCTCTTAAGAAGTCTAATCCCATCTGGTAGTTGAATGGCAGAAATCAGCAAACTGATGTCACTAGTGAGGATTTTCTGTTTTAGTGATTAAAGTAAGTTTGTCTTTATCTGATTTAGCTGTGCCCACATCCAAACATAAACAAAAAAAAATGGAATGGACATTTTTAAAAAGGCTCTAGAGTAAATAAAACCATTGAAAGCAGTCTCAACTCCTGTGAGATATACATTTTGACTGAAGTTACAAATTGTAGAATTAAATTTGTTCAATTTGAGCAATATTGTGTAGATTGATGCCCCTGAAAACTGTGGGATAAGTTTCTATATGAGATCTATGTTTTGACCACCTGGAATCTTGAGGTCCCATTCACACATTTCTCAGTTTTCATCTTCAATCTCTTTTCTCCTTCCTTTCAGTTGACTTGCTTTGCTTTAGTCACCATTATATTCTATTTCTGAAACATACAAAATTTCTGTCTTCAACTCTCACTGTATTCTAAGTTCCATTAAAACAATACCTTGCTAATGTCGTTCACTTACATCTTCTGCACCTGTAACAGTGCCTGGTAATTTTTAAGCACTTACTGTCAATTTGTTCACTGAAAGAGGATTTTGTAGACTATGGCAACTTCCTTTTCTGTTTTTTTTTTTATTTAATAGATTAAGAAACTGTCTCTTTGGGGGTATTTTGTCATCTACTGTGGTTCTCAAATTTTCTAGTAAGATAATTTCCAAATTTCTCTCTAATTAATCTTCCTGCCAAAAATTAGACTCAAACTTTACTTCATGATTCATTGACAGTTTTACCGTCATACTCCATGTAATCAAAGAATCTCTGTGATTTACTTGCATTTATATCAAAGTTTATGTAGTAGTGCTAACCATTCTGCTGTTTTATGTCCCCCATTCATACATGATTTATTTTATTTTATTTTTTACTTACTTTTCTGGCAATAAGTCCTCCTAATATATTAATTGCCAGCAAGTGGTTTCTTCTTTCATTTTCTTTTTCACATTGCAACTGGAGTTACTTTTCTATAACATACCAATAACCATATAACTGCAGTACTTCTTATAGAAGAGAGTCTATGTAACTTTAAGTAAAGATAATAAAGGCCAAGCACCTCTGTGGCATAGAAACTCATCATGGATAATTTTCCAGCCACAGTTTCTAGTTTTTTCCTGCCCTGCCTCCCTCACACAGTGTGTCCAGGGAATTTCACACAGCTCCATTGCAACCAGGACACATCCCAGGACCATCCTGCCTCATTTGATGATACCATTCTCCCTGCTTGGTTTGAACGTGATAAGCTCTGAAGTTGCCATCACTTCTTATTTAGAATTGGCCACTTCCACCTTTTCTCCTACTAATGATAGGCTTTTAAAAAATAAATAACATTTTTCACCAATCAGATTCATTTCATACATAGATTTTAAAAAAGAACCCTCTTTTTCTACAGATGACCAAGATCAGAATAACCCAGTAACTCTTGATTTTCTCTCACCTTTGGGTATAATCATTCCGTAAATTGAACATTCATAGCACAGTTTGCTACTTTATGTCTTCTTCATCTTACCCTATCTAACTTGCGAATTCCCTTCCTGAGAATTGAAAGATATTTTGAGGACATTCCCCAAGTTTGTATTCCATTTTCATTTTGCTATTTGATATGCATGTTTAAACACTGAGCAGTGACTGTGTGTCAATCACTGACAAAGAAATGGAATAAGATGGTAGATAGGTATACTGAACATAAAGAAATATGCAACAATATTAATAAACACTGAAAACTTATATTTAGCATTTCATACAGTATTGTTTATTCTTCCTCATCCAATATTCAGCTTTCCAACTTTGGACACTGCTCCTATTGTTTCTTTGCTTTTCCCTTAAATTTGGGGTTGGTTTGTGAATATGTAGACATAATAGACTGTAACAGAATTGATCATCCAATGTTCCCAGGCATTGAAGTTTAGATTTGAATGTCCCCCAAAAGCCCACGTGTGGAAGGTTTGATCTTCATGGTGGTGCTATTAGGAGATAGTGGACATCATTTCATTGTGAACCCTTGAAAGGAGCATTGGAATACCAGGTCCCTCCTCTCCTTCTTGGTTTTCTGAGTGCCAGAAGGTAAGCAGCTTTGCTTAGCTCCATTTTCTCCACCCTGATGTTCTGCCTCACTAAGGCCCCAAATGAATGGAGCCAACTGACCATGGACTGAAACTCCTGAAATAATGAGCCTAAGTAAATCTTTCCTCCTTTAAGTCGGTTTTCTAATGTATTTTGTCACAGCAAGGGAAAACTAACAAATGAGGCTATCCACCCATGCATGACTGGTTGTTTCAATGTCAGTTTCTTGGAACACTGAGTACCAAGTGAGAGGGCTGATACTTATGCCAGAGAGAAAACTAAATAAGAAGAGCCCTAGTTGATCCCACCTTTCCAGCTGCAACCAGTAAATGTGAGGAAAATGCTGTCTCTGATGTTCCCGATTGGCCCAGCTGGTGTCTGAAAATCATTGTTCAGTTGATGTCACTGTTGAGTCACCTATCTGAGCCCTACCCAGATTACTGACCCAAAAAATCATCAAGTATAATAAAACTAAAACATTGTGTTTTTATAAGTCACTTAGTGTTTTTGGTAGTGTGTTTTGATCAATTACCCAGAACAACGACTGTTTCATAGTACACTAAGTGGGTGTTAAGACTTTGAACACTGTCCTTATGCTATGCAGACAGCTAGTAGCCACAGAGACTGGCAGCCTTGCCTTCTATTTGAGCTTCTGTTCACCCTATATGCTTTCCTTTATCCACAATAAGCATTTGCTTCAAGATATCTATATGATATGAAAAATGGAATTAGAGAGGTAGTCTAGTAAAAAATTGAAGCTAGGAATATACATAAGTTGCCAGATTTTGCAAATATAAATATGGAGGTTCCAGTTAAATTTCCTTTTTTTTGTAATGAAATGCATATGTCCCATACAATATTTGATAACTATTTATATTTAAGTGTTAATTCATGTGATTCAAACTTAGATACATATCCTTCATGTTTTCTGATATACCTAAACACAGACCAAATATTTAATAAGACTTGGAAATATTTCTTGAGCTACGAAGCTCAATGTTCTAATCACTAAAATGAGGACAGCATTATTTACCAGGAGAATTAAGGATATGGAGTAAGATAGTACCTGGAAGAAGTTCTCACTTTATACCTGCTATGCCTTATATGTTGAGTTAATGTTAGTTCATCTTTAAATAGATCCATTCCATTTCTGTACCATGACCTCTTTTCTATATACTATAGCCTCAAAAATCTGCTTAACGCCCTTTTTAAAAAATTCCCTAACCCATGTGAAAATAAATAATTGGATTTTATTAAGTGCTTGCTGGTGCCTGTACTGTGCAATATATATATATATATATATATATATATATATATATATATATATATATATCAACCTACACATATTCAGATATGTATGTTATTTTAAAATTATTTAATTTGAATATTTTGAACTATTTCTTGGCATTATCTATGCTTTGGCATGTGAAAACAGATATTCATTGAGGTTAAGCATCTTTAAGTGACCACGCTTGACAGTAAACACACTTGAGAAAGCAATAAAATAGGGAAGCATCCTTTTGAAGCCTCTTCAATACCCAAATAGATAACAAATGCCCATCTTTTTACTGCTACCTTCAAGGAGGAAAAAATATCACCTTTCTGCCCAAAGAACTCCTTTGAGTACACAACTTTCAAATTTCTTCTATCAAAAGGATTTTTTCAATTATATTCTCTTCTCTGAGTCATGGTAGATGAAAAGCCACAAATTTATAAAAGTCACTTCAAAGAATTTGTCTCATATAGATAAAATAGAATGAAACTTTGAGTGCTATTTTTTCACTAAGAACACCGTGTATTTGAACCAAGCATGTTTCCTGACCACGTAGGCTTTTGGACAATAAACCTATTTTTAGAGCATAAGTCAGGTCCTCCATTGCTCCTCCAGAATGACAGCTAGCATATCTCATTTAATCATGGGCTTTTGAAAATCCATCTACAAACATTTAATACACAACTGACAAGAGCTATATAGTTGAATTCAACAGTATATAAAATCAGAGCTATAAACTTCACAGAAACTGGACACAGTGTTTGGCTTAGGTTATCACAATACGGCTAATAAAATTGAAGCCTATACTAGTTGAGTAACTCAAGGTCACAAAGCTTATTAGTATTGAAGCAAATCAACATTAACAAGGATTTATTAATAATTTTTGCTTCTTTGGCCACATATTGGGAATATGTGGTTTACTCAGGCCCTTTGTTACAGAAACTATAATCTGTTCAGGTAGTCCAACCATATATGTAATAAACTATTACACAAAATGAACATAGCAGCACTTGATTGGAAGCCTAATGTAATAATTTCCTATATTATCTTCTCCCAAGTTTATAACTTCAGAGATTCTCTGTGAGTTTCAAACCAAGCAGCCCTATTAAGAGTTCTTACATTTCTATATTAATATGTTTCACTTATTCCAAAGGAATAATTCTCAGCATTCATTTTATAATCTCACTTTTACATTGAATTTTTTCACTACAAACACGTGAGATTCCTTTGCCTTCCTTTTCCAGGGTCTCTCAGGTACAAAAATATAAGAAACTAGGTTTAAACAGAATAGTGTTTTCAAACAGGTATGTAAACTCATGTATATTTGTGGGTTTTTTTAGCTTGAAATCCGGGTTACCCATTTATTGAAAAGATTCAGAGGAAAGAGCTGTGGTCTCTTCATAGTATATTTGCACAATTTTTTTTCCTTGTTTCTAATGCATTCTCATGCCTGCCACTCTTATTCTCAGAAGAACAATTAGACGCAGATCAGTGACCTTAGAGAAGAGAGGAGAAGTAGAGAAAAACCCAGGAACAGCAATGCAAGGGTAGGGAATTTTTAATCCTTAGTACATTAATTGTTCTTCTATATGTACATTTGATTAGTGCATTTGCTGAGCTTAGTACTTTCCTTATTATATTGTCTTTTTCTTCAGCATGGTATGTAAAACAAAGACTGTCCATTGGAAAAAACAATACTCTCAAATATGGTATTGCCCTGAGCCATCAAAACAACACAAGTTTCATTGATGAAGATTATTACACTGGATTGCCCAGTGAGTTAAAAACAGAAACTTCTAATTTTCCTTTCTCTAACAAATTATGCTTTTTAAAAATCTCTGTAGAAAAATAGGTTTGTGGTTCAATTACTTCTTATGGGACCTTGTTAGCTTGATGAAAAAAGCAAAATGCATAGTTTATTGAATTCCTAATGCCTGTGTAATGCTTGCATAGGTCTTACTACTTAATTCATCTCCACAATGTTCCCTTGGGAGAGAGGAAAATATCATCTTAGTTGAGAAGGTAGAGAAGTTTAAATCCAGATACTGGAGGAAGGGAGACTGGTATGAACAAGCAAGTCATGGTCAAAGAAGAGACATTCAGAGATGGAAATTGAAGACCTGACCATGAAAACAAGGAATCCATGGCTTATATCATGACTATGCACCTGGAGAGTTCATTGTTTTGAAAAAGTCTTCAGGAAAAACACTATTGGTTTTACTCATTGTTAATTCCATGGACTGGCAGCATCTAACCTCAAGGCAGTTCCTCAAGGGCTTGGAAATCTTGGAGCACATTTGATGTACTGCAATAAAACTTCATCATATCAATATAAGCCCATAAAATGACAGCATTTGTAGACACAGTTACACCTTCTAGGCAGATTTATACTAAGCTAAGGGACTTAAACTTAGAATAATATGATATCACAATCAGAGAATACTTGCAATAATCAATATAGTAGTCATCCGATCTGAGTAGTAGTTTTAGTAGTCATCAGATCTGAGCCAAAATACTTTGGAAACTTAAATATTTACTGACTTAAAATGAGGTTTTGTTTTATTTTAATTTTTTTACTATGAGGAAGTTGAATTTCCAGAACACTTTTCTGTATTCTGCAATATCAATGTAATTATCATCTTTTCTCCTTGTTTAAAGTTTTTCCTTCTGAAGCTAAAGAGATATTCATAGCTTATTAATTAGTTTGGCACTTCAAAACAGTCATTCGTCAATGAATATCCATTTTATATTTTTTTCTTAGCCAACAGAGGTTATTCCTGTGGCTAGGGTGATCATATCAATTAGCAATCGAAAATTCTTTTGCTATAAGAAATAAGAGCAGGGAAGATTATGTTTATTGCATTTATAAATGCCAAGATAAAAATATAAAAAAATGCAGAAATTCTAGAGTCTGATCCATTATAAGCAAAAGTCTGAATTCATACAATAGTTTGAGAATTCTATCCAATTAATGCATTGGAGAAAAGAAACCCATCATAACATACATATCAACAAATAAGATTTTTATTTTGAATTAATCTTGCTCAGAAAGACAGTTAGTGACATTTAAATTAGTACAAATTAGTTCAGAAATATTCAGGCCACAAGAAGTCTTGAGTTCACCAAAAGTAGAGAACAGGTAAGCAATCTTTTGCCTTGAATTATGTTTTAAAAATAATGAAGAATTTAAATTGGTCAATGGATGGTTTATAGCTAGGCTTTATATTTTCTGCATGGTCCAGAGAATCTGAAGATTTTATTATTCTTTAAGATGATCCTCCAAAATTTCAAATCCACTCTTTAACAAATGGGTGCGTGTAGCCACACATGCAAATCAGTGCATTGGACTTTATAATTTGGAGGCAGGAGAAGCAATTGACAACCAATCCAGATCCACTGGGGATCCATATATGAGAAATATTAGCATAAAATATTTTTTTTACTCCATTAAAGGTGGGGAAGTCAAGCTTAAAACTTTTTAAAAAGAATGTAAACTATTAAAGCTGACACTGAATATATATATAT
Organism: Marmota flaviventris; assembly: GCF_047511675.1. Classification (NCBI taxonomy): domain Eukaryota; kingdom Metazoa; phylum Chordata; class Mammalia; order Rodentia; family Sciuridae; genus Marmota; species Marmota flaviventris. The sequence continues at coordinate 99,168,380 of NC_092508.1, read as the reverse complement.
ATATAAAATTTATAGTCCCTATTTTATTGTATAACAGTAGAAAAGGCACAGTTATGGTAAAATTATGACCAAGAATACAGGACAGCTGATGTTATTTAGAACAAACCATGCAAACAAAACTGTAAAAATATGTAAGTGAAGGCAAGCAGCATGGAGAAGGGAAAGGGTTAAAGTTAAACACACAGTTATTGTAGTTTCAGGGAAAAGATTAAAGAATGGGTAAAAGGAATTTTCCAAGAAAAAGTGGCTAAAACAATTAAAGAACTAATTAAAGACATTTGTAGATTCCAAAACCCTGGAAAATTTCAAGAAGTTTAAATAAGATCTATGCTTTACCAAGTAGTTGGAAAATTTTAAAAAGACAAGAGACAAATAAGTAAAACATTTCAATTGTAACAAATATGAGAGTAAATTTGTGAATCATGTATGTGGTCATACCTAAGTGAACTTTGTCTAAAGCAATAACAACATAACGTTGATTTTTTTTTAAAAAAATCATTGAAATAGGATTAAATTATATCACAAAACTAAGTCATCAAAGTGTAAATGCAACTGGAAGAGTGGAACATCTTGTATTTTCTGTGCAGAGGGTAGATAATCAATTAACATACATTATACTCTCCTAATTCAAGACCACTTTTGAAATTTCTAATAAATCTGCTAAAATAGTTGAAGAGTGAATTACATTCATAATAATAGGGAAAAATTATGCTGAAATAAATTAAAAAATGATAGGGACATTTGTTTTTTAGGGATTGGCTAGCTTCACTTAGCATAATCTGCTCTAATGCCATCCATTTCCCTGTAAATTCTATGATTTTGTCATTTTTTAATGCAGAGTAATACTCCATTGTGTATAAATGCCACATTTTTTTTATCCATTCATCCATTGAAGGGCATCTAGGTTGGTTCCACAGTCTAGCTATTGTGAATTGTGCTGCTATGAACATCGATGTAGCAGTGTCCCTGTAGCATGCTCTTTTTAGGTCTTTAGGGAATAGACCGAGAAGGGGAATAGCTGGGTCAAATGGTGGCTCCATTCCCAGCTTTCCAAGAAATCTCCATACTGCTTTCCAAATTGGCTGCACCAATTTGCAGTCCCACCAGCAATGTACAAGTGTACCCTTTTCCCCACATCCTCGCCAGCACTTGTTGTTGTTTGACTTCATAATGGCTGCCAATCTAACTGGAGTGAGATGGTATCTTAGGGTGGTTTTGATTTGCATTTCTCTGACTGCTAGAGATGGTGAGCATTTTTTCATGTACTTGTTGATTGACTGTATTTGATATAAGGAGAGTAACTAAGAACAGAGTAGCCTCGAAGAGCATGAGAAGAAGATTAACATTAAACAGGGATGAGAGGTGGGAGGGAAAGGGAGAGAGAAGGGAAAATGCATGGAAATGGAAGGAGACCCTCAGAGTTATACAAAAGTACATACAAGAGGAAGTGAGGGGAAGGGGAAAAATAATACAAGGGGGACAAACGAATGTCAGTAAAGGGGGCAGAGAGAGAAGAGGGGAGGGGAGGGGAGGGGAGGGGAGGGGAGGGGGGATAGTAGAGGATAGGAAAGACAGCAGAATACAACAGACACTAGTATGGCAATATGTAAATCAATGGATGTGTAACTGATGTGATTCTGCAATCTGTATATGGGGTAAAAATGGGAGCTCATAACCCACTTGAATCAAATTGTGAAATATGATATATCAAGAACTATGTAATGTTTTGAACAGCCAACAATAAAAAAATAAAAAAAAAAAATGATAGGGAATGGGAAAATTCTAAAGAATAAGCAGGGAATTAAAAGCGCCAGCCCTATCAACAACTAAATAAAGTGTAAATTGACTATGTTTTTAGATTAAAACTGAAAATTTAGCAGGCTCAATTAAAATCAAAATATGGCATTTATAAAACACCAGTACATACTATTGTGAAAAGTAATTAGCACAATCACTGGAAATAAGTATGGAGCTTCCTCAAAAAAACTAGGAATGGGACCACCATATGACCCAAATAAAACACTCCTCGGTATTTATCCCAAATGATTAAAGTCAGAATATTGTAGTGATACATGCATACTCATCACACACACACACACACACACACACACACACACACAAATACTGGAGTTTGATTCAGCCATAAAGAAGAACAAAATTAGGTCATTTTTGAGCAAATAAATCAGCTCAGAAAGTCAACAGTCATTATGTTTTCCCTCATATGTGGACACTAGAGAGGAAAAAAGCAAAAACAAACAAACAGGTACTTGCATGACAGTCTCATGAAAATAGAAAGGAGACCACTAGAATGAAGAAAGGGGGAAACGGGAAGAATAAAGGGAAGGGAATGTGGAGGTACTTGATACTGAAATTGGTGAAATTATGTTGTATGTATATATGAATATGTAACCATGAAGCCCCCCATAATATGCAAATTGTAATCCACCACCACAATTAATTAGAAGTAGAAAGAAAAGAGAAGAACATTCAGAAAGTAATACTTCAAAAATACAAGACAAATGCATAAAGGAACACCAGTAGTAATATAAGACTTAAATAGACTTTAATAGAAAAAGTATTACTAGAAATGGTAGTTGCTTCATAATATAACTCATTCTGTTCATCAGGGAGATCATTTAATATCAGTATATATCTATTTACATGGCCTCAAAATATGACACAAAAGTTGATAGATATTATAAGATAAGATACGTCAAAATCACAGTAGAAAATATTAACATATATTTTAGTAATTGGGACAACAAGCAAGAAATATCCTCAGTAAGAGTACTGGATTAAAACAAAAATATGAACTAATATATAGAATATAGGACTCAAAAATGAATTAAAATACATTTATCCTTTCTCTGGCAACAATGCAAGAATTCTAGAAGTAAATATCAAAAATGTAAAGATTAATCCTAGATTAGGTTCATATATGACAATTTATAAATGAAATATGGAGCAAGAGAAATTATATGAAACCTTGGAGAACATCTTAATGTTAAAAATTTTAATGATTAGTAATGCAAAACCATCTGATGATACAAAATAATATCTACTGTTATATTTAATGAGTAAAACATATAGCCTCAATAAATATTTTAGAAACAAAAATATCAATGAGAATATTAATGTGAAAATTTTTTCTTGCTAAATTATGAGTAATAACTACATAATCCCAAATAATATGGAAAAGAGCATCATAAAGATAAGTGCAGAAGCTATCTTTATGGAGATCTATACATATAAAAGTAATTTTTTCAAGATAATAAATTAACTTATGGATCTAAGATCTAATTGATCAAAATTAGAGTAGGAAGACAAAAAAGATGATATAAGAAGGAGAAAGAGAAATAAAAATAAGAAAACAAATGAATCAATACTAAGTAGAAAAATACAACACTATGCCTCTTTTCACATAAATAAAATCATCATAAGAGATTCTTGTGAGTCTCTTTCATATGCAGAAATCATATATAAATATATATGAAATACATTAATGCCTGGAATAATATTATTTAACAAAGTTGACAAAAAATAAATGTTACACTGTCATATGATGATTTTTTTAATAATTAAAAATTTCCATGCAGTTTTTTCACACATGCATGCTCTTATTAGTGAAACCATCTGATTTTCAAACTCAGAAATTGTTCTAGTCTTAAATTGATTCTTCTGAAAATATAAAAAGTAGTACATCTTTCTGATCATTTTATAAGGCTAATTATCCTAATATCTAAATGTGAAAGGTCAGAATGAGAGAGAAAAAATTCTAGTCCAATAACCTTAAAGAAAATATGTTAAAAATTCTAAGGAAAATAGTGGCAAACCAAATATGTTCATACATAAAATTTATGGTAGATATTTTCATCAAGTTAATTTGATATCAAGAATTCAAATTTGATTAGATAGAACTGATTAAATTTTCTGCATTATAATATTAAGAAAAAAATTATATGATCATCAGGATAGATGCAGATAATATATAACATGCATTCTTGAACTGAAAGATAAAAATACTCTTAGATCAGGAACAAAAAGGATCTTTATATGAAAAGGTATACAAAACTATAGAATAAACATAATACTTGAAGATATAATTATTACCTTGGGGTTTGCACTGAGACAAGGCTGCTTAACCTAAAGACTTTTTTTGGTATTAAAAATCATAGGCTGTATAGTAGTCAAATAAATGAAGTAAAGTGTGTAATAATAAGAAAATATAAAATTATTATTATTAATAGGTAATTGGGCTGTATTTAAACTGAAAATGGTGAGGGAAATATACTTAAATTGGTGATTTTGCAAGCTTTCTAGCCAAAAAATAAAAAATATCAAGCAAACACTATACTTAAAGATAACATTTTACAAACTACATGTGTGAAGACATGAATTTGTGTCAACATACTTTATATAAAACCAGAGATATGAAAAATGGTGCTCTAAACATTTAATAAGAATTTGTAATGCATTCTGCTGTCACTTATTTAAAAAAAATCAATAAAAAAAGAGAGAAGAAAAATAACCATTCAAAAGTTAAACCAAACAATTATAAGTCTAGCCATAGCAAAATAAAAATTGTCTCTTATTAAAAAAGATAATATTTTCTATAGAAACAAAACAGTACATAAGCAGAATTAAATCTTAAAACATTTTTTAATATCTCTTTCACAAATGGAAATGTGGATTGAAAGCAATCTTAAAAAAAATCCAATAAGACACCAGACCCAACTCTCTGCTCTCAACAACATGATGGGTATGATCTATGATTGAGAAGTAAAACTTCACTCCTTATTATTTCAGAAGATATTTGCCTTCTGATGATACATTGTGGTGTCACTATGTATTGGGAAGAACCATGAGTCTTGTCCACTTATATATTTTTTAAAATATCTGCAGTATTTGTGATGTGCTGATGACTGTGCTTTAAATTTTGAGTACTGGCTTCAGCATTCATTATGGGAATGATTTAGTATAAAAATTGCTTAATTTCTCAGAATTCCTGTCATCAGCTCTTAAATTAGCTTGTGTGTGTGAAATGTATATTCAGATTCAAGATAAATTTGTTACATAATTTGTTGCCTCAGATGGCATCCTTTCTAGAGTGAGAGCGAACACCGAGATGCCACAAGCTGGTATAACAGTCAGAATTAGTGTCCCTAACCAGAGTGTTTGTGAAGTGCCTAGCACTTGAGTAGGTATCACCAACCTGTGGCTCATGAGACTGCATGGACTGTAACCCATAGCTCCTCCTTTGATTATTTGAAATATGTGCAACTACAAGGTTCATCTCTCTTCTATGCTTCTCTCATGCTAACCAATTGGAAGACTCTTCCAAAAATAGTCTACTGAAACCAATTATCATATAAATGGATTTATTTAAAATGAAACTTAGAAAAGTTCTGTGGAAAGGAAGCCAAAAAATGAGGAAAATTTGCATTGTGGGAAAGTCAGAAGAAAAGCGAGGAAGTTGAAGGATTATGAGTGAATGAGGCATAGTTATTTGTATCCAAAGGTACAGAGGGATGAAAGAAGCCTCAGATCACAGGTACTAGAGGCAGAGTATGGTGTCAGTAAGTTGGAGCTCTGTGAAAAAAAGACGCATGCAGATTAACACCATTAAGTCAAAATTATACATTATATAAACAGGGATTCTGAACTTGGTATGACATTGGAGGGTTATTGTCATGTAGTTGAGGGAAATAACATGGCTGAGCACTTACTATATATGTTATAGTGCTTGGTCTTTTAGATACACTATTTAATTAAAACATCAAGATGATACAGCTCTAGTAGAGATATCTGTACTGCCATGTGTATTGCAGATCTATTCATAATAGCCAAGAAATGGAAACAATTTGTATCCATCAACTGATGAATGGAAAAAGAAAATGGGGTATACATACTCAAGAGAATACTATTCAACCATAAAAATAATTAAATCCTGTCATTTTGCAACAACATGAATGGAATGGGAGATCCTCATGTTAAGTAAAATAAGTCAGGCACAGAAATACAACGACTTCATGATCTAACTCATAAAGAATATTTTTAAAAATCTAGAATATAAGAGAGCAATAGTGGTTACGAGAGGTTCGAGAGGGTATAAGGAAGGAAGAGAGGGGAAAGGTTTATCAATATGCACTAAGTTGAAGTTTGATAAGAAAAAAGAAGGTTTGGGGTGTTCTTGAACTGAAGGGTATCTATAGATAACAACAATGAGATTTACATTTCAAAAACCTAGGAGAAAGCACTTTGAAAATTTTCACCTTAGAAAACAAAAGTCTGAGCCTATAATCCTAGTTGTTTGAGAGGCTGAGGCAGGAGGATCACAAATTCAAGGTTAGCCTCAGCAACTTAGTGAGGTACTATGCAATTTAGTGATGTCCTGTCTCAAAAAAAAAAAAAAAAATGACTGGGGATGTGGTCAGCAGTAAAACACCTCTGAGTTGAATCCCTACTACCACACACACAAAAAAACAAAATAGCTGAGGATATAGATATGTATGTTTAATCTGATTTAAATATCACACAAAATATATATGCATTGAAACATCACATGGTACTCCATTAATATGTGTAATTTTAATGTACCAGTTAAAATAAATTTAGTTTAAATAAAATGGCATTCTTCTGATTGTTCATATTTTCATCAACCAGAAAATTAAGCTTGAGAAATTCTTTCACATGTCCAAGACCACGCTTTGATAACTAGCAGAGCTGGGATTTCAAAACAGGTCTCTCTGGTTTCAAAAAGCCTGTGTTCATGCCTCTACCTGACAAACTGTAACACTTGGCATAAAAGAAAGGATGTTTGGTAGGAATGGGGCACATTTCCATGTAACCATGACAACTACTTTGGAAGTGATGCTAGTTAGGATTTCCTATCTCTATTTTCTCATTTATGATAATGGGGCCACTGGCCCCAGCCCTCTTTACTCTGGGCTATTAAGAAGAGTAATTAGATAGCATCCATAAAACTCCCTTAGCTCCTTGGAGAAGGTTTTTACACAAATCCCAGGCATTACTATTCAAATAATATTGGAAGCCGATGCAGATTAAAGTAATTTTGAAAAACCGAACTTAAATGGACAAACAACAAAAGCAATATGTTTACTTATCTTTTATTCTTATCTCAACTCCTATCTTAATTACGGAACGCTGCAGGAAAGGCAAAAGACAGCCTCACTCTTGAATATTAAATTTATTTGCTTGCTTGAATTCTAGCACCTGCTTAGATGGCAAAGACTTCTTGAAAATTAAATAGCTAAATTACTTGAGGTTGGTTCACATCAGCAACTTGCACTTGAGGAGGAAAAAAAAATAACAGAAAAATGCCTCTTCTTTTCCCATCTTCTTCCCTTGTAAAAAATGTGTCCGTCGCTAAATTCTCCATCAAAGCCTGTTGTATCTAGCCCTGACATCTCTGAGGTTTTCTCTTCTGAACTCATAAATAGTGGGTGTGTCCCCTGTACGCCAGTGAGTAATTTCGGCACAAAGATGAATAGGGCTTAAGGAAGAGACTGTGGAAAGAACACAGCTGGTCATTGCTTTCTGTGTGGGGCATTGTTTGTCACCACTTGACTGTGTTTGTCATTATAGAATCAAAGTGGATGGATTGTGGAGCCTATAGTGCCCCCCCCCCAATAAACTTTTCCATTCTAAATTACAAGAAAGAATGATACTCATCATTATATAGATCCTTAAAATGACTCAAGTACTGTATTATTTCAGGAATTATGTAGGATAGGTGTCATTTTCTGAGATTATTATCTGCTACACACATGTTCTTTCTAGACTAGATATTACTTCTTCTAAACCACAATCTTGTGTGTCTGTGTGTGTATATATATGTGTGTTTGAACATTTGTCTCTTGCTAGATTGCAGACCCGCTAAAGAACCATGATTTTCTACATAGCACTTAGGAAGTGATCAGATTAGTGTTTAATGAATGAATGCACAAGTAATCAAGATGTCTAAATGTGTATTTCCCTTGCAATATTTTTTACAAGTCTTATGACCTAAACATCCTCTCACAACTTAGTTCTTCATGGATAGCCTTTGTAATAATGGCAGAGATGGGTAAATAAGAAAAGAATGCTTAATAATTAGGGGAAGATCATTAATCTTGTAATTAGTTGTTTAACTACATGGCTTTCATTTTTCCTCATAGAGAATTTCATTTAACAGTGCATGGAATTAAGAATCCTTATAGATAAGAGATGGTAACTTAAACTTGTTAACATTTAGACATTGATATTTTATTTGATTTTTTTCTTTATTTGTGGTAGTTAGCTCTCAGTAAACTTTATTCAATGAGTATAATTTTTCTCAATTCTAAACTTTATTCATAATATTATTCAGTTTCTTATTAAAATTGTGTTAGCAAACATCATTAAGACCTGCTAGTCTTTAGATTGTTGTTTAGACACATGGAGCTGGACATTATAGCACCCGGTCTTTGTAATTTCCTAGCAAGACATATAGCAGTATCACATTTATTAAATGATTTCAGGACAGTTTGTACATTGACTAGAGTCTAATTTAAAAGTACCAAAAATTTGAAACATGACCATGTTGTTGGAAAAAATGCAGAGGGTTAATATAACTAAATTGAGTATTTGTTAAATTCCCATTCCTAGCAATTTACATTATATAGTTAACCAATTTTTATTTTAAAAGATAGCAAAGACATCAAGAATAACAGGGAAGGAGCTGGGGTTGTAGCTTAGCGGTTGAGTGCTTGCCTCACATGCATGAGGAACTGGGTTTGATTCTCAGCACCACAAAAAATAAATAAATGAATAAAACAAAGATATTGTGTCCACCGACAACTAAAAAAAATGGAGAAAAAATTCTCAAATCTCATTCCTACCTTTAGTTAGTAAATTACTGACACTTCAGTTGTGGTAGCTGATACTTCTGTTTGTATCAATTACTATTCTTATAAATGATCACTGGTATTCTAGATTTTATTTCATTATTCCTATGCTGATGTAAATATGTTTATCATAAACATATGCATGTATTAATATATAACAAAGCATATTAAAATTATATGTTGCATGTTCTGTTTTGCATATTTCTCTCTACTTGGCTCATTACTGATGTATTTTTGGCATTTGTGTATTTCAATCAAAGGATATGTTAAATTATTCACATTGATATTTGTTTCTCCTGTGTCTCATTTCACTTATCAATTCTGTTGTATAAATAAACCACAGTTAGTTTACTCATTCTTTTGCTAATGGGTGTAAGGTGATTTTTTTTCAGTATGTGTGTGTGCATACATGCATACATATATATTTCCATATGTATATGTGCACACAAAATGCACTGCTAAGGAAAAATAGAATTTGAAGTTTATGCCTGTTCTATTTCCCTTCTGAAAAATAGGAATCTGATATGGTGGTTCTATGTTGTTTTAGTTTATTTTCCCTATGCTCTAATGAGGCTCAGCAAAGGAGGTAGAAAATAAGTTTGAAATGTAGATTGTTAGAATTTATTTTCTAGTAATTCCTTCTATAATTTGAATGCATCCCTTCCAAAATTCATGTGTTTGAAACTTAATTCCCAAATGTGTAAGTTAGTGTACTTGGGAGACTTTGGGAGGTAATTAGCATTAGAGGAGATAATGAAGGTATGGTCCCCATGAGGTCATTAGTTCTTTATAAGAAAACAAAAAGAGACCTGAAAAATCACACTCACTCTTTCTTTTCTTTTGATGCTTTCTCCTATTTGGGATACCCAGAAGGTCTGCACTAGTTGCTGATGCCATATTCCTAGACTTTTGACATCCAGAACTGAGATCCAAGTATTTTTCCATTCTCTATAAATTATCCACTCAGATATTTTAAGTATAGCAACAGAAAACAGACCAAAACAATTATGTATTCATCATGTTTCTCTATAAGTTTGTTTATTTTTGTTCCCACTGGTTTGCAGTTCTTTATTTTGGATATTGATCTTACACTCAACATATTTTTTGAAAATGAGTTTATAAAGTCTGTCTTGTGTCACTCTTGTTATTTTTTATGCACAGATGCTAATACATACTAATTAGAAAAATATCAATTATTTCATAGCTTAATTTAATTTTTTTCCCACATTAAGATGATAAATTATTCTAAGTTTTCCAAAATAATCTTCAAAATTTTGTCTCTCTTTTAGATTTTTAATTTATTCTTAGTTTATATTTGTACATTTTATGAAGGATTTAATTATTATTTTTCTAGAATAATTTCTGGAGTATTCTTTTATTTTTTTCAATTTTTCTAGAATAATTTCTGGAGTATTCTTTTATTTTTTTCAATGATTGATAGAATAACTTTGAGCCAGGCTCTGTGGTGCATATCTATAATCCGAGTGGATCTGGAGGCTGATGCAGGGAGTCTCACATTCAAAGCCAGCCTCAGCAATTTAGCAAGGCCCGTAGCTACTCAGTGAGAACTTGTCTCTAAATAAAATACAGAAAAGGCTGAGGATGTGGCTCAGTAACATCCCTGGGTTCAATCACAGTATCACACGTACAAAACAAAAAACAAAACCTAAATCATGCAACAAATTTTCATGAATGTATCTTGCATCTTTCCTTTTGGGCTTCTCTTTTGTTTTCATTATCTTTTCCTTTTCAATCAAAATATCCAATGTATATCATTATCATAATTATAGCATGTTCTAAGAACTTTTAATTTTTGAAAAAGTAAATCCAGTACCTAGTATCAGGGACTTTCTATCCCTTACCACTCACACAGCCAAACAAATATTCATTTACTTTCTACCTGTATGGAATTTCTTACTCAAGCTGTTTCATATAAATGGTCTCATACAACATGTATCACTTTGTGACTGGTTTCTTTCATTTAGAATTTTTTCAAGACTCATCCATATTGTGGCCTATAAAATATTTAATTATTTTTATTGGCAAATAATATTTTATGACATGGATATACCATATATACCTTATTAATTCATTAATAGTTAGACATTTGGGTTGTTTTTATTTTTTGGATAATGTGTATAATGCTGCTGTCTTGTTAATCTTTCTACTCTCTTTTCATATACAATGGAGATGCTGCTTATTAAGTCCCATGCAATAGTCTAAAACTTTTTAATTAAATCTATTTTAACTGTGTAGATACATTTTGGAATTATTTTAATAGACATAGTATTTTTAACAAATAAAGTACAGATGTGTGTGTATATATATATATATGTATATATATATATATACATAATAATTATTACTTACATATAACATATACACATGTTTTCACACTGTAATATTTCAATAAGGTTAATTAATAAATTTTGTTAGAATTATTTCTGAGGCCTTTTTTTAAATGGCTATTAGGAATGTACAATTCTTAGTGAATTTACCTTTCTCATTTTTGGATTTAAACACCAGCATTTAACGTGTGACCATTAGGCATAATGGTTGATTTATATACTTTATCATGTAAAATAATTTTTTTGTTTGTTTGTTTTGATATGGGGGATTGAACTCAGGGACCCTCAACCACAGAGCGACATAGCCAGCCCTACTTTTTATTTTATTTAGAGACAGGATCTCACTGAATTGCTTAGAGCCTCACTTTTGCTGAGGCTGGCTTTGAACTTGCAAACCTCCTGTGTCAGCTGGGATTATAGGTATCACCAGCATGCACAGCAAATAAATTTTTTCCTGTTCCTAGTTTGCTAATAATTTTAAAACAAATGTGTTTACATGGATCAAATATACGTTCTACATTTTTCAGAAAAAATTTTACTCCTCTTTACCTCATTATATGATAAAAACATCAACAGACTTTGCAATATTACACAATTATCACTTTCCCAGATACTTGAGTTTGTCATATGATATTGTTTTACACATCACTGAATATTGTCTGCTTATTTAGGAATGGTTGCATTTATATTCATGAGTGAAAACAGCATGAAAATATAACATTAGACCAGTTTCTGTGGAGAAACTGAATCCATAAATGACTTGAGGAAAAATAAGAGAATTCCTTCTGCTTCAATTTTCTTATGCAATCATTTCTTTCTTTCTTTTTCTTTTTTTTTTTTTTTTTTTGATACCTGGGATTGAACCCAGAGGCACATAACCACCAAGCCACATTCACAGCCTTTTTAAATATTTTATTTAGAGACAGGATCTCACTGAGTTGCTTAGATATTGGTCTTATAATATTATCTTTTTCTAGTATTCAAAATTTAAAATATCATAAAAGGGTAAAAATAATATGGAATTATTAATTGAGAATTTTAATTACTTTCAATACTTCAGGTTTGTCCTTATTTATTTACTTCTAACCAAGTTTTGGTGAATATATTTTTAGGAAATACTCTTCTTTAGGGAGAAATGCACTGATATATATATGTTTTTAGAATATATATATATATATATATATATATATATATATATATATTTAGAACTTTCATTATTTTATTATTTACCACAGTTAAAATTGTGTCTCCATTTCATATATAATATTACTTGTATGTTCATGTGCATCCATTTCTTTCTATTGCTCTTTCATCAAAATTTTCAGAAGCTTACTATTTTATTGGTCACTTTTACTATGGTATTAGTCTTCCAATTAATGTAAAAATGTTTGGCTTGGTTTCTTATTTCTGTTTTATAATTATTTTCTAAAAATTGAATTACTTTGTAAGGAAATGCCAACTGGAAGCCTTTGAAGTTCCCTTCCTCTAAGCAATGCAGTAAATCAAAATACAATGTTTTTTATCCAGAAAGATGTCAAACTGGTACTACCATCAAAGAATTAAATTGAAAGTGTAGTGGTCTCCCTAAAATCTATAGTATGTTCTTCTATATTATCTTCAGAAATACAAGGACAGAAATTAAAATTTGTTATGATAAATTGTAAGTTTTAATCACAGTAGTATAGAATGTGTATTTGTAGCAATGTCAGTAGAGTGTGTAAACATTTGGTATGTCGCTATGGAAATGGTAAATATGCTTTGTTTTCAGTCTCCATCACCAAGGCTATGAAAAACAGTTTGCTTTTGTGAAGTATCAGAGTACTTTTCATTTCCTTGCCCTAGTACAATGTCAAATTTCTTGACATTTCTTGATATTTTCCACAAATATGTGATACAAAATTGATTATTGAGAATATCAAAATTATCAGGACACATAAGTATTCACAATACTACTAGTTACAAAAAATAAAAATAAAAAAAAGTATTTTAACTTTTCCAAAGAAGTTATTATATTATTCTCACTAGTTGTGGAAATGACAATTGATACAACGTTTTAAGGATTATCATGCAGTTCAGTAACATGAAAAATGAAGGCTTTGTCATAGTAATCCTAAATGCATGAATCACTTGTAAATAAATAGGAGGTCATCTTCAAGATATAAGATTAAAAATGCAGTTTGTTAATTGCAAAATTGCTTGAGGGGTAAACACAATGTAGCACCTGAAAATCTTCTGACTATCCAATTATACATTTTGGCTACTAAAATGGAGACTTAACTATAGCTATTTATTTTCCCTGCTGTACCATTAGGCAAAACAGTAAAGATTGTTTAGTTGTACATCTCTGTATTTAAAAATTAAAAAAAAAACCCAGCAGCAGACAGCCTTGTTTATATTTTTCTATGTTTGAATAAGCTTAAATATGGTAAAGAATAAACTCAAAATCAGTACTTATTAATTGGAAAAAAGGAAAACTTGTGGGCACTGTATAAATATCTATGTACCTAAAATTTCTATAAAAATTGAATTATTCTTATTTTTAAAATAACTTTAAAAACATTGGATTTGCAAAGTTATACTATGTTTAGCTTGCAATGAAACTGGGTGCAAACTCATTCTGCATCTCTTAACACTTCACTAACATTCTCTCATATATTCCAATTTTTCCATCCTAAGATGTTATCTATGATTAAACATGAAGAATTTCTACTTCAAAGAGAATGCTTCATGAGTAATTTATCCAATATATTTTTATTTTTATTTTTATTTTTTTTTAATTTTTTATTGTTGGTTGTTCAAACCATTACAAATTTCTTGACATATCATATTCCACACTTTGATTCAAGTGGGTTATGAACTCCCACCTTCACCCCATACACAGATTGCAGAATCACATCAGTTACACATCCATTGATTTACATATTGCCATACTAGTGTATATTTTTATAATTGCTATTATATGTAGGGGTTCCTGTTTGTTTGGCCGTCAGTAATTTAACCATCCATCAAGTCCACTTCATTTACTAGTAAGCAATCTAGAACAGAATTCGGAGATTATAATAAGGCAAGAGAAACCTCTTTGAACACAGAAGGCATCCCTTGGAGTTCTGACTCTTAATCTTGGGGCATTTTACTCCTAAGAGACTGCTTTCACTGCTTCCTTGGGCCTACATATTTATGATGGGTTCACAGCATTAATGAATTTCATTCCACTTACGAAGAAAGAGGGCTGTCATCAAAAGCAGAGCAGTAAAGTCAAAATTGCAAAGCTCATTTTCAAAAAAGTAGAGAAGACTCAGAAAGAAACTGAAATAAACTGATTATTCCAAAAGAAAGATGTCAACTAAATCATCACCCTTTACAGGATTCAGATGGTGTGTAAGCTTGGATGCATGGGCCAGGTTAAAGGGAAACTTAACATGAGATGTTTTCCAGCTTCAGCTCTGAACCCCATGTCACAACCCCTGTTCTAGATAACGTGGAAAATCATGGTGTGGTTCAATGTAAGATGTTGTTACACATACTCATCACTCACACACTGGCTAACCACCTATGCAATCCTGAAAAATTTAGAGTCAATAAAACTGAACAGATACATGTTTAACAGATTTCCCTCGTGCCCTGAAGCAGGTAATGATTTCTTCTTTTGTTAAGGAAGACGGCAGCACAAGAAAAGCAACATGAGAAGTTGAGACATGGATATTAAAAGCAGATAAACAAATAACAACAAATCCAATAAAAGACACTAAAACATTTTTTAAAGCAATATAAGCTGCACATGGTGCATGCCTGTAATCCAGCAACTCTGGAAGCTGAGGCAGAAAGACCATAAGTTCAAAGCCAATCTCAGCAACTTAGGGAGGCCCTAAGTAACTTAGTGAGACCCTGACTCAAAAATAAATAAATAAATAGGAACTGGAATGTGGCTCAGGGGTTAAATATCCCTGGATTTAATTCCTGGTACATCCTCCCCCAAAAAAGGCAGAAAAAAAATGGTGACAGGTTTACTTATTTGGGGAATAAATCTAAAAGTGATTAAAAAATATATGTGAATATATACATACATATCAAAATAAATATATGTACACACATATATATGTGTACATATATTTATTCATATTATTATATATATTCATATATATGTGTGTATATCTTCATAGATATTTTAAAAACAGAAAATGAGTAGAACAAATTATTTCATGAATGTAAAATGCTCAAAATAAAAAATAAAGATGTTATATATCACAATAACAGATTTCAAGAGCAAGAATTAACCATTTTTCTAATAGGTGAAGAAAAATCTGTTAAAATTAAACAAGAATTTAGCATTAAATACTTTAGTAAAAAATGAATACATAATAGGAGTTCATAACTTAATCAAATGTATTTCTTCAAAACCTGCTTCAATCATCACACTTAGTAATGAGAGTACAAAGTCTCTATAAAGTCCTATAAAATCAAGAACATGGAAAACAAAGAAAGAGAGAGGAGAGAAAGAAACAAAAAAGGGGAAAAAAAGAAAAGCTCTAACCTCTGTAATAATTTATTACTGATGAATATTGGCAGGCAATTGTGATGATTCATAAAACAAAGGAAACAAAGTTATAAAAGATCACAGTTAAAGACACACAAACCAAAATCACTACTATTCTCATGGTAGTAGTTTAGAGTCCATTATCCCCCGGCACCCATGTTCTGAAATAGAATTCTAAGGAAGAGGATTCTAAGTTTTAATTTGGTTTTCCAGGGAGGGAGACAGAACACATGCTATTTAACAACATATTTTTTTCACAGTTGAAGGCATTACTTTTAAGCTTTAGACACAGGCTAAATGGACCTTCATTTGTGACAATTGTTAGAGGGAAGACTATCTGCGCAGTTCCTAGCAAATTAAAGGGAAAAAAAAAAAACAATCATGCGCAAATATATCTGAAAATGTATTTAATAAATTCATATACCATTCTCTCCTCAAGAAATAATTATTAAGAGGGTAAAAAGTCATCAAATAGATTATTTTCATTTATTTATCATGCAACAATATGCTTTATTAAGCCCCAGAAATTCTAATAAAATATTGGCAAAATAAATTGATTAATATGCTGGGTTTTGATCACTATATCAAATTAATAGCTGTTCTCTGAATGTACAACTGCAGTTCATAGCTCAATATTAAAGGTACAATAAAAACTAAAATTTTTAGAAAAATATGAATGATATCTATGGAAAGGAATATTTTATTTCAGTGGAAACATGACAGTTCATTTAATAAATTATTGTACAAAATTTTGGTAAACCACTCAGATTAAAACACAAAAAGTATCCTTACATCATGGCACCTGTAAAATTAAATGTCAAACTTGAATAAAAATGAACAGGAAAATGTAAAATACTAAAAATTTTTGCAAAAATTTAAAAGGCATATGTATTTTATAAGAATGATATTTATTTCTACAAGAAACCAAGAATTTATAGAAAAAAGTAACATTTGGGTATATGAAAATCTAAAACACTAACATCTTTTTTTTTTTTTAAATGTCACACAAAGGGGGCTGGGGTTGTAGCTTAGTGGTAGAGAATTTGCCTAGCATAGAAAAATGACTCCTTTCACATGTATCTCGTGTACTGTGTTGTGACTTCTATAGTAAGGAATCTGTCAATATCAATTAAAAATTAAAGTACAAGTAGCCTTTCACCTAATAACATCACTTGTGGGAATCTCTTTTTAGAAATTTGCCAAGTGATGGAATGTACAAGCATGTTCAATATAAAATTATTTTTAATGCTGCAAGACAAGAAAGCAAATGAACAAAACTACCACAACCTGAAGAGAGAATTGAGGCTGATGATTAAAAGGATAGATTTGATGGATTCATATTATGAAATAGCAGTTATTCAACAAGTTATGTTAGTTCTTTATTTTATGTCTGGGAAGGTTGAATGAGAAAACCAAATGATGGAGAAATGAGCAAACACATATTCCCCTCCACATAATCTTACAGTTTTTATATTTATGGAAACCAGGAGAAAAGCCTAGCAGAATTAACATTATCTTGAAGGTGGTGAAGAGAATGGGGCCCCTATATACTAGCACTGTTTTTAGGGCATATTTTAAGTAAACTTTTTTTAGAGCAAAAGACAGAAATATATATATATTTATATATATATATATATATATATATATATATATATATATATCCCCCTTCTGGGAATTTATCCAGTTAATAAATGGGAAAAAATAAAACTCATGCATATAAGAAACTGCTTAATACAGAATTACATACAATAACAGAAAAGATAATATCTGGAAGGAAGGAAGAATGAGTTAAATACACATTCTTGGAGGAATAATTAGGACACTAATATGGCACTATTGCCCAGCAATGCAATTAAGCTTTGGAATTTAATAACACAGTGGCTGTGAGGTTATATGAGAAAAATATGAAAATTAAGTGTAGAATGTAGAATGTAGACTTACATTTATATGGTGGTTAAAATAATTATTAGTTTTGAAAACTGTGCTTAATGATTGAAATAATATATGGAAGACTGAGAACAATTTTGCTTTGGGAGAGAAGGCTGGGTAGATAGCCTTGTGTCTGATCATTATACAGATAACCATTCACTTCAAATTGGGGTAACAGCTGTTGAAGGAAAGCACAAGACCCTATAAAAACAGGATTCCTATTTTTCAGGGGATAGAGCATATCTCCAAGGATGTGGCATAACCTATAAACAGTCAATTGACTAGGTGGTGGGTTGGGCTTGGAGAGAGGGGATGGAGGTGACAGTTATACAATAAGTACATTCCGAAGAGGTGGTACAAGGCACCAGAGACAGACAGGCAGAGACAGACAGACATAGCAAATATGATTCTATTAACAATGTAGTTCAGTCATCAAGCAGTTCTTAAATGTTGTACATTTTCTGTTTAAGAGAGCAGGGATATTATAACAATCTCATTTTAGGGAATTTTTTATGCAAATTTCAAGAAGTCTATCAGGAAAATATGATGCAGTTCCTTGGTTGTAGTCATTTAGATTCTATTTTGCTTTTGGATTTTGTATAAGTACCTCTTTGTTCCTCTGTTCCTTGTATTCTTTATAATAGTATGTGTAGGTGGTGGGACACATGCATATTTAGTTTAGTTTGGAACTGGATTCAGGAACAAACACATGTGTACAAATGCACATTCTTTATTCTGGAAAAAAAAATACAAAACTTTTCCAACAGCCTGTTTCTCTCTTATAGGAAGTGCTGCTCTCCAAGGTGGAAGCAATTTGACAATTACCTTTCTCTATGGGAGGAAAATCTAGTGCCTTAAGTGCATTGGATGAACCATGTCCTGTTCTGAGCTGGCTCTTCCCATGACATCGCACACAGAGAATTCATATGAGTTCATTTTAGTCCCTTGCAGTTAGACACACATAATAATGGGGTTCATTTGACATGTAAATGCATATAACATAGTTTTCTCCATTTCAACCCTTAGTATTATCACCAATCCTACCCTCCAACCTCGCCCAATTCCCTTCTTCTACCCTCTATTGGTCTTCCTGCTTTTTTTTTTTTATTTGTACATTATAGTTACACATAAAATTGGGGGCTTAGTGGTCTAGTCATACATGCATGTGGTAAAATTTGGCTAAATTTTAGGTAAGAAAAGTCTCTATGGACCCTCAGACCAAAACAGACAAAAAAAAAAAAAAAAACTACACTGCAGAATTGAGCAATGATGCAAAATGCAGGTATCCAGAGTAACTCCCAGGCCCAACTCTCACATCTTTTGATTTGGTAAGGATGCCATGGGCCAGAGAGAAATGGATTAAGACTCAGCCTAGGTGTCCTCTACCACAGTGATTTCAAGTCAGTTGCAGTTGTCGATTTTCAAGTGTCCCAGAGTTTGCAGAATCATCAATGCAGCCACTCAGGATTTTTGCTGATTAATATTAAGCAAACGTGAGCTCAAAGAAAGAAACATCAAATCTGAAGGAAAAAGCCTACACAATAGGAGCCAGCACATAAAATTAAAACCAGGGACTTACACTCCAAGAACACTTCTAATATTGAAATTATGAGGCAATATTATTAAAAATAGATTTCTGTAAATGACCACACTCAGTAAGTAAGTAAGCAATACATCCTTCAAAGAGTGATGGAGATTTCAAAAGGAACCAGAAAAAAAATTAAGATTAAAAGTAAGAATGAAAATATAAATGTAAACAATCAAAATGAAATTTATGAGCTAAATAGCAAATTAGACTCTGCTTTATTAAAAAATCTCTAAACTTTAATTATTTTGTAGCTGATATGTTTGTTTATATAGAAAGGTAAAATAAAATAATAGATGATTTATTTTTAAAACTCAGTAAAGTGATTGTATGTAAGATCAATACAATACTCTATATATCTATTCACCATTAAGTAATTTGTTGAAGATAATTTGTTATTTAAAAAAGAAAGAAAACTATAAAGAAGGAATACATTTAGTAAAATATGTATAAAAATACAGAAATTATAACTTTATTAAACATTAAAGAAATCCTAAATAGGTGAGATATTGTACCATGTTCTTAAGTAAAACAATATAATAAATATGTCAACTCTCCCCAAATTCATCTGCATTTTTGTATACTTAATCAATAACCCAAGTGTTATTTTTGTAAGCAAAATCACAGAGACCATAAATTTTGTGAGTCTAATCCAAAACAAGATGAAAAAGTTTAACTGCCACATATCATGATGTATGGTGTTATACTGATTAAGATGCTTGATATAGGCATAAGATTGACACTTTCATAAATGGAATACAAAGAGACCAAACTCAGAACCACAAATGATATGAAAACACTGAAGTGGGACATGGCTATGTAGATCAGTAATTCAAACAATCACCCTTCATTATAAGGTCTAGTTATTCACATAAAAATTAATTAGATTATAATCTCATATTACACACAAAATTAATTCCAGTGGATTAAAGTCTTAATTTGAAAGACCAACTTCAACACTTTCGAAAGTTAACATGGGAAACTATTTTCTGAGAGTAGAGAAGTATATCTCAAATAAGATATAGAAACTCAGATCATAAGTGGGATAGAAATTTAAAATATTGATTAGAAATAAATAATCTTAAAGGAATTAAAAAATGCAATCCTTGAGTTAGTGGGACATGCAAAATAAAATATTTTTGTCTCTAAACTGAAATAACACTTTCAAATCACCAGAGCACGGGCAAAACATTCATTAAATAATGAACCAAATGTGAACAGGTATTTCAGAGAGAAGAAAATGTGAGTGGCCCACAGACACATGAGAAGATGCTCATCTTGATTAACGATGAGAGAAATAGAAATTGAGATGATAATTAAATATAATTTCATAGTCCTTAGATTGCTAATGATTATAAAGTCTAGTAGCACAGAGTATTGAAAAGGATACTTGTTAAAATGAATTGATATGAACCACTATAGTCTGTATGATTTGGTACAACCATTTGTGAAAATGTTTGACATTCTCTTGCAACACTGATTGAAAGCCTCGATATAATGAATTGGAATAATATGGATTAATCTAACATTTTCACTCCTAATTATCTACGTTAGAGTAACTCTTATATGTGGACAGAGAAACAAGAATTCTGCTACAATCTGTGTGTGTATGTGCATGTGTGTGTGTAGTATCTGTACAAAAACAAAAAGAAAAGAAAACAATAAATAGCTATCGTCAAAAGACTAGCTAAAGCATTCCAATTATTCAGTGGAACAATATACAGAAATAAAAGTACATATACTACAATTATACGTAATGACAGATTTGAGTCTCAGAAACAGAAATCCAGTGGTACCATTATAAAAAAACTACCATATCTACAAAACAAGGTGCTTCTTAGCTAACATTTCAAAAAGTGAATTAAAAATCTTTTTTTTTCCCCCCAGGACTATGGAAACAGGGAACTAGGATAGAAGGAGAGCACTGACTTCAAACTGTCTCAATACTATCCTAGATCTTGAGGGGTGTGGTGGGCTTGTGGGTTCACTTTATTTTTGTACTTCTTATCTTAGATGTGCACTACATATATCCTTCAGTATTTGTTCAGTACCACAAAATGCTCTTCAAACCAATTTATGTGAGATTTCTATAATAGGAAACTTATTGTGGCCCGCTGAAATGAAAGTGGCAGATTTCAGAGTCTTACATACCAGTTCTAGTCCAGTCTCTCTGCTGGTCAGCACTGAGACCTGGTAAAGAGCACAGCGCCTCTCTATTTCATATTCGTTACTTATATAATGAAGATAACTGATCAGGGCAACAAAATACACGTATGTATACTTTAGCCCAGTATTAGGGACTTAGGTAAGGTGTCTGTGAGGGGGCTGTTTCTATTTTTGATATTTTGCATTTAAAATGGCCTTTTACTTAGTTCATTATATCTGTTTGGACACAGTCTTTTTTATGAGACAACATGATGAATGGTTTGTTTTGAATGATAGCTAAAATGTCAGAGAATATATCATGATCCTAGAATTTTCTTTCTTTAGTCAGTTGAAGTTAATTTATGCGTTTTATTTTAATTGACAAATAAGGTTGCATGTATTTATGGAGTACAACATGATGTTTTGATGTATGCATACAATTTCAATTGAGTAAGTCAGGTTAATTAACCTATGGGTTACCTCACATGGTTATCTGGTGAGGACAATTAAATCTACTTTCATAGCAATTTTCAAATATGCAACATTTTGTTATTAACTATGATCTAAACATAGTTTTTAACTATAATGTACCATGGATCTCTATTTCTTGTACTTATCCCTCCTAACTGAAATTTTAAATTCTTTGGTTAAGATCCCCCATGTTCTTGCCCTCAGTCTCTTTTACCTACCATTCTAACTTTTATTTTATAAGTTCAGCTCTTTACATTCTACACAGAAGTGAGATCTTTGATTTTTTTAAATAAATAAATGAATTATGAGCTTCTGTAAAATTATTGAACCGACACTCGGAATTCTAGTTACTTTAACTGTTAGGTTTTTTTTTTTTTTTTTCTTCCTGAAAGTGATGTTCTAGAGGGAAGTGAGACCCTAAACAGAAGGTAATAAACATTGAGCAAATACTTATTATGCCTGGTAACACTTTAGGCATTTTGTAAGCATTCAGAAATGTTATCAAATAAATAAATGAATGAATAGATCGTCAATATAGCATATAGAAACATTTGCCATTAAAACTTTGCAGCTGAGTTCATCTACAAAGGCTTTGTTAATTTTACTTATGAACACAGAAACACTGCAATATAAGTTACTAGGAAAATAAATTTTGCCTTATACAGATTCTGTCTGAAGTCTTCTATTAAGATACAATGTAGTCTTTTAAATTTTAGAAATTGTAGTCAATAGAATAAAACTGAAAGCATAAGAAATCATTCAAATTCCAATATCTAGAAATAATCTTTTTAATAAAGTATTTTCCTAGTCTTTTACATGCTTATTGTGATTTCATGATTACCAATATATTATAAAAGCAATATTTAGTTTCAATCCCTCCATGTGGTGTTTTTAGAAGGCATAGTTTCTGTAAAATGAAGGAAAACTCTAGAAGACATAGTAAAATGCACCTAGGTTTTAAAAATCAGTGTAGAAAGTGCACTCTTTACATATCTTATAAGCTTTGAACATTTATAATAGAATGGATTTCCAACTCTTGTTCCTGTTTCAGTTTTATACCTCATTCTTAAGGGGAGGATGAATTAAATCACAAGGTTCAGGCCTGTGTGGAGATTTTTAACTTCCAGGCTGCTAGTGTTTGTCTGAACACATTGGTAAAACAGAAATCCTACTCAACATCCAGTGGTTGTGAGTTCTAGGATACATTTAGCAAATCTGAATTTACAGGAAGTTTTTTGAAGATTTCCAAGTTTGAGTTTTGTGGCTTCTTAGACTTCAAATGAAAATATCAGGACAAATATTAACATATTAACATCAATGGGAATGAACAGTGAGAAGAAATGTGGAACACCAATGAATTGGGTTCAGATGTAGGAATCAGCACCATGAAAGCAAGAAAGATACAGCCCTGAGACCTAATTTGAAGTGGTGACAGTTTTAAAAAAAAAAAAATTATTTATTTACTTATTTATGTATCTTTTTAGTTTTAGGTGGATACACTAGCTTGTTTTTATGTGGTGCCAGGGATCGAACCCAGTGCCTCATGCATGCTAGGGGAGCACTCTACCACTGAGCCACCACTCCAGCCCCCAATTTTATTTTATTTAATATATATATATATATATTTTTTTTTTTGGTGGTACTGGGGATTGAACCCAGGGTCTATGTGCATGCAAGGCAGGCACTCTGTGAAGAGGAAGAATGTATGTAACAGCTCATTCTGTAAAAGGGCAGGCTAAGGTTTCTTTTGCTGATGGCATTTTCATTCTCCAAATAAAAGCCAATTGCTTTGGGGTCTATTCTCTTCCCCCATATATTCTCTTAGTCTCTGCTGTTACATACAAAATGCTGAATATACAAATAAAGGGGGAAAAAAAGCCACAATTCACACAATACACTAAACTAATTTCATTTCCACTGTGAATTGAACTGGAAAAAAACCCCTCATTTTCTTAAGAAAACTTTGTACCTCATAAAGCCTTTATGTGCTTGATAGGAACATGTCTTTGCCCTAAAGAAATGCCTGTGCCTTGTGTGGGGATGTAGTAAGAAAGAAAGAAGAAGAATAAAAGGGAGAAGAACCTTTCTTCTTACAAACAAAATGCAAAGGCCTAGACATGTTAATTCTATCTTTCCCTATTATGTATTGGTTGATCAACCATTTTTCCCCAAGCAAACCCTCCCTTATCTGCTTTTCTCTTGCCTCTGCCTATGCAAATCACAACTTGCTTTTAATTATACCAGCTCCACTCTCAACACCTGATGGCATTGGAGTGAAAACAGAAAATGCATTAAGCAGCTTCAGCGGGATTTCCTATGCACTGTAATGACCTTTCAATATGAATTCTTAGCAGTGAAAGAAGGATTTATATTTTTCATATTCTATAGGAAGTTGTTCTTTGTTATAAGGTGTCACTTGCAATCCGTAGTGACATTTGACTAAAGGTATAAAAATGTCGTATTTTACCACTGACAGATCCGGTCTGTTCTCCCTTGTCATGAGATAAGGGGCTTTTTCATGCATATATATGACAGCTCAAGATGTTCTTACAACTGAGTTTTCTTTCCTTCAGTTATTAAATATTCAGGATGTTCATTATGCACCAGAGCCTGAATAATATAAGATTAGTGGGGAACCTTTGTAGGAGCTTATATTATGATTATTAATATTAATCATGTGTGCTGCACTCATTTTTCTGCTTTGCAAACTCAAATGTCAATAGAATAAGTAAACCACACCTTTTTTTTTCTTTCCCTCCATAGGTAAGGACAAAGAGAGAGAGAGAGAGAGAGAGAGAGAGAGAGTTCAGAGAGACAAGAAAGACTTTCTTATAGATTTTCAAACAAGAAGTAATAGGAACCCATCTTCCTGATTACGCTTACTAAAGAGAACACTTTTCAGGTGGAAAAATTAAAGTTTTAAAAGTTAAAAAATAATCAGATGCAAAACATGTTAGATGTGGAAGAGATCCAGCTGAAATTCAAGATCTCTTCATTACCCGGACTAGGCATTTCCCCCAACTTCTTGAGAAGTTGAATAAAGGTTATTGCTACTTTGGCTGCTTAGTTATGGTTGAGTTCTGGAATGGCTGAAACCACATCCAAACTTTATTTTACTCAGAATCTAACCTTTGGGGTGTCATACATTTGAAAATAACTTATAGGGTTGTGTAGAGTCAAAATAATATTCACTACTCCCTCGCTCTGGGCCAGAAGGGAGATAGAACATCATGGCAGAAGTTGTGGCAGAGGAAGCTCCTCTGGTATCAAGGAAAGAAAGAGAGAAAGAGAGAAAACATGGGTCAGATGATGCCCCCAGCGACTTACTTCCTCCCGCCATGCCCTACCTGCCCATGGTTATTACCAAGTAGTTCATTCAAATTATTAATCCATCAAATGGGTTAATCCACTGAAGAGGTTACAGCACTCAAAATCCAATGTTATCAGCCCTGGACATCGCTGCATTGCCTGACACCTGAACTTTTCAGGGGACATGCCTAGATCCAAGCTCTGACACCTCTCACCTGTGAGTCCCTTTCCAAATGACTATTCAGCCTCCACACACTATCTTCTTGTTGACAGGAGTGTGGATTCGCTCATGCTGGAGGTATGCTCATTCAATCTTATCTTTCAAGAACATTTCTTCCTATCTTTTCAGGAAGAGTTTGCCCTCTTTTCCCTATCCATACCATTGTTCATGCCTCATATTTTAACTCCTTCAAGACGTGAAGATATTATCATTTTATTTCGTAAATAAAATGATATTATCATTTTATTATCCTTGAAAATATTATCATTTTATTTTGTAAATAAAATGGTATTATCATTTTATTATCCTTGAAGATATTATCATTTTATTTTGTTAATACTACCTATATGTTCTTTAAACTCCTTGAGAAACTATCTTAAGTTTCTTATGCCAATGGGTATGCAATAAAGATTTGTGGAATAAATAAAAATCAAATTACTTGTTCAAATATAAGTAGAGACAAAGGTAACAATCATGTTTTTACTCCAATTCTCCATTTTGTGCAGTGCAGTGAGATGGAAAAACCCGTATCTTTAGAACAGAAGGGTGACATTTACATTCACTTCAATTATGACAGAGCCATGCCATATAACCAGTAGAGTCTGTTAATCAACAAATGAAGGTTAAGAGTGAAACAAATATCTCTGATGGAGATAATGGAAAGTGAAATGGAATGGAATAATGCACGTGAAGACCAGTAAATGCTCCATGCATATGAGTTACTACGAATCTTTTACCTATGCCTTCAACATTGACACCTTTCAGGTTCATCCCACACGCTGCTTCCTGTCTCAGTGTGAACATCATCTAAATAATTTCACCCATCCCATGCTTACAATGACCATCCTTCTAGTCACAGCTCTCACAGCTTCATTCCTTGATGGATGCTTTTCCCTGCACGTCACCAAAAGAACTTAAACTTTCAAGAAGGTTGTTATGGTTAGGATCTGCTGCTCCAAATGATTGGATCATGAGACCTGTAGCCTAGTCAGCCAATCCTAGTGTGAATGGGTTCACTGGGTGGTAACCACAGGTAGGTGGGGTATGGTGGAAGCAGGTGGAAGGGTTGTCATCACTAAAGTCCTTTCTTCTCTTTCTCTTTTTGCTTCTAAACTCCATCATGATCTGAGCAGTCTTTCTTCTTTGAAGCCTGCTGCTATGGTGTGCTACATCACATTGGAGCCAGCGTATTAGAGTTGACCATCTATGAACTGAGACCTCTGAAACCACTACTCACAAAGAAACTTTCTCTCCTCTCTGTAGTTCTTGTCAGGTATTTTGGTCGAGGTGGCACAAAAGCTGAGTAAAACAGGCTGATAACATACAGGCTGAGAGTCTCTTTATCTTACTCAGTAATCTGATTTTTCATTTATTTATTCATGCATTCCTGCAAAAATATTAATATATGTATTATCTATCTATCGGGGGTCTGTCCCAGACTCAAATGAAGGTGTGATGCAGTAAATGAAATCTGCATTGTGTGTATAATTGTGTATCAGCAGTTTTTAAAAGTCATCATTACCCCAATATTTTCTGATTACGTTGTTAGGTGTGTTATTTTGAGTTAAAACATATAAAGTAATTAAAACTTGGGTGCATTTTGATGAATGGATTTTTAGCCTTTACATGATATCTGAAATTAAATAATTCTGCATTTTCCCAAACTCTTTCTCAAGTGTTTCCTACTTCCAATTTTGTCACGACTAGCTTTTATTTCTCAATCTATGCTTTAGTCATCCCGAGGGCTTCAGTCCCAGTCAGCCCCAACCCCATCCATGTAGTCACAGAGCCAGGCCCTGCTGTCCCTCCTAAAGGTTTTCGCTCAGTGATTTCATGTTTAATATCTAGAGTTGCCCTTTCTTTATCAATACTCCCATCTCTAAATTCAGTCACACTTTGGTCATAGTTTTTTTAAAAAAACTTTTTAATTAATTAAAAACTTAATGCACACATGTTAAAAAATCAGAGACAAACCCAGAAGGGAGAACCTGTGCTTCTCCTTCTCTGGGTCTCCACCACCCCTTCCCAGAGGCAGCTCCTAGAATTCAGAGTATTTTTTACAGTTTCTCCCTTTCTCTCTCTCTCTCTCTCTCTCTCTCTCTCTCTCTCTCTCTCTCTCTCTTTCTTTTCCACCCACCCCCTCTCTGACACACACTAAAACAGGCAGAATGTTCTTTTATTTTCTAAACAAAAGAGAGGAACGCATGTCTTTTAACACGGTGATTTTTCATTCCATATTAATACATGCAAGCTCCTCTCTGTTTCTCCATATCTGGGGACTTCTCCATTGTAGTGAATTTCACATTCCCTTAGCCCACCCAGACTTCTGGATGATTAGATTGTTTTACTGTTCTGTTTTTACAAAATCTTCTTTGAACATTCTTTCATAAAATACTGATGCATAGGTGAAGAAAAATATGCATAACTTCCTAGAAGTGATACTTTAGAATCAAAGCATATATGCTATTAAACTTTTTATTTACATCTTAACCTGTCCTGCAAATAAACAGCAATAATTTATTCTGCTATAGTTCATGAAGTACTTATTTATGTAACATATCAAAATCTCATATTTTAAAATATTTATTTTTGACAAACCCAGAAGTTAAAAAATACTATGTATTTTTATATTTAAAATTAGTTTTTATTTTTGTTATGAATTTCATTGAACAGTCATATATTTGTATGATTTTTAATAAATTTTTGTCATTGACCAATTAATAATTTAATTACATTATTTATGTCAATAAATTTTCATTTTCTTGTCACATGTATTGCAATTCGTAACTAGTTTGTAAGTTGTTTATAAGTTTTGTTTTTATATTTTTTTTCACTCAGAAATCTTAAATTTCTATATTGTCAAATGTCCACCTTTTCTTTGTGGACTCTGCATCATGCCTATTAAAACATCTATATTTTCTGGATATGGTGGTGAGCCCTGTAATCATTACATAGAGACTCACAAGTCTGGGGGAGAAGGATAAGGAGTTCAAAGCCAGCTTTAGCAACTGAGGAATCCTAAGCAACTTAGTTAGACCCTGTCTCAAAATTAAAATATATATATATATATATATATATATATATATATATATATATATATATATATTAAAAGGGCTAGGGATGTTCCTCAATGGTTAATCACTTCTGGGTTCAATCCTTGATGCAAAACAAACAAATAAACAACAGAAAAAACACAAACCTCTGTTCTAATTAAACTTTTACACAATTTCCCTATTTTAGATTTTAATGTCTTTATAATTCCTTTTCAAAATCTAAATCATTGATCCCAGCTATAATTAATTTTGTTGTGATAACAAAGTTGGAAATCCAGCATTTTAAAGATACTATTTTAAAAAAATTTTCCCTATTTTTTCTTCTTTTTTAGACATATTCTGACTGCAATTGAGTGTTTATTTTTCATATAGAGGTTTATTTATTTTTTACATGTAGTTGAACACATATTTTTATTTTATTTATTCATCTTTATGTGGTGCTGAGCATTGAACCCAGGGCCTCCTATGTGCAAGATGAGCGCTCAACTGCTGAGCCACAACCCTGTCCCCATATATGGAGTTTTGAATGAACTTGTCCATAATTCCCTTCTTCCTGTCAATCTTGTTAATATATTTTTTCAAACCCCATGGCATTCCCAAAGTAATATTTTAAAAATTGTGATATTTATAGGATTTAATCTTTCTAGCTAAGATCACCCAAGACTTATTTAAACTCCTTAGAATTTTTCCTGTTTTATTTATTTTTTTGAACATGCAATCATTTTATTATAGTTTACTGTTGCTCTTAGTTGCATGCAAAGATGCTATCAGATAATAGATTTTTAATTACAAACTCTAAGAATTATTCACAAGCCTTTGACCATATCTCAGTACTATTCTTTTATCTTCTTTTGTCAGTTTCATTTTTTATTACCCTGTATTAACAGGGGATAAATCTCGGCAGTAAACTTTCACCAGAGCTAAAATTGCTACACAGGTATGGTGCTACTTTTTTCAGTCAAAAATGCCCTCCAGGTAACAATATAAATCTGTAGAAAAAAAATGATGCTATGGATCTGTAACCACATAATTATTTCCATTTGTTACAAATAAACCCTTGACAAAATAAGGCAAACATAGGTCAGCCAATCCCCAGTTAATCTCTGTTCCCCTTCTTCCCTTCAAGTGTTGCTTGTTTACAGATGTACCATATCCTTTTCAAACTATTTCCTGTATTGTCTTCAATATGACATTACCTATGTAACATATTGCTCTGTTTTGGATCAGTATCTAATTAATTTTCTGGTTTAATTTCTTACTATGAAATCACTACAAACGAAGGTGAAAAGAAAGGAAAGACTGTACAAGTTAGCCTTAATTTAAATATGAAATATATTCTCAAGATTATTCTCCAAGGTAGAGCTGCTCACTTCTGAAACTGAAAGAATGGAAATGTTATGCAATTCATCTGGCTCCTTCTCCCTATTTTGTTTTTCTCTCTGTATTTCCCCCTGTACAAGCTCTTAATTTATGAACATTTCTCAGCTTATGTATTTTAATTAACTTTGCTGACAATTCCTCCAATACAATATATACTTCTTTTATTCATTATTATTCAATCAATAATTTCATTTGATGCATTGGTAATTTCTTGGAACTGTCATTACATCATCATTATATCATCTTCAATTATTTTAATAAGAGGTGTTTTTATATTTAAACATAAAAATTCAGATTTTTTGTGTATTATTGCATACTTATTTTTGCACATAGTTGTCTAACATTTATTATCTTTTCTTGTTACTTGTCCCTGAGTTATTCTGGTAACTTCAGCAATATACATCTAAAGTTTTGTTGCATTTCAGCACTTTTCTCCTTGGGATCCAGTCCTCCCTTTCTACTTCTGATGTATATTTTAATTTAAAGACTGTGTCATCATTACATATTTGAATATATTTAATTATTACATCAACATCCTTTGATTCTGAAATAACTCATTTGGAGATGTTACCTATCTTTCTATCTCTTTCCCTATAACTAGTAAAACTAATCTCCACACTGAATGATTTTGCCAAGATATAAACATATAATTCACAGATTAGAAAGAGAGGCAACTGTATTTGAATAAACTAAAATTTGTATTGAAATTAAAAAAAAACAACAGAAAAAAAAAGCGATGATAAAAAAGACTCTGAAAAAAAAACCCTTAAATTCTGGATTGAGAAAAAGTTGGCTACGATCTACATACAGTGGGGTCGGGCTCCAAATTCCTCAGTAGGACACCCATAGCACAAGAGTTAATAACTAGAATCAACAAATGGGACTCACTCAAACTAAAAAGTTTTTTCTCAGCAAAAGAAACAATAAGAGAGGTAAATAGGGAGCCTACATCCTGGGAACAAATCTTTACTCCTCACATTTCAGATAGAGCCCTAATATCCAGAGTATACAAAGAACTCAAAAAATTAAACAATAAGAAAACAAATAACCCAATCAACAAATGGGCCAAGGACCTGAACAGACACTTCTCAGAGGAGGACATACAATCAATCAATAAGTACATGAAAAAATGCTCACCATCTCTAGCAGTCAGAGAAATGCAAATCAAAACCACCCTAAGATACCATCTCACTCCAGTAAGATTGGCAGCCATTATGAAGTCAAACAATAACAAGTGCTGGCGAGGATGTGGGGAAAAGGGTACACTTGTACATTGCTGGTGGGACTGCAAATTGGTGCAGCCAATTTGGAAAGCAGTATGGAGATTTCTTGGAAAGCTGGGAATGAAACCACCATTTGACCCAGCTATTCCCCTTCTCAGTCTATTCCCTAAAGACCTGAAAAGAACATGCTACAGGGACACTGCTACATTGATGTTCATAGCAGCACAATTCACAATAGCAAGACTGTGGAACCAACCTTGATGCCCTTCAATAGACGAATGGATAAAAAAATGTGGCATTTATACACAATGGAGTATTACTCTGCATTAAAAAATGACAAAATCATAGAATTTGCAGGAAATGGATGGCATTAGAACAGATTATGCTAAGTGAAGCTAGCCAATCCCTAAAAAACAAATGCCAAATGTCTTCTTTGATATAAGGAGAGTAACTAAGAACAGAGTTGGGAAGAAGAGCATGAGAAGAAGATTAACATTAAACAGGGTGAGAGGTGGGAGGGAAAAGGAAAGAGAAGGGAAATTGCATGGAAATGGAAGGAGACCCTCATGGTTATACAAAATTACATACAAGAGGAAGTGAGGGGAAAGGGGAAAAAAAACAAGGGGGAGAAATGAATTACAGTAGATGGGGTAGAGAGAGAAGAGGGGAGCGGAGGGGAGGGAAGGAGGGATAGTAGAGGATAGGAAAGGCAGCAGAATACAACAGACACTAGTATAGCAATATGTAAAACAGTGGATGTGTAACCAATGTGATGCTGCAATCTGTATACGGGGTAAAAATGGGAGTTCATAACCCACTTGAATCAAAGTGTGAAATATAATATGTCAAGAACTATGTAATGTTTTGAACAACCAACAATAAAAATTAAAGGGAAAAAAAAACAAAATCCAAGTAGGGAGACACAAATTGGTGTCACCCTACTTTATATAAAAACAGAGGTGTGAAAAATTATGCTTTATATATGTAATGAGAATTGTGATGCATTCTGCTGTCCTGTATTTAAAATATTAAAATCAATTAAATAACTAAAAAAAAAAAAGAATCTAGGTGGTGGGTGTGTAAAATTTTTTCAACATTCCTGTATGTTTGAATTTTTTCATTAAAAAATGTTGCCAAAAAAAAAAGAGAAGTTCTGAGTTTATATAATGGCCATAGATACCACTGGGATGTTCTGAGTGGGGAACATATTCAAAGCCAGACAACAGAAAGAACAATCTGATAGCAGTAGAGAAGATGATCCAAAAACCAGAGACCCAAAGAAAGATGGTGTTCAGAATATGCAAAGATACAAATAAATAGTATATGGGGAGACTTAAGTCAATGATGAAATCCTTCACTTGTAGAGTTTTGATCAAACATTCAGAATAAGATTTTCCATGGAACAACAAAAAACAAATCTGATCTTAATAAATGCCCATTGTTAATATATTAACCCAATTTACATAATATGACATCTTCAGTTTTTGTGAAAAAAGTCTTTAAAACAATGAATTTTTACACTTTTGACCAATACATTTTTCTTAGAAATTTGTACCTAAAAGAAGATTATTTGGGGGGCTGGGGTTATAGCTCAGTGGTAGAGTACTTGCCTCACACATATAAGGCACTGGGTTCGATCCTCAGCACCACATAAAAATAAGTAAAATAAATAAAGATGTGGTGTGCATCTTAAAAATAAATCTTAAAAGAAAAGAAAATTATTTGCCTTATTAACTACACATTCTTCACAACCCCACTGTTGAGAAGAAAAGTTGATTGGAATCAAAGAATTTAAAAAGAGAAAAGTGTTAAAAGATTTCCCTTTTCTTTTTTATCCCAGTCTTAGAAATTTACTCTGAGTTATTGAACTTTATTTTCTAAAGCATTTATTTCTTCATATACTGGTAAGTAAACCAGGTTTATTTTTTAATACCTCACTGATCTCACTAAAACATTTAAAGGAGACTTGATAGAGATTTGACACTTGAAAACCCCATTTTTGAGACCTAGCTACCTACCCCTAACAACATGATCAACATCAACTAATTTGGAAAATTGTTGAAATAAAACTAAAATAAAAATAAAAGTATTTCATAAATAATGTTATTAATGTGGATAAATTAAATTTAGCACAAAACTTAATATAAATATGATAATGCAATAAAGAAACATTTATGAACAGTCTGATGGTTAAAAAGGACATTAATTTGCATAAAATGTAGCACACATTGCTAACAAAGCCACAAGTCCTGCATTCTGTGATTGAGGTAAAACAATGCAGTTGTAGCCAACTGGCTTTCAAGATCCTTTTCCCTTTATGTCATGATCTTGACTCTCCTAGAATTGATTTTAAGAATGGGCTCTAACTTATACTTACAAAACTTACACTAACAGTACCCACAGGAGAATAGAATATGAACGTTCAAGTCGATTAATTGATTTACTCTGAGTAATGTAACTGTCAAGAGAGCTAGAACTTTATGTCAACCTTATCAGAGATTTTCCTTCCCTTATAGGCAAACTATTTAGGAAATTAAACAATGAGAAGACACTAGGTAAAATAAAATCAAATAAGAGAACTGCTGACATGTTCCATGCTTTTAAAGGCCTATTAATGCTTTTAGTTTTGTCAGGAAAAATGAGAATGCAAAAGGCTATTGACCACCTGATGGTTCTTATGAAGTTCTCCAAAACATGCAGAGATTTGGCATTTATCAAATCCTTGAATTTTCATTTCTATAATTGAAAAATACATATTTGTAATGACTTAATTGCATATCATAGTCACATAGTATTGGATCATCTATACTTTGATGACAGATATGAAATTGAATCTGCAATCCAGAAATTGTTAATTGGAAGATTTTGGACATGTCCCTTAACCTCTCTGAGTTTCAGATTTTTATGTACAAAATAGGAAAAAATTACATGGCTGTATTCTGGTTTATTCTTGGGTTTTAATGATGCACACACAGCTCATAGTTTCTTATCAACAATGGGCACAGAGTAAGGGCTCAACTTCGTTACTGAGTATGTGGTTGCCTGTGATGCTGGAATACCTGGTGGGTATATTCACACGAAGGGTGGATGACCTGAGATGACATTAGCAGTTCTTCACAGATGGATGTGACTTGGAGCTCTGTTTAATGGTCTTTTGCTCACAGACAGAGGTCTGAAAGTTGAAAGCGACTTTCGACTTAATCTAATACAAATAATTAAATCAGCTCTGGATTACAGGATTGTGTTTTGGATTTATGTTGATGTCATGGGTATTCAGAGTGTAAATCTAACCTTTCTCATATCCTTTAAGAAGGAGCTGTGAAGTAGGCAATTCAATTCACTTAGCATCAAGCATCCTAGCTTGACAGTCACAGAGGTGAATGAGACAGTCTCTGCATTAAATGGATGCCTTTAGTCAGAAGTGATAAGAACGCACTGTATGTTGTAATAATCAGGGTAAGCACATAGTTTGTTTATTCCCTAAGCAAAGGGAGGAGTGGGAAAGAAAATAATATGAAGTTACTATTCAATGATTTTAATGGAGATAAGTAAACACCCATGAGTACCAAATAGAAGACAGCCTTATGTGAGACACAAATTGTAGAGAGTCATTCTAATCGTCAGCCTATTGGTTGGGACAGAATGCACAGAGGCCAGATCCTGAAGGCCTTGAATAATTCATGAAGAAGTCTAATAACTACAACCAAGGCAATGGAGAGACTCTGAAAAACATAAGCAGCTGATATTGATACAGTAGCAGCATACAAAAATAAGAAAACTAAAAATAATCCCCAGCTTAGTATTAAAAACAAATAAATAAACATATACAAGAGAGTTGCACTGGTGATGGCTAGGACATTTGGGTTGGGTGAGAATGAGGAATTGAGTTTGGGTTTATGATATAGTGAGAGGACCAACAGAACAGTTTCAATAGTGTGATGTGTCCTTTCAGGACATTTTTTTTTCTCATTGTGACCCTAAGCGTAGTTTTCCTGCAATCAGTCCTATGATATAAAATTTAGTTCAGAAGAAAGAAACATGAAATATGAATGAAGGAAAAATATGTATTCCAATCATAAGACACCTACTAATACTCTTGGGAACGTCACCAACACAGTCAAATGGGAATAACAATTGGTTCCAACTCCTTGTACAAAATCACATACCACTCCACCTAAAAGATATATGACATTTTAAACTTCTAGCCATTTTAAATTTTAGTGAGAAAATGTAAAAGGCAGGGTCACTAAAAAGAAAAAAGTTATGAATCATAAAATCTTTATCTTCTTGGAGCACAGCATATAGGAAGTCATATGGAAAATGTATCAGCAGGCAAAGAATTGGGCATTGTGAAAGATAGATATATTTTTGAAATGAAGAAGGGGAGTCCATGATTGTCCCAGAAAGCTCTTTCTAAGGTTCCTGAAGTAGCAATGATCTGCATATGCCTAATTGTCCCCAAGAATCTTTACCTATGTGTGCATTCCATTGACCTTATAGACTGAAATCAGACAACCTCCTTTCAATCATAACCATAGCCTATGAGGTTATTTAAGTATTCTATAATACTGGGTGTATATATCCTATCAGACTTCTGAGAATAGGATTCTTATTTCTTATTGATAAAATAATAGAACTTTATATATAAACAGCTGAGAGAATTTAATGTGATAGTGCGTGTATAATATTTATTCCAAGGTCTGGTATATACACAATGAACAATAGACATAGGTGATAACCATCTTATAACTGGTTTTATGCTATTTAATTATCAAACACCAAGCAGTGAATGTTTTATTTTTATATGTTTTAGATAACCTAGCTGAAGTACAGTGAGGCCAAATGGTTTATTCAAAGTTCCACAGCAGAGAAAAGACATAAATCCATTGCTGTGATTCTAGAGCCACTCCATCTCTCTGGGACTCAAATTGCAGGTGATTTGCCTCCAATAGATGACAACCTAAGACAGGAAATGTGCCACAGTGGAGGACATGCATATTTTTGTGCAAGTAACCAAGACCTAGCATTCTATATACCCACCTGTTTTGCAACATAGACTATAAATTTCTCTGGAGCACTGTTATCCAGTCCAGTAGAACTTTCAGCCATAATTAAAATTGACTATATTTTCTTTTGCCAATATGGTAGCCATATTGTAATTATGTAAGTTCACCTGAGGAGATCTCCAAGCAGTATGAAAGGCACAGTCTGAATTACACTTTGCTGTTTGTTATAAAATATGAGAGAAGATAAATCAATTGTAAATGATCCATTCAATAAAAAATAAATAAATAAACAGTTTTTTATTGGTTTGCAAAGTCCTTAGCCTACATTGATTGAAAAACGTGTGTTCTGTAGAAAAGCCAATGGTGTGACTGAACAATATTTTGTTACAAAAGTGAGTTATCTGAGTAACAGTTCCATCTCAGTGGAATCCAGAGATATAGATGGGATTAATCAGGACGTCTCTTTGGAGAACCTTCTTGTCCAGTGGTGTAGATTCTTCAACATACATGGGAGATCCATAATGTTTTTGAGAACATTATATGAGCAGAGACACTCACCATGAAACAAAAGAGCCACAGATTTTACAAAATGAAAGAAAGCTGTTGGACTCCCAAAGTTATATAAGCAAGAAGTGAGCTGATAATGCTATTTTCAAGAAAAGAATGACTCCAAAATTACAGCTATGAATGCAGAAACAGAAGTCCGAGGAAGTATTTCTGATTGCTGAAGATCAGCGGACATAACTTTAAGCCATAACTGACTGTCTTCAAGTACTGAAACTGGATAAAATTTGCCCTGCCAAATCTCAAATTTGCTAACAATGTTGATTACATTATTTCTTTTAATTTTTACTTATAGCAGTAAAAATTAAATTTTAAAATTTACTAGCTTCTCAAGTCAACAAATAAAGAGCAATTTTACTCCAGGATGAACCAACCTCAAAGTTCTCTCCATATCTGATTTAGATGATGCAAATTGGGAACTTTTGAGTGGTTATACTAACTTAGATGATGTTTTGCGTCAAAGTTGATGGGTTAAGACTTTGGGAAATAGAACTATGGAGTGAGTATATTTTGCACATGGGATAAACATGAATTTGAGGAGTAACTATAGATGACTGAAATGATTCAATAGTTTCCCTCCAAAGTTTATAACCAAGAAACTCAGAATATGACATTAAATAGAAATTGGCTCTTTACAGAGATAATCAAGGTAAGGATCAAGATAATGTCATCCTAGAGAAGGGTGGGTTGCAAATCTAATGACAGTGTCCTTCTAAGTGACACTAGAATGCATACACACACAGTGTGCAGATGGAGGTAGATATTTAGTGTTTCTAATAGCCAATAACGAGACAATTGCTGGCAACCAACAGAAGCTCAGACAGAGGCATGGATAATTTCTCCCTTCCTGCCTCCAGAAGGACCCAATGCTTTGAACAGTTTAACTTCAACCCACTAATCTTCAGAATCATGAAATAAGTAAATTTATGTTGCTTTAACTCAATACATTAGTTTCTGTGGTAGCCTACGGAAACAAATGCATAGAATAAAATATAGAAATAGATTGAGAATTAATTTTTTTCTTTTTTTTAATTGGTTGTTCAAAACATTACAAAGCTCTTGACATATCATATTTCATACATTAGATTCAAGTGGGTTATGAACTCCCATTTTTACCCCAATTACAGATTGCAGAATCACATCGGTTACACATCCACATTTTTACATGATGCCATATTCGTGACTGTTGTATTCTGTTACCTTTCCTATCCTCTATTATCCCCCTCCCCTCCCCTCCCATCTTCTCTCTCTACCCCATCTACTACAATTCATTTCTCTTCTTGTTTTTTTTCCCCATTCCCCTCACAACCTCTTATATGTAATTTTGTGTAACAATGAGGGTCTCCTTCCATTTCCATGCAATTTCCCTTTTCTCTCCCTTTCCCTCCCAATTCATGTCTCTGTTTAATGTTAGTCTTTCCTCCTGCTCTTCCTCCCTGCTCTGTTCTTAGTTGCTCTCGTTATATCAAATAAGACATTTGGCATTTGTTTTTTAGGGATTGGCTAGCTTCACTTAGCATAATCTGCTCTAATGTCATCCAGTTCCCTGCAAATTCCATGGTTCTGTCATTTTTTAGTGCTGCGTAATACTCCATTGTGTATAAATGCCACATTTTTTTATCCATTCATCTATTGAACGGCATCTGGTTTGGTTCCACAGTCTAGCTATTGTGAATTGTGCTGCTATGAACATCGATGTGGCAGTATCCCTGTAGTACGCTCTTTTAAGGTCTTCAGGGAATAGTCCGAGAAGGACAACATCTGGGTCAAATGGTGGTTCCATTCCCAGCTTTCCCAGGAATCTCCATACTGCTTTCCAAATTGGCCTCACCAATTTGCAGTCCCACCAGCAATGTACAAGAGTACCCTTTTCCCCACATCCTCGCAAGCAATTATTGTTGTTTGACTTCATAATGGCTGCCAATCTTATGGAGTAAGATGGTATCTTAGGGTGACCTTGATTTGCATTTCTCTGACTGCTAGAGATGGTGAGCATTTTTTCATGTACTTGTTGATTGATTGTATGTCCTCCTCTGAGAAGTGTCTGTTCAGGTCCTTGGCCCATTTGTTGATTGGGTTATTTGTTTTCTTATTGTTTAATTTTTTGAGTTCTTTGAATACTCTGGATATTAGGGCTCTATCTGAAGTGTGAGGAGTAAAAAAATGTTCCCAGGATGTAGGCTCTCTATTTACCTCTCTTATTGTTTCTCTTGCTGAGAAAAAACTTTTAGTTTGAGTAAGTCCCATTTGTTGA
Organism: Marmota flaviventris; assembly: GCF_047511675.1. NCBI lineage: Eukaryota > Metazoa > Chordata > Mammalia > Rodentia > Sciuridae > Marmota > Marmota flaviventris. Next base: position 99,129,474 of record NC_092508.1, on the reverse strand, counting down.
TTCTAGTTATTAACTCTTGTGCTATGGGTGTCCTATTAAGGAATTTGGAGCCCGCCCCAACAATATGTAGATCAGAGCCAAATTTTTGTTCTATCCGGCACAGAGTCTCTGATTTGATATCAAGCTCTTTGATCCATTTTGAGTTAACTTTTGTGTATGGCGAGAGAAAGGGATTCAGTTTCATTTTGTTGCATACACATTTCCAGTTTTCCCAGCACCATTTGTTGAAGATGCTATCCTTCCTCCATTGCATGCTTTTAGCCCCTTTATCAAATATGAGAAAGTTGTAATTTTGTGGATTGGTCTCTGTGTCCTCTATTCTGTACCATTGATCCACCTGCCTGTTTTGGTACCAGTACCATGCTGTTTTTGTTACTATTGCTCTGTAGTATAGTTCGAAATCTGGTATTGCTATACCGCCTGACTCACACTTCCTGCTTAGAATTGCTTTTGCTATTCTGGGTCTTTTGTTTTTCCATATGATTTTCATAATTGCTTTATCTATTTCTACAAGAAATGCTGTTGGGATTTTGATTGGCATTGCATTAAACCTATAGAGAACTTTGGGTAATATTGCCATTTTGATGATGTTAGTTCTTCCTATCCATGAACATGGTATATTTTTACATCTTCTAAGGTCTTCTTCTATTTCTCTCTTTAGGGTTCTGTAGTTTTCATTGTATAAATCTTTCACCTCTTTTGTTAGGTTGATTCCCAAGTATTTTTTTTTTTTTTTGAGGATATTGTGAATGGGGTGGTTGTCCTCATTTCCATTTCAGAAGATTTGTCGCTGATATACAGGAATGTCTTTGGTTTATGTGGGTTGATTTTATATCCTGCCACTTTGCTGAATTCATTTATTAGCTCTAGTAGTTTCTTTGTAGACCCTTTTGGGTCTGCTAGGTATAGAATCATGTCATTTGCAAATAGTAATAATTTAAGTTCTTCTTTTCCTATTTTTATGCCTTTAATTTCTTTCATCTGTCTAATTGCTCTGGCCAGTGTTTTGAGAAATATATTGAATAGAAGTGGTGATAGAGGGCATCCCTGTCTTGTTCCAGATTTTAGAGGGAATGCCTTCAGTTTTTCTCCATTCAAAATAATGCTAGCCTGAGGCTTAGCATATATAGCTTTTACAATGTTGAGGTAAGATCCTCTTATCCCTAGTTTTTCTAGTATTTTGAACATAAAGGGATGTTGTACCTTATTGAATGCTTTTTATGCATCTATCAAGATGATCATGTGGTTCTTATCTTTAAGTCTATTGATGTAGTGAATAACATTTATTGATTTCCGTATATTGAACCAGCCTTGCATCCCACGGATGAATCCTACTTGATCATGGTGCACTAATTTTTTGATATGCTTTTGTTTTCGATTCACCAGGATTTTATTGAGGATTTTTGCATCTATGTTCATTAGAGATATTGGTCTATAGTTTTCTTTCTTTGAAGTGTCTTTGTCTGGTTTTCAGGATCAGGGTGATATTGGCCTCATAGAATGAATTTGGAAGATCTCCTTCTTTTTCTATTTCTTGAAATATTTTGAAAAGTATTGGTATTATTTCTTCTTTGAAGGTTTTGTAAAACTGCGCTGTATATCCATCTGGTCGAGGGCTTTTCTTGGTTGGTAGTCTTTTGATGGCTTCTTCTATTTCCTCCTTTGTTATTGGTCTGTTTAAATTGTGTGTATCTTCCTGACTCAATCTGGGCAAATCATATGACTTAAGAAATTTATCGATATCTTCACTATCTTCTATTTTATTGTAATATAGGGTTTCAAAATAATTTCTAATTATCTTCTCTATTTCTGTAGTGTCCGTTGTGATATTGCCTTTTTCATCCCGTATGTTGGTAATTTGATTTCTCTCTCTTCTTCTCTTCATTAGCATGGCTAAGGGTCTGTCGATCTTATTTATTTTTTCGAAGAACCAACTTTTAGTTTTATCAATTTTTTCAATGTTTTTTTTTTTGTTTCAATTTTGTTGACTTCCACTCTGATTTTAATTATTTCTTGCCTTCTACTACATTTGCTGTTGTTTTGCTCTTCCTTTTCTAGGGTTTTGAGATGAAGTGTGAGTTCATTTATTTGTTGTTTTTTTTCTTTTATTGAGGAATTAACTCCAGGCAATGAATTTCCCTCTTAAAACTGCTTTCATTGTGTCCCATAGATTCCGATATATTGTGTCTGTATTTTCATTTATCTCTAAGAATTTTTTGATTTCCTCCTTTATGTCTTCTGTAACCCATTGATCATTCAGTAACATATTGTTCATTTTCCAGGTTATGCAGAATTTTTCCTTCCTTCTTTTATCATTGATTTCCAGTTTCATTCCATTATGATCAGATAAGATGCATGGTATTATCTCCACACCTTTATATTTACTAAGAGTTGCCCTATGGCATAATATAAGGTCTATCTTTGAGAAGGATCCATGTGCTGCTGAGAAGAACGTGTATCCACTTGATGATGGTTGATATATTCTATATATGTCAGTTAAGTCTAGGTTATTAATTGTGTTATTGAGTTCTATAGTTTCTTTATTCAGTTTTTGTCTGGTGGATCTGTCCAATGGAGAGAGCGGTGTGTTGAAGTCACCGATAATTATTGTGTTGTGGTCTATTTGACTCTTGAACTTGAGGAGAGTTTGTTTTATGAACGTTACAGCACCATTATTTGGTGCATACATATTGATAATTGTTATGTCTTATTGGTGGATGGTTCCTTTTAACAGGACCATGTGAGTGGTATGATTTTTCCCAGCCTTTCACTTTCAAACTGTGTATGTCTTTTCCTATCATATGAGTCTCCTGAAGGCAGCATATTGTTGGATTTGTTTTTTTAATCCAGGTTACTAGCCTTTGTCTCTTGATTGGTGAATTTAAGCTATTAACGTTTAAGGTTACTATTTATATATTGTTTGTACTTCTAGTCATGCTTATTTATTTATTTATTTTAATATGGCTCATTTTTCCTTTTTGGTTATATTTTTTGTTCTTCCCTTTACTGAGTTACATCCCAATGTTAGTTTTGGGTGCTGTTTTTCAGTTCCTCTTCTTGTAGTGTTTTGCACAAAATGCCTTGCAGTGCTGGTTTTCTGGCTGCGAATTCTTTTAACTTTTGTTTATTGTGAAATATTTTAATTTCAGTGTCAAATCTGAAGCTTAATTTTGCTGGATACAGTATTCTTGGTTGGAATCCATTATTTTTCAGCGTTTGAAATACGTTGTTCCAGGATCTTCTTGCTTTCAACGTCTGTGATGAAAAATCATCCGTTAACCTAATTGGTTAATGTAATTTGCCTTCTTTCTCTCATAGCTTTTAATATTCTCTCCTTGTTCTGTATGTTGAATATCTTCATAATTATTTGTCTTGGAGTTGGTCTATTACGGTTTTGTATGCTTGGGGTCCTGTAGGCTTCCAGGATTTGGCAATCCATTCCATCTTTCATATCTGGGAAGTTTTCTAGGATTATTTCATTCAGTAGATTATTCATTCCTTTGGTTTGAACCTCTATACCTTCTTCTATCCCGATGACTCTCAAGTTTGGTTTTTTTATGAAATCCCATATCTCTTGGATAGATTGCTGGTGATTTCTTAGCATCCTTTCTGTGTTGACTATATTCTTTTCACGTTGATACACTTTGTCTTCATTATCAGATGTTCTGACTTCTATTTGATCTAGTCTGTTTGTAATATTCTCGTTTGAGTTTTTAATTTGGTTTATGGTTTCTTTCATTTCTAGGATTACTGTTTGATTATTTTTTAATATCTCTATCTCCTGGTATAGCTCGTTCTTTGCCATTTGAATTTTCCTATTTAATTCATTTTCAAAGTATACTTTCATAATTTGGACTTGCTGTCTAATGTTTTCTCTATGATTCCTTTCCATCTGAGTTAGGTATGCCTTGAGTTCTTTCTCTGTCCATTTTTCTGAAGCCTCTAGGTTCTCCTGTGAATTTAAGTTGTCCTGTATTGTTTGTAATCCTTTTTTCCCTTGTTTTTTCATGGTGCTCACATTGCTTTCCCACTCTGTTTGACTGCTGTGTTTCTGTTTTCTTTTTTAAATTTGTATTGGTTTTTATAGTTCCAATATCTCTCCTGTGTGTTGGGAGACAATGTTTAGAGATTTTGGATTTAATTGTGAATTAAGGTAAATTCATTAGTTTGATTAGAGGCCTACAGAATTTGATGGCATGTATAGAATTGAGGTTTGAACTTAGGATTTTATGTTGAGGCCGGATGCTTTGATGGTATGGAGGTTAGTATGTGTTAGCTTCTTTGGGGGTTGCTCCAATGCAGGCGGATATTAACAAGAGTATAGACAGGAGTACTTGGGGGTAGTTAAGGGCTTAGGCGGACTATGGACCGATTCGTAGTATTCATCTATTTGCACTTAGTAAGTTGTACGTAATCTGGGTGGTCATGCTTAAGAGGAAAGATGGGGACAAGGTAAGGAAGCAAACCAAGAAAGAGAGAGGGAGAGAGGAAAGAAAGAGAAAAGAATAGAAAAGAAAAGGAAATGATAATAATAATAATAATAATAATAATAATGATAATAATAATAATAATAATAATAATAATAATAATAATAATAATAAAATCCAGTAAAATAAAAATTACATTTAAAAAAATAATAGTATAATTGTAGAAAAGAAAAAAAAATAAAATTTAAAAATTTAAAAACAAAAATTAAAAGGAAAAAGGGACACTGTTAGGCTTCTATTTTTTTCACTTCCAGTAGGTGGTGCTGTGCCTTCCGGGCCAAGATTTTGCCCTCCAGCTGTAGGAAACAATCCGTGTGAGGCCGCTCCCTCTTCCCCCCACTGGTGTCTCTCAAAACCTGTTAGCTTAGGTTTATTCCTGGTTTCTAGTCCCCTGGCTTCTCCTGTTGGCCAAGCCTTTCCCAGTGTGATACCTCTCGGCAGTTCAAACTGAACTTTGTGCCTGCAGTTTCCTGGACGTGGAGCACGGCTTTTGGGAACCGGCACCTTATTGTTTTGATTCCCTCCGCTAGCCCCCTCCTCCTGGAGCTGGCGAAACAGGTTTCATTCTTGCCGCTGGTGGGAGGGAGGAGTTGGGGGTCAGGTGCCTTTACCTTTCCCCCATGCCTCTACTCACGCTCACTCTGTTAATCACACCCCTGGAAAGCCGGGGAGAGATTTTATGTGATTTCCCCGCTGTATGGGGGATGGTCAAGGTGTCACAGACCTGTTCTATCGCTGAATGAGCTGTGATCAGTCGAAAACTGGCGATCGTGATGTCAGCTCTCCAAGATGATGGCCGCTGGCTTCCTCGGTGGTCTGACCGGTGTGGAGAACAGAACTGGACCGCTTCCTTCCCCTGTCTCAAACCCAAAATTCAGCACTGAGCACAGTGAGGGCACAGCCGGCAGGAGCCCGTAGAATCAGCAGCGCCTTATCTCTAGGGACACGGTTTCCCGGCGCGCGCCGCAGTCTCTAGCAGTGGGGCGAGCCGCTGAATAAGCAGCTTGAATCTCCGGGCGGACAAATCTCTCGTGGTTGAGCCCCAGTAACTGATTCTCAGGCGATGGAAATCCTTCCTCTAGGTTTCGGTGCACCCCAATTTTGCTGGAACTTCCTAACAAAATAGCTTTTGGCCGTTCTAACTCGTCATTCACCCGCGCAGTGATGCAGTACACGGGGGTGATGCACTCCATTCGCTTCCATCTTCTAATTTTCTTCTCACAACAATCTTCGGCTTCCAGCACAGCAGCAGAGGGGCAGACACAAACCCCACAATTCCAGGCGACCGCAGCAGCAAACAGCTCCCAGTGCGCAAAAATGAGAATTAATTTAAGCTTTATAAAAGTGTGCAATATTTAATTTATATTAAAACAAGATTCTATAGTTTTTAGGAAAATAATTAGAAATTTAAATAATAATAATTTTAAAAATCTAAATAACAATCTAATTATTCCTAGGCAGAAACATGGAAATATGATATGTTATACTTGTTTTTCTTATACAACTGAATATTAGTTAGCATTTGTGCAATTAAGCCTGAAAGAAGCTTAAATATATTTAACCATTAGATATTTAATTCCACTTAGGCTATGAACCTTACAAGCGTATCTTTAAATGCATAAATATTAAGAAGGAATAAAAAGTAAACTGTAAACTATGACACCACAAATTTCCTATGAATGAAAAATTTTGATCAAACAACACCCATGATTACTCATGAGAAACCAGTAAAGTACGGCATTAAAAATAATCAAAATATATTAAAGACTATGACTTTCCAAAAATGTCTCATCTCCATGGACTTCAGTTGATACCTTATCATTAATGAGGCAGGATCAACCTTGCCATAAAAAATGCTGAAAAAGGGCAAGAAACTGGTGTTATTCAATAAAAAAGAAAACTTTAGAAATGTGACTACAAATTTTATGATAATAAAATTTCAGTAGCCATTACTCCCTTAAGCTTTAGATTTATTCTTATAATCTATTTGTTCAGTCTGTGGAGTTAATAACTACTTTCAGCTTAGTAAAAATGAGGTCACTTGATATTTCAATAAACATGTATTCACTGAATTCTCATATATTTGATTCAAAAAAGTTAGACTTTTTATTAAAATCTTTTATTTTCAAAAGTACACATTTATCCAACATCTTAAAACTCAAGAATTTTACAGGTCTTTCAATATACATTTTCAAACTCTTTTAACAAAAATATTAACTATTAAAACACTAAGCATGTGAATGATATTTTTAAATTTTAATGATTTCTTAAATTGCAGTAATTATTCTGCAACAGAGATAATAAACACAATAAAAGAGTAAATATATAGTTAGCCAAAGAACTGTAAGGAATATTGCTTTAAAAAATAAAGGAACAAAATTCCCTGACATTAGCTGGAATTTTGCTTTGTCAATTCTTTATACTTAAGTTAAAGATAGATAAACTGATATTTCAGAGATTGATAAGTATAGACATAATCTTGATTTATGATGTCTACATTCAAACACTGACCTTAAATGTTTTTTCAAGAACACTGGTGGGAGTTTCTTGTTCACTGTTTGCAAAAGCCTAATTAATTTTAGTGATATTTCAACTACCCAAACAAAAACTTACAGAAATAGAAGTAGTTGCAGTGGTAGTGGTAATAGTAGTAATATATTCTAAAATGAAATTAGAGTTTCTATAGCTAAAATCAGAAAATTAATAACAACATTTAATCTAGTTATTAACATCATTTTAAGAAAAATAAAAAGAATCCAACTCTTCAGGGTGACCAATTTATATATATATATATATATATATATATATATATATATATATAATATAGTTATTTTATATTTTATATATATACATGATGCACCTAGCTGTTTTATATTATATAATATATAACAGCTAACTGCATATATATATATATATATATATATATATATATATATATGCAAGTTGCATGATGAGGCCTAAATATAGTATGTTTTATGATTTAGAATATGTCTGTGGAGAATACACTGCATGCCCAATAACATGCTTAATCCTTTTAAGTACCACATGCGTTGGATATGAAAAAATAAGATGATATTGCCCAGCAGCAGTGCTTTAGGAGCACTGTTGAATTGAGCTTCTCCAAAACTTCCCAGTTACCCATATTTGACTCAAAGGAGAAGCCATTTTCAATTTAGGGACAAAATTCTTCTTTTCAAAACATTAATTTTAAATACCCTGTAATTGCCACAGAATGCAGAGAATTCTGACTTCTGAAGAAGAGATGCAGACATTTCACATTAGGAGAAAAATAGGAGTTTAGAGCAACAGAGAGCACTTAAAACATGTCAAAGGGAAGCCAAAACTTTGTAGAAAATGTTTAAAAGTGTTGGATTTCAAGTCTGTACACTGCATAAGAAAATTACCTGAAGCACAAGACTGGTTAAAATTACATATGTAAAATATACATGGTCCTTAAATATATTCCTTTATTAAAAAAAGATCATTTTTTTAATAAAGGAATATAATAAAATATATTTTATTATATATAATATATATATATTATCATACCAATGAGACTTTGTATTTAATAAATGCCCTCAATGAGATTGCAAATTTCATTTTTGCAAAAACTGTATCCATAATGAACCTTCAGCTATTTTCAGTTTTGTTATATTTAAAATATGATCACAAACCTTAAGCACAAATTCCCATTTTTTTTTAATTTAAACAGTATTCACTTTTACGAGTATTTTATGAGGAATCCCAAAACAACCCATGGGAAAGCCCACATGGAGAAGATCCAAGACCCAGAGAACTAACTGAGAGCTACCAAGATATTTCGATCCATGCAAGTGAGCCATCTTGAAAGTGGACCCACCATTCCCCAGGTAAGCCCTCTCAGGTGTTGCTGCAAAGATATGAGGCAAGCTGCCACTACTAAGTCCTGCACAAATTGCAGATTCCTAAGAAAATAAATGACAGTTGAAATTTAAAAATATATAAATTTATAAGTGACTCTCACTCTTATTACATTCTTTTTTATTATTTACAAAACATGCAATATGTTTTATTGTAGAGAAATATTTTTCATACTCATAGTAATTAGTTTAGACAATAACTCAATTATGTTATTGCTTTAGCACATATAATTGGAATTAATAGTTTTGGGAACAAACTAAAGGGGTTCTTGATAAATACATAACAAATAGAGTGAAAGCATAAGTTCAAGAGTACTCAGTACTATAATCTATGGGCATATGTATGTTTTTAAATGTGTGTGTTTTGCAGATACAGTGAAAAAAATGGTTCCTTTGATCAATAGGTGAAATGGATATCATTCAAGACTCCTTATATCACATTGAGAATGAAAAAGTCATGAGAGAGTTAGTAACTGCATAGGTCTCCCTCAGGATGATCATATTGTGTCAGCAACTGCAAGGGATCACAAGCTTTTTGGAATCTAAGCTAAGAGTGGTGGTCCCTTCTCTTTAGTTTTCTTTAAAAAAGTAGAAAACGTTACATTGTTGAATCCTATAAAATCAACTTCCAATAATTTATATAGTAGCTAGGATTAAAAAGAATATTTAAGAAGAATAACACACAACTATAATGTAATCATTTTCAAAGAAAAGGCAGTGAAATGTGTTTTCTTCTCTTCACATAAAATATTCATTCTAACTAAATTAATCCATAAATTCCATATATTTTCAACGAAAATCTTGGAGAGTATCTTATTTTGAAAGTTCATAAATTGATCCTAAAATTAATATGAAAAAACTAATGCTAGTGACAAATAGAATTTAAAGAATTTGAGAGATGCAATACTACTTTTCAAGTCTTCATGAGTTAAAACAACATGCAATTAAAATTGGAAGAGACAAATAGTAGAGCAGAATGAACCAGAAAGTAAGCCCTTATGCCCAATTTTCATGTTTGAATGTTGTGGAAGTCTTAATCTGACAGAACAAAAAGAAGCAAACAAACAACAACAACAACAAAAGCCCCAGTAAATTTTAGTGCAGCACAGCAAGAAGTAATACTCATAGAATAAAAACCTTTTGATACCAGACATTCTCCACTCTGTGCCTCAGGTCTGACTACATGAACACACACACACAAACACCAATTCCAAGTGAATAAAAAAAGCCCAAATGAAGAAACCAATATTCTGAATTTATTTTTAACAGAATATAGAAGGAAAAGTTTACAAAGTAGTATGGGAAAGTATTTCAAAAAAAAATCAAAGAAAAACACTTATGAGTTTGACTCCATTAAAATTTAAAACTTCAGATCAATAAAATTCACTATAAGAAAAATTCAAAGGACAAGTCAGAGCTAGGGAGAGGATATTTGCAAAGAACATTATTTTTAGGGATTCAGTATCCAAAATATATAAAGAACTCATAAAAATCAGAAAAGACAGACAATCTAATAGAAAAACTGGCAGTGATTTCAAGCAGGAAATTCAGAAAGGGGGGAACCAAAATAACCAATGCCATTGAAAAGATGCTCAACCTCAGTGATAGTCAGGCAAACACCCAATTAAGCCATAATGCTATACCTTTCCATATCCATTATACTGACAACATTTAACAAATCTAACCCCATTAACAGAGAAAAGAGAGAGCAACTGACAGTGTTGTGGAAATACAAATTTATGCAACCCTCCTGTAAAGCAATTTGGCATATTAATCACAATTAAACATAGGCATTTTTTGAATCAATTATTTATTTGCAGATATGAATCATAGATATTTTCTTTCTAATATATATGTGTATGTATGTATAATGAGTATATAATATACATATATAAAACTACATATATATATATATATATATATATATATATATATATATATATATAATTTAATATATATAAAATGTTCCTAGCAGTTTGGATATCAAAGAGGAAAGCTGAGAAAATGTAGGTATCCATCAATAAAAGAATAAATAAATACACTATACATTCTTGAATATAAAATACTGTAGAATAATTATCACTAATGAAATAGAAGGCTGGGTCTCAACATGGATGATCTTCAAATACATTCATTCCAAAATAACAATAGGAAGCTGATTGGTGATAGAAGATACCACTTGTTTAAAATCATAAAACATTAAAAACAACATATCATTCCAATAATTATTATTTAACAAGATATTTTTACAAATATATCAGAATACTAATCACCCCATTTTATAATATCTACTCTGAAGAAATTGAAATTTGAATGGGTTTCGAGAGAGGAATCTGGGAGCCTTCAGTAAATTCTACAATTTTTAAAAATTTACTAATTCCAAATTTAAAGTTTAAAAAGGTAAATCAAAGAAACAAATCAATCTCCCACTCTCTGAGTCCAATAAGACAACAAAAATATTGCTATCTTAATAATTTCTCAATTATCCTTCCCAATTTATGTATGTATACATATGTATAACAGGATATTAAAATGGCAAATTTATTCACATATTGGACACTTCCTTGGCTTCAATTTAGTTCTCAGTCTCAGTTTTCCATTTTCTCCAGCTACTGCAGTGTCATGTTGACCAACTTCATATACAGTGGAAGCTCCAATGATTAGGACATCACTGCACCATGTTGTTTCCTGCCCTTTGCCCATTGGGCAAATGTTTTTTATTTTTATGTATATATGTTTTAGTTGTAGATGGACACAATACCTTTATTTTATTTATTTATCTTTAGGTGATGCAGAGAACTGAACCTAGCCCCTCTCACATGCTAGGCCAGCGCTCTACTGCTGAGCATCAACTCTAGATCCTCCCACCACCACCACCATGCCCCCCACCCCCCACCTCCCGCAAATGTTTTACTTAGGAAACACAATTGGTGAATTGGTGTCCTTGAATTAAGTGCCCTGATGAGAATTCTGATGAGCTCCAGACTGGAGTATTTTGAAAAGCTTCTACTTGATTTATCATGCATTTCCATGGGACAGCTGAAACTGGACTATGTAGTTACTGGTGGAAAACTTCATTATACAACTTTCTGTAAGTTCCTTTCCCCAGACCCCATTTCTTAAATCCACCCCCGTTAGACACTTTCTAATACAATACATTCATATTAGCCTATGCTTCAGGTTCTTCTTATGGGGAGTCCAGATCAAATAGAAGAAAATAAGATGGACTTGAAATCTGACAGGAAGATAACTATAAACAAAATCTACAAGGGAATATTTTCCAGATAACAGATCTTCAGCTCTTGCCCATGAATCAGATGTAGGATATGAAACCTACTCAGAGCGTGGATAGGACTTGTGAAGAGATTTCTTTGGGGAAATCTGCTGTCTCGATCTCCTAAAAGGAGAAAGATAGGGGGGTGATACTGAAGCCAGAATTAAAACAGGCAGATACCTAAGGATCCTAATCCAGAGAATGGAGGAAGTGAAGTGTTGATTCCTTCAGAGCCCTTCCTCCACCCTTATCAAGATAACCTGCCCCTGCTCCAATGTGTTGCTAAGGCAACCAGGCCCAGGGATTGCACTCCCTACAGGGAGTTGTAAATTACCCTCCCTTTCTGCTCAGATCACTCTACTTTGGCACCTTGCCTCATCTGCCTCTTACCATTGCCATCAGCATCTCCTGGGCCTAGTCACCTATGCAGGGAGGAGACAGATGAAGGGAAGAGAGCAGGAGAACACAGGAAGCCTAGGACATATAAAAAGGAGAATGTTTTCACTTCTTCGGATATCAGGATATCAGCTATGGCCCCCTTCTCCCTCCTGAGAGAAGTCTATGATGCTACCGCTTTTTAAATAAACCCTGCTTTTTATGCTTGCCTTGGCGTGCTTCTCTAATGTTAAACTCCAACATGTGAGGGAGCAGAACTGGTCACTGATGACCAGCGATATCAATACTACCTTCTGAACTTAGGCCTAGAGACTGCAGACTTCAGCATGAGCCCCTGGGCCATCTTGTCATGTGTGTTTCTGCAGTTTTGTGGCGTTGTCACCTGGCTTTAACTCTTTCCTGGAAAAATATAGAAGATGAGACAACCATTGATCATTTCTGGCATTAGGGATGGAGATGGAAGAGATACTCAGCATTGGAGTCTGATTGTATCTCGAATATTCAGAAGTCTTTTGAGGTGCCCAGAATTATTCCATGAGAAAGACCCAAAACAAACGATAGAGAATATATAAGTATTTGGCATCTAGTTCATCTAGTTCAGAATATGGATACCCAGAGGGCAAAGGAGTAACAGCAGTGAAAAGTTACCTGATAAGTGGTCATTAACAGGGGAGGAAAGCAAATACAGGCAGGCATCAGGCCAGGGGCAAACAGCCCTAGTTATGGGCCTTTTCCAGAGGAAATGTCATTTTTTTTAAATCCCCAAGTTGGCTTACCAAGGTAATAGTTCAAGGACAAACTTCCTATTTCTTCACTCGTTCTAGCTGCCTACAGTTTATCAGGAAAAGTGGCCTGAGAGCCACTGGAATGTGTTGATGTGGTGGGGATTTGCTGACACTCACACAGGCAGACTTCTGATTAGAAATGTGCATTGAACAATCTTGACTCTGGTTTGCACTTAGATTTCCCTAGAAATAAGATAATTTATCTAAGAATGAGAAAAATCCAAGATGTCATGGGCTCTGAGGATAGCTTTCACCAAGAACGTTTTAAGCAATTATTCTTACCATGGGGACTGTGAAAAGAAAACATGAGAAAATTAAAAGTATAGGTAGCATAAAATGCACACAGAAACAAACACACTTATGCATTCAAATGAGAGGATCTGGTACAAAATATTTTTCTTCTTGTTGCTTTTTAAAAATACATATATATGATTATTTCCCCAATATTAGCATATTTGGTGTATCTCACTTTAAATTAAGAATACATTAATTCATATACTTTAGAGGAATCGTTTTGAAAAGAATAGATAAAGAAAAAGTCACCCTTGACCTACAATCCAGTTTTATTTTTTATTTCAGTACTAGGAATTGAACCCAGGGGCACTCTACCACTGAGCTACATCCCAGCCCCTTCTCTATTGTTATTTTATTTTTTTAAATTTAGAGACAGTGTCTTGTCAAGTTGTTAAGTCTGACCTCAAACATCCAATCCTCTTGCCTCAGCCTCCTAAATTGCTGGGATTACACATTTGTAACTAGCATGCATTGATGTGCAATACTGTTGTATTCCTCAAAGGAATAGATTAGTTTTTATGTATTTTTGAAAAAAGAAATATCACTTGATTTCATTTTTTCACACAAATCTTAGCTTGTCTCATTTACTAGTAGAATTTTATTATTTTCAAATAGAAATGTCTATGAATTATAAGTCAGTAATTAGATAAATATAAAACTGCTTTTTATTTAATCTATAATTTTTCCCATAGTATGGATATACCTTGATAACCTGATTTATATGAGGATTCACTTCACAATGAAATTTCTAACCTTTGAGCCGATTACTATACCTACCAGAGCTCAGTGTTCAAAAACATGTGTAGATTTGATTGGCATTTTTGACCAATGTGTGTTTTGATATTATATTACTTTTAAGGTTTCAATCTTCATGATATTTTAGTCTCACAAGGAAACCCTTTGCATTGCACCCCAATTTCCAAATCACAAAGAGAAATCTTGAAAGCTTCTTTCTCCTTGTCATCAAAGATTTAATATAATATGGCTTTACTGGTTCATGTTACTAAGAATTCATCACAACAAGAAAATGTATTGAGCGACACAATCACAAGTAATGAAAATCATAAGATGATCAGATTAGGTGAGCCAGGTATTCTTGGGGGACTAGAATATTTTGCATTTAATTAAACTAAACAAACTGCTTACTCATCCATAATCTATTGTGTCTTCTTATTGATGGATTATTGACAAAGCAGATTACATTATTTTTCCTGGTTTTTAATCAATGAGCACATTATTTTGTGCCTTTCCCCTGTGAAGCTACCTAGAGCATTTGTAGTTCAAAAGAGTTCATTTCACTTTGACAGTCCGTGCTTTAAATCACTCTAGCAAATTCAGGAAAAACAAAAACAAAGTACATCTTTGAAAAATCAAAGAATTGAAGACATTAGAACTAGAGCAACTCTAGTAATTTTCTTTTTTTTTTAATATTTATTTTTCAGTTTTCGGTGGACACAACATCTTTGTTTGTATGTGGTGCTGAGGATCGAACCCGGGCCGCACACATGCCAGGCGAGCTCGCTACCGCTTGAGCCACATCCCCAGCCCAACTCTAGTAATTTTCAAGTCTAAACTTTTCATTTTATCAAAGTAATCCAGGAAACTGAGAAGCAGGGACATGGTCAAATAGTATGTAAAAGGATTTAGAAGACGAAAGAACCCATGTTTAATGACAAATGCATTCACCTATAATTAAGTCCCTCTCCCAATATTGCATTCACATAGAAAAACTCCCAGAAACTTTACAAATGCATATGCGTAAGTCTGAAGTTTGTGCATAGGTACTATCTCACCTCTTATTGCCTCTACTGAAATGCTTCCCCTGCAGACTGGTATGTTGCTAGGCTAGAAGTCAAAACCTATTTCCACAGTCCCATCACTTCAATTTTAAAAAGTCTTTTTGTTGTTTTCTCTTTGGAAAACCCTCCCCTGTTTTTGAAATGTAAGCAAGAAGATTCTACCACTCTCCCATTCTCTTGTCATTTATTGATCCCCAGGTTACTATTTCACCTTCCTTGATAGCAGAAGAATGCACTGATTTCTTCTCCACTCAAATGATAAGGCATTGGAAATGACCTTATCCTTATATCAACCCAGTTAATGATAATGATTTCCTAACTTTCATCTCTGTACCACTTTATCAATTCACCCTTGGAATAGTATTGTCAAGAAATGTTGAAACTTGGGTGCTGTAAACACCAAGTCATTTCTCTCTACCCTCCATCTTCACTTTTAAAGAATCACTGAAACCAGGGAATTTTGATTGTATTCCATTCTGTACAATCATTCTCTAATCACTTTCTTTGTTAATAAGCCTCAATTTCCTGATAGATCCAACATCTGAACTACTTTTTTTTTTTTTTTTTTTAACTTTGGCTGAAAACATGATGATTTAACTCAATCTTAAAATCTCACTACTCTGGTTCTGTTTTGAACTGGAAAATTTTGGATAAAACTCTGTGAGCATTCATTGCTCCACGATCAACACAAATTGATAAAAGACATTGCCCAGCAATCTTTACATATTCCATGTTTTCTATCCCACGGTTCATGATGTGAACTATTGAAATTTGATTTTTTCTGATCACATATAATATCCATATGTACTTACTAGTCACGTGCCCATAGTAAGCAGAAAAATCACTCTTTGTATACTGTGAATTTTATTCAAAGCAGTTTATATTTCAGAATAAACAAATAATCTTGAAAATCAAACAATGTGAGGCTGAAAAGGACCTTATAGATCTTTCATTTCAACACTCTCAGGGTGATAGAAGTAATGTACACAGAAGTAAATTATCTTGTCTAAAGCTATACAGCTTTATGTAGTTAAAGCCAGAATTGTAACAGTTATATCTGTGAGCCAATCCTAATATCTATCCTGTATTGATCTATACTATGTGCTTATAATTAGAAGTTTCTCCTTATTAATCATCAATGGCTAATGGGAGTAACACAATCCCACAAACTCAAAGACTTAACACAGCCAAAGCTATTCATCCTTTAAACAAATTTCAATGCAGATGTCCCTTTTCATGATCACTCATCTGGCAGATGGGAAGTAGGAGAACATAGAGAATCCCAAGTCTGATGGGCACATACATCTGCTATATATTGCATCCATCACATAATATTAATATGTTTGTCTCACCCTATTATTGAGGGCTGAAATATACAGTCTTCATTGGACAATTGCTTCCCAGCAACTACATTGGAAGGGAAATATAGACATGGTTTATATTGTCAGCTTTCCTTCTCCACCAGCCTTTCTTTTTCTTCTCACTACAAGAAGCCCATGAGGTACTTCTATCATTTTTATTTAAAAACAAAAGAAACATTAGGAGGTTGTCACTGCAGGAGATTAGTCAGTATGTGGTGGGTGAAGGAAGCATTAAACCTGAGGCTATAAGAGTTCAATCTGCAATGTTCTCACTGCAGTATCAAACAGTCTTTCAGAAAATACATGCCACTGTAGATCCCCTTGATAGATCCTGATATGGGATTCTTCATATAACTGCTTGTTTTTAGGAATACAGATGTCAATGATCTATTGTAATTTATATGTTTTCCATGTCTTTAAAGACAGGCTTCCTGGAAGCCTTGTCCCTTCAACTGAAGAATCAAGATTGTTTTGTTTATATCTCTTTATTGTTTCAACTAATGGAAGAGTCAGAAAAATAACACATAATTAAACAGATTACTCTTTACCTTTGAAATGCACATTGTGATTTTTACATGCACATTTCTTCTACTGTGCAACTCTTAGGACATTATCACAACGGGCTTACTTTGGAGGGAGATGCAGAAGGGAGCATGAACATGGTTTTCAAATGAGGTCAGCTTCCTGCTTGACTAAATGTTTGTGGACACAAGTGGGGGACACAATCAGACACTTCTTACTCATGCTCATAAGTGGGGGATCCAATAGAAAAACTAAAACAGATGCATGAACAGAGGGTCACAACTCAGTGATTAATGTGGAGAGTGAGGACAGGGGAGGAGATAAGGAAAGGAGGAATTCCAGATGCCATAGGAAGAATAGGACAAAACTCCTCACGGGATTCCCAACTCTGGACCCACTTCTCCTTGGAGAAATTTATTTCTGTAGCTTTTACAATAAACCCGCTGCTTTCTTGCTGTCTCTGTGTCCTGTTCTTCAATTCATTGCTAAATGGAGACAAGGAACCAAACACCCCTACAACCCAACACCCAACCCAACATCCACACTGACACAGCAGAGACCCACCCCATTTACTGTTCTGTAAAAGTCTCTTTTAATATTTTTTTCCTGAGATAAAAGGTCGCAGAATTGGACAATAGATAAAACAAACTTTAAGTTTGGGCTCTCTTATTTTTAAATTTTCTGACTATGGAGATATAAACCTCGGATTCTCTGCTGTTGAGCTTTCCTCCTTTGTACAACAAAGCTGATGGTAACACCTAATAAGATCTTTGTGATTTTTTAAATGTGTCAATCAAAAGTCATTTTGGGTCAAGATAGAGTTACAGAGACTAAACTTACACTTGCAACTGAAACAAACAAACAAAAAATGGCAGATAGATGGGGGGGATTTGAAGACATTGGGCATATGCAGTGAACAGTAGTATTAAAGAAATGGAAATAAAGAAGGTGGTATCTATGACTAGCCCAATGCTCTAATGTCTAAAGAGTTTCCAAGCCACTGTGGAAGTCAAATTCACTGAGAAAAAGTGGATCTGTGGCTTTGGGGGACACTAAGGCAGCCAAAGTGTCCAAGATAGAAAATCACCAGGGAGATAGCTACACAGCAAAAACATACAGAGACTGCACAGAATACCCTTTGAGTGCATACCCAGCAGAGAGCAGATGAGCACACTGGGTTTGGGAGAGAATCCTACCCCAGGGAAGAAAAAAAAATCCCAAAAGATTAAAAGTACCCATTGTTTTAAATGAATCCAGAATTTTTCCTATTTCCACCAAAAAGAAAAAAAAATACCATGATTCATGTGACAATGAGTAGAATTGAGAGGTCTTGCTTCAGGGTTATTTAATAATTAGCCCTACACCAAAGACTTCTATGATACTAACATCTTAAAAGCATTCAAATGATCTAAATGTTAAAATCAAGTCATAAAAAAATTCAAACTGTTTGCTAGCACACGCTAGAAAAAATTATCAATAATATTTGCATTAATAATAGAATATGTAATTCCCAAGAAAGAAAAATTCAAAATGTCCCACACTCAAACAGAAATTACCAGGTATACAAAGAGGGAGGAAAATATAGGCTAATGAATATAGAATCTTTTACAGAAGAATAGAGTTTCTTTGCTTATTTTGTGAATAGCTATCCTTAACAGAGTGGAATCATAGCAACTTTCTAGGAAAAGAGATATCATCAGATGCTTTTTGGTTCAAGGGTTAAGAACTAACTCCTTGAGCCCTTGAGGTTGATAGCACTCAAAGAATACATATATCCTACATTGCTACCCAGCTGCCCTTATGTCTCTGTATAGAGAAGAGGAACTCTAGACCCTTAGTGACAAAGACATTTTCTGTTTAAGCTGCTTATCATAGATGGGACTCTCCTGAGAGTTTTATTGCCCATCTGATCAGCTTACATTCCACTGTTTTCCAAGAGGAGATGGAAGTTTGAGATGCACAGGAACTCCCCAAGTTGGGTGATTGTTATGGCAGGTTCCACTTTGCCTTTGGGGGATGGAGAGAGCTTTCCTGACTCTAACTGAAGGATGACTATATACCTAACATATGCCAGACTCTGTGAATGCACATCTACATACCTGTCAATCAAAAGTCATTTGGGGTCAAGGTAGAGTAACAGCCACTAGAACATACACTTTCACTGTAACTTACACTTACACTTTCTCTGTGTAGGCATGAATCTTTCTACTATATCACCTCACCTTGTTCTTTTACATAATCTCCTGAAAAAAAAAGCTCAACATTAAGTAAATTAATTTATTTCACTGCTCCTCACTATCCACATTTGCAAAATGAAAAGTTTTGATTTGATTGATAGTTTCTGAATTGTTAAATTATTAAAATTCCCTGTACAATATTTTAGGATCACTTCTTGGTCCGGTGAAAACCTGATTAATTAGAAATTCTGAAGGGTATATTCTTGAATTAAAATATCCCTGTGTGAGTCTTACCATCACCTAGCTATGTATGTATAAGAATTAGAGATCCTTCTGATTCTATAATGCTTTTTGTTTTTTAAAAAGCTTTTTATAATGCTTTTTAAAATTTTTATAATGCTTTTTTAATGATTTTATGAAACACATATTATTAATTCAAGTCTAGAGAAGAAAAGAAATTCATTCTTCAGGTACAAAAAATAAAATAAAATATAAAGCCAAATTTGAGAGCCAATGAAACTCAATAGTAAACTACTATTAAAAAAAAAGCAATCAGAGAGATATATTAATTGTGCTCTTCAATAGTATGCCAGCTGAGATATGTTGACAAAAACAACAGCCTTTTCCCTGTTATCCATGGTTGGCCATTGACAGAATGAAGCTACCTTTTTGTTTCCCACATTGTGGACTTGTTGGTTCTGTACCCCCTGCATCATAACATGCCTGATGTCTGTACAGACTTGTCTGTCAATTTGCCAAACATGTCTCATAAAACATCTGAGGCAGCCTTCAATAAATGTGACATTATGAACAAAATGCCACTACTGATAACGATACATACACAAATATACAAACCTAATGGATTGAAAAGTTAAATGTCAAATGCAAAAATCTAGGTGAATATCTTTCTAACATCTGTCTAGAATGCTGCTTCCTAAGTGAAATATAAAAAAGGCTAGCCAATAAAAATATCGACGAATTTAAATACTATCAAACTGTAGTATGATCTCAACCACACCATCATTATTGTCCAACAATCTTCTTAACAGCTTCAGTTTCACTTATATTTATAAATATTAATTTGCATGTGTATTTAGTTTTACTCAATTTTGTCACATGTATTGGTTCATGCAATAGTCAAGATACGGAATAAGACCATCACCACATGGATGCTTCCTATGCTTCTTTTAAAATTATTCCTGATTTCTTCCTCTATCCACTTTTGTGACTCCTTCTACCAATGATCAGTCTATTTTCCTCCTTGATGTTCCAGGATATTTTGTTTTTATCATTTATTTTGTGATTCAGAACTTCATTTAATCAAAATTTAAAATGAGTCTGATAGCCAAAAAGTTCATTTTTCTTAGTCTGAAAAATATCCTCATTCTAAAAATATAATTTCTCTTCTTTCCATGGTATACAAATAAAGTAAAAAGACAAGCTATAAATGTCTGTAAGAAACTAATGATCCAGACAACCAACAAATTATTCATATTAAGAGTATATAAAAAACTATAAAAATAATTATTAAAAGCAAGTGTCCTTGGACAAAATGAGTATTTTTATAGAAAAGAAGATATAATTGGTCTGTAAATTTATGACAAGATATTTTACTTCACAAGTAATTAAGACCATGATGATGTAGTGATCTACTTTTTTACTAACAGTTCAACTGGCAAATATTGAGAAGTCCTCACATTTCAAATGTTGGAAAGGATGTGATCATACTAGATCTTCAATGACTACTATTAGAAGTATTTAAGTTTGAGGAATTTGGTATTATTTTATGTTGTTAAGTATCTGCATCCCATAAGTCGTAGAAGAATCATGCCTAAATATATACCCAACTTCCTAATTTTTAAGAGGAAATATGTGCAAGAATGTTCATTAAAAGCAACAACAACAACAAAAAAAATAAACACCAAACAAAACTCAAATGTTCATAATCAGAATAAACTTTTTTCCATAAAAATTGAAGTGTATTTGTAATATTAGGGTTAACAAATCAATGTTTAATCAATGTTTTTAACAAATGCAAGGACTCTGAAAGACTGTATAACTTGGGAAATCAAAGATGATAGGATAGAGGGAGGCTGCATTCTGTGCCGATCTGTGACCTGGGATTCAAGTTGTGGGAATACTATTTGTCTGCAAGTGATTAGAAGACCACCCCTCCACACAGACACACAGCTGCTCCCATGCAGGAATCAGGTCTCCAGACCACCTATATAAGAACCTGGGCAGAAATCCTGGCCACCTGGCCACCATTCTCACGCAGAACAACTGGCTGCTGCCCAGTACAGGAACTCTGGCCACTACTCCCATATAGACCCCCATCTACCAATGTGGGGCTACCCTGGTCGCTGCCATCTTGGGACAATGCAACCACCACTATAGTTCTCTACACAAGGAAGCCTGCATCTGGGGACACTGCACAGAGTTTGGAGACAGTTGCCAGCCATAACACTGCACACCAGAGCTGAATCTCTGAATTCGCTCCACACCACCACTGCCTGGCCCCAAAGATCTGACACCCTATCACTGAAAGCAGTTGCCTCCATCTTGGGACACCTTCCTTGCTATTTTTAGTTGGGGCAACTCCCAATTTGGAACACTGGCTGGGGCTTAGAAGTGATGTCAAGAGAGCTTTGGAACCCTGCACAGACACTATAAACTTAGAGGTTAAAACTGTAAAACTTGGGATCTGCTGTGCTAGAAGGGAAGACACAAACAACATGAAAAAACATGGGGAAAAAGTGCCCCAAACAAACCAAGATACTACATTATTAGAATCCATGGCCAGCTCAACAGAAGAAATGACAGAGAATGAGTTCAGGATGCATATAATTAAAATATTCTGTGAATTAAGAATAATATAGGAGGGCAAATATAGGCAGCAAAAGATTATTTTAATAAAGAGCTACATAAACAAATACAGGAAGCAAACGATTACTTCAGTAAGGAGAGAGAGATTCTGAAAAAAAAAAAAAAAAAACAACAGAAATCCTTGAAATATAAGAAACAATAAACCAAATTAAAAACTCAATAGAAAGAACCGCTAACAGATTAGATCACTTGTAACCCAGGATCTCACAGAAGGAAGACAAAATATATATCTTGAAAAGAATGTTTTGAACATAAAGGGATGCTGTACTTTGTCGAATGCTTTTTCTGTGTCTATCGAGATGATCATATGGTTCTTATTTTTAAGTCTATTGATGTGGTGAATAACATTTATTGATTTCCATATATTGAACCAGCCTTGCATCCCAGGGATGAATCCTACTTGATCTGGTGCACAATTTTTTAAATATATTTTTGTATCCTATTCACCAGAATTTTATTGAGGATTTTTGCATCTAGGTTCATTAGAGATATTGGTTTGTAGTTTTCTTTCTTTGAAGTGTCTTTGTCTGGTTTCGGGATCAGGGTGATGTTGGCCTCATAGAATGAATTTGGAAGTTCTCCCTCTTTTTCTATTTCCTGAAATAACTTGAAAAGTATTGTTATTAATTCTTCTTTAAAGGTTTTGTAAAACTCTGCCGTACACCCATCCGGTCCTGGGCATTTCTTGGTTGGTAGTCTTTTGATGGCTTCTTCTATTTCATCCTTTCTTATTGGTCTGTATAAATTGTGTGTATCTAGAAAGAATAGGGATAACAGGAATTTACCTCAACATTGTAAAAGTTATCTATGCTAAGCCTCAGGCTAGCATCATTCTAAATGGAGAAAAACTGAAGGCATTCCCTCTAAAATCTGGAATAAGACAGGAATGCCCTCCCTCACCACTTCTATTCAATACAGTTCTCGAAATACTGGCCAGAGCAATTAGACAGATGCAAGAAATTAAAGGCATAAAAATAGGAAAAGAAGAACTTAAATTATCACTATTTGCGAATGACATGATTCTATACCTAGCAGACCCAAAAGGGTCTACAAAGAAACTATTAGAGCTAATAAATGAATTCAGCAAAGTGGCAGGATATATAAAATCAACACGCATAAATCAAAGGCATTCCTGTATATCAGTGACAAATCTTCTGAAGTGGAAATGAGGACAACCACCCCATTCACAATATCCTCAAAAAAAAATAAATAAATAAAATACTTGGGAATCAACCTAACAAAGGAGATGAAAGATTTATACAATGAAAACTATAGAACTCTAAAGAGAGAAATAGAAGAAGATCTTAGAAAATGGAAAAATATACCCTTTCATGGACAGGCAGAACTAACATCATCCAAATGGCGATATTACAAAAGTTCTCTATAGGTTTAATGCAATGCCAATCAAAATCCCAACAGCATTTCTTGTAGAAATAGAGAAAGCAATCATGAAATTCATATGGAAAAATAAAAGACCCAGAATAGCAAAATCAATTCTAAGCAGGAAAAGTGACATAGGCGGTATAGTGTTACCAGACTTCAAACTATACTACAGAGCAAAAGTAACAAAAACAGCATGCTACTGGTACCAAAACAGGCGGGTGGATCAATGGTACAGAATAGAGGACACAGAGACCAATCCACAAAATTACAACTATCTTATTTTTGACAAAGGGGCTAAAAGCATGCAATGGAGGAAGCATAGGATCTTCAACAAATGGTGCTGGGAAAACTGGAAATGCATATGCAACAAAATGAATCTGAATCCCTTTATCTTGCCATGCACAAAAGTTAACTCAAAATGGATCAAGGAGCTTGATATCAAAACAGAGACTCTGCATCTGATAGAAGAAAATGTTGGCTCCAATCTACATACTGTGGGGTCGGGCTCCAAATTCTTCAATAGGACACCCATAGCACAAGAGTTAAAAACAAGAATCAACAAATGGGACTCACTCAAACTAAAAAGTTTTTTCTCAGCAAGAGAAACAATAAGAGAAGTAAATAGGGAGCCTACATCCTGTGAACAAATTTTTACTTCTCACACTTCAGATAGAGCCCTAATATCCAGAGTATACAAAGAACTCAAAAAAATAAACAATAAGAAAACAAATAACCCAATCAAAAAAATGGGTCAAGGATCTGAACAGACACTTCTCAGAGGAGGACATACAAACAATCAACAAGTACATGAAAAAAATGCTCACCATCTCTAGCAGTCAGAGAAATGCAAATCAAAACCACCCTAAGATACCATCTCACTCCAGTAAGATTGGCAGCCATTATGAAGTCAAACAACAACAAGTGCTGGCGAGGATGTGGGGAAAAGGGTACACTTGTACATTGCTGGTGGGACTGCAAATTGGTGCTGCCAATTTGGAAAGCAGTATGGAGATTCCTTGGAAAGCTGGGAATGGAACCACCATTTGACCCAGCTATTGCCCTTCTCGGACTATTCCCTGAAGACCTTAAAAGAGCGTACTACAGGGATACTGCCACATCGATGTTCATAGAAGCACAATTCTCAATAGCTAGTCTGTGGAACCAACCTAGATGCCCTTCAATAGATGAATGGATAAAAAAATGTGGCATTTATACACAATGGAGTATTACTCAGCACTAAAAAATGACAAAATCATGGCATTTGCAGGGAAATGGATGGCACTATAGCAGATTATGCTAAGTGAAGCTAGCCAATCCCTAAAAAACAAATGCCAAATGTCTTCTTTGATATAAGGAGAACAACTAAGAACAGAGTAGGGAGGAAGAGCTTGAGAAGAAGATTAACATTAAACAGGGACGAGAGGTGGGAGGGAAAGGGAGAGAGAAGGGAAATTGCACGGAAATGGAAGGAGACCCTCATTGTTATACAAAATTACATATAAGAGGTTGTGAGGGGAAAAGGAAAAAAAAAAAAACCAAGGGAGAGAAATGAGTTACAGTCAATAGGGTACAGAGAGAAGATGGGAGGGGAGAGGTGGGGAGGGGGGATAGTAGAGGATAGGAAAGGCAGCAGAATACAACAGACACTAGTATGACAGTATCTAAAAACGTGGATGTGTAACTGATGTGATTCTGGAATCTGTATACGGGGTAAAAATGGGAGTTCTTAACCCACTCGAATCATATGTATGAAATATGATATGTCAAGAGCTATGTAATGTTTTGAACAATTAATAATAAAAAAAGAAAAGAATGTTGACCACAGAGTGAAGATGGTAAGAAACCATGAGCAGAACATTCAAGAAATATCGATAACATAAAAAGATAAAATTTAAGAATTCTTAGGACAGAGGAAGGTATAGAGTTCCAAACCAAAGGAACACACAATCCATTCAATGAAATTATATTAGAAAATTTTCCAAACATGAAGAATGAATTGAAAAATCAAATACAAGATACTTACAGGATGCCAAATATACAAAATCACAACAGGTCCACATGAAGTCATGTTATAATAAAAATGCTTAGCATATAGAATAAGGATGGAATTTCAAGACACAAGAAAAATGAATCAAATTAAATATAAGGGGAAACAAATAGGGTATCTGGAGAATTTTTAACCCAGAACCTGAAATCTAGAAGATCCTGGGAAAACATATACCAAGCTCTAAAAGAAAATGCATGCCAATCAACAATCTTATATCCATCAAAATTAAGCTTTAGATTTGATGCGGAAATAAAAAGCATTCATGATAAACAAAAGTTAAAAGAATTTACAACTAGAAATCCTTCACAAAACAGCATCCTCAGCAAAATATCCATGAGGAGGAAATGAAAAACATTAATGAAAATCAGCAAAGGGATGTATTACACTAAAGGAAAAACCAATCAAAGGAGAAACCAAGTCAAAAACCAAAAATAAACAAAAAAGATTGGGAATACAAAGCATGTCTCAATAATAACTCTGAATGTTAATGGCCTAAAATCAAAATGACATAGACTGGCAGATTGGATTTATAAAAAAGACCAACAATATGCTGCTTTCAAGAGACTCATAGAAAAAGACATCCACAGAAGGAAGGTGAAAGTTTGGGGAAAAAATATATCACTCATGTGGACTATGGAAACAAGCAGGGATTTCCATCCTCATATCAAATTAAGTAGACTTCAAGCCAAAGTCAACCAAAGGGATAAAGGGATAAAGAAGGACATTTCATATTTCATAAGGGAACCATACATCAAAAAGACATAATAATTATAA
Source organism: Marmota flaviventris (assembly GCF_047511675.1). NCBI lineage: Eukaryota > Metazoa > Chordata > Mammalia > Rodentia > Sciuridae > Marmota > Marmota flaviventris. Next base: position 99,103,390 of record NC_092508.1, on the reverse strand, counting down.
ATATCTATGCCCCAAACAATGTAGCATCTATGTTCATCAAACAAACTCTTCTCAATTTCAGGAGTCAAATAGACCACCACACAATAAATCTAGGTGCCTTTATCACACCTGTCTCACCACTGGATAGATTTTCCAAACAAAAACTAAACAAAGAAACTAGAACTCAATAAAACAATCAATAACTTAGGCCTAAGAGACATAAAGAGAATATTTCATCCATCAATGAGTGAATACACTTTCTTCTCAGCAGCACATGGATCCTTTTTTAAAATACATCATATATTGTGCCAGAAAGCAACTCCAAGCAAATACAAAAAAGTAGACATGTTACCCTGCATTCTATTTGATCATAGGGAATTAAATTAGAAATCAATGTTAAAATAAAAGATAGAAGTTATTCCAACACCTGGAGACTAAATAATATGCTATTGAATGGACTATGGATTGCAAAAGACATCAAAAAGGAGATTTAAAAATTCCTAGACATAAATAAGAACATTGATACAACATATTAAAGTCTCTGGGACACCATGAAAGCAGTACTAAAAGGAAAGTTCATTGCATGGAATTCATTCTTTAAAAGAAGAAAAAGTCAACAAATAAATGTCCTAATGTTACATCTCCAAGCCCTAGAAAAGGAAGAACAAGCAAACACCAAAACAAAAACAAAAACAAAACAAAACAAAAAAACAGTAGAAGACAGGAAATAATTAAAATCAGAGCAGAAATCAATGAAATTAAAGCAAATAAAAAATTGACAAAACAAAATATTAATTCTTTGAAAAACTAAATAAGATTGATAAACCTTTAGCCATGCTAATGAAGAGAAGGAGAGAGAAAATTCAAATTACTAACATCTATGATGAAAAAGGAAATATCACAATGGACACTATGGAAATGTAGAAGGTAATTAGGAATTATTTTGAAAACTTCTACTCCAATAGCATAGAAAATATCGAAGGCATTGACAAATATCTAGAGTCACATGATTTGCCCAAACTGTATCTAGATGACACAAGTTAAATAGATCAATTTCAAGCAATGAAATAGAAGACACCATCAGAAGCCTACCAAACAAGAAAAGTCCAGGAACAGATGGATACACAGCTGAGTTCTAAAAGACCTTCAGAAAAAAAAAAATCCCATACTCCTCAAATTTTTTTCATGAAATAGAAAAAGAGGGAACCCTTCCAAACTAATTCCATGAGACCAATATCACCGTGATTTCCTAAACTAAAGTCACATCAAAGAAAGCAAACATTAGACCAATATCTCTAATGAACATAGATGAAAAAATTCTCAATAAAACTGGCAAATTGAATACAAAAACATATCAAAAAGATGGTTCACCACGATCATGTAGGGTTTATCCCAAGGATGAAAGGTTGGTTTAACATATAGAAATCAATAAATATAATTCATCACATCAATAGACTTAAAGATAAGAATCATAAGATAATCTCAATAGATGCAGGAAAAGTATTCAGCAAAATACAGCACCACTTCATTTTCAAAACACATGTTCAAAAATACAAATAACAGGAATACACCTCAACATTGTAAAAGCTTTCTTTGCTAAGCCCCATGCCAACTTCATTCTAAATGAAAAAAAAAAAAAAAATAAAGCATTCCTTCTAAAAATTGGAATAAGACAGGGATGCCATCTTTCACCATTCTATTTAACATTGTTATTGAATCTTTAGCCAGAGCAATTAGATAGATGAGACAAATTAAAAGGATAGAGATAGGAAAAGAAGAACTCAAACTATCGCTATTTGCTGATGATATGATTGTATTCATAGAAGATCCCAAAAAATTTACCAGAAATCTTTAGAACTAGTAAATTAATTCATCAAAATAGCAGGATATAAACTTAACACCCACAAATCAAAGGCATTTCTGCATATCAGTGACAAATCCTCTGAAAGAGAAACTAGGAAAACTACCTGACTTACAATAGCCTCAAAAAAATAAATAAATAAATAAAACACTTAGAAATCAACTTAACAAAAGAGGTGAAAGACTTCTACAATGAAAAATAAGTAACCCAGAAGAAACAATTAAAGAAGACCATAGAAGATGGAAAGATTTCCCTTATTCTTGGATAGACAGAATTAATATTGTAAAAATGACCATACTACCAAAGGTGTTATACATATTTAATGCAATTCCAATCAAAATCCCAATGACATGCCTCATAGAAACAAAAAAAGCAGTCATGAAATTTATCTGGAAAAATAATATAACCAGAATAGCTAAAGCAATCTTTATCAAGAAGAGTGAAACAGATGGCATCACAATACCAGACTTAAACTATACTACAGAGCAATAGTATAAAAAATGGCATGGTATTGGCACCAAAATAGAATTGTAGACCAATTGCACAGAATAGAAGACACAGAGACAAGCTCATATAACTACAGTTATCTTACATTAGACAAAAATGCCAAAAACATATTTTGGAGAAAAGATATCCTCCTCAATGAATGGTGCTGTGAAAACTGGAAATCCATATGCAGCAAAATGAAATTAAACCCCTGTCACCATGCACAACACTCAACTCAAAGTGTATCAAGGACCTAGGAATTAAACCAGAGATCCTGTGCCTAACAGAAGAAAAGTAGGCCCAAATCTTCATCATGTCAGATTAGGCCCCACCTTCCTTAACAAGGCTCCTCTAGCACAAGAAATATAATGAAGAATAAATAAATGGGATGGATTCAAACTAAAAAGCTTCTCCTCAGCAAAAGAAATAAGCAGTGAAGTGAATAGGGAGTCTACACAATGGGAGCAAATTATTAGCACATGTACATCAGATAGAGCACTAATCTCTGGGATATATAAAGAACTCAAAAAACCTAACACACACACACACACAAAAAAAAAAAAAAAACAAAAAAACAAATAACCCAATCAATAAATGGGCTGAGGAACTGAAAAGACATTTTTCAGAAGATGATATACAATCAATCAAAAAATATATGAAAAAATGTTCAAAATCTCTAGCAATTAGATAAATGCAAATCAAAACTACTTAAAGATTTCATCTCACTCCAGTCAGAATGGCAGCTATCAAGAATACAAACAACAATAAATGTTGGCGAGGACGTGGGGGAAAATGGCAGACTCATACATTGCTTATGGAACTGCAAACTGGTGCAGCCAATATGGAAAGCAGTATGGAGATTCCTTGGAATGAAACCACCATTTGGCCCAGCTATCCCACTCCTCAGTTTATACCCAAAGGACTTAAAAAGAGCATACTACAGGGACACACCACATCAATGTTTATAGGAGCATGATTCATAATAGCTAACCTGTGGAACCAACTTAGATGCCCTTCAGTTGATGAATGGATGAAGAAAATGAGGTACATATGCACAATGGAATACTACTTAGCATTAGGAGAGAATAAAATCATGGCATTTGCAGTAAAATAGATGAAGTTAGAGAATATTACGTAAGTGAAGTGAGCCAATCCTAAAAATACAAATGCCAAATATTTTCTCTGATATGTGACTGCTGATCTATAATAGGGATTTGGGGGGAATATGGGAGAAATGGAGGAACTTTAGATAGGGCAAAGGGGAGGGAGAGGAAAGGAGGGTTCATGGAGGTAAGTATGACACTAGTATTGCTGTATGTATATACGTGGCCATATAACAAATGTGATCCTGCAACCTGTACACGTGGAAAAATGAGAAATTATACCTCATTTGAATCAAATATATGATATGTCAAGATCATTGTATTGTCATGAGCAACTAATAAAAAAAAGAATGACGGTGGAATGAGACGGACATCATTACCCTAAGTACATGTATGAAGACATGAATGGTGTGACTCTACTTTGTATACAACCAGAGACATGAAAAACTGTGTTCTATATGTGTACTATGAATTGAAATGCATTCGTCTATCATGTATAACAAATTAGAATGAATAAATAAATTTAAAATTATATATTTTTGTAAATGTCGGGGTGCATGAATAAAACTTATATCTGACATATATTTTGATATGAATTCAAATTTAGCATTGAAAATTAAAAAAAAATATTAAAATATTTTAAAAACGAGTGTATAAATTATGTGTAGACAACAGTGGAATGTCTTGCTGGAATTGCTCACTAACCTATAATCCTAGCTATTCTGTAAGTTGAGGCAGGAGAATTGCAGGTTCAAGGCCAGCCTCAGCAACTTAGTGAGAACTTACCTCAAAATAAAAAAAAAAAATTAAAAGAGTTGGATATGTAGCTAATGAGAACACTCTCCTGGTCTCAACTCCCAATATAAAAACAGAACAAAAACAAAAATAAATAAATAAATAAATAAATAAATAAATAAATAAATAAATGTCATCTATGTGTGAAGACTGTACCCATGGTCATCCTCTGCTCTGTGCACATGTGTGTGTTTATGTGTGTGTTGCAAGTTATCAAATTCAGGGAGTGTCAAATGTAGAACTTCCTACAACTCTTTTAAACATTTCTGGATAAATGATAATATCAGAAAACTTTTTGAGATAGGTCCATATAATGATGTATAATAATGAAACTGAAAATATGGATGATTTTTACTAAAACAATTTTGACTGAACAAGGAAGTCCCAGAAAACTTTCTACAATATAATACCCTTTAATAAGTGAAATGTAACTGTTGGTGAGACTATAAATTAGTAAAATTGCTATGGAAATCAGTATAGAGGCTCCTCAAAATACTAGGCATAGCACCACCATATAACCTAGCTATACCAGTTCTTAGTATTTACCCTGAAGAATTAAAGTCATCTTACTACAATGATACATGCAAACCCATGTTTATAGCAGCACATTTCACCATATCCAAACTATGGACCAGCCTATGTGTTCCATCAACAAAAAAATAGATAAAGAAAATGTGGTATATATACACAATGGAGTTTTAGTCCATTCATAAAGAAAAATGAAATTATGGTATTTGCAGGACATGGATGGAAAAAAAAATCCCATCATGTTAAGCAAAATTATTTAAACTCAGAAAGTCAAGTGTTGTAAGTTTTCTCTTATATGTGGAAGCTAAAGAGGAAAAAGAGAAACAAAAATAGGAATAAGTTTTCTAAAAATCAAAAGGAGATAAGTAAAGCACAGGATCAAAGGGTGGGAGACAGGGAGAGAGGGGGGAAATGTTGGGAACTAATACTGGCCAAATTATATTGTTATATGGTGTGCTCTCACAAATATATAACAATAAATCCCATAAATATGTACAACTATAATACACCAATTTAAAAATGTGGGGGAAAAAAGTGAAGTGTGAAATAAACAACACTAAATCATGTGACCAAGGAGGACAAGGCAATTTCTTCCCTCCCCTACAAATATCTCCTATTTACAATAGTTTAGCTGAGCCTGTACAAAACCCACCTTTTTAAACAAAGAAATACAGAAGCCTCGTGGCTATTATTGGCTCATGAAAATGATAAGTCCTCCCAGGCAATTACAGATCAATCTCTCCAATTGGATAGTGGGGAAGATCCATGATAGACCCCAATTATGTTCTCTTTGATATTGTTCCCTGTGCATTATTCTCCCTGGCTCTGCATTTCACATTCTGAAAGTTTTTCTCAACTGTTTACATACATGGCTATAGAAGAGAAGGATATTGAAGTATGTACCTCATCATGATTTATCTAGCTCTTACTGCATATAACTGTGTAAGAGTTTCTTGCCATATTATTATTATTAATTATAATTAGAACCACTTCACTTCTTATTTGCAGTGAGCTTTTCTCAACTTAACAGTGAGATACTAATTTGTTTATTTCTTCCAGACTGATCACATACCATTAATTATATCCAAATTTATTTTCCAGGCACATTTATCAAATTCTTTCTGAATGTATATTCTCCTGTTCTTGGCTTCTGTATCTCAAGTTAGCCAAGGCTGCCTGGAATCTGTCTGGCTTGGCTAAGAATATCATTTTGCTTTTTAAAGGGACTTTGTTTCTCAAAGGTTTTTTATTTTTATTTTTTAAAGCTTTTTAATTTTTCTGTTTCATATATAGAGACAGTCAGTTTTCCAATCAGTTGTGCCTCCCAACTTATCAAGTCTCTGAATTCTTTTCATTTCTCTGCAGGAAGAGCCAATTCTTTTCATCTCATTTTTTTAAAAAATTAATATCTAACTCACTATATTCAGTTGAAACTAGCTGAATATTTTATTTTCCAAACTCTCCTTTTAGAGTCATAGACTAGTAAATACTTGCTTCCTTAGGTATAGGGTACAATATCTACTGAGTATTCTGCATCTATTTAAATGAATCTTCATATAGTCATCCTATAATGCCTGTTTTCCTGTCAGTCGGCCACTGAATTACACAGTTTAACTTTGTTTTATGGTGTTAATTTTTATATTAATTATCATACGGCTAGCTGGTTTAACATATAAAATATAGCTATCTGGAGATAATAAAGTGATAGCTTATTTCTCACTAAAATGATGCCCAAAATGAGTGTTCCTGATACACAGATGCCTCTGTCCTGAGCACTAATTCTGGGAACTTGCCTCTTAACTAACTTGTGACTCTGCCCTCTTCAACATGTGGCTTTTACATTTACAAAACAAGGAGAAAGAGTTTCAAAATTAGCATTTAGAACTTCCTTTGGTCCAGATGTGGGAGTGCCATAACCAATTCTGCCATAGCCAATTGCATAGAACCATTCATGTGGCCACAGCTAGTGGAAAGGAACTGGAAATTGTGTAAGGAAATAGGTTTGATGAGGACTCTGATGGTCTTTAACAAACATTTTCACTGTAGATTTATTTTTATTATTTTTCCTAAGGAACTCCTTTCATTTTTGTATCCCCAGAGCTAGGAGTGTTCAGGGATACAAAAAACGTTTTGTGGAAGGTCAGTTGTCTTCAGTTCTTTGTAGTCAGGACAGGGGAATGGTAGGAACCACAACAGTTGTAGCATGGCATGTTCTAGACATGCAAGTTGGTGAGACACTTCTTAAAGATGAAAACTGTCCTTGTAACTATGAGTCACATCATCTCAGTTCACACACAATGGAAGAATTAGGTGAGAAATGCCCATAAGTAGTGTCATTTCTTTATAAAATGAAACGAAAATATTGAAAGACACACATATTATTTGTCCCATTGAGAACAGCTATTCCTATTAGAGAGAGGTGATATCTGATTGTGGTTTTGATGTGCAGCTATTCCTATTAGAGAGAGGTGATTTCTGATTGTGGTTTTGATGTACATTTCTCTGATATTTAGCGATATCCATCTGTATGTCTTCCATTTAGAAATGTCTAATTATTAGAATGAAGAGACAACTTACATCATTGAAAAAATATTTCAAAGTATGATTCTGACAAGAGTTGATATCAAGAGTATATTAGGAAATCAAAAAATTCAATAGTATCTGTTGGAGTCTGTAAACAATGTTGGAGTCTGTAAACAAGTCAAAATAACACCTGGCATTTTGCCAGGGGAATGTTAGAGTTCGTAAACAAGTCTGGATGGTGCCTGGCAAAATGCCAGAGGGAGTGGTTTGAGAAGTAACAAAAGCTAGCCATTAAGTGTGGAGATTCCTTATTGGTTGACTGATGTATCTAGTTTATGCTAATTAGATAAGCTGTGTGGAATGTATAAATACTGCTCCTGTCCTGCAATAAACGGCTCCTACTCCTGCTGTATCAATCTACACAAGTTGTTCGTCACCCCCCCAGCTATTTTGCTGCAGCCGGACTGTGGCAAGTATCTTTTTTTATCACACCAAATTTACCAGAATATAAAGTCTTGATATTGCAGATCACTTTCTATATTCCCATGACAAGATGTTCTCTATAGATGCTGTAAATATGTATATTATTATATTACATAATATATACTTATATAGTATATATATTATATATATACAAAGTATTTACTAGTTTATAGCCCTATATAATATATTTTTATATAATATCATATATGAAATTATTTTTCATGGTAATTATTATAATGATTATATGTATTTATTTATTTAAGAAACATTTTAGAAGAGTATGTCTATAGTATTTGTTTTATTGACCTGATTTGGTTTGTACCTCATTCAAGTATTCATCCACTGGGTCTTTTATGCCTGTTTCCAATAACTGTCACTTTCTCTGTAGTTCAATTTATTTCTTTCAATATTATTTTTTGAATTTCAAATTTGTTAGTAATCAGTTATATATGTCAGGATATCATTTTATGAGTTTATTATTTGTGATTTTTCAAAATTTTATATTCATATCAGAAATGTTTTCCATTTTCCATAAATTGTTTCACTTTATCTCTGACAATCCTAACTCTGACTTTCATCATTCTTTTGCATCTCTTATCATTTTCCTATTACCTTTTCCTTATTTTGAATTCTACATTGCTGCTTGACATGTTTTATGGGCACAACTTTCTTTCATGTTTCATTGCTCCTAGAAGAAGCATTACCCTGATCTCTCTTGTCCTTTTTCATGAAGTAAATTTGTAAAGTATTTTATGTAATTTCTTTGTGTTCTTCACTTTTTATGAGACATTCATTTCTCTGAATTTTTAGAAGGAAACTTGATTCAGGTAACTTTTCTAAATCCACAGAGCTTTTTCTTCTATTATTGTTTATTTGTTTGTATAGTTTTGAAAGATATGGTAGTTTTTTTTTTCCTTTTTTTTTTGGGGGGGGGGTACTTTATGGCCTTTGCTTCCTCTCTGTTTTTATCAAAATTTCTTTGTCTCACATTTATTTCTTGTTTCTTATGTCTTACTCCATTTTAATTCCATTCCAAGGAATTTCTCTGCAATGAGACCCTTGGTAAGAAGCTACTGGCTGGCAGCTACTAGGTCACTGCAAGGAAAATGCAGACAGTTTATAAGTAAAATGATTGGGTTATGAGAACCTTAACCTAATCAGTGCATTGATCCACTGATAGATTACCTAGGCAGTAACTGCAGGCAGTTCGGGTGTAGCTGAAGAAGGTAGGTCACTGGAGGCATGACTTTGGGGCCTATATTTTGTCCCCAGTGAGCAGAGCTCTCTTTACTATTTTCACCACGTCCTGAACAGCTTTCCTCCATCACACCTTGGGCCAAGAGCTATGGAGTTGGCCATCTATGGACTGGGAACTCTGAATCCTTGATTCACATAAGTGTTTCCTCCTCTGATTGTTTTTGTCAGAACTTTTGGTCACAGTGGTGAAAATTTGACTAAACCAATGCTAATAAAAATTATTACCTGTGTACTTATTGAATTAAATCAGAGGCACTGGATATCTGGGCATATCAAACCCAAATATGAGAACCCAGAGCTGTGAGCTTATCAAACACATTAGACCAATGACTAATGCAAACTCTCACCTGAAACACCTAAAGATGAGAAACTTAAGATGATGGTATGGAAGCACATACTGACCTTTAATCTTGTCAAACCACCAGTTGGAAGTATCTCACGTCTAAGATCAACATGTGAGGAACTCTAAACTCTGTTCCCATGGCTTAAGCCTCAGCTTGATTTCCCTGGACAGAGTGCACATCAAAACAGTCTTCCATACACCCTCACCTTGAACAGGTTCTGTGCATAAAACAACTTCTGTAGGCCAAGTGGTACTTAATCTGACTGCCTGGGGTGATGTTTGCATCTCTATCAGCTTTCTGCCTTTGCTTTCAGATTTGCCAATATTAACCCTGTGGCCACTGTTAACCTTTATTAGCAATTCTATAACCTCTATAAAGTTGTGTAAAGTGTGATGTGTGGCTTCAGTATTGTAGATAGTAGTTAAGATTGGAATGAACAAAAGAACTTGTGATTGCTACAGTGATGACAATGAGTGAACCATGAGCACTCGGTGAATTAAAGCTGATGAAGTTAATACGGTTTATGAATTTATTGCTATTTGATAAATTCTGACATTGTGAAAAGCTGTTTATGTCAATGAACTAATCCATAACAATTCACTCATAACTAATCCATAACTAATTCACTCATAACAATTATCTTTTAGGGTAACACATAAATGTGTATGTTTCTTTGTTCCTCTCAGCTACAATATAACAATTTATTGCATTCTTAGAATTCATTTTTGTTGTTGTTGTTCTTTTATCCTCAGTCCCTTGGAATTTTTTTAAGTTGAAATATTTATTATCTTTTCTATATTTATAGAATATATAATATTAAAGTAGATTTCACAAGAGGGCAAATAATAGATCATTACTTTACACAAAATATTTTGGCATTTTGATGATAGCCTAAAAACTGACTGTATAAAAATGTAGTGTGTCTATGATGCAGCTTTATTTCAGTTCAATTTTTACACATTTTATTTGTAAATTCATTACTTATTTTGACTTTTGAGAAGGTCATGTATCCTCTTTTATAATGGGAATATTTAAATGCTTTTTTGTATTTTCCACAGTATTTTCTTAAGAACGATTTATTATTATTATTTTTTATTGGTTGTTCAAAATATTACAGAGCTCATGACATATCGTCTTTCATATATTTGACTCAAGTGGGTTATGAACTCCCATTTTTACCCCAAATACAAATTGCAGAATCACATCGGTTACACATTCACATTTTTCCATAATGGCATATTAGTGACTGTTGTATTCTGCTACCTTTCCTATCCCCTACTATCCCCCCTCCCCTCCCCTCCCATCTTCCTTCTCTACCTCATCTGCTGTTGTTCAATTTTCTCCCTTGCCCCCCCCCCTTTCCCCTCACAACCTCTTATATGTAATTTTGTGTAACATTGAGGGTCTCCTACCATTTCCATATGATTTCCCTTCTCTCTCCCTTTCTCTCCCCCCACTCATCTCTGTTTAATGTTAATCTTTTCCTCATGCTCTTCCTCCCTGTTCTGTTCTTAGTTGCTCTCTTTATATCAAGGAAGACATTTGGCATTTGTTTTTTAAGGATTGGCTAGCTTCGCTTAGCATAATCTGCTCTAATGCCATCCATTTCCCTGCAAATTCTATGATTTTGTCATTTTTAGTGCTGAGTAATACTCCATTGTGTATAAATGCCACATTTTTTTTATCCATTCATCTATTGAAGGGCATCTAGGTTGGTTCCACAGTCTAGCTATTGTGAATTGTGCTGCTATGATCATTGATGTGGCAGTATCCCTATAGTATGCTCTTTTAAGATCCTCAGGGAATAGACCGAGAAGGGTGATAGCTGGGTCAAATGGTGGATCCATTCCCAGCTTTCCCAGGAATCTCCATACTGCTTTCCAAATTGGCCTCACCAATTTGCAGTCCCACCAGCAATGTACAAGTGTACCCTTTTCCCCACATCCTTGCCAGCAATTATTGTTGTTTGACTTCATAATGGCTGCCAATCTTATGGAGTAAGATGGTATCTTAGGGTGACCTTGATTTGCATTTCTCTGACTGCTAGAGATGGTGAGCATTTTTTCATGTACTTGTTGATTGATTGTATGTCCTCCTCTGAGAAGTTTCTGTTGAGGTCCTTGGCCCACTTTTTGATTGGGTTATTTGTTTTCTTATTGTTTAATTTTTTGAGTTCTTTGTATATTCTGGATATTAAGGCTCTATCTGAAGTGTGAGGGGTAAAAATTTGTTCCCAGGATGTAGGCTCTCTATTTACCTCTCTTACTGTTTCTCTTGCTGAGAAAAAACTTTTTAGTTTAAGTAAGTCCCATTTGTTTATTCTTGTTATTAACTCTTGGGCTATGGGCGTCCTATTAAGGAATTTGGAGCCCGACCCCACCATATGTAGATCGTAGCCAACTTTTTCTTCTATCAGACACAGTGTCTTTGATTTGATATCAAGCTCTTTGATCCATTTTGAGTTAACATTTGTACATGGCGAGAGAAAGGGATTCAGTTTCATTTTGTTGCATATGGATTTCCAGTTTTCCCAGCACCATTTGTTGAAGATGCTATCCTTCCTCCATTGCATGCTTTTAGCCCCTTTATCAAATATAAGAAAGTTGTAATTTTGTGGATTGGTCTCTGTGTCCTCTATTCTGTACCATTGGTCCACCTGCCTGTTTTGGTACCAGTACCATGCTGTTTTTGTTACTATTACTCTGTAGTACAGTTTGAACTCTGGTATCGCTATACCTCCAGATTCACACTTCCTGCTTAGAATTGCTTTTGCTATTCTGGGTCTTTTGTTTTTCCATATGAATTTCATGATTGCTTTATCAATTTCTACAGGAAATGCCATTGGTATTTTGGTTGGCATCGCATTAAACCTGTAGAGAACTTTGGGTAATATCGCCATTTTGATGATGTTAGTTCTGCCTATCCATGAACAAGGTACATTTTTCCATCTTCTAAGATCTTCTTCTATCTCTCTCTTTAGGGTTCTGTAGTTTTCATTGCATAAATCTTTCACCTCTTTTGTTAGGTTGATTCCCAAGTATCTTATTTTCTTTGAGGATATTGTGAATGGAGTGGTTTTCCTCATTTCCATTTCAGAAGTTTTGTTGCTGATATACAGGAATGCCTTTGATTTATGTGTGTTGATTTTATATCCTGCCACTTTACTGAATTCACTTATTAACTCTAGCAGTTTCTTTGTAGACCCTTTTGGGTCTGTTAAGTTTATTATCATGTCACCTGCAAATAGTGATAATTTAAGTTATTCTTTTCCTATTTTTATGCCTTTAATTTCTTTTGTCTATCTAATTGCTCTGGCTAGTATTTCAAGAACTAAATTGAATAGAAGTAGTAAGAGAGGGCATCCTGTCTTGTTCGAGATTTTAGAGGGAATGCCTTCAGTTTTTCTCCATTTAGGATGATGCTAGCCTGAGGTTTACCATATATAGCTTTTACAATGTTGAGGTAAGTTCCTGTTATCCCTAGTTTTTCTAGTGTTTTGATCATAAAGGGATGCTGTACTTTGTCAAATGCTTTTTCTGCGTCTATCGAGATGATCATATGGTTCTTATCTTTAAGTCTATTGATGTGGTGAATAGCATTTATTGATTTCTGTATATTGAACCATCCTTGCATCCCAGGGATGAATCCTACTTGATCATGGTGCACAATTTTTTTGATATGCTTTTGTATTCGATTCGCCAGGATTTTATTGAGAATTTTTGCATCCAAGTTCATTAGAGATATTGGTCTGTAGTTTTCTTTCTTTGAAGTGTCTTTGTCTGGTTTCGGGATCAGGGTGATGTTGGCCTCATAGAATGAATTTGGAAGAGCTCCTTCTTTTTCTATTTCTTGAAATAGCTTGAAAAGTATTGGTATTAATTCTTCTTTGAAGGTTTTGTAAAACTCCGCTGTATACCCATCCAGTCCAGGGCTTTTCTTGGTTGGTAGTCTTTTGATGGCTTCTTCTATTTCTTCGTTTGTTATTGGTCTGTTTAAATTGTGTGTGTCTTCCTGACTCAATCTGGGCAGATCGTATGACTTAAGAAATTTATCGATATCTTCCCTATGTTCTAATTTATTGGAATATAGTGTTTCAAAATACTTTCTAATTATCTTCTGTATTCTGTAGTGTCTGTTGTGATATTGCCTTTTTCATCCCGTATGTTAGTAATTTGAGTTCTCTCTCTTCTTCTCTTTGTTAGCATGGCTAAGGGCCTGTCGATCTTATTTATTTTTTCAAAGAACCAACTTGTAGTTTTATCAGTTTTTTCAATGTTTTTTTTTTGTCTCAATTTCGTTGATTTCTGCTCTGATTTTAATTATTTCTTGTCTTCTACTACATTTGCTATTGTTTTGCTCTTCCTTTTCTAGGGTTTTGAGGTGTAGTGTGAGTTCATTTATTTGTTGTTTTTTTTCTTTTTTTGAGGAAAGAACTCCAGGAAATGAATTTCCCTCTTAAAACTGCTTTCATTGTGTCCCATAGATTCTGGTATATTGTGTCTGTATTGTCATTTATCTCTAAGAATTTTTTTTATCTCCTCCTTTATGTCTTCTGTAACCCATTGATCATTCAGTAACATATTGTTCATTTTCCAGGTGATGCAGGATTTTTCCTTCTTCTTTTATCATTGATTTCCAGTTTCATTCCATTATGATCAGATAAGATGCATGGTATTATCTCCACACCTTTATATTTACCAAGAGTTGCCCTATGACATAGTATATGGTCTATCTTTGAGTAGGATCCATGAGCTGCTGAGAAGAACGTGTATCCACTTGATGATGGTTGATATATTGTATATATGTCGGTTAAGTCTAGGTTATTGATTGTCCTCTTGAGTTCTATAGTTTCTTTATTCAGCTTTTGTCTAGAGGATCTGTCTAATGGCGAGAGCAGTGTGTTGAAGTCACCCATAATTTTTGTGTTGTGGTCTATTTGATTCTTGAACTTGAGGAGAGTTTGTTTTATGAACGTTGCAGCACCATTGTTTGGTGCATACAAATTGATAATTGTTATGTCTTGTTGGTGGATGGTTCCTTTTAACCGTATATAGTGTCCTTCTTTATCCCTTTTGATTAACTTAGGTTTGAAGTTGATTTTATTCGATATGAGTATGGCCACTCCTGCTTGCTTCCGAGGGCCATGTGAGTGGTATGATTTTTCCCAATCTTTCACCTTCAGCCTGTGTATGTCTTTTCCTATCATATGAATCTCCTGAAGGCAGCGTATTGTTGGATTTGTTTTTTTTTGATCCAGGTTACTAGCCTATGTCTCTTGATTGGTGAATTTAGGCCATTAACATTTAAGGTTACAATTGAAATATGGTATGTACTTCCAGTCATGTTTATTTATTTATTTATTTTAGTTTGGCTAGTTTTTACTCTTTGGTTATTTTCCTCCCCCTTTACTGAGATACTTCACACTGTTAGTTTTGGGCGCTATTTTTCAATTCCTCTTCTTGTAGTATTTTGCTCAAAATGCTTTGCAGTGCTGGTTTTCTGGCTGCGAATTCTTTTAGCTTTTGTTTATGGTGAAATATTTTAATTTCATTGTCAAATCTGAAGCTTAATTTTGCTGGATACAGTATTCTTGGTTGGAATCCATTATTTTTCAGCGTTTGAAATACATTGTTCCAGGATCTTCTTGCTTTCAAAGTCTCTGATGAAAAATCATTTGTTAACCTAATTGGTTTACCCCTGAATGTAATCTGCCTCCTTTCTCTCGTAGCTTTTAATATTCTCTTCTTGTTCTGTATGTTGGCTATCTTCATAATTATATGTCTTGGAGTTGGTCTATTATGGTTTTGAATGTTTGGGGTCCTGTAGGCTTCCAGGATTTGGCAATCCATTCCATCTTTCATCTCTGGGAAGTTTTCTAGAATTATTTCATTTAATAGATTGTCCATTCCTTTGGTTTGAACCTCTATGCCTTCTTCTGTCCCGATGACTCTCAAATTTGTTTTTTTTATGAAATCCCATATCTCTTGAATAGATTGCTCATGAGATTTAAGCATCTTTTCTGTGTTGACTATATTCTTTTCAAGTTGATAAACTTTGTCTTCATTATCTGATGTTCTGACTTCTACTTGATCTAGTCTATTTGTAATATTCTCGTTTGAGTTTTTAATTTGGTTTATAGTTTCCTGCATTTCTAGGATTACTGTTTGATTTTTTTAAAGATCTTTATCTCCTGGTAAAGCTCTTTCTTTGCCATTTGAATTTGTTTGTTTAATTCATTTACAAAATATACTTTAATTGCTTAGACTTGCTGTCTCATGTCTTCTCTAATATTCCTTTCCATCTGAGTTAGGTATGCCTTGAGTTCTTTCCCTATCCATGTTTCTGATGTTTCTAGGTCCTCCTGTAGATTTAAGTTGTCCTGCATTGTTTGTAATCCTTTTTTCCCTTGTTTTCTCATGTTGTTCACGTTATTTTCCACCTCTGTTTGATTGCTGTGTTACTGCTCTCTCCTATAAATTTGTTTTGGTTTTGTATATCTCTGTTGTCTCTCCTTTGTGGTGGTAGACTATGCCTGCTAAAGTGGATTCCGCTGGGAAGGAGTTCTGACGGCCGAACTCCGGTGACGTCACCTCTCTGCTATGGCGGGCCCCAGGCTCCTTTGCCGGGATGTCCGAAGGGAGGTGTGGGACTGGTCTGTCTCTGGTTGGTTTCAGCTCCTGGTTAGCTACTTCATGAAGGCCTGGCTATAGATCTCTTCCTAGAGTCTCTGCGCTGTACCTGCTGGGCCGCACCTCGGGGTCTAGCTGTGCGGTCGCCAGCGTGCGGGCGGTCTCTAGCCGCCCAGTCACACCGGCAGCAGGCGGGTGATCAGTCACCGCCCGGGCGGGCGGTCTCCAGCTGCCCAGTCATGAGGGACTGGCCTCTCGTCCCCTGGCTTCTCCTGCTAGACCTGGTTTCTCCTGCTAGCCCGGCCTTCCCCTGTGTGATGCCTCTCAGTAGTTCAAACTGTCCTCTGGGCCTGCAGTTTGCTGGGTGTGGAGGGTGGCTATTGGGAACCCCGGCACCCTATTGTTTTGATTTTTTCCGCTTGCCCCTCCCCCAGCGCTGGCTAGACAGGTTTCATTTTTGCCGCTGATGGGAGGGGGGGTTGAAGGCCAGGTGTCTCTACCTTTCCCCATGTCTCTATGCAGGCTCTTTCTGATAATCCCTCCCCTGGAAAGCCTGGGAGAGATTTTATGCGAATTCCCCGCTGTATGGGAGATGGTCTGAGTAACACACACCTGTTTTATTGTTGCAATCTGTAGGAGAGTGGTGGTGGCGACGTCAGCTCTCCAAGATGGTGGCCGCTGGCTTTCTTGGTGGACTTTCCGTTGTGGGAGATAGAACTGGACTGCTTCCTTCCCCATCTCAAATCCTGAACTCAGCCCGAAGCTCAGTGAGGGCACAGCTGGCAGGATTCCACAGAATATGTAGCACTGTTTCTCTCTGCTTGCTGGTCGCTTCTCGGCGGCGCCCCGCCATCTGTAGCCACGGGGCGGGCCGCGTGATGGGCGGCGGATCAGTCAGCCTGGAACTCTGGTCGCACAATGCACTCTATTCACGGCCATCTTGGAGTCTTTTTAGTCCCTTGGAATTTGAAATTGAAGTAACATTACTTTTCAGCAATTTCAATCCACTGTTGCATCATAAGTTTTTCTTTTTAACAAGTAACATTGCCTTGTGTTATGAAAATGTGTGTGTGTGTGTGTGTGTGTGTGTGTGATTTGAGATTCTTTTGGAAATAATTCATAAGTTTACTGAAGCATACAATGCCCAAATTAGAAGGACTATTAGAAAGTCCATTTTCTTACCACAAAAATTAACTCTTTACATAAAGAGCTAAGAGTCCTTAGCAGAGGTCACATTGTTTGGATCTCTCTGAAACTTTTACAGAGGCCATATTGATCTTTCATTAATGAGCAAGGAAATATTGCAAATCACAAACTTTGATCATGAATTCTTCATTACTATTTGGGGAGTACAACCTTCTTTATATTGTAGATCTGATGTTTTGTAGCAATAATATTTTTGACAAGTAGTATACTGTCTAACCTGTGGCTTCATAACCTGTAAAATGGGGATAATAACACATAGTTGAATACAATTTTAAAGATTAAAGACACAAGCCTGACACAGAGTAGATGTGTGTCATGATGGTGCTGTTCCTCCCAGACAGCACAACTGTCTTGAAGAGCTAACTTAAGGTCACAGGCTCATTTCCCATCTTTTGTTCATACCCTGGAACTCAGTGGCTTTTTGCCAATTATCTTGTTTTTGTTAGAAAACAACAAATATATTCTGATTTTCTAATTCCATGCAATGTGTTGTATGTTCTTAGAAATCTGGAAATCTAAATGTTTATCTCTCCCAGCTCTCCCTGATATGATAGAAGACAAATGATGTAGCCCTACATGAACAAATGATGGAACCATGAACTCTTTTTATTCAATCTGTAAATGTGCATCAGAGTATAATGATATTGAAATCACTGTAAATTAAAGAAAATGTGGGGGTTATTGGAAGGTCTGAAGCTTTGTGGCAGTATCCTAGAAAAACAGATGAAATCATTCAGACAACATAATGTAAAGTTCTCTGAAGTGCCTTGGTTGATGGGCAACTGAGGGCCAATAACGTCATTTAGTACATCCAGTGGCATGTCATTTGGAGAGGATGGATGGTGGTCAGTAAACATGCTTGCTGTGAAGAGGACACATTAATTATTAATAAAATTTGTTTTCACTATGCCTTTCCATGACTGTTGGGTCAGATTCACTAGTCTAACTTGGGGTAGGAACCATTTTTCTTTTTGTTTGCTGGTTTCAATTTTTTATATTTATTTTTCAAATGTATATACATCTTGGGGTACATTATTATAATTTACGAGCATAAAAAGTGTACTGATACATTGAGTCCTGAGGCCCCAATATGGGACACTTATAGAAACTTAAATTAAGCAATAAAATAAATAGACCATTTACAGTAAACTTTGATGTAAGTATTATGTTTTGAGAGTTCTATTCTTTTGAGAAAATTAATAGGTGAATTATTAGAAGGGTTGAAAATATGAATGTATACTTCATATACACATGTGAAAATGTATAAATGACTTATAAGCTCTAGGTTATGATTTCTACCTATTTTGATGTATCTGTGCCTATTTTGTTGAAATATTCACAGAATTATAAACTTGGGACTTAATGAGTTAATCAAATCAATTTTAATTATTTCCATATCTTCACTATGAAGCATTTTAATGTGTTGGGAATTTCATAGTTTATTTCTAGTAATTTTGAAATAAATATTTCATAGATAGTTTTGCTCAAGAATTATCATTCTAAAGAATACCAGGGGTGATTCTTCCCCATTTTGGCTTCTTGTATTGAATTTCTTCCAATGCTCCTTTCCCCTACCATTCTCCATCTCTAATATTCACTATCCATCCATTCTCCCAAAGTTTGACTTATTGTTCATCATATTTGATTAGACAAAGGGGAATGGAGGGAAGAGAGAAGGAATGGTGAAAGCAAAGATTGAATAAATTAGACATTACAATTCTATTGCATATGTGTTTGCATGACCAATGTAATTCTATATCATGTACAATCAGAAGAATGAGGAGTTATACTTCATACATGTATAATATGTCAAAATATATTCTATTATCATGTATAACTAATAAGAACAGATAAAAGCATATATAGAAATAAATAGATAGGTTAGAACATATGATACTTGTATTTCAATGTATGGTTTGTTTCTCTTAGCAAAATGTTCTCTAGTTCCATCTATTCATGTTTTTTTTTTTTCTGTTCGTTTGATGTGGGTGTGTGTGTATGTATGAATAACATAATATAATGTTGCATAATTTTCTTATAGAAGTTTATCATTATTTAATTCTTTTTTTCTTGTTGTGGAAACTTCTTAATTTCTTCTCTCACTATGAGTCTGTTGTACACATAGGGAATTTGAAGTACACAGAACTGAAAAGTTCAGTGTGAGCATAAAGCTTGAGATGTACATTTATGAAATGTGGGTCCTTTTTGCTCTGATGGTTTTAGAATTACTTATCCTTTGATATCAGTATCTTCTTTGGAAGATTTAAAAATACACCTAACAAACATTTTCAAGTTTCCATTAAGAGTTACTGATGCTTCAGTAATTTACCTGGTGTAAGAAAAACAATAATCCAACTAATCACTCTCAAATCATAATCTGCAAGAATATAGAGAAGTTATGTAAATAATATTTAGGAGACAAATACATTGCTCACTAAAAGTATCTTTCACGACTCCCAAGTTAATACACGTAAATATTCTATTTTTTATATATTTATATTTTTTTCTTTTTTTTTTTAAAGAGAGAGAGGGAGAGAGAGAGAATTTTTTAATATTTATTTTTCAGTTCTCAGCGGACACAACATCTTTGTTTGTATGTGGTGCTGAGGATCGAACCTGGGCCGCACGCATGCCAGGCGAGCGCGCTATTGCTTGAGCCATATCCCCAGCCTAATATTCTATTCTTTTTAGCTTTGGTTAGTATTCTGTTATTTGGAATTGTGAGATTTTATTTTATTTTTCTTGATAAATATTTAGATTACTTTCCATCCTTATGCTATTATAAACAATGCTGCAAAGTATTTCTTTTTATATACCTTCTTGTTTTAAGATGTGAATGTTATTTCAGCAATATAAATGATTGGAATTGCTAGTTGATACTGTGTGCACATTTTAGTGTTAGGTGACTGGGATAATTTGCCCTTCACCATTACTCTATGCTTTAAACTCCTATCTACAATGTAGTCCCTGTACTTACAACAATATTTGATGTTATTATTAAAAATAAGGGCTGGGCACAGTGGCACATACCTGTAGATCCAGCTAACCAGGAGATAGAGAAAAGAGGATTATTTAAGCTCAATAGCTTGAGGCCAGCCTGGATACAAAGTTGTATCCCTCACCTCTAGATAGATAGATAGATAGATAGATAAAGTTTATCAGTCTTGTGATTAATATGTTATAAGCTTATTGTTTTTAATTAATTGATTGGTTCATAAGCATCACATTTTCTAGGTCACTAGAGAAATTTCAATTCTTTTAAGAAATTATTGACCGTCTTTCCTCTGTAAATTGTTTGTCTATATTATATGAAATGTGCAATTTTATCTATTTATTTTTTCTTCTAGATTTTAGGCACTTTTATATAGTTCAAATATTAGGGTTTTATCTAAAGAACAACATGTCAATACTTTTTACAATTTTTCTTACTTTATTTTTTATATTGATAAAGTACACTTTGATTTTTGTTACATGGAAGAAAGATAGTTCAATTTTGATAAATTTGTAACTTTTTCTTCAATATTTTTGCTCAATTTTAAAGGACTTTAACCCAATATTTAAAAATCAATTATACTCCATTTTCTTTAAATATTATAAGGCTTAATTTTCATGCACTTGATGCATCTGGACTACAAATAAATATACGAGTGTGTCTGTATATATGAGTGTAAAAACCAATATATGAGTGTATCTATATATATGAGTGAACATATGAACAAATTACCTAACTTTTGTTCTAAAATAGTTAGTTGTTTAAATATATTTGCTCGAACTGTCTATGCCCCCCACTGATTTAAGATGTGACACCAATTGAAATTAAAACAGCATATATTCATGAATTTTTTTGGGGGGGATTCTTTTTCTTAGATATTTTTGTTCATATTTACATTAAAAACACACTAACCTAATTACCATGTCTTTGTAATATGCCTTTGCAAACTATTGGGCTGGTAGCTCCATGTTTTCAACTTTTTTAAAATTTACTTTTACTTGGGCATTTTCTCTTACATATGCATCTTTAAAAATCTTTTTGAATCTTATGCACCATTCAGTTGGATTTTTTATTGGTATCACATTAATTTGGAAAAATTTGCTAATGCTATATTATTAAGTTGTCATATTAAAAATCATGGTAAATAACCTACATTTGCAAAGATGTTTTTAAGCCTTTCAACAAATTTAATAATATTGATCAAATTAAAATAAAAGAATATTTGGATGATTCAGATTTGTGATTAGGTTTGGGATATCACACCTTAACCCATTGAATATGTATGCCTTTTTCTGATAAGTTCAATATGAATAATGAATAATCCTTTTAACATCATTGGAAAGAAATGACATTAATGTATATAAAGCTCTTATTCTAAATTGAAAGTATTAACTACTGAGAAAGAATACAGACTCGGCCTCTGACTCATGCTGCTGTTGGTCTGGGTGGCAGTAGGGTTGGGCCACAGACAAACATCATACTGTGACATAATGTAAGGTCTCACTACAAGGAAAAGTAAGACTAGAAAAATCACAGAATGTAGATGGCAGGTGACTGAAAAGGTTTCTTAGAGAAGATGATGACCAAGCAGTCAGGGACATAAAAGAATGAGAATTTTTAAAGTAAACAAATGAAATTGAGAGATTGTGTACCTAGCTCCAAATCACTTAGTTTGTAAAAGACAAATCTACAAATATGTGACTTGCTTTCTGTGTCATATTTATATATTGTTGGACATTTAGTTTGATTCCAAATCCTGGACATTGTGAATATGTGGTAACTATGTAAACCGCAATGGTATTCAGCCATAAAAAGGAGAAAATTCTGTCATTTACAACAATATAGATGGACCTGGGGGTCATGATGATAAGTAAAATAGGTCAGGTACAGAAAGATAAATCCTGCCCAATCTCACACATATATGGAATCTAGAATAATTGATCTCATATTGGTAGAAGGTAGAACAGTGGTTACCAGAGCCTGAAGAGAGGGAAGAAGAGAAGGATAAAGGGTGACAACAAGTATAATATACAGTTAGATAAGAATGAGGAATTCTGAGGTGGTTATGCACAGAGGATGTCTATAGCTGACAGTAATATACTATCCATTCCAAAATAGCTAAAAAAAGAGGAATTTGACTATTATCACCTCAAAGGAATGATAATGCTTTAGGTGTATATTCGCTGATTACCCTGATTTGATCACTGAAGAATGTATACAGGATTAAAACATCACCTTGTACCATGTAATCATGTACATTGTTTCCATTGTTGAAAAAAAGCCATGCCAATTTTGCGAGACCTTGTACTTTCATTACATTTGTAAACGTTGTGGTTTGCAATTTAAGTGAAATAAATCGTCAATGATGGTGTTTGCAATTTCATTTATGCTCTCATGCCCTCCTTTTGTTAGGTTAGTAAAAGTAAAATTGTATGTTCCTAAATATTTGAAAGCTTTAAAGTAGGTCAGATAAACCTTAAAAAGAATCACACATTGACATGGCCTGATCTTAGGAAAGAAATTAATTTAATATAAGAACAAGACATTTATAGATACAGAAGAAGAAAAAAATTCACTTACCACTAGACCCAACACATCGTTCATTAAGGAGAAATAGGGAAGTAGAAGAAATTTAACAATACTGACAATCAGGGTTTCAATGGAAAAGAAAAAAAATCCCCAACACCTATGATAAGACATGTTCAGAGAGCGTTAATTAACAGTGCTTAGAAAAGGTCTTTTTTCGTGTTTAACACCAAAATGGTTGATGAGAACTCCAAATGGCAGCAATGTGATTCCACGTCCAAATAGGAACAGGGCAGGCTGTCCTGAGGGCTTAGTTCAGAGCTTAATCAAAGAAGACTGGTCCATTCAGATGCAGAGTCCTCTTACTTTGTGAGAATATTGATTATAGCACATGGAAGAAATGGAAAGGAATACTGTCTATAGTTCTTTCTATCATCTCTTCCCAATGCAACTGTCCCCAGACTCTTGAAGCCAACACATCTTTATTCGACTTGCTTCTGTCAAGGCTAAATGCATTCTCTTGCTATATGGAAGAAAATAAGTATCCATTTAGACAGAAATTGGCTCATTCACAGCACAGCATTTGGAAAACTAGCTATAGTCAATAAATCCAAGATTCTTTTCCCCAAAACTGTGCTTCTCTTTGTTAATCAAACTCCTCCGATAAGTTCAGTTTATGCAATGAACACTGGCTAAATACTTGATGACCTGTTTCTCATGAAATATTAAAGACACTGAAGGGAAGATGGAAAATTAAATAATATGTTATTTTTTCTCCTGAGTATTTCATACATAATTATAATACTTGATTAGCTAGAAATTATTTGTTTCCTTTGACTTTTATAGGTGTAATGAAATTATTAAGACATGATGAACCAAAGAAATTATTCAGAACCATATAGTCAACTTTTGACACACACCATTATAGATCTAAAAACTTGTGCTATGAAATTTAGAACTTTTAGAAAGGAGAAATGCTTAATGTTGTATGACAGTATGAAGATACTGAAGTTATTGATATAGGAGTTTAGTATTTTTTATTTGGGATAAATCCTTTAAGGGAATCTTCCAGACAAAATTCCAAGAACTGTGAAACTCAGTATTAGGTCTCTGTTCCACAGAATTGAGGAGAGAAAGAAAAACTTATCTGAGAGCTATAGTAATTGCAAATGATTTCTAAGCTTAAATGAATAATCAGTATTTACAGAGTTGTACTATAAAAAATATAACTATTTTGCAATTTAATTTATTTTAAGATGTGATCTTTTTTAAGATAGAAACTCACTTTTATAGATTATTTTGGAGTGATATATGCCAAATATCTTAAGAAAAAGGCATACCACAGAAATGATGTATTTTAGATTTAAAAATATAAAAATGCAAAATAATTTGACTATAATAAATAAAGACACTAGAAAACAATGGAGTCATTTGACTCTTAATAACATAAGCAACTGGAAACAGAAACCAAGAATTCTGAATAATTTCTGTGAGTTTTCTTAGACTAAGAAATCAACCTTGTTAGTAGAGATGATTATCAGGTCTCTTTATGTGACAAAGAACAGTAAAAGCTCATTAGCAAGGACAGATTTTGAAAGCCTATCTAAGTTTCTTAAATAAGGAATAACTTACCACCCAATCATATTTTTTATATTGTAGCTTGTTTGGAATATAATAGGTAAATCTCAAATTTCTTCAGGCAAACGATTATTACTGGTGCCTTTAATCTTAAATAGGAAGGTTACCAATATATGTCACAGCTTGAATCCACAATGAAGGCTTTAGCAAGTATATGTCAGTGTGGCTTTATATTTGGGGCTTGGTGGAAAATTAATCTTTGTATTTCTGCTCAAGGTGTATTACCATGTGCAACATGCCTTTTCCTTTAATATTGGTCATGTCAGTTTCACGTGCCCTGGAACTGATTACATCTGGTTTTTAGATGTCCATTACAATTTCCCAAGAGAAATGTACAAATTCCTTATAGCCTAAACTGTAAGTCATATGTTTCCAATGTCTTCCATTGTGTGCAGAAAACCAAATCAATACTTATGAAAGATATGTTAAGAGAGAGAAAAGTGTGATTTTTATTTAGAAAATTACACCAATTTTATGCATATTTTCTATAACTACATTCACACCCTCAAAAGGGATTATATTAAAGAACTTGAAGAAACCTTAATATTTATAGATTATTCAGAATTAGTTGAGTCCTAACTAACAGATTTAAGGCAGATTTAAGTAGCTTGAATGAGTACAGTAGCTAAATACAGAGACTGAGTAAATGCATTTTAATCTTGTGTCTGTAGCATACTTTCATATGTATGGTTCATACAAACTTTTAAAATATGTGAAGTCTTCTTTAACAAAACAATTATCTCTATGAGGTAAGTGATTAAGGAGAAGAACTAGTTAAGGTGTTTACCACTTATTTTTAGATACTATGTATCATTAGTTTATATTCCCTGATACTATAAAAATTCAATTGCACTCTTGTTTACACCAAATACAAGGATTAAAGCTTTTTTTAAAATAATTCATTCTATCTACAACATACATAAAATTAACTTGTATAAGTTAAACAATAAAAAACAAAACAAAACAATAACAACAACAACAACAACAAAAAACTATGTATAGCTCTCCTCACTCAATTTCATGGTAGGATGTTTCCAAGTAGTTTTACAACTCAAGTAGCTATTGTTTTTACCTGATACAAATTTAAAGATGAGTTTTGTTTTCATATTATTCTATCATTATTAAATTTATTCAGACACCTTTTGAATCCATAAAGTCACAAGTTTTCAGATATTTCTTTTTATTTTATCATCTTTCACAAAAAAATAATCTTTATGGTGATTATGTTAACTGTAAGAAAATTGGTAATTTCGTTAATGAGTTATTGTGGTGCTTGGCCAAACTCATATTATGGACCAAAAGCAAAATTTCACATTGAAATTTTCACATTTCACATTGAAAGTTTTGAAAAATTCTAGAGTGATATTGATATATTTTAATACATGGAATTAAAAAGGTAAAATATTATGAAAGTGCTAAAAATTTTTAGTTTAACTTATGACTTTAAGGAATTTGGAGCCCGACACCCACAATATGTAGATCAGAGACAACATTTTCTTCTATCAGACGCAGAGTCTCTGTTTTGATATCAAGCTCCTTGATCCATTTTGAGTTAACTTTTGTGCATGGCGAGAGAAAGGGATTCAGATTCATTTTGTTGCATATGCATTTCCACTTTTCCCAGCACCGTTTGTTGAAGATACTATCCTTTCTCCATTGCATGCTTTTAGCCCCTTTGTCAAATATAAGATAATTGTAATTTTGTGGATTGGTCTCTGTGTCTTCTATTCTGTACCGTTGGTCCACCTGCCTGTTTTGGTACCAGTAGCATGCTGTTTTTGTTACTACTGCTCTGTAGTATAGTTTGAAGTCTGGTATCGCTATACCGCCTGAATCACTCTTCCAGCTTAGAATTGCTTTTGCTATTCTGGGTCTTTTATTTTTCCATATGAATTTCATGATTGCTTTATCTATTTCTACAAGAAATGCCATTGGGATTTTGATTGGCATTGTATTAAACCTATAGAGAACTTTTGGTAATATAGCCATTTTGATGATGTTAGTTCTGCCTATCCATGAACAGGGTATATTTTTCCATCTTCTAAGATCTTCTTCTATTTCTCTCTTTAGGGTTCTGTAGTTTTCATTATATAAATCTTTATCTCTTTTTTTAGGTTAATTCCCAAGTATTTTATTTTTATTTTTTGAGGATATTGTGAATGGGGTGGTTTTCCTCATTTCTATTTCAGAAGATTTGTCACTGATATACAGGAATGCCTTTGATTTATGCATGTTGATTTTATATCCTGTCACTTTGCTGAATTCATTTATTAGCTCTAGTAGTTTCTTTGTAGACCCTTTTGGGTCTGTTAAATATATTATCATGTCATCTGCAAATAGTGATAATTTAAGTTCTTCTTTTCCTATCTTTATGCCTTTAATTTCTTTTGTCTGTCTAATTGCTCTGGCCAGTATTTCAAGAATTATATTGAATAGAAGTGGTGAGAGAGGGCATCCCTGTCTTGTTCCAGATTTTAGAGGGAATGCCTTCAATTTTTCTCCATTCAGAATGATGCTAGCCTGAGGTTTAGCATAGATTGCTTTTACAATGTTGAGGTAAGTTCTTGTTATCCCTAGTTTTTCTAGTGTTTTGAACATAAAGGGATGCTGTACTTTGTCGAATGCTTTTTCTGCGTCTATCTAAATGATCATATGGTTCTTATCTTTAAGTCTATTGATGTGGTGAATAACATTTATTGATTTCCGTATATTGAACCAGCCTTGCATCTCAGGGATGAAATGGGAGTTCATAACCCACTTGAATCAAATGTATGAAATATGATATGTCAAGAGCTTTGTAATGTTTTGAACAACCAATAATAAAAAGACAAAAAACCTTATGACTTTAAAATTTATTTCAAATATGAAAACTAACAAATACTCTGACTTCTTTTATTTCTTGGGTAAGTTTCTTTCTTTTTAGGTTGTTTGGATCTGGAATGTCCCCAAAAACCACATGTGTTGAAGACTATATCCCAAATGTACCCATGTTCAAAGGTAGGGCTTTTGGGAAGTGATTTTGTCATGAAGATTCTGATTTCTGAGTAAATTGACAATGTGAAATTGCCCCTTTCATCTGTGATCTGATTGCCTTCATTGAGTGAAAGCATGTGCATATAACCAGGATGCCACTGAGGGAAGGACACCAGCTCTGGTATCTAAGAACCTCTTTGGCCTATTTGACCACTGACTGCCAAGTGTGTGTGGTCTCCAGCAGTAGTTATACCACTCATGGTCCTGGAAACACACTTTACAAATGGCCAGAAATTTACTAATGAATTTACCAATTAATTTTATGGATAAATAATTTGAATTGGCTACTGAGAGAATATAGAGTTTGTAGGCAGATGGGAGATAATTAGAGAAAGTAGGTCATTGGCTCATTCCTTTGGAGTGTAGGGGTTCTGATAGTTTCATGACGGTGGCATGCTTGGTGACTAGGAAGTTTCTGTGCAAGACACAGAATGCCTGGCTGCTGGGAAAACTTCTGTGCACAGACATAGGATGCCTGGTTACTGTAGCAGTATTCTTCAGGAGGAGGCTGTATGTTAATCTTATCAGCTTAGACCTTGATCTCTGGCACAGGGCTCCCAAGAATAAAGGAACTCTTGTTAGACAACCATAATGTTTCACTGAGCCTAAACCTCCCCCACATAATAGTAATTTTATACAATGGACTTTGTTGATACCTACACAAAGCCCCTAACTTTGCACATTGCAACTTAGTAAGTAACTGAGGAATAAGTTGCATAATGTTGCTAAGTCTGTAACCTACCCAGTAATACAATGAACAATAGGAACTAATGATGCCAATGACATAAAATAATCTATTGATATAAATAAAGCTTGACAGCTCAGCCCTTCTGCACTTCTGCCATCTTTCCTGCCTCTACATCTTGTCTCTGTGTCTTCTTTTTATTTTCCTTACACTGGAAAATATATCTTGTCCCTGGCTCCTCTCTTCACTTCCTGGCTGCCATGAGCTGAGCAACTTTTCTCTGCCACCTTCTTCCACCATAGTGTTCTGTATCACCAAAAGCAATGGAACCAGTTGACCATGGGTCAAAACCTCTGAAACTGTGAGCCTAGATACTATTTCCTTCTTTATTTTGTTTGTGCCAAATATTTTAATCAAAGTTAAAAAAAAAAAAAACAGATTAAGATAGTTTCAAAAAAATTCCCATAAATACACTGTAAGAAAAGTGAACACATCTAGTCAAAGAAAATAGCATAAACATGTTTATGACCATAGTGATTATAGGCAAAACATCATATCCAATTTATTAAAAAAAAAATGTAGATACTGAATAGTACTTAAATAAATTCATGAAGGTAGTCTGCTCAAAGAAGAACTGCATCTATGTTGCTAAATAAGTATGTCAAATCACTTAAATGTCCAATTGAGTTAATATTTTTCATTGTCATTAGTTCATTCCAAAATTTCTTAGATTCTTATTATATACTAAACACTCAACTGAATATTTCATTGTATCAATGAAAAAAGTAGAAAGGTCTTTCTTCCCATGGATACTAAATTCTAGAAGAAAATATATAAAAAAAATAAAACTAATAATTAGAGTATCTGTTCCAGTTGTTAAGGAGAAAATCCTTGAATAGAATAAATGAGAGAGAAAAAATAAGTGATTAACTCCAAGAGATAATAGAAGGAACAGGAGTATATATCAAAGAGAATCTATTCCCAATAATTGTGTAAGCTTTGATTTCAATGGGGAGGAAAAAACACTTAAGATTTTGAATAAAGAAGAAACAGCATGGATGATTTGTATTTTAACAAACTAGATCTAGATGTTGTTCCTAAAATGGATTGATGAAAGATATAGGTGGAAGCTAAGAAACTAGCAGATAGGTGATTATTAGAAACCAGGAATTTGTGTAGGTAATGGTGGTTTAGACCATTCAGGAGCAGTGGAAGGAATTAAAGGTCATTGTAGTCTATATATGCTTTTTTTTTCTAATTTTTTTATTAGTTATTCAAAACATTACATAGCTCTTGACATATCACATTTCATACATTTGATTCAAGTGGGTTATGAACTCCCATTTTTTCCCCCGTATACAGATTGCAGAATCACATCGGTTACACATCCACGTTTTTACATACTGCCATACTATTGTCTGTTGTATTCTGCTGTCTTTCCTATCCTCTACTATCCCCCTCCCCTCCCCTCCCCTCCCATCTTCTCTCTCTACCCCATCTACTGTACTTCATTTCTCTCCCTTGTTTCCCGCCCTTTCCCTTCACCTCCTCTTATATGTAATTTAAATGCCAAATGTCATCTATATATGCTTTGAATGTAAAATTGACAGAACTTATTTGTGGTTTGAAGTTGGAGTATAAGAGAAAGAAGAGAGAAGATCCTTTTGACTTGGCCATAAATTTAGTTTCCATTAATTAATTTGCAGAATAATGTAGGAATAGAAGATTGAGGGGGTAAATAGCAGGATCTCATTTTTAGAGAAACTTAGTAGACATATTGAGTAGAAATCCAGACATAAGCATGGATATCCATCGAAATGCATGAAATGGAGATATAAATGTGGATGCATTAACATTTAGATTTCACATAAAATATTAAGATCATGAAGGGTAGAGTGTATTAGAAGAGGAAACTTATATAAAGATCAAGTCATGAATTCCTATATTTAATGATAAGTAATGGAGCAGAGATGTGGTTAGGTACACTGCGGTGATGGAGAGAGGACAAGTATGTTATGCTATCTTTGTAGCAAAGGTGGAGTCAAGAATTGTTGGCTGGTGGGACTAGGATATTACAGTATCTTGGAAATCATGTGAAGAAAGTTAACCAAAGGAGAAAAGAACGATGGATAGTTTCAACTACAGCTGCGAGAAGAGATAAGCACTACATGTAGCAGCATAGAAATTATGAATAACTTGACAGAAAATATTTTGGTGATATTCTGAACACTACTGCTGGATATTAAGTAAAAGATGCACAAGCAAGACTGAAGAGCACAGTTTTATTAGTCAGGCTTCTCTAGAAGAACAGAATTAACATGAAGTGTTACTATGAAGGGAATTTATTAGATTGGCTTATATGACCATAATTTGGATTAGTTCACAATGGCCATCTGCAGTCTGAAGAGCTGGAGGAACTAGTAGCTGCTCAGTCCAAGAGGCTGAAGCCTCAGAACAAGAGTGACCAACAATGTTATCCTAGTCCAAGACTGAAGGGTTCTGGAAACTCCCTACAGAATCACTTGTTCGAAGACTGAAGGAGCTAGAGTCTGATATCTTCAGGTGATCTCTGCAGCAACCAAGAACCCATTCAAGAAGCATGAAGCTTGCATCTGCTAATTCCTTGATATTCCAACTTTCATTCCATCCTACTGGACCATGCTGCCTCTTAATCTTTGGCATCTCTTAATACAATCAAGTTGACAATTCAAAGTAACCATTATAGTACTCATGCTCATGTTCTTGAAGAAACTATGCTAAAGGTAAAGGAGAGAACCAGTAACTGCTGGAAAGAGTGAGATAAAGACAGGGTTATTTTTAAAATATGAAAGCAATAAAAACATGTTTTCTATGCTTATCAACATTGCTATTATTTTGATTTATATAAATAAAATGGCCTTGATTTATTTGTTACCTGTTTAACAATCCCCATGATTAGTTGTGGCAATGATAAATTATGTCTGACCCCTTGTTCATTTTAGCATTTACATCAAATCATTTACACTTCATCAGGCCTCTTGAATTTCAGCTTCCCAAGATATATGCTACTGAAATTTTAATTAACAATTAAAATTTTGCATACTAAAAATAAAAGAGGTTTTTATGAGGAATAGGCGTTAAACATTAATATGAATCTGCCAGTTGGATACAAGTACAGAGCTTGCGTTTCCTCAAGTGTTATAATCAAATATTCTTCTTCTAAAATAATCTGGTGAGGTTGCTTTTAAAGAGTCATGCACATATATTCACATAAAATCGGGCATGACTGGGCATAATGGAAGAAATTAATGAAAGGAAATTTAAGATAGGAATCAGAGGGAGAAAGATTTTAATGAGAACTGGTGAATGGTGCAATGATCTCATGAAAGAAATTTAGGAGACCCATATTTTATAAGTATTTGCAGACTATGCAAGAAGGAAAAGGTTTGGGTGGGTAAGCCTTGCTTCTGTCCTAGGAAGCAGAGCATGCTTATTTGATATGTGGATTTATATAATTTGCCATTCAAAATGCCCATGTTTTGCATGTTACAAGGTGATAAAATTATCTGCGGGTACTTTCTATATTCTAAGTACAAGAAGTGTACTTTCCTGATTGTTTCATTATCTATTTTTAACAAGTTAAACCACATTGGATTCCTATTGTCAAAGGTTAAAAAGTTACATATTCACATGTCTTATTTAACCTCAGGCATTGACTGATCTCTTTAGGAACATCTTCACCTCCTTCCTGCCTTCAAGAAATCTGCTAAGTGGCATAGAAGGTCAATGTCAATAAATCTGGATCTGCAGGCTGAATAGACCCTTGAATTCTTTTGTCTTGCTTCAGGTGTCTTTCTAACCTCTGTTGGGTCTCACTGGAGACACTAGAATAGTCCTGCCTCACACCCCTTCATGTTGGCATCTCATCTCATTAAGATCTCTGTCTTTACTGTAGGGGAGGCTAGTCCACTGTCTTTCTCTTATCAGATGTCAAATGCTCTGTCTCAACAACAAAAAAAATAACAGTCAGTTTTTAAGAAGATATTTTAAATCCACAATGTCAATTTAAAAAAAAAAAATACTGTAGGACTTAACCCCAGAATACGTTTTTCATTCCTCCTACAATAATGTGGCTGTCATCTATTGCTTTATATTACCCTTTTAAACATACACATGCATATATATATATATATATATATATATATATATATATATATATATATGTGTGTGTGTGTGTGTGTGTGTGTGTGTGTGTGTGTGTGTAGCGCCTATTTGAGGTGCAGTAGTTTTCAAGTGTTAGTTCATCTTTAAATGGACTTTCATTCTTCATTATGCTTTAATTTGTTCAGAAGGATGTGTTTCTCTTTCACAGTTTTTTAAAAATTACCTTCTTGCCTCTCATTACTTCCTTTCTCTTCCCTCATTTTTAAAGACAATACTGAACTTTTTGAAAGAGAACCCTCCATTTCTCTGTTCATTCTTTAGTAATGACTTTGGTAACATATTTGAGTACATCATTTTCCAAACTGTTTTGGTAGATTTAAAACCCTAATTTGCTGATAGCTTTTTGACTAAGAGGCAAAGTGATTCCGATATTAACTTTTTTTTGTTTGTTTTGTTTTCTATTTTTTGTACCAGATATTGAACCCAGGGTTGCTTTACCATTGAGCTCCATCTCCATTTCTTTCAATTTTTTTAGTTGGACAGGGTCTCACTATGCTGTTGAGGGTCTGCCTAAATTTCCAAGTTTAGCCTCAAACTTGCAATACTCCTGCCTCAGCCTCCTAAATTGCTGAGTTTACAGGTATGTGTCTTCATGCCTGGTTTAGCATTAACTCATATATTCAGTAAGAGGGAATTTCTTCATCCTCATTATTTTAATCCCTGACTAAGCATCTGCTATGCCCTGTGCAGGTCTTTGCCACTTTTTGAACCTACAAAGAAAGATAAGATTCAATCCCTATTTGGCAGAAACTTGTATTCACTGGACAGGGTGGTGGATATTTGGAAGTATAATAGAGGTCATGGAAGAAGACTCTTCTGAAAAAGTGCTTCTATCAAAGAATCAGAGTAATGTAGAATCTGTAGTAAAAATTCCAGTTAGACCTGGTTAGTCTTCAGAAACCCTATGAGGATAGGCCGATTTTAATTAATAGGCAATCAATACAAAGATTATTTCCAGCTAGTTGGACATTTTTAAAATAAATTTAGTATTCTAATACTGAGCCAAATCATTGTCTCATAAACACATTTCTATAGAACCTTATGCGTGACTGATTAACTTCCACCAAATACCTTGCTTTTTTATCATCTCTACTCTGGGAAGAGAAAGTTACAAATCATCTGTATAATTATCATAGTCCAAAATTCTAACACTACATATGCTCTAGTTTTCTCACCTCATCCTTAGCTTGTCTCCGTTCTTCTCCAAGGATTTAGTGATATTCAAAAAGAATTCTCTGCTCATTACCTTAGGTTAAAGGTGAACCTATGACCCTGGACAAGCCATTTCACTTCTCCAAGTATTGGATACTTTGTCTGTGATCTAAAAATATTAATAATCATCTCTGATTATTGGTAAAGGGATTCAATACAGTAACAGAGTTGAAGCATTTTTACCAAGTGATGGGGTCTTTTATGGGATCCCAATCTAATTTCCTATTTGTGAGACAGGATTGGAACTGTAATTCTGCATACTTAAAAGATGTACTGAAGAATGAATATGTCTATATCATAAGGAATTCTTTATTTACTTCCCTTTGCAATAATTACAGACTCACAATAATAATAATACAAAAAAGTCCAGTTTGCTCTTACCCAGCTTCTACCATGGTGACCTTTGTCTAACTACACTTCAGTATGGAAAGCAGTAATGTTGATGTAGTTCCATTAATTTCACTACAAACATGAATTCCATTTTCACCACTCTTTAAGTGAACACATCTCTATGTGTATATACATGCATGTGAACTCCTATAGTTCTGTGCAATTCTTTCAATGTTTAGTTTTGTGTACCCATCAGTAAAATCAAGAAACAGAACTAGTCCATCACGAGACAGGAACTTCCTCCTTGTACCTAACCCTTTATGCCTGCTCTCTCTCTCTCCTCCAACATTTCCTTGTCCCCTGGTACACACTGATATTGTCTTCATTTCCATAGTTTTACCATTTGGAGAGAATTTTTCCTCCTTTTAGTTTACATTCATTCTGTAATATTCTCTCTCCTTTACCATCAGAGTACTTTTAAATGGAATCTGATAAATATGAAAACAGCTAATATGTTTATAATATTCTGAATAGTTGTAAATCATTTTGGGGGCTGCGGGAAGCTGCTGCTCAGTTTAAAGCCACCAGGGGTAATATTACTCAGTTCCATCTTGTAAGCGAGATGATTTTTCATTTTTTAGAAAGCCACTTGCTCCCTGTACTCATTTTCTATTGCTTTATAATAAGTTGCTACTAACTTAGGGCCCTAAAACAACAAATATTTATCTCATAATCCCCCATTGGTCAAAGTCCAGGCAATGTAGTTCACTTGGTTTCTTTGTTAGGATCTCACAAAGTGAAAATTCAGATATGGGGCATCCTACACTCTTACCTGGAGACTCCAGTGCAGCAGAGGAAGGGTTGTGGAACTTCAAGATTGGTTTAGGATGAATTTCCTTCCAGGCAGATGTGACCTGAGTTCTTACTTCCTTCTCCTGGGCTCTTGGCTAGTCCTGTCACTATTTTGTAAATGCCATCAACATCTTTTTACTCCTGCCCCCTCCATGTTCAAAGCTAGAAATGGTGCATGCAATCCTCTTTCCTTTTTGAATATCTTTGGTCTTCTTTTCCTACTTTTAAGTACCCTTGTGTTTAAATTAGTACCCCAAGATAACCTCTTTTTACTAGCTAATATACCATATTCATGAAAGTAATACCAGGTGATGAGGAAGACAGAAGCTAATAATCTGATTCCCATACCTCAATTTCACATTGTCTGCTGATGGTGTTTCTGTGTGTGTTTGTGCACGCACACATGAACTCACTCACACACACACACACACACACACACATACACACTGAGGAAATATTATTTGGTTCAAAACAAGTTTTAAATTTTAATCCATAGATCCATAATTCTAACTTTCTAGTTCAGACTTAAAAGCAGAAGTCTAACAGAAGTTTGATTTGTTTGTATTCTGTAATGGAATTTTTGTGTTCTTATATTGTACAATAAGAATGATCAGAAAGTTTGGTTGGTTTATATTCTGTAATGGAATTTTTGTGTTCTTACATTGTACACTAAGATGGGTTTTGTGTACTCTTACTTTTTTTTTCTTAACAGTTTTGAAATTTTGCTAGCCTATATGAGATACACATAGGGAGAAATAGGCACTTTTACTGATAATGGTTCCAACCGAATTCTCTCCTGATCTTTGAAAATATTGTTGATCTCATTCTCCTTAATGTTTTGTTGCCATAAATGATAGTATGCTTAAAATTAGATTGTAGCTCTACTGAGATTTTAAAATAAAATATGCTTTTCAGAAAAAAAACATGAGATTAAATAGGTTACATCTTTTTTTTTGTTGTAGTAGAATTGAATACTGAAGAGGTAAAATCCTCTTTCACACATACAGGTTAGCAAGGAGCTTGTGTCTTAATTAAGCTTCTAGTCTTACAGTAGGAAAGTCTAAATATTTAATGGACAAGAAAGATTCCTTTGAAATGTCATTTCTTAAGCAGTGAAGGGTCCACAGGTAAACAGGGCTGCATATTAGTGCAACCAAATATTTGAGAATATCTACCAGAAATGGCGTTCCAGCAGATATTATAAATGGGCCATTATTTACTACAAGCAGGTAATTTTTCTAAGGCAAATACTTTTAAGAAATATATTATATTGTTCCTGATGGCAATATTTTCAGAATAACACATCCCAGGGAAATATAATTCACACAGGCTCTCTCCACAATTGTGAGCGACCCTGTAGAAAACTTCTCTGTGGGTGGAAGCCAAAATTACATTTTCTGGAGTTAAATGGAAACATTCTTCTCTCTGATCAAATTTTAATGAAGCAATTCAGAGAAACCATCATCTTACTTCAAAAATTGTTTTTACTGAAAATATAATAAATTCCTGCCTTCAGGCACAATCAGATCTTCGCCATTCAGCTCTTCTCTGCTGTTGAGTCAAATTGACGAAGACTTGCCTCTGATATTGGCCATGATTCCAAGGCCAATGTAATGTTCACTGGGTACTGATTAAAGTGCCATTCATATGTTCTTTTTAAATCAATATAATAATGTAAATTTTAAAATGTAGACAGAATGTTTTTATTACCTTAACTATTTGCCTCCTGGAATTTCTAATGTGTATTTTCTACTTATTATTTCAGCCACAATGTAAGTCTCCAACTCACTGGTAATCTGGCTGGAACTGCAGAGCTTAAAGCCTTAGGTAGTTCAGAAATCAACTGGGCTGAGTTATTTATTGTGCAGATGAAGAATGTGGGCCAGAGGGGGCCTCCAATGAACCTCTGCTGGCTGGAAGGCCACCAGGGACAGGAAGCACGGACACAGTCAGCATCAAGTGTTTTCGAGAATCTTGCTGCTTTACTTCTTACAAAAACAATTTATTTTAGCAGTATGATTTGACTGTTGAATAATGCACTTTCATTATAAATGAGAAAAGCTAAAGGACAAAGTCACAGAATACAGAAAAATAAAGGAAATAAAACAAAAATAATCTAAATTACTATTTCTGAAATAATCATTTTTCACATTTGATGACTCTTATTTCAGTATGTTGCTATATATCCATTAGCTCTGTTCTCTTTATCAAAAGTAGAAATTGCATTTCAAATCTACTTTGTGTTTTTTACTTCTTTAATATTAAAGCTATATCTGTTATTTCTCTACTATTTCTCATTTCTACCCTGTCTATGCTGGCCATAATGGTTTTGGCATTATTTTGTTCCAGGTATATTAAATGTAACACTTTTTGTATTGCACTCTGATCATCAGTATCCTTCTCTTTCATCCTGTATCTCCCCAGGTATTCACCCTCAAATAGGAATATAGGTCACATAGGCCATTACTGAATGAGTTGTACTCAATTCCATGTTTTTTGGTTTCCTACTTTGTCCAGGAAAGGAGTCCCAATTTCTCTTATTTATGAACCTTCTCAGATTTGGTCTAACAATTAAGTAGATATTCAGTTGCCTTTAGAAATCTCAAATTTACTTGCAGGGTAATCTGTAGTTTGGAGTTTTAGACATATAATTATTTGAGAATTTTTATTTCATATACTTTCTTTTTTATAGACATTTCAAGAGACAAAATAAAAATACACATGCTTCTAATTAACCATTTTTGTACAGAAATCACAAAGATATTTTCTTAAGGCTTCTCCCCCCCACCCCCAGGATAAATCAAATGAATTAGAATCTGTGGTGCTGGGTTTGTGTACTTAACAGGTTTTCCTTCATTATGCTTCAGTTACCACGAATCCCAAATTGTATTGACTTGTTTAAGAAAAGTGCTTTCTTTATTTTTTATTTAACATTTTCATAATAGTTGGGCTTTATTTTGAAACTGAGGTTAATGGAACTGCCTCTCTCTGGAGCTTATTATTATGGTGGCACAAGGTATCATGAGATTGTCTTCAAACTTCTGTTTGCAAGTGGAATGTGACTTTTAAATAATAATTTATGAACCCAAAGAAAGTCACATGGCCACAACTGATGGAAATAGCTGAGGGAGCCATTATCCTGCCTTAGGAGGGGAGCAACCATTTGAGGTTATCTATGCAATCTAAAGTTGTCCATTTTCCTAATCACAGACATTCCCCTTTACATGCAAATTTTACTCACTGACACTTGTCATGGCAGGGGAAACAAAAATATCATTCAATCACAGGGTCATGCTCAATGTACAGAGTCTCATATTTCTGGTCAGACATATTCCAATTGAAAGAATGCTTCCCATTATATTTTCCAAGTCATTCTGCATAGAGTGGTGAAGTGAGGAGGGTCTTATTATAATCACGAAACCCACTGTAAAGATAAGAGAATTAAGTCATATGGAAACACTGACCCACATAATTCATGAAATGCTAATATGCAGATGTTGAGAGGCGACAAGATGAGGGTCATGTGTCTTGGTTAAGCCTCTGTTCACTTCAGTGGTCACTTACCAGCCATTGTACTTCATGGCTAATAGCTCTGTCCTCTGTGAGGACCTTCTTTTCCTGTCATCCTTCTTCATCACATCTAAAGAGGGCATCAGATGACAGGCGATGCATATACTTCTCAGACTTCTCTTCCATAAGAAAATTGACAACCTAACAGTGAAGTTATGTCTTGAACTGCTATTGCATTTTAAATCCATAATTAGAGTTAATTGGAAAAATTAAATCTAGCAAAACAAGGTCAGCCTTCTTTGTGCTCTATTCCTTCCAGTTAGCTCTGTGTGACATTGTGCTACCACTTGTTCTTTTTTAAAATAATTAATATAATTTTATTTTTTTACATAAATGGAGCACAACATTTCATTTTTCTGACTGTACATGATGTAGAGTCACACCATTTGTGCAATCATACCCATACATAGGGGTAATAATGTCAATCTCATTCCACCATCTTCTACCCCACCCCCACACACCCTCTTCTCCTCTCTCTCCCTCTGCTCAATCCAAAGTTTCTCCATTCTTCCCTCCATCTGCCATTATGGATCAGAATCCACTTATGAGAGAAAACATTTGGACTTCAGTTTTTTGGGACTGGCTTACTTCATTTAGCATGATATTCTCCAACTCCATCCATCTATCTGTAAGTGCCATAATTTCATTCTTCTTTAAGGCTGAGACATAATCCACTGTGTATATATACCACAGTTTTTAAAAATTAATTAATTTATTTATTCTAATTAGGTATTTATGACAGCAGAACGCATTTTGATTCATTGTACACAATTGCAGCACAACTTTTCATTTATCTGGTTGTACACAATAGAGCATCACAAAATATGTGCAGTCATACATACACCTAGGGTAATGATGTCCATCTCATTCCACCATCTTTCCTGCACCCATGACCCCTCCACTCCTGTCCCTCCCCTTGGGCAATAAAAATTCCTCCATTTTTCCCATGCCTTCCATTATGGATCAGCATCCACTTATGAGAGAGAACATCTCCCTTTGGATTTTTGGGATTGACTTACTTCACGTAGCATGATATTCTCCAACTCCATCCATTTACCTGAAAATGCCATAATTTTATTAATATTTAATGCTGAGTAATATTTCATTGTATATATATACCACAGTTTTGTTTATCCATTTATCTAATGAAGAGCATCTAGGTTGCTTCTACAGTTTAGCTATTGGGAATTGAACTGCTATGAACATTTATGTGGCAGTGTTACTGTAGTATGCTAATTTTAAGTCCTTTGGATATAGATCAAGGAGTAGGACAGCTGGGTAAAATGGTGGTTCCATTCAAAGTTTTCTAAGGAATCACCATACTGCTTTCCAGATTGGTTGCAACAATTTGCAGTTCTACCAGTAATGTATCCTCGTCAGCACTTATTGTTGTATGTATTCTTGATACTGCCATTCTGACCGGAGTAAGATGAAATCTTAGAGTAGTTTTGATTTGTATTTCTCTAATTACTAGAGATGTTGAGCATGTTTTCATATATTTGTTGATAAGTTGTATATCTTCTTCTGAGAAGTATCTGTTCAACTCCTTAGCCAATTTATAGATTGGGTTGTTTATTTGTTTTTTTTTTATTTTGGCTTTAAGTTTTTTGAGTTCTTTATATATACCAGAGATTAGTGCTCTACTTGATGTGTGTGTGGCAAAAATTTGTTTCCAAAATGTAGGCTCTCTCTTTACCACATTGATGATTGATTGTTTCTTTTTGCTGAGAAGAAGCTTTTTAGTTTGAGTCCATCCCATTTATTAATTATAATTATTGTAGATGGAAAGAGTACCTCAATTTTATTTATTTATTTTCATATCGTACTGGGGAGCAAACCCAGAACATCACACTTGCAAGGCAGGTGTTCTGCCACTAAGCCACAATCTCAGCCCCATTTATTAATTCTTGATTTTATTTCTTGTGCTTTAGGAATTTTCTAAAGGAAGTTGGGGCCTAATACAACGTGATGAAGATTTGGGACTACTTTTTCTTTCTTTTTTTTTTCAGAATCTCTATCTCTTTATCAAAGTAATCTTTTTCTTTTCCTATATTTGTTCACATAGCTCTTTATTGAAGGGATCTTTTGTTTCCTGTGTTTGCTTTCTTATATCATCCTTTAGTTTGCAGAACATTTTAATCATGTACATCCTGAGCTCCTTCTCTGAAATTTCCTCTAATGTTCTGGCTATGGATTCTAATAGTATAGTATCTTGGCTTGTGTGGGGTATTTTCCTCCCTTGTTTTCTCATGTTATTCATGCGTCTTTCTTTCTAGCAGTCCAGACCTGAGGTATTACAGTTTCTACCCTATAGACTTATAGTGGCCCTGAAGATTTCCAATACCACTCCTTTAAGGGGGAGATCAAAATTAACAAGTCTCAATGCAAACAATATGCAACTTTAAACAAAATAGCTCCTATTAAAATATTTACAGTTTTGTCTCAATAGACAAAGATGATGTGTTCAATTTATCTACAATATAAACAGTAGGTTTGTGACAGGGTGTACAGTTTCTAATTGTAGACAAAGAGAGAACCAGGGGGTTTAGGATGACATGTTAAGGTGGTAGAAAGTAAGGATATAGAGGAATTAGATCTTAGAAAGTGTGTATGAGGAATCAAAAAAAGTTGGCTGGTAGCAGGAGAAAAGAGAAAAAGAGATTCTAATGAGATGATAAGTGGGAAGAAAATAGAGAGAGTACAAAAAATACAAACAAAAATATTAATAAGAAAATGAAAATTGTAACAATAAAAGATAAAAGAATACACAATAAAACTGTAATATACTATTCAGACATCCCAGTCCTCAGTAGCTGAATGCATGGAAAGTACTTAGTTTCACAAATGTTGGGGATGTAAGGGTGGAGAGAGGTGGGGAGGGAGAGAGAGAGAAGAAAGAAAGAGTGAAAGAAATAATCTTGAAGAAAAATCGCAGGATTGATTATTTCTGTTGGAGTTCAGTGTCTTTCCTGCTTCCCTTCTTATCCAGTAGGTGGGGCTATCTGTTTTTTTCCCTCTCAGGAGGAGGAAGGTTTTTAGGATGGGAGAGTTGGTCTTGGAGGCAGAACTCCTGGAAATGGGGTATAGCACTTGCTGTCCCCCCGTTGGAATACTGTAGCTAAGGACCTCGGGGACTCACTCATGTGATGTGATGTGGGCACCTGGTCTTAGCCACCTTAGAATGCCTGTAGACCCCCAAATTCCTGGTCTCTAATTTAGTCTCTAAACTATATCTCTCATTCCCCTTTCCCTTTCTACTTCCCAATCAGGAAATTCTCTCTTTGGGGGTCCTACTGGCTGAGGTCTGGGGCCTGTGTGCTTATTGTGGAGATCTGTTCTACATCATGCAGATCAGAATCAGCCTTCAAGAGCTATGTGCCTGCCAGCACTGTGTGGGATTAGTGGCTGTGGGGGAGGGTGGTTAGAGGACTATAGGTACCTGATATTGTTTCTAGGCCCCAGTTGGTGTCCCAAGATGGGAGTTACCCCAACTAAAGATAGCAATGGTGGCAGTGGAGGTAATCCAAGATGGTAACAAAGGTGTCCCAAGATAGAGGAGACAACTTTCAGAGATAGGGCAGTCAGTGAGGGCCTTGTGGAGATGTTATGTGGCATGCTCAGAGATGCAGATCTGTTGTATGCAGTGCTGTGGTGAGCGACTATCTCCAGACCCTATCCAGTTTTCCCAGGTGAAGGCTACCACGTGGAGGGGACTATGGCAGTAGTAGCAGTGTCCCAAGATGGAGGCAGCCAGGGGAGTCTTGCATTAGTTGATTGGGAGGCCAGCATTGGTTGATGAGGGGAGACCAGATATTCTTTCCAGATGCTTCTGACTCCAGGTTTAGTAAAGGCACATGGAACTTATCAGGATTCTATTATGAGAGCCAGATGTTAATTTTTTTTTTCTCTGAATTGTAATTTATTCATAATTAAATCAATTCAGATAGTTTAATAAAGATCATGATTACAATATACATGATATATTCTATGTAAAATGTCAAGTTTTAATAAAGTTTTAATGATAGTGTGTTGCTTGCTGGCCCTCCTATTTCCTATCCAACTTTATATGAGGATTATTTGCATCTTCTACACCTTCATGTCCAGAATCTGTGTTCCTTTAAATTATCACTTAATTACGTGCCAAGAGTTCCCCTCCAATGGTTGTATTTCTTGAGAAATAGTATTAATGCAATCTACAGCTTCCAAGTATGTCAATAATTTCCCCAATTTTTCAGAAAAAGTCTCAGACTAATTGAGTACATTAAACGGTTTTTAGCACACTGCTAGTGATAACCAATTAGTTTTTCATGATATGACATGAGTTGTCTTCTCTCCAGACTATAATGATTTCTTATGCATGCTGGACCTGGCCTTGAAGAAAGAATTATGTACTTCACTTTTTCTGTTGTTAGAGTGTTACTCAGTTTCTGGTATCAATTTCTACATTGGCTTTGCTAGTTTGTACCAAAGAAACAAAACACAACAAAATATGAGTAGCTAATAAAAATAAGTTTGATTCTCTATCAGTTCATATATCCCTCATGTTTACCTATGTAT
This sequence comes from Marmota flaviventris, assembly GCF_047511675.1. NCBI lineage: Eukaryota > Metazoa > Chordata > Mammalia > Rodentia > Sciuridae > Marmota > Marmota flaviventris. The sequence continues at coordinate 99,060,598 of NC_092508.1, read as the reverse complement.
ACATATACTTTTTTCATTCTGGGTTATAAACTATAAAACTGCCCTCATTTGGGAGAGACCAGTATGGTAAGAAAGTACATAATTCTGTGTCTATAGGATGGAACATAAAGTTTCTGCTTAGATGTGCTAAGCAGATGATAGATGTTATACGTATTTTTCATTTGTTTTGTTTTGGTTGGCCAAAGAAAAGTGCAGTTCAAGCATGATTTATTTAAGATTAGAAAATATAATTTTAGCTTATCAATTGTAAGTGTGTGTGTGTATATATATATATATATATATATGTGTGTGTGTGTTAGTTAATATATATTTATGTATATATGCATATATGTGTAATGTTATATATATATATATATATATATATATATATATATATATATATATGTATATGTAATACACACACTTAGGTATTACAATAAATTGAAAACAATTAAAGATCTGTGATCAGAATTCAAATAAATTCAGACTATCTAAGATTCAAAGAAGGGTACAATAATTTGGATAGACTAGCATTTCTCCAACAAGGAATGATAATTATGACCTCTTCTTGAAATATTCTTCAAAAATTAAATCCAAATACCTAATTTATTTGTAGATTGAATTTTAATATTTCATAATTTGAAAGATACTATGGTTAAAAAATATGACAATCACTTTCTGAGAATTTGGGGGAGAGTCACTCATTGTACTTGACTTTTTCAGTCTAATCTTTTCATAAACATCGACAATGTCTTGCATAACTTCTGACATGCATGGTCTGCTGGTGGCAGTTATTTTATAGCCCAGGTACTCATGGGCACAAGTACTACACATTTCTGACTCAGATTTTAAAGCCAGGAAAACATGTCAAGGGAGCGTTTTTAAAAAAGGTAAACTACATATTTCTTGCCAACACTTTATCTAAATTTTTTTAAATGCTAAAAAGAAAGAATAGCAAAATATATCAAATAAAGTCAAACAAAAAATTTTTCTTAAAGGGAATGAAAATGTTCATTGCACATTATAGAACTGCTAAAGTATTGAAAGTGATGCATTTATATTTATAAAAGCTAGAAACCACAAGAAAAATATACCTCAAAAATCATGTCAAATACTATAACACTAAAATTTTATGCTGTTGTATTCCAAGGCAAATCTGTAAAGCAAAATTTGGTATAGATACCAGGAGAATTACAGATTGCCACATAGTGGGGTGTTTAATATATAACCTTTGTTTTATGAAAAACCCACAATATAAATTCAAATATGGTCAGAATATTTGAATAACATAAATGATATTGAATAATGGAAACTTTTAAATTTTAGCTTATCAAAAAGAAACTTCTCATTTTTCAAGTGTCAGGGTTAATTTTCACTGTAAGTAAATTTTTATCATAAATTTTACTGTAAATGTGACTTAGTTTTTACTGTAAGAAGCACCCCCACTAGAGAGTTCTCTATTTAAGTTTTTTTTTTTTTTTCCTTTTGTATAGTACTGTAATTTTTAGCATTTGGTGTGGCCCACCACTTAGTTTTTATTTATTGCCTGCATGTCTTGCCCAGAATGCATGTACATATTTATCTACTTTGAAAAGGTTACAGAATAACTGAATATTCAATAGTATGCTCTTTAGCAAAGAATGCATGATATATATATATATATATATATATATATATATATATATATATATATATATATATATATCATATAACCTATATTATATATAATATAATGTCATTGAGATGAAATTAATAAAACACAAAATTGATCATTTTAAGTTGAAATATTCAGTGATGTTAGTAAACTGTCATTATTGTGCAATTTCTACCTCGAATTCCAAAATACTTTTATGAATGCAAAAAGAAAATGCCCTACTTATTACACAGTGGCTCCCTATTTCTTTCTTTCTCCAGGCCTTGGTAACTCACTGTATTTTATCTCTATGTATTTACCTGTTCTACATATTATAATCACATAATGTGTATAAAGCAAAAGTATAATCACATTATATGTAATTTTTGTCTGATTCTTCACTTAACCTCCATACTGAGGCTCATTGTGATAAATAATGGTATGTTGTTCCTTTAATGGATTTATATTATTTCATTGCATATATATATATATATATATATATATATATATATATATATATCCTAAATTGTGTTCAACCACTCATTGCTTGATGTAGACTTGTACTGTTTCTTCCATGAATTTTGTGGATAATGTTTCCATGAGCATGCATGGACTTGCTTTGATTTGGAGTCCCCACTTTTCAGTCTAAGAATAATTACCTAGAAGTACTTATATTGGTTCATAAGGTAACTCTGTTTGTCTATGTTTATAGTTCTGAGGAGCTCTGAATTGCTTTCCACAGATTATATTCCCAATAGCAATATATGAAGTTTGTACTTTCTCCACCTCCTTAATAGCACTTGATAAATTTTAAAGACATCCCAGTATTGTGGAATGCTATTTCATTGTGGTTTTGATTCTCATGTCCCTAATGACTAATTTTGCTTTTTTTTTCCCCAAAAATACTTTTGGCTATTGTTATACATTGTTTGTATATATGTATTTAAATGTTTTCCAATTTAAAAAAATTCTTATTTTTTCACTGTTGTGATGCAAGAATGGTTTTTCTGTATGCTTGATCAATATCAGGTATATAATTTCCAAATATTTCTCCCATTTTGTAGATAGTATTTTTTTTTTAAAGAGAGAGTGAGAGAGAGAGAGAGAGAGAATTTTTAATATTTATTTTTTTTGGTTTTCAGCGGACACAACATCTTTGTTTGTATGTGGTGCTGAGGATCAAACCTGGGCCACACGCATGCCAGGCGAGCGTGCTACCACTTGAGCCACATCCCCAGCCCTGTAGATAGTATTTTTAACTTCCTTGATAATGACCTTTGACAAAGTCTTTAATTTTGATGATATCTGATTTGTCTATATTTTTGCGTAGGACACAAGGCCTAATCCCAGATGTTAATTAATTATTCTTCTGATATTTTTGCTGAGAGTTTTATGGTTCCTTTTTTTTCATATTTAGGTCAGTAATCTATTTTAAGTTAAATTTTTACATATGTTGAGGTAAAATGCCAACTTCATTCTTTTCCAATGTATTCAGGTGACCCACCACAAATTGTCCAAGAGACTATTCCTTCTCTAATGAATAGTCTTTAAACTCTTGGCAAATTTCAATTGCTCTTATCTTTCTTTAGCATTTTAAGTATGTTCTTAACACTTTATTTAAAATAATTGCCCAGTATTTCCAAAGTCTATGGTTCCTCAGGGCCAATTTCTGTTAATTTTGTCAGACTTTTTTTTTTTTTTTTTTTTGTACCAGGGAATGAATTCACAGGCACTCGACTACTGAGCCACATCCCTTACTCTATTTTACTTTTTATTTAGAGACAGAGTCTCACTAAGTTGCTTAGCACATCACTTTTGCTGAGACTGGCTTTGAACTCAAGATTCTCTTGCCTCAACCTCTTGAACCACTGAGATTATAGGGCGTGAGCCACCACACCCAGTGGATCTCCCTTTCTTATTCCACTACCTGTTTCATAACTTTTCTTTTTTTTTTATTTTTTTTTATTGGTTGTTCAAAACATTACAAAGCTCTTGATATATCATATTTCATACATTTGATTCAGGTGGGTTTTGAACTCCCAATTTTACCCCAAATACAGATTGCAGAATCACGTCGGTTACACATCTACATTTTTACATAATGCCATATTAGTAACTGTTGTATTCTGCTGCCTTTCCTATCCTCTACTATCTCCCCTCCCCTCCCCTCCCATCTTCTCTCTCTACCCCATCTACTGTAATTCATTTCTCTCCTCATAACTTTTCTTGAAAATTGAACATTTTAGATATTATAATGCAGTATTCTTGAAAATTAGATTTTTTTAAAATACATGACAATAGTAGAATGACTTACACTCATTATTACCAATTTACCACACAATTTTTTTGTAACTCTGTATTCTTTTCTCACCTTAGGGTTTGTTTCTGTCATTTTATATAATATGTAGCTATTTGTTTGGTTGGTTGTTTTTTAAAAATTCAGATTCTGTATATTTGTTTTGTAATTTTGTATATGTTCCTTTTGAGAAAGATTTCCATAAATAATATTGACCAAAAAATTGAACAAGAGTAGAAATAAAAATGAAAGAAAAGAATAAAAATAAAAAAAAAACAGGAGCCATTACATTTCATAAAATGAGTAAAAAGATTTATAGACATTACACATTTGCATAATGATAGTTTCCATTTACTTTGCCAATAAGGATTACTGAATAAATAATGACTGTTATATCTTGGGTGTTTTGCATATATAATCCTACTTAATTATCAAAAATACTTATAAGAAAGGCATTAGTTTATCTTAGTTTTGGCCGACAAACCTGAGACTCACATTTAATTTTTAACTATATTTACTAGAGGCATAAGCCCAGTTTTGTCTTACTACTCAATTGCATTATTTTACATAAAACATTATCATTTGTTAACAGAATAACTTCCTGTAAACTCTGATTTTTGTTTAGTAGAAACTTTATTTACATCAAGCTTACTATAATCATGTATATCTTGGGAAAAATGAAAGAAAATTTTACATTAAAGCTTTTGAAGAAGCATAACTTTTCCACATACAAATTGAGCATAGACAAGAAACAAAAGATTAATTTGCATAATACACTGAAAAAGCATTATCTAGTTCTTTCCCCTGCAATTCTTTCACAAATTGCTTGGATGCATGATAAACTAAAATTGCAAATTTGAATTTCTACATTAGTTATTATAATTGTCAAAGAACCATAGTGGAAGTACCCAAAAACTGTAATCTGTGTATGTCAAAGGGAATATCAAGATCTTCTTAATAAGAAATTATATCAAAATAGCCATCTCTGTTAAGTGAAATACTTAGGCTTTAGTGATACATAGTCAGTTCTCCCTTTTCCTATTTGAGGATTCTCTTCTTTAAATTCCTGCCCAACCCATGACTCTCAGTCCCTTTTCTCCTTCAATAAGCCATCTGCACCCATATCCTGATCTGCCTTCTGCCCTGTGGTAAATTCAATAATGGAGTCCTAAAGATGTTCACATCCTAATGTCCAGGTAAGTAGCTTGGGCAGAGGGAACTTGCACATGTAGTTAAGTTGAAGTTCTTGTTGTGGGAGCTTTAGATGGGAATGCCTGGTTAATTCAAGAGAGTGATGAGAGTTTCTGTAAAAGGGAGGCAGAGGGGTCAGAGGCAGAAAAAGTCACATGATGATGAAAAGATCCATTTTGAAGATGGAGGAAGGGCAACCTCTGTAAAATAGAAAAAGCTAGGAAACATTCTTTCCTGGAGTAACCAGAAGGAATACAACCTTGTCTAGGCCTTAAAATTAGCTGTGTAAGACTCACTTTGGACCTTTAATCATCCAAAATGCAAGGCAATATATTTATTAATTTTGGACCACTAAGTTTGTGAAAATTTATCATAACAACAAGACACTAATATAATACCTTCCTCTCCTCTTTCTTGATGACCAATAACCTCATATCTGAAGGATACCTTAAAAATGTTTTGAAAAGTAATTTGGTAGAGAAGCCTGGGGTTGTGGCTCAGTGGTAGAGTGCTCGCCTTGCACGTGTGAGACCCTGGGTTTGATCCTCAGCACCACATAAAAAATAAATAAATACGTGAAATAAAGGTGTTGTGTCCAACTACAACTTAAAAATAAATTAAAAAAAAAATCAGACAGAAGAAGTCTGCAAAACTCTGTGAGGAAATGAGAATGTGGAGTTGGCCAGATATATTTTTGAAGCTAGAGAATGATGACCTGACTGTGATTAGATCTTGGAATTTTATTAAATGAGATATTTGGGGCACATTTGTTCCAAAGTGACTAATTTATGATCAGGTGTAAATATAGTTTTGCCTAATATTTTTGAACATTATTACATTTACAGAAAGTAAAACAATTCATACAGAAAGTTGTCACATATGCTCTTCTGAGCTCTAATTCTCTCTGATAGTTTCCCATTATTACCATCTTGCTTGGTGTGATACATTTGTCCTAATTGAAGAAGCCTCAGTGAGACACAGTCATTCAATTCCATAGTTTACCTTGAGGCTTATTCTTTGTGGCATAAAAAGAGTATAAGTATTTTGACAAATGTGTAGATTCATATGACAATTATAGTATCACACATACCGAATAAAATCCAAGTTTATCAGATATATTCATGCGTTCATATCATCTCTATACTTCCATATTCTAAAACTTATTTTTTGCTTATTAAAAACAAATTATTTTGCTTGGCATATAAATCCATCCAATTCTTCTAGGATTGGCTGCCCAAACCTACTTCTTCCAAAGACAAACTTGACTATTCTTTGTAACAGTTTGTTCATTCATTGGGATAGCTTAGTCTTTCTTGTGACCATGTATTGACTCTTGAAGTTTTCACTACCAGAATGATTCTTCATGTTTCTCCACAAACTGTTCAAAAGTTCCTACTCAAGTTAGATTTTTTTTTTTTTTACCACTCTGTGCTATGCCAGGGCTTTTTGTCTTATGAATTCCCAAAGCAAGCATTGTCTCTATTCTACTTATTTCATAGTTAAACATGGACCATCCTAGACCCCATTGTGTTATATCAGCTGTGATTATTACTAAATTTTTATTAAGTGAATATTCTGAATGTGTGGAATTATCATGAAGGTAAAGGAATGTTTTTCAACTTTTCATTGAGATCAGTAGAAAATAGTCACTTAATGTATTTGTATTGATTATCAATAATATATATTATTAGTATCTCTCTATATAATACATGTATATAAGTATGTATGTATATATATATATGTGTATATATATGTATGTATGTATGTATATAAACATATATGAATGTATATATATAAAAGTCTCTCTGAAGATCAGAATTCTTATTGTGAGTGGGAGGACAGTGACAGTATGCGTAGCATCCTTATTGTCATTAAGGAAATCATTCTTGTGTGGCTTATTTTATTAAAAATAATAAAAATGATCATAAAATATTAACAATACAGCAAAATATGTGAACTAGAAAAGAAGCATAGATTAAAAATAGCATAATACTGTTATGAGGAGACCACTCAGAAAACACACTAACTCCAAATTTGAAACAAATCAAAGAATTTTATTTTGCCAATTTTACCTGGTCAGGGTCTGTTTCTGTAAGAGTCGAGGCTCTCTGAAAGAACAACCTCGAGTTGTTGGTGACCAAAGTATTTAAGGAAGAAAATAGAATAAAACCATACCCTGGGGACTTTCTTATGGAACTTTGTGAGATTTTGTAAATTGCAAAACTACAGGGGCTGAAAATGCAGCTAGCAGAGCAAAAACAGACAACCCCATCCTCATTTTACATCTTCATTTGCAGGTGCACAAAGTACAGAAAAACTTTTTTTTTAAACATTTAAAACAACTTATGTAACAGTTTCACATGGGATCCATAAAGATGGAGTCACTATGGCTATACCTACTTATGTTTGTCCATAGCCATTTCTTAACCACCGTTCTAGTAACCTATATCCATCTCTACATTTATCTGTAACTATATTACATCTATGAGCTTACACTTATCACCTTACATTGTCTATATCTTATTACTAACTACTTAAATCCTATGTCTTAGAGTGATTATATTGTTGTGTTGTTACCTCTTCTATCTTACAATTAGGGCAGACTGGAGTAACTTAACATTACTAATTTTAAAACTCTTATCTTATATTCCTGTTATGCTTACTATTTAATGCTTCATTAACCTATAATTTCTAATCCATAACCTGTAACCTATAACCTGTATTGATTAATTTTAATCTATAACATTACAAGGTAGAGCAGATTGCTGGTGGGCTACTAACTGTACTTTCTAGGCTCAAAATTCAAGTTCAAGGGGGATCATGTGAATCTCCTTGGCCAGCGTGGCCAGGAGGAGTTATAAGAGGGTCTTGAGGGGATGCACAACCACTAGTGTAGAAAATGAAGATGTTCAAATCTGTAAGTCCTGCTTTTTCTCTTACATCATTTTTCCTTCATTTATTCACTTGTGCATCCTTCCACTCACACTGTGTATTTGCATGAGAGTGTGTGTGTGTCTGTGTATGTGTGTGTGCACGCACGCGTGTACAAGTGAAGGTGCAAGCTTTATGGCCCTCTCCCTAGGGCTGCAGCATTTGCCTAGCTGTAGAAACACAAAGGTCTCTTCAAAGAAAGATAACACGTCTCGTTTCAACAGTCATTTTCTCTCTCTCTCTCTTTTAAATTTTTATTTGTTCTTATTGGATATACATGAAAGTATAGTGTATTTTGACATGTTATGCATACATGAAGTATAATCTGTTGTAAATTAGGATCCCGTTCTCGTAGTTGTACATGAAGTGGAGATTCACTGGTGGTGTATTCATGTATGAACACAGGAAAGTTATGTCTAATTCATGCCACTTTCATGGCCCACTCCCTTCCCTTCATTCCCCTTTATCTAATCCACTTAATTTTTATTCCTCCCCTCCCCCTTCATTTTGTGTTAGCATCCACATTGCATTTCCCTTAATGAAAATATCCACTGATAAATGGCTACCCTGTATACACCCAGACACAGATATAGCAATTACCTGCCGAGAGTCTCAGCCGGCAGCGAGAAAACTGAGGAATTCATGATGGTGATGTCTTCATGTTTGATCTCCTTTGGACAGTGGGTATTCACTTTGGGGGATAGCCTAAGTTAGTGGAAGAATCAGTTGGAAAGGGAAGGCAGTCTTCTTTACCCCATCCAAAGTTTATATTCTTCCCCTCTATTTCATTAAACACTGCAGTAATGGAATGGAAAAAAAGGATGCTATTTAATATGCCCAAGGTCTTACAGCTATAAAGTGGTGAAATCTGTATTGAAAACCAATTTAATGTGACACCAAAACCCATGCAACCCTTACAAGGGGTTAATTATTTAGGTTTTCTTTCCTACTTAGGAAAGTGTTTTAAAAGTTAATGAAAATTACTTGCAAAACACAAAAAAAATTCTGTCTTTTCCTACTGAGTTACAGTCCTACAAAAGAAGAAAATTAAAAATATAAAAGAAACAAAAACAAATAATAATTGGCCTCCCAGTGCCAAGATCATTAGTGGACTTGTTCACGAGCAATTTAGGAGCCTGAGCTATTGTTCACTTTAATAATCTGAGAAACTCATGGAAATCCCACATCTTATGTGCTTCATTCAGCCTCTACATCTAACTAGAACAAATTTGATGCTTGTGGATACTATTTTAATTGCTAATGATCACTGATTTGGGGGTTAATATTAACAATTTCTCCTATTTAAAGTGAGTGCAAAATAGGGCTTTTTTTAAAAAAAATTATTATTATTAACATCAGTATCCTAGAAAACTGTGGTCATCTGTTCACTGAGAGAAAAGGCCACTTTGAGCCTAGGTATACTAGAGTGCTCAGAATTTAATAGATGTTTCAAATATATTTGATAACTGTGCTTGGGGTAGGTTTGGTTGCTAGAACAACCATTTATTATATGTTATACCATATGCTAAATTTCTTGTCCATTGCCCATACAGCATGTCTCAAAAAACAACTGTGGGGAAGAACACTTCTTTTTTTTTTTTTTTCTTTTCTCAAATGTCAGTAGAACAATCACTGATTCTGATTCATAAAGATGTGTGGAATTCCTGACTATGTGTCGGTTGCAGTGTTAATTACTGTAGATACTGTGCAGAAGAGCATTTCACATACAAAATTTAGCTCAGTGGTAAAGCATTTGTCTAACATGCTCAAAGCCCTGGGTTCCATCCCCAGTACTGCAAAAATAAATAAATAAATCATAGAATTAGTTTCATTGTTATTTCCAAAGCTAGGTTACTAATGAAGAAAATCTCAAAGGTATTCATAAAATTGGGAAAGACAGAGAGTGAAAGGTGGTGGGGAGGAGAGAGAGAGAGAGAGAGAGAGAGAGAGAGAGAGAGAGAGAGAGAGAGAGAGAGAGAGATATGAATGGCTTCTGGACTGCCTTTTCAGAATTCTTTGGCTGTGGCTAAGGGACTCCATCTGAACCTAATTAAGAAACGAGATGTTTCAGTGGTCTCTATAATTTTTCCTTGTTAACTCAAACCACTGAGACATGAATGTGATGATCTTCATTGCTGCTCTATGTTATGAGGTGAAGCAGACCTTTGTCTTTTTACCCTGGGAGAAGTACAACTCTTATGGTGTCACAGAATTGATAATTCAAAATTTTTTGAGAGTTAAATTTTTGCTTGCCTTTAATGTGTTCTGCCCATTCTGCCACACATTTGTTAAAAAAAAAAAAAAGAAAGAAAATAAAAACACATATAGCAATCAGATGGTCCAGAGATTCTTGATTGTTCTCCTTTAACTTAATACTTTATTGGAAGGGTTTATTGAAAGTCTTTAAATTGAATGATACAGTATCATTTAAGTGTGAATATGGCAATAAGTTTTTGTAATACTAAGAAAAATAATGACAAAATAAAGGGCACAAGACTAACAATATCTGTCATTTACTGAATATATGCAATTTGCCAAGCAAAACAGGTGTGTAAAATAAAAATTCTTGCCTTGCATATGAGTGTACAAGTATAGAGAAGTTAACCAACTTTGAGTTGTAATTTAAAACTAACACTCCTGGTGCCCCCACTCACATTGTTAACCACAATGCAGGGCTCCACAAACATTTTCATAGGTGCCTACCTTGTATGCATTTTTATGATCCATAAGGCAGCTGTGTTTTAAACATGCACACTTAGAAAAAGTAAGAATATTCATCTGCATATAAAATGCTCCATTGCTTCCTCAAAATGTTTATTTCTGCCTATAGGGTCATTTCAGACCTAGTTTTTTGCTTCTTCTCGCTTTCTTTGCAAATCTGCATGTTATTTGGTTAACAAATCAATCTCCTAAAAGATCTAAAATCTGTGAAAAGAGAGAAAATTAAACAGAGAAAATTAGACTTCGTCTGCAAACACTTGGGTCATGTTTGTTAAAATCTTCCAGTCACATGTCTAGGAAAAACAACAGCAATGGTCCATAGTAAACCTTTCCACACTTAATTTTTTTTATATATTTTCCAAAGGTGATCTTATCAAGATGATTCAAATTTTGAACCATAATACAGACTCTTAAAGAAAGTCCTGTGCCACCAGAGAAAGCTCACTCTGCACCAAAGAAGAGAAGTTCAGCAACATGAGGAAGCTATGCTGTGGTTTTAACTCCGGAAAGAGCCACAATACTCAATGGCACAGGGATGTTAGCTTATTGTTTGGAGTCTTCTTTTGTCTTCCTGATGTATTATTAACACCTTGTAAATAAGGACTCTCAATGTACCAGTCTGCAAGGATTTTCACCAGCCAGCCCTGCCCCAGGGAACTACACTTAATAATAAAAGGAATGAAACCAACATAAGTCTCATGATATTTGGTTTAAGTTGGGCCTCACTCTCTAGGCACAGGAAGGATTTTGAATTATAATCATGAATAGATATGTTTATTTTATTCTCACTTAAATGACTTAAATTTCAACTAAACCAATCAGTATGCTTCTATTTGGGTTACGTGGAAGAACTCTGTGAATACTGTCTCCTGGTCTTATGTTGGACTCCAGTGTTCCCACATTACACATTTTATTACTGTATTTTGTAACTCGCCCATTTGCCAAGATAATTCACTTTTCATCAGCTGCCTCTTAGCTCCCTGTTGCTTTCCATTTTGCTCTCTCACTTGGCTCTATATATTAATTTACAATTTCTGCCACGTCCTAGGGTTACTTTTGCTTTAGCAGAGCCATAATAAATGTAAGCTCAACAGCTTTATCACACAAAGGAGGGCTTGAATTTTTTCATGAGTAGTCCAAAAATACATATAGCATTATTGCAAAGAATCTAGAAGGTTTTTGATTTATATTGATGGATGAAACTTAATTTTTCATTTTGAGGAAAATGTTCAATTAATATTTGCAGGTGCAAATGTATATATGTATGTATGTGTATGTAAAGGAAAAATGTTTTCCAGAGAAGCAGAACCAATGGAATACACACACAGACACACAGACACACACACACACACACACACACACACACAGATGAGAGAGAGAGAGAAGAGATTCTTAGATTGATTTACAGTATTGAAAGCAGAATAGTCCTACAATAACTGTCTAGAGGCTGGAGAGCCTAGGGAAACAGTTAGCTGCTCAGTTTAAGAAGCTAGAAGTCACAGAATGACAGAGAGGCTAATGATACAGTCCCTGTCCAAAGCCCTGAAAACTCAATCAAAAACTGTTGGTGCATACAAATATGGGAGAGAACACTGGGTCTTTGTTTTTTGGGGATTGGGTTATTTCACTTACCATGGTATTCTCCAGTTCCATCCATTTACCAGCAAATGTCATAATTTCATTCTTCTTTAATTCCATTGTGTATATATACCGCATTTTCCTTATCTATTCACATGTTGAAGGACAGGTAGGTTGTTTCCATGTTCTTTCTGATACCTGCATACTAAGGGCCAAGAAGGGAGGGTGGGGAGGGGAAGATTAGAAATTCATTGGGTTAGACACAAAAGAATGAAGGGAAAGAGAGCAGGGATAGGAAGGACAGTAGAATTAATTGGACATGACTTTCCCAGCCTTATATTTGAATATACGACAAGGGTAACTCCACTTCATGTACAACCACAAGAACGGGATCCTAAGTACAATAAGTTGTATTCCATGTATGTATAATTTGCCAAAATACATTTTAGTATCATGTATAACCAAAAAGATAACAATAACAAAAGAACAGTGGGTACAAGTCTGCATACAAAGACTGAAGAGCGTGGAGTCTAGTGTCCATGAGTGACAGCAGCAAAACAAAAACAAAACAAACAAACAAACAAAAACACTTGCTGGAAAAGTGTTGAGCACATGCGAGTGTGTTGGGTTCCCCCTTCTTCTGCTGTTTCACTCCACGTGGGCTCCTCAGCCTCATGGATGGTGTCACCCCTATTCAGGGCAGTTCTTCCCCACTCAGTTTGCTGACCCACACACCAATATTCTCTGTAGAGCTCCTCAAAGTCACATCCAGGAGTGTGCTGTCCCATCTCTAGGCATCTCTTGATTCAATGAAGTTGAGAACCAAAATTAGCCATCACATATTCAAAACCTAAATTTTGGCAGGAGGGAAACTCTGGTTCAAAAAGAGACCTTATTTGCACAGATACCAATAATTTTGACTCAGTTCATCATACCCCTGTTCACTGAATCCTTCTTTATTTTAGTAACTTCACTCTAAGCAGAGTAGTTGATGTCAATCTATGCCACCATTAGAAATCATCCGCTAAAGTAGAAATCATCTGAAACTATTAAGTGATAGTTGAATATGCTTCCTGACACAATTTTTGTTGGGTAAGGCAAGTGACGGTGTTTGCAATTGTGGCATGGGTTTTTTGAGCCCAAAGGCTGACTTACCTGAAAGCTTTGACTGTCTGCGATGTCTTTGAAGAACTAGTGTGACAAGTGATATCTTCAGGAATTAAATGATCAAGCCATATTTCTTTAAACCAAGTGGAGAAGGATTACTTATTCATTGTGGGCATCAAAGTTATTGACAATAACAATAGTTTTTATGCATATTGATTCTTTGAATACTCAAAACTATTATGTTTTTCAGACAAGAAAATTGAGGCACAGAGAGTTTAAGGAAGTTGCATGAAATGAAACAGACGATACCCTATTTCTTTTCAGGTCTCTCACTTTGATGTATGGTATCTGAAATAGCACAATAATAATAATTAGTGCCTCAAACACCCTGAAGTGAAAATCTAATGTATGTTTTAGGTAATTTGTTATAATTGACATCAGTGTCAGTCCTGATACCTGAGATCCAAGGTATAAGCATGAGACTGTCTACTCTCTTTTCCTGGCCTGGACAGCCTTCCATTCTGCTTTCTGCTCACATCTAAGTGCCAAGGAACTAAGATCTTGCAAAGCCATGTATTTGCTTTACTTCAAAACCCAAATTGTAAGCTGTACGATGTTGTGGGTTTTTTGGTCTAGACCAAGCTACATACTCATCTATTCAAGCTTTCAAAGCCTAAGCTTCCTCATCCATTCAATGGAAAGAATCATAATGATCCCTTCCTCATAAGGTTTTCTGAATATTTTGTGAATATTAAAGGAGTTATAACATGTAAATCATTTTGCATCTGTAATTACAAATACTGGTTATGAGAACTGGTACCACTACAGTTCTTCTATCACCCCTTTAATAATGAAAGGTCAAATTCTAATTAGAATCTAAACTAAAAATAAATCCTCCACTGTGGGGCCTCCTGGGTCCCCTGTACTGTACCTTCGCATTCCTCTACCCTGGCTTAAACTGAGGCATAGCTCTGGTGGCCTCTGTGATGTTTGGGGGATATTATAAATAAACATTACATTGCAGATGACACTGTTGATGCTCTTCAATAGTAGTTATATAGAAAGCCAAAATCTCATTTTCTACACATTAAACCTCTGCATAGTATTCTGTATCTTTCTTTGAGTTTGGAAGTAATAGCAGAGTATCAGGGGATGGGACTAGGATAAAGAAAGGAACCGCTTCCCCACATTTCCCAAAAGGGAGATAGGAAAAACAGTATTTTTCTATCATTACAAAGTAGCCTATTTGGGAAATATTGTTCTGGAGGGGGTTCATAAGACTAGGTTTTTAAAAATTTAATGTCCTCAAATGCAAAATGAATTCATCACTAATTCCATTTTTTTTTCCTCATACCCATCTCCATTTTTTTTTATCTTATTATTTTCCTTGAAAACCAGATACATGTGTTTGAGGACTATTTTGAGTGGATTCTTTTCATTGTGAGTAGTTTGGCTCTCAGCCCTGAGTCCACATCTGTTCTCCTAAACTCCTGAGCTGGGGATGGGCACATGGATATGTCTAGAACCAGATTAGAAAGCAGTGCTAAAATGAACACCTTATCTCATGAGCCTACCCTTATTCCACTTAAGTACTACTAAGTAAGAGGCATACTTAAGCCTAATATTTCTTTGGCACCATAAGTTATCACCATGCTGCAGCAAGGTTTGACTTTATAATCTCCATCAGTTCCCAGAAGTTGTTCCAAAGTAAAACCCTGTCTAAAATGATATGTTTACAATGCAATGCTATTTCAAGAAAAAACTGAAATATAAATCAAACTTGGCAAATCAAAACTTAAGGGGTATAAATGTGGTGTTTTCTAACTTATTCTTAGAAGGCAGTGGCAGTTATCTCACTCTCCTAATTATATTGGTATCTCCAAAAATGAATTATGTGAGAAGATGATGGTTTCTACTACAACACAGAGGACAAGAACCTTCAGAAGCAAAATTTAACTTGGACTGAGAGCACTGGTTGCTAAAATGGAGGACTGGAGAATCCAAAAGTGGAAAGAATGTATATTTTGAAAAGCTTAGGCATGCCCCTAGGAAAATTTTTCCTGATTTTTTCATAGTAAGACAATTTTATCCCTCACAGCTTTCAACAAATTTTTGAGTGTCAAGCAGATTTTCCATGATTAACTTGATTTTAGATATATTATTAAGTTTGGCAGGGAGAGGAATATTTGGAGAGGATGTGCCAACAGGAGTTTCAATGAAAAGAACATATCCATTCAACATTTCTGAACAGGTAGACTAAGTTAATAAAAGGACTCAGAGACATTTTTTTGCAAATCTGATCTTTTTAAAAAATATATCATGGGTTGTAGACCTCAAATGAAGTATATCCACGTGAATCTGGAAGCCAGTCAACTTCATCTCCTGGGCTGTTTCTGAAACCTGCACAGGGTGTGTTTTTTTTTTTTTTTGAGCTACAAGGCAACTTTTTTTCCCCTCCACTGCCTGTCACAAGGACTAAAATTTTGTCCTGATAACTTACAATTTGGCACAATAAACTCTTGCTAAGGTTATTGACAAGGTAAATATGATGTGCTTTGTCCTCTTGAAGCTGAAAGCTAGCTGGTAAAAAATGTTCAGGGAATACTTTATCTCAATTCAATAACATGAAATGGTGATTGCCATTTTGGTAAAGCAGAGCTGGAATCTTGCACAAAAGGGTTTATAATTGAATAGAAACTAGAGATCTCTGTTTAAACTGACCACTGCAGCTTCTAAAGGAAAGTTCAACATGGGCCAAAATTATCATCTTAGCTCAAGCACTTGATGATCATAGTTTAAGGATTGAGACAGGGCAATCATTGAAACACTGTCCATTTGACACCTCACTAATCATACAGCTCTCTGTGAAGTCCTGCTCTTTGCAAGTCTTTCTGTATATGCATCTTGCTTAATCTTCACCATAATCTTGTGGGGGTAAATTCTACCTCTGTTTTAGAAATAATAGAAATTGGGATCAAGTAAAAAAAATAATTATAAGTTTATACTTGGCCTTATCTGTAGCACTCAAAATATCATTACCTTATTCAGGAAAAAAAATACATATTACTGGGGTTTTCAAGTATTGTTTGGAGAGGGAAATCAACATTCTATTAACTTGCATGCTATACAAATTCTCATTTGTTTGTTTGTTTTTACAAAATTGTATCTCACTATCTGGAAGGAATAAAGAAAAGTTACTACTTTTTGGTGATAACATACAAAGAGACTGGTAGTTACCTAGTTTTCTATTTTATCATATTTGACAAAAATACAGTATGTCACCAGAGGAGGTAAACATATACAGGAAAAAAGTGATCTCATGAAGATTCAATTTTCCTTTATTTCTCTGACCATGTCCTTCCCTACACACCATTCCCCAGTTAATTATTCTAGTTGGGACTGGAATAAACAACATCATTATGCATTCAATGATGTTCTCCCAAAGCCAAGGCTGATTGTACACTTCCCTCTCTGATTCTACCCCCTATACAACCAGAAATGTGTTAAAACAGGAACATATTGTTGAAGTGTCAGTTCCTTGTCTTTATTTAAAACATATACCTGTTCATGCACAAACATACAAACTGATAATGGGTTTCTGTTATATATTTTATGTAGTGGGCTGCATGTAGAAGTATATTCTTTTTTTAAAATTAAATTATTTATTTAATTAAATTATTTATTTATTCTAATTTCTTATACATGATGGCAGAATTCAATTCATTTTATATTACACATATAGAGCACAAACTTTCAAGTCACGGATTTTACACAATGTATGTTCACACCATCCGTGTCTTCATACATGTACTTAGGGTAATGAATACATTGAACCTGTATAGTGCTTTTGGTAGTATGTTCATTTTGACAATATTAATTCTGCCTATTCAAGAATAATGTCTACCTCATTCCACCTTCATTCCTATCCCCTTGTCTCCTTCCTTCTCCTCCCTCCCCTTTCCCCTATCTAAAGTTCCTCCATTCCTCCCATGCCCCCCCCCCCCCCCCCGCATCTCCACTATGAGTCAGCATCTTCATATCAAAGAAAACATTCAGCCTTTAGTTTTGGGGGGATTGGCTTGCTTCACTTAGCATTATATTCTCCAAATTCATCCATTTACCTAAAAATGCCATGATTATATTCTCTTCTAATGCTGAGTAATATTCCGTTGTGTATATATACCAAAGTTTCCCTATCCATTCATCTACCATAGGGCACCTAGGTTGTTTCCATAATTTAGCTATTGTAAATTGTGCTGCTATAAACATTGATGTGGCTGTGTCCCTATACTATGCTGTTTTTAAGTCTTTTGGGTATAAACTAAGGAGTGGGATAGCTGGATCAAATGGTGGTTCTATTCCAAGTCTTCCAAGGAATCTCTGTATTGCTTTCCAGATTGGCTGCACCAATTTGCAGTCCCACCAGCAATGGATGAGTGTGTCTTCTCCCCCACATCCTAGCTAACACTTATTGTTGTTTGTATTCTTAATAGCTGCCATTCTGACTGGAGTGAGATGAAATCTTAGAGTAGTTTTGATTTGCATTTCTCTAATTGCTAGAGATGCTGAACATTTTTTTTTATATCTTTTGATTGATTGTATAACCTCTTCTGAGAAGTGTCTATTCAGTTCCTTGGCTCATTTATTGATTGGGTTATTTGTTTTTTTGGTGTTAAGGTTTTTGAGTGCTTTATATATCCCCGAGATTAGTGCTCTATCTGATGTGCTTGTGGTAAAGATTTGCTCCCATTCTGTAGGCTCTCTATAGACTCACTGATTGTTTCTTTTGCTGAGAAGAAGCTTTCTAGTTTGAATCCATCCCATTTATTGATGCTTGTTTTTAATTCTTGTGCTATAGGAGTCTTACTAAGAAAGCTGGGGCCTAATCTGACATGATGGCGATTTGGGCCTACTTTTTCTTCCTTTAAGTGCAAGGTCTCTAGTTTAATTTCAAGGTCCTTGATCCACTTTAAGTTGAGCTTTGTGCATGGTGAGAGATAAAGTTTTATATCATTTTCTTACATGTGGATTTCTAGTTTTCCCAACACCATTTGTTGAAGAGGCTATTTTTTCTCCAATGTACGTTTTTGGAGACTTTGTCTAATACAAAATAACTGTAGTTATGCGGGTTAGATTCTATGTCTTTGATTCTGTACCATTGGTCTACAGGTCTATTTTGGTGCCAATATCATGCTGTTTTTGATACTTTTGCTCTACAGTATAGTTTAAGGTCTGGAATAGTAATGCTACCATGTTCACTCTTCTTGCTAAGAATTGCTTTGGCTATTCTGGTCTCTTGTTTTTCCAGATGAATTTCATGATTGCTTTTTCTATTTCTATAAGGAATGTCATTGGGATTTTGATTGGGATTGCATTGAATCTGTATAGTGCTTTTGGTAGTATGGTCATTTTGACAATATTAATTCTGCCTATTCAAGAACAAGGTGGATCTTTCTATCTTTTAAGATATTATTTAATTTATTTCTTTAGTGTGTTATAGTTTTCATTGTAGAGTTCTTTCACCTCTTTCGTTAAGTTTATTCCCAAGTATTTTTTTTGAGACAATAGTCTCAAATTGAGACTATTGGGGTGGTTTTCCTAGTTTCTCTTACATCATATTTGTCACTGATGAACAGAAATGCCTTTTGGCAAAGAAGCTGGATATAAAATCAACACCATGTAGAACTACATTCTATTACTACAATGTTTATATTAGTCTTCCTTGCATTACTATGATGAAATAACTGATATGACTAACTTATAATACAAAAATATTTATTTATCTCAAAGTTTTGGGTGTATTGATATTGGTGAGGGCTGACCCTTGACTGTACTGGATCATAATGTGGAGTCAGCGATGGCAGGACATGTAGCCAGAAGGTAGGTTATTGCATGTCTAACCAGAGTAGAGAGGGAGTGAGATGAGTCCTGTGGCTTGCTTCAAGAGCACACCACAATGACCTACAGAGTTTTACTAGGCTTCACCTTCTAATGGTTTCACCACCTCCCAATAGTGTAAACCTTGAGACAAAACCTTCAGTCATGAGCATTTGAAGGTCACTGAGAACCATATCCAAGATATAAAAATATTGGGAAAATGATGAGGATGCTAAATACGCACCCCAAACCCTGTTACACATGCCTTGTTCACATTCAAGTCTCCCTGATAAGCTTCTTAAGTTTTTTAAAAAAAATTGTTCTAATTAGTTATACACAACAGGATACATTTATGTACTTTGATATATCTTACTTAAAAGGGGTATAACTTTTCACTTTTCTGATTGTGCATTTTGGAGAATCACATTGGTCATGCAGTCATATATGTACATAAGGTAATATTGTCTGTTTCATTCTATTGTCCTTCCTGCCCCCATATCTACTACCATCCCTTTACTCCCCTGGATCTAAAGTAACTCTATTCTTCCTTAGTGCCTCCCTCCATTGTGAATTAGCATCTGCATATTAGAGAAAGCATTAGGCCTTTGGCTCAACATCTTTAGCAATTTAGAGAAATGCCAATCAAATCTACCTAAGATTTCATCTCACCCCAGTCAGAATGGCAAATATCAAACAACAACAGTTATCAATGACAATTATACAAACAACAATAAATGTTGGCGAGAATGTAGGTGAAAAGGTCCACTCATACACTGCTGGTGGGAATGCAAATTGGTGCAACCACTTTGGAAAGCTGTATGGAGAATCTTCAGAAAACTTGGAATGGAACCACCATTTGACCCAGCTATCCCACTTGTTGATTTATACCCAAAGGACTTAAAATCAGCATATTACAGTGATGCAGCCACATCAATGCAGTTGACCTCACAATAGCTAAACTTTGGAACCAATCTAGATGTCCTTCAACAGATGAATGGATTTTTTAAAAATGTGATATGTATATAGATGTGTATGCATATGTGTGTGTATATTCACAATGGAATATTACTCAATCTTAAAGAATAGTAGAATTATGGCATTTGCTAGTGAATGGATGGAGCTGGGGAATATCATGCTAAGCGATATAAGCCAATCCCCCCAAACGAAAGGCCACATATTTTCCTGGAAAAGCTTTTGCATAAATAAGAAACTATCATGTTAAAAGGACTCTGATCAAAAAATCATGAAGACATTGCCCAGTTAAATTGTGAGTGAGTTAAGTCTAAATCAGGACTTATTAGAACACAGACTCCCTGAGTCAAAAAATAACTTTGGCTGAGGTACTAGTTACTTGCTGCCAGCAATAAGCATATACTATAGTAGTCCCTAAAATTCCATGGGGGATACAGTACAAGACCTTCTGGGGAAGCCTGCAACCAGAGAGCACACTACCCTGCATGTAATACACTTTTTATTATATATACACAGCTATGATGTTTGTTCTACAAATTATACACAGTAAGACATTAACAGAAATAACTACAAATATATCTAATAACCAAAGTGACTACTAAGTAACTAATGAACAGGTAGCACATACAGTGAGGATCTGCTAGACTAAGGAGATTCAGGTACTGGGCAGAGCAAAGCAAGACAGAACAGTGCACAATTTAAAGTAAACTTATTGGTTGTTTACTTCTAGAATTTTCTCTTAAGAACTTTTGGATGCAGTTGATCATGGGTAACTAAAACTAAGGAAATCAAAACCTAGGATAAGAAAAGACTACTGTGTTCTGTTGTTTCTCTCTCTGGCTTTCTCTCTGCTCTCTCTCTCTCTCTCTAAAATATAAAATGTCACATGATTCCCTTTGTTACAATTCTTCATTGGTGACATTTATGACAAAATACCAAAGATTCAAGAGACTTTGAGATTGCATATGCTTTCCTCAGATCATTTTGTAGTGTCTGCCTGCTGTTAAAGTTCTTTCCTCTCTCAGAGTTAGTCCTCCTTTTCAACTTCATTTTCTGATGGGAAATATCTACTGATGTGGTTGTTCTTCCTATTCCTCCTCTTTTCTGTCACTCTTACCTCTGTGGTTTGAAGTTTTCCTATTTACATCTGGAGCAAACACAACTTTGCTTGTCAACACTTTATGCATTTTGTACTACTCATTTTAGCTCTTATGCAAAGAACATGACTTATACATAAATGAAGTTTTATTCCTTTGGATTTCTGTAGCTGTTCAATGCAGATAAGGCTATGTCAAGAAAACCCCAACAAGAGCTATATTGTGGTCATCCATTTGAAAGTAGATGGTGGTGCTCTTGATCACACCAAAGTACAAATAAGCCCTGTAAACATCTGCATTCAGTGAGAGGAAAACTTTGCAGAAGGCTGAACACAGGGTCTAGGATTCTCCTCTCTAATGGCACAAACCCTAGCACTTGTACTTATCTTGAATATTCCATGTATGTGAATTTAATGTCTCAGATTGCAGACCACTTAAATACAGAAAGAGACTTTCTCTTTCTCTTCCTCACTCCCTCCCCTCTTTCCTCCCTTTCTCCCTCCCTTCTTCCATTCTTTCCTTATTTCCTTCCTTCCTTCCATATTTTCTTACCATTTTCTTTCTCTGAGTGCAGATATGCTCTTCTACCACTGAGCTACATCCTCAGTCCCTCAGTCCTATATTTTTTTAATCAATCCCATTAGTGACTGAATCATAGTGTGATTAAACAGCTATATTTAGAATAAGAAAATCAATAAGATAATGTTTTTATTCAAAGGTAGAAAGCATGATATCATCATAATTACATTTTATTTGGTTTGCAGAAGGCATAAAATAAGCCTTTAATAAATGTTGAGTAAATTTAATTTATATATGACATTTATATATCAATATTCAATTTTCATTTAGCATATTAATGATGGAAAGACGTGTCAGTTCATATCAAAGTTCATACAGATACAACCTCCATTTTTTATATGTAATTCTCCTTTAATCTCTATGTGTTCGTTATTTGAGATTTTACTGTTTTTATTTAGAAGTACCACTTAAACTACAGAGAATAATCTAGAAATTTGACAACTCAAATAACATAAGATTTTTCACTATACTACCATTCTCCTATCAGTGGTCAGTTAGCCCTGTGTTTTAGGCTTTGAATCTGCCACACATTTCTTTGTGCATGAACATCAGTCCCTAAATTGGGGAAACAGATTGGCAAATAAAAATAAAGCATGAAATTTGCAAGAGAGGGAATCAGTATTTGCGTACCATCTTTTGTGCATCCTCTTATTAGCACTGTCAACTAGTGAGGGCTGGGCCAGCTATTGGACATGGGTGTTATTAATCCCATCATTTCTTCTTTTGGTGGTGGGAAGTAGGAAGAAGACTGTCCAATGTGTCCCTGTGAATGAAGTTTTCATGTCTAATTTAAACAGGTTGTGTGATAACATAAGAATATTAACACATCAATCAGAGTCTGCAATTGGCACTTCAAGAAACATTTGACATTTTTCTCTTGGAATGCAGAAAGATAAGTGACAAAACAAGCCGCAGCTCGTGCCAATGCACCGTAGATATTTAAAACGTGAGCTCAAATAGGATTCTTGTACTTCTGTTCCCTCCTGAGTGCTAGTCCTTTCCAGAGTTCTAGTGTTATTGCTGTCAGGTTATTTGTGTTCTGTTTGGTTTTTCTGCCTTATGGACTGTGTTCTTCTTGATCACACACTCTTTTGTCCCACAGATGAAAATCATATTTTCTTCCTGACCAGCATTCACAGTCTGACTGACTTGACATCCACAGGGCCTTCCATCTGGAGCTTCATGTGAAGCAAATGCACTGACTGTCATCAGCAAAGCTTTGAACAGGCAACCCACAAGCCCTGTTATGATGGATGTATCGCCAGAGAGTGTGTGTATATGTTATAGACAAACAAGAAAACCAAATGCAGCTGAGAGATTGAAAGAGAGATCATAATTCTTCATCCTAAAAAAAAAAAAAAAATTCCCTCTGTAAACCTGTGTCATTACAATGCTTTCATTTAAACAACCCTTTTGACCCTCAATGATGGAAAGTGCTGAACATAAGCAACAACAGTATGTGCAGCAGTAAATCTATAAATTTGGCACTTATAGGGAGCATATTTACTGTACATATCTCAACAAACTTATTTTTTCACAGCCTTCCAAATTCAAATAAAATTTGTCTTGTATAATTTAACTAATTTCTTATCCCCATCCCTTCCTTTGCCACAATACTTCTTCTTTTATTGGACAGCTTACTCGTGTCTCCATTTAGTGTCCTTATTCTCTGATACTCTGCTAAGGACCTTTAGGCTGGTGTTGTTGGTATAAATCCATGTCCCTTTGTCCCTGAATTCACCAGACTATCCTGCCCTCAAATCTGTCTCTGAAGATTTGAGCAAAGTGAAGTACTGCAGGCTCAGTCTGTGTTCTTTGAACAACTATGTAAAAACTACCTTTATACATTTCCACATCATTATAAATGAAAACCTGTCTTAATTTTTCATCTCTGGATTTTTTTTCTTACTCTAACTAAACTGATATTAGAAACATTGCTTCTTTTTGATGTTTTATTTGTTTTTATAGTTATACATAACAGTGAAATGTATTTTGACATATTATACACACATGGAGTATAAATTCCCATTCTTGTGGTTGTGCATGATGTGCAGTCACACTGGTGGTGTATTCATATATGAACATGGGAAAGTCATGTCCAATTCATCTACTGTCTCTCCTAGTTCCATCCTTCCTCCCTTACTTTCATTCCCTTTTGTCTAATACAAAGTACTTCCATTCTTCCTACAACCACCCCCTCCCTTATTGTGTGTTGGCATCAACATATCAGAGAGAACATTTGGCCTTTGTTTTTTGGGGATTAGCTTATTTCACTTAGTATGATAGTCTCCAGTTCCATCCATTTACTGGTAATGCCAAAATTTCATATTTCTTTTTGGTTGAGTAGTATTCCATTGTGTATATATGCCACATTTCCTTTATCCATTTATCTATTGAAGAGCACCTGGATTGGTTCCATAGTTTAGCTATTGTGAATTGACCTGCTATAAATATTGATGTGCTGTGTCACTATAGTTTGCTGATTTTAGCTTTTTGAGGTATATGCCAAGGAGTGAAATAATTGGGTCACACGGTTGTTCCATTTCAAATTTTCTGAGGAATCTCTATGCTGCTTTCCAGAGTGGTTACCTTGCATCAATTTACAGTTCCACCAGCAATGTTTGAGTGTACCCTTTTCTCCACATCCCGGACAACATTTAATGTTACTTCTATTAAGAATTGCTATTCTGACAGGCAGGCCCAGGACAGCCCTGCCTACACCCACAGAGCCCAGGTATGCCCACATCAGCCCCGCGGAGCCAGCACAGAGCACAAGCAGGCTCAGGTCAGACCTGCAGACATCCACAAAGCATAGGCAGGCACAGGAGAGCCCCCCCAAAATCCATGGAGACCGCATTGGATCAGAGCTGCATCTTTGAACACATTGCCCGGTGCCTACCGCAACCTGACACTCCATTGTGGAAAGCAGCTGCCTCCATCTTGGGACACTATTGTCACCATCTTTAGTTGTGGCAACTCCCAGTATGGAACACCAGCTGGGCAGGAGAGGTATGGAACCCTGCAGGGGCACTATAAGCCTATAGCATAAAAAAGAGTAATTCTGCAGAACCTCAGTGCTAAAAGGAAAGCCACACAAACAGCATGATAAAAAGTAAGGAAAAGGTGCCCCAAACAAAATAAGATAATACATTGTTAGAATCCATGGCCAGCACAACAGAAGAAAAGACAGAGAAGGAATTCAGGATGTAGATAATTAAAATGTTTTGTGAATTAAAGGATGATATGAGAGAACAAACACAAGCAGCAAAAGATCATTTCAATAAAAAGCAATATAGGCAAATACAGAAAGCAAAAGATTACTTCAATAAGGAGATGGAGGTTCTGAAAAAAACAAACAAACAGAAATACTTGAAATGAAAGGAATAATAAAACAAATTAAAATCTCAATAGAAAGCATCACCAACATATTAGACCACTTGGAAGATGGGACTTCAGACAATGAAGACAAAATATATAATCTTGAAAAGAACATAGATCACACAATGAAGATGGTAAGAAAAAATGAGTAGAGCATTTAAGAAATATGGGATAACATAAAAAGACCAAATTTAAGAGTTATTGGGATAGAGGAAGTCATAGAGCTCGAAACCAACAGAATGAGCAATCTATTCAATAAATAATATCAGAAAATTTTTCAAACATGAAGAATGAATTGAAAAACCAAATACAAGAGGCTTACAAGATGCCAAATAGACAAAACCGAAACAGATCCACACCAAGACACATTCTAATAAAAATGTGTATCATACAGAATAAGGAGAGAATCTTAAAGGCCACAAGACAAAGGAATCAGATTACATATAGAGCAAAACAAATTAGGATATCTGCAGATTTCTCAACCCAGACCTGAAAGCTAGAAGATCCTGAGACAACATATACCAAGCACTGAAAGAAAATGAATGTCAACCAACAATCTTATATCCAGCAAAATTAAGCTTTAGATTTGATGATGAAATAAAAACCTTCCATGATAATCAGCTAGAAAACCTGAACTACAGAATATCCTTGGCAAAATATTCTACAAAAAAGGAAATTAAAAAAAAAATGATGATCAGCAGAGGGAGGTATTATACTAAAGAAAAAAAGCTAATCAAAGAAGAAAGCAAGTCTGTTAAATACCAAAAATAAACAAGAATGGCTGGGAATACAAATCATGTTCAAAAATAACCCTGAATATTAATGGTCTAAACTCACCAATAAAAGACATAGACTACCAGATTGAATAATAAAAAAAAGAACAAACAATATGCTGCCTCCAAGAGACTCATCACTTAGGAGAAGACATCCACAGACTGAAGGTGAGAGGTTGGGAAAAAACATACCACTCACATGGACTGCAGAAGTAAGCATGGATTTCCATCCTCATATCAAATAAAGTAGACTTCAAGCCAAAGTTAATAAAAAGGGATAAAGAAGGGCACTGCATACAGCTCAAAAGAACCATACATCAACAAGACTTAACAACTATAAATATATATGCCCCAAACAATAAAGCATCTACATTCACCAAACAAAATCTTCTCAAGTTCAAGAGTCAAGTAGACCACAACACAATAATTCTGGGTTACATTAACATACCTGTTTCACCACTGGGTAGATCTTCCAAACAAAAGCTGAACAAGGAAACTATAGAACTCAATAAAATAGTCAAGGACAGTCTAGGATATATAAAGAACTCAAAAATCTTAACACCAAAAACCACAAATAATCCAATCAATGAATAGGCCAAGGAACTGAACAGATACTTCTTGGAAGATGACATACAATCAATCAGCAAATATATGAAAAAATATTCAACATCTCCAGCAATTAGATAAATGCAAAACGAAACTACTTAAAGATTTCATGTCACTCCAGTCAGAATGGCAGCTATGGAGAATACAAACAATAATAAATGTTGGTGAGGGTGTGGGGAAAAGGGCACACTCTTACATTACTGGTAAGATGCTAATTGGTGCAACCAATTTGGAAACCAGTATGGAGATTCCTTGGAAAACTGAAAATGGAACCACCATTTGGCCTAGCTATCCCACTCCTCAGTTTATACCCAAAGCACTTAAAAACTGCATACTACAGGGAAACAGCCACATCCATGTTTATAGCAGCACAGTTTACAATACCTACATTGGGGAGACAACCCAGATACCCTTCAGTGGATGATTGGATAAAGAAAATGTGTTATATATACACAATGGAAATACTACTCAGCATTAAAAGAGATTAAAATCATGACATTTGCAGGTAAATGGATGGAATTGGAGAATATAATGCTAAGTGAACTAAGCCAATCTCAAAAAAAAAAAACAAAAACAAATGCTGAATGTCTTCTCTGATATAAGGAGGCTGATTCATAATGGGAATGGGGTGGGAAACATGCAAGGAATAGAGAAACTTTAGATAGGGCATTGGGGAGGGAAGGGAAAGGGAAGTCGGTGGAATGAGAGGAACATCATTACCCTAAGTACATATATAAAAACATGAATGGTGTGACTCTACTTTGTGTTCAACCAGAGACATGAAAAATTGTGCTCTCTTTGTGTAATATGAATTGCATTGCATTCTGCTGTTATATATAACTAATTAGAATAAATAAAATAACATTTTTTTAAATTGCCATTCTTACTGGAGTGAGATGAAATCTTACAGTAGTTTTGATTTGCATTTCTCATGTTTTCATATATTTGTTGACTGATCATTTTTCTTCAGTGAAGTGTTTGTTCACTTCCTTTGCTCATTTATTGATCAGCTAATTTGGTTTTTCTGTGTTAAGTTTTTCAAATTCTTTATACATCCTGGAGTTTAATTCTCTCTCTGGGATGCAGGTTGCAAAGATTTTTTCTAATTCTGTAGTCTCTGTCTTCATATCCTTGATTGTTTCCTTTGTTGTAAAGAGGATAGGAAAGGTAGCAGAATACAACAGTTACTAATATGGCATTATGTAAAAATGTGGATGTGTAACTGATGTGATTCTGCAATCTGTATTTGGGGTAAAAATGGGAGTTCATAGCCCACTTGAATCTAATGTATGAAATATGATATGTCAAGAGCTTTGTAATGTTTTGAACAACCAATAAAAAAATTTTAAAAAAAGAAATCTTTTAGTTTGATACCATCCCATTTATTGATTCTTTATTTTATTTCTTGCACTTTACGAGTCTTTTTGAGGAATATGGTTCCTAAGCTGACATGATGGAGATTTGGGTCTACTTTTTCTTCTGTGAGGAATAAGGTCTCTGGTGTAATTCCTAGGTCCTTGATCCACTTTGAGTTGAGTTTTGTGCATGGTGAGAAACAGGGGTTTAATTTCATTTTACTACATATGGATTTCCAGTTTTTCCAGCACTCTTTGTTGAAGAAGTTATATTTTCTCCAACATATGTTTATGGAACCTTTGTCTATATGAGATAACTGTATGTATGTGGGTTTGTCTCTGTCTTCTATTTTGTACCATTGGTCTTCAGAAACATTCCTTCTTAAAGCCACTTTCTCCATGAAAATTAAGCGCGCTCCAATCACCTCTATTCTTTTGTCTTTTAAGTCTGGCCACCATTTCTTACCTTCAGGAAAAAGAGTAATGGGCAAAGACTGGATAGGAGTAATTTCACAGATTAAACCCAAGAATCACATCCTGAGGATGGAGTGGCAGGCTGATGTTTGAGAGGAAAATGAAAAGTGGATTCATATGCAAATCTAATATAGTACATTTTCATTGCCTTTAACAAAAGCTGGTATCAATTTAATTTGGTTAATTACTTTTGGTGGAATCTTAATTAAAATAGTACAAATCAAGGAGGAGAAAAAATGTCATTTTTAAATAAACAAATCACCACAAAGTAGAAGGCTTCCTCTGACTGGTATGTCACTCTATCCACCCTGGTGCTAATTACCTTTGTCACCAGTCTATCAGTCATGACAAAAACTTGAATTTTCAATCAGCATGTGATCTAGTCCTAATATTTATCTTCCTTCCCTATTGATTACTCAGGAAACGTTTATTAAAAAATCTCAACACAAAACTCAGAATATTTCAAATGGAAGGGAATTTGAATTTCATTTTGTCTGAAAACATTCATCTAACCTTCATCTAATTTCCTTTTCAACATTTCCCAGAATGAATTATATCATCTTGGCTCTAATTTGCCCAAATATGGGGATCTCATTTCATTGCATTTTCTGTAAGAAATACACAAAGATGTTTTGGCCACAGAAAAATATATAGAGAGATGATGATATAGATATAGAAATATAGATATAGAGATATGATGATTTCTTTAAAAGTAAGATAAAATAGATTATTCAAATAGGAAAGATTATGTTATATTAGTATCAGTATTTTCATGCAACATTGCTATTGATATTCATGACACAGCATGTTATGGTAGATAATGTTTCAAATGTTTCCAAGTGCCTTGTATTGCACTTAATCTTCTGTTCACCAATGCTATTTTATCTTCTAGAGTCTAAAAAAATAGCTGGTTAAATGTTTTAACATATAATAATCATTTTAATATATGGATATGTTATTTTGTGCCCTGTATGGACACATTTTCATAGCGGAACCATAACAAGGACAATTTTTCATAACATGGTTTCTTTAGACATTATGTTTTTTTTTTCAGCATTACCTTTACAAGGTCCAGTTCAAAAGTCAACCAATTATTTCAAATGGGTCTACTGAGTACATATTTCAAAAGCAAAGTTATATTAAAATACTGATACAATCACATGTATTTGCTCTTTCTTGTCTATTTGAATAATAAGTAGTATCTTGCTTGAAAATTAAATATCCTATACATAGATTTTATTTTCTACAGACTGGATCTCCTTCTGTGTTTCTTATAGGAAATATAATGACACAAATATTTCACAACTTTTTAAAAAAATTATCCAATGACTTCCAAGTGTCATTCCCAAGCCATTGTTGTTAGGAGTGGAGATAGTAGGAGAAAAAGTTTATTTCCTCAAATTGGGAGGATCTCTTCAAACTTCTTTATAAAATAAAATAGTTTCATGCCATTTTGATTAAATTTTATGATTAAGAAAAATGATTTTAAAATATATTTTAAAATATAAGTTGACCAATATATAAATAGAAGAAAGATGCAAGGGAGATGAATATTAGAGTAGAGAAAAGGGAACAGGGGGAACGGAGGGAGAGGGAAGTACTGGGGAAGTATTAGAGCAAATCATATCTCATGCTCATATAATTATGTCAAAAATGAACTAATAAATGAACTAATAAAATAATTTTTTAAAAAGGTGAGCAGTGGTTTCACGGAATGCACTAGTTCACTTGTCATCTCATCTAGAGACAATACAAAAAGATTCCAAAAGGAATGAATAAGCATCCCAACTGTTAGCATTTTGACCTTACACAAGAAGTCGATTCCTCCAAGGTACAGTCCCATTTGGAAAGCAGACTGACTTGTCATTTTTTTCAGAATATTTGTGCAGATGAAGAAAGGGAAGGAATGAGTATAAAACCATCTTTGCCGAGTGGATATGTTTACAAACACACTAGCTATTATTATTTTTACATGCTGTATGCAAGATTGACTTAGTAAGATTTCATTTAATAGACATTTTGATTTACGAGTTATTCAGGGGAAAATGTTTTTAAAGAAAGCTCTTTTATTTTGGTTTCTACATTTTCTTAAAACTCATTCATTGTGAAGTATCAAAATATGAAGAGGAAGAATGACTAAGGAATTTCAAGGAGTGCACTCAGTTGACAGCACACACTGGTGTTGTCATGTGGGCACCTGTACCAACTATAGGTACCATGTGAGAGTGTTAGGTACTACATGAACTTTAGAAGTATATTCATGATAGGGTTTTAGTAAAAGAACCCTCACCACAGCGCATGTTGTTTCCATCTCTGACCCCACACCACATCCTTGGATCCGATTTCCAGTTGCATGAAGAGAGGGTCAGAGTTAGGACAGTGCTCAGGAAGTGGCATCAGGTTGGATTCCTGAAGGGCACCATTCATCTGTGTCTCTGGAGGCACACATAGAGAATGAAATTCCACCATTCACCCAGTCAGAGCAACTGAAAACACAAATCAAAGGTTCAGAAGACATCCCAGTCAGTCCCTTCTCTTGTCTCACCTTTCCTGCTCAGGATGATGTCCTAGTCACCAAAAGTCTGTCTTTACAATAGGGCAGGGGCAGATTAGAGTTTGAACTTCTTTCAAATTCAGGAACAGAACTAAAAGACAATCTGGACCATCTTTAACTCGCTTCTCTCTAGGGGAGCTGGAGTGAGTCTTCCGGGCATTATTGGAAACAATAAGTGTAGACTTATGAGCTCGTAGAACATACCTCTCCCCAAAACTAGGAATTTTACTGTAATAGAGTTGCTTGTGTTCGAATTTGTAGTTTTCCTCTACCACTAGGATCTCTGTGTCCTCCATCAAAGGAATACTTCACGCTCTTATTTTTCACATTAACAATACCAAATCTAATCTATTTTGTGTTTTAGGTAAGAAATTCACTTTTACTCTGAAGGGAGAAGAGGATGAATAAAATTTGAGGGAAAGTCCTATTAATTGACTGAATACTTACTATGTTCCAACCTTTATACTGGTCCCCTTACAGTTAATATGTCATGTAATGGAGCACTTTAAAAAATAATCACTATTTAGTCTTTAATCAGGTAAAGAACATATGGCCTTGAAGAGATATAAAAGTTTTAATAAATAAAGTGGATAAAAGGAAATTTTAGCACAGAAATCGACATATAATGGATTAAAATCCATTTAAAATGATTTAAAAATGCTTACAAATTGTATAATCATTTGCTGCCTTTACACAAAAATTACAATGCTTTTAAAACGTGTGTGTGTGCGCGCGCATAATGCATATATGAAAGTTTCATGGAAAATATTAATATATAATAATATTATATGTGGTACTGTGTCTACAGAATGCAAGCATGTGACATCAGTTAACTACAAAATAGTTCAAACTTAGTCATTTAGTGCTGAATTTAATTTTCAGAAATATTAACTTCAAGAATGAATACAATAGGGACAATGGTCCAGCTAACATAAGATTAAGATAAATTTGACAAGTTTTATTTTGAAATTAAAAGAGGTCAAATTATTCATATATGCATAAGGTTGTAGTTCTGTTGTGCCTAGCCTGCACTAGGCCCTGGGTTTGGGCCCCCTGCCCTGAAAAATAAATCAAATGTTTGATATCTTAAAATATGAACCTTTAGTTATCTGAAAAATGTAATTTCTAGGACACTTCCTTCTCTAATATTGTTTTATATGAGGTATTGCTAGGACTAAGAAAGGGAACAAAATGATAGATGATTTACCAAATCTCACATGTGAATTTTATCTGTGAAAATTAGGCATATTCATACCAACTGAATTTTACCTAAGATCCCCAATCATTTTTTTTTCTGGTTATAGTTTAAGGATAAGTTAATACTGAGGGCCCTGAGGCCCTCCATCCATGTGTTTGTTTCTATGCTTTACTTACTTTCAGTTAGGGTTAACTAAAACAATGGCGGTCACATCATGGGCTGAAATGCTACTTGTTAGAATTAACACAGCAGTGGACCCTGAAAATAATCACATACTAAGTAAACCAGGCTAAGATAGGTGTAGGGGAAATGTATAAAATACTACCTAGTCCTAACATTACAATTTTGGGTAGTGTTTTCTTTCTTCAGAGATATGTGATGCAATAAAAAAAAATCCACATCTGAAATACAAATTTTCATACAATGAAGATATTTGAAAATAAATCCTCAGAACCCAAAGGTAGAGTGCAAAATTAGGAGGAATGTGGAAAGTAAAGAGCAATAGTCATCTCTCAACCCTAATGGCTTGGAAATTTCTATCTCATTCTCTCTCCTCTTCTCTCTTGTTCTCTTCCCTGAATTTCCTCGATTTTTTTTTAATGTTAAGAATTTATAATGGAATTCTTCATTAGCAAGTAATGACAGGGCAATTATCTGATAAGTGTTAAATAAGAATATAAAAATGCCTCAAGGACTTTTCCCTCATTTGACCTGTTCAAAGGCAAAATGGCTTAAATCAACAAGGTAATAAGTTGTACCTTTTAAGTTTGATTAAAATTATTATAATAATTATTTTGCTTCAGTATTCAGAAATAAAAACTTTTTAGATTGGAATTTGGGGCTTGTAATGTAAATATTCATTATTTATCTTTATTGTGGATTTTTGACATATCCTCTTTCTAAGAATATAAATATTTAATTATTTATCTTCATGTGGGCCTTTGGATATGTACCTTTTTAAAGTATATTCTTTTTAAAAAAAACTATTTTTAGTTGTAGATTCCCTGAATTTCCTCAATTTTTTTAAGCGCTCAAAATATGTCCACAAGTTAATAGTTTTTCTTCCTATACATTTATTGTGAGAAAAATTCTCATGGGCTACTCTTGATAACCTAAATTGATGCAAATTTCTTAGATTATAGATAGATAGAGAGATAGATAAATGGATGTGAAATATTTATATCTCCAAATTCTACTTTTTTATGATTTATACCAAAGGCTTATAATTATTTTATTCACTATTATTTGTAATTCTAAAATTTTAAGACATTCTAAATGTACCATCTCTACCGGTATTGAGAATTTCAAACTTTGGAATATTGTCCTCTATTTGAAATATTTCCAAGTAGCTTTTGATAATGGAAGAGACTGTAGAAAGAGCAAGGTTAAGTAAACAAGTTGGGAATAAATTACCTTTTCTCACACACACACACACACACACACACACACACACTCACATGCATACTAAGTAAAGCAGACTAAAATGTATATATTTAAAAATGTATAAAATACAACCTTGTTCTAACATTATGATTTTCAGTAATATTTTCTTTCTTCTGGAACTTTTTTAGTACCTAAGTTTTCTTAAATTTTTTTTAAAAAATGTATTTTTTATATTGTTTAAGTTGTCAATGGACTTTTATTTTATTTATTGATACTCGCTGCTGAGAATCGAACCCAGTGCCTCACACATGCTAGACAAGAGCTTTGCCACTGAGCCACAACCCCAGCCCCCAAAATGTATTCTTATAGTCAAAAATAAAAATTATTATTTGCTTATGTAATCTCTAGTCTTCTTAGAAGCAAACATTTGTTCATATATCCATGCTTATGTGTGAGGAGAAGTTACACTGTGTTTGTTGTTATACCACATGCTATGAGAGAAGAGGGGAAATGTGGTTCATAACTCCTGTGTTATTATTATACCTTAGTATTTAATCATGACTGTGTCTACAGAATGCAAGCATGTGACGTCAGTTGACTACAAAATAGTTCAAACTTAGCCATTTAGTGCTGAATTTAATTTTCAGAAATATTAATTTTAAGAATGAATAAAATAAGGACAATTGTCCAGCTAAAATAAGATTAACATAAATTTGAAAATTTTTATTTTGAAATTAAAAGAGGTTAAATTATTTATATATGCATGTTGTCAAAGGAAAACACTAAGTTTGACATTTCCTTTGTTTATCATTGCATAAAATTAATTTATTTTGAGAAAGTTTCTCAGTTTGGAGATTTCTACTTAAAACGGCATGTAGCAAATAATTCAAATGACTTATTTCTTCACTTTCTTTTGATCAGTTGTTGACATCTTTTACATGTACAAATCCTGAATAAATGGAAACAATATGCTTAATACCACTACTTTCAATTTGATACCTAAAAATATGATCAATCTATTGCTTTTAATTTGATCATTATTCTTCCATATAAGATACATAGCCTTCCTAAGCCCAGAATCTTGCCGTGTTTGAGATCCCTTTGGTACTCTAAAAGAAGACAAGGAAACCTTTTTTATATTCCCTTTCAGCAAGTTAGGAGACCATGAACAGATTCCTGTAGACCATATCAAGTTTTGTAATATAGATCTGGTGTGGATATTTTCATAGTGAATTGAAATTTGTTCAATGACCATGATAAAGTAAAACTTTGGAGAAAGTATAAATTAATTAACAAGGGTTATTAATTTTATCTTAGATTTCATTACTAAATACAGATCTACTTAAATTTAACTCCCTATAATAAAATTATATATTGTCATGTGAGTTTTATGCATTAAATGTGTAACAATACTATCCTTGTAGATTTTGTCATGGTCTGTGAATATAAAGATGCCTATTACTTTGATAGACATGACAACCATTTGGATGTTGCCTGCAATAATCTCTCCATTGTACAAAAGTCCTTGTGTTTTTGTCCCTTGTCACTCTGTATAATTTTTTTTTTTCCTTTAGAAAAGCCTCTTTCCCTTTTTGGCTGATGTAACAAAATTTTTAAATTTTCCTTATCCATGACAGCAGAGTTTTGTTGCAAACATGAACTTTTTGTTAACAGAGCTTTTTCTGATGTGTATCTGAAGGCTACAGTGATTTCCGTGGTGCTTTGAAAGCATTTGGTGAATTATGACAACATTAAAATGGATCCATATTTTCAACCATTTTTTCCTTTGATGCAGATAAAATTTCACATATAACAGAGTCTAAAAATTTATTTTTTGAATTAAATATATGCCTTTAATATTTATCATTGTCAGGATTTGTATCTGATTGAGCATATTCTTTATAAACTTCCCTCAAGCTGAGATGAAACACTGTAAAATTTTTAAAAACAAAGAATAAAACTGGTAACCCAACATGTGTAAAACATATACATTCCAGTAATATTTTATATAAAGATTTGATTCATATAGCTTAAATTTTATAGAAACAGAGTTGTCTAATAATCTTCACAAAGCTTCTCATTTGATCCTTATGATAAATTCAGATAATGTTAAAATGTTCTACTCTCCCTTATTATATAAAGTATATAGGCAAGAAATCGATTGACCTAAAGTCACAGTTATGTTTCAATGCACAATTCCTTTTACTTTAAATCTTTGTACTTATTGACAAACCTCACATATCAACCTGGTTTCTATTAATACATATATTACCTTCTAGTAATAGCCAATTCTTGAACACAATTTGTAAATTTGGTAGACAACTTCTTAATTCTAGCCTGTATAAGTGTTGCCTCATTTAAATCTCATAGCAAATAGGACTGACACTGTGATCTCTGAATTGCACAAAAGAAACTGACATATACATTAATAGGTCTGCTTCTATTGGCTCCATTATTAGTGATCATTGAGACAGAGGGGTAATAATTATGTGATTTTTCTGCATAAATACTGGGATAATCTTATATGTCCTTTGAATAAGATTAATACTTCATATTGTGGAAATCATAGTGGTTAAATTGATGTATAGCTTTCCTGACTATATACAACAATTATAGGTCTCTCTGTCTCTGTCTCTCTTTTATTATATAATACATATGTATATACATTATATATATATTACATATACTAGGAATTATGTCCACAGGAACTTTACTACTGAGCTACATTCCCAGACTTTCTTTATTAATTTTTTTTTCTTTTGAGACAGGGTCTCAATAAGTTGCAGGGGTTGACTTGAATATGTGAGCCTCCTGCCTCAGCCTCCTGAGTAGCTGAGATTATAGTTATTTGCCAATGCACTCAGCCAAAATAATTCTTTATGATAGGGAGAACATAAAGACTGGCAGTGTGGGTCAGCATATATCTAATGCACTGTATGGTTATTAGGCTCTGGTATTTCCCATTGGCTAAATATGTTTTATTTAAAACAAAACAACAACAACAAAAAAAAACATAGCTAGTTGTTTCTCCCTAGATCAAGGAAATTCACCTGGGAAGTGGGTGCTGATGATTTATTTGTAATGAGGCTGTAAATCTGCATTCCTTTAAAGATTAAAGATTCTGGGTATTCTTGTGCTTAGTATTTGTCATGCCAGAAATGTCACCAGTCAATTGCACAGGAAAGAAGATGAGCTTTCTGAACACTGCTATTATTTATTTCAAGTAGATAGGTAAGCTGTTCCCTCAGACATAGACCTGTAGTTAACCTTACACTGTGTATTTTCTTGTAAAGAGATGAAACATTTCCAGAGAATGGCTAAGAGGGAGCTTCCAGCAATTCTGACATTTGAATGTTCAGTAGAAAAGTTGTTGAAGGCTGTTATGCGTCCACTAAGTCAAGTGCATTTTGTGAAATTTAAAGAATTTTCATCACTTATAATGTGGAAACTTTTTTCTCAATTGGTTTCTCTTGACTTTCTCATCTTTTGGTAAGTTCTCCTTTTGTAGTAAGATTGTAAAACTGAATTACTGAATGCTGCTACTAACATTCAATCTCTCCACAAATGCTTTCTGTTTCTGTTCTGAATAACAAAATATTTTCTTACATATCTTACATATGCATGCTATATTCAAGTGGCTTACAAACATAAGAGAACTGGAAAATCCCCCAAAACTTGTAATCACATGATTGAAATGCATTACCCTGGACTTCAGTCTCATAGGTACCAAATCTGATACTCAAAATGAGGGAGAAATTAAGACTTCACAGACACACAGAAGCTGAGGAAGTTCATATCATCATACATGTCCTACAAAGAAATGAAAAAAGAAGTAATTTCGCTGAAATGAAAGGTTGTAAGAAGGAGCTCCAAGGTGTATGAATGAAGACAAAATCTTCAGTCAAGTTTGTTACACAGGCACATATAAAAGCAGCACTATTATAATTATGATTTGTAACTCACCTTGAAAATTTCTATAACAATTAAAAGGCTAATTCATAAAGTAAAATAATTGTATATTTATAATATTAGGCACACATATGCAAACATAATTCATCAAAAAAGAAGGATGGAATCATATGGCAGTATAATTTTATGAAATTGCTCTTATGGTAGTATCAATTCAAATTTAATACTTACAATTTTAAGATAAAATAAATAATTCTCATGGTAACCAAAACTAATAAATATTGCTACAGTTGTATCATATTTATTTTTTTATAGTATGTATATAGGGAAAGAACAGAAGATACAAATGAATCAATAAGCATATCAGTAAGATTTCAGACTATGAAGTTGCAGATCTTCATTTCTCTACAAAAACATGAAAATAAAACAGTTATACATTGAATGAAGGGGTCTTGTGCATTCACTAGAAACAGTTAAGAAGCTTCAGCAACCATCAAATGCCTAAGAGAAACAAGCTCAAAATGGTCTGAAAATTTCTGGCATTTTGTTCACCCTTAGCCTCTCTTTCAAGCATGACATAGTGTGGTTGGGAGAATCCCAGGGAATCCTGGCTCCTTCCTCAGAACCAAAAGAAAGGAATGCAAATTTCTTGAATGTTCTTGCTTGTTTGGAAAATGCCTGCAGGACTGTTTTCTGTCTTCCTAACTTTGAACATCATGGAAATGGTGGCAAGTTTTAATAGCAGCCTAGATACCATGGATGTCAGTGAAGGGCACAGTATCATTAGCGAGCAGCACTGAAAGATACTGGGCACTAGAACACACATTCCTCCCCAGAACAGATACAAGAATAGATAAGTTTCCAAAAAAAGTAATAGAGAGGCGACTGCACTTAAAATTAGCAATGCTATATTCATGTACCAATACACCACAATGAAACTCACCAGTTTAGATAATTAATACACATTAATAAAAATGTATCAATGGATACAAAGGAAATGGAAGAAACATATAAAAAGTGCCAGTGAAGACATATACCCAAAAAGTTTCAGAGGACTATACTCCTTTTTTCCTTTCAAATACACAATTTCCAATAAAATAATTATAAGACATACAAAAAAATCAGAGAAGCAAGTCCCATTCAACTGAACAAAATAAATCCACAGCAAGTAACAAGAAAGAAATATATACCTCTAATTTTCATGGAAAA
Source organism: Marmota flaviventris (assembly GCF_047511675.1). Classification (NCBI taxonomy): domain Eukaryota; kingdom Metazoa; phylum Chordata; class Mammalia; order Rodentia; family Sciuridae; genus Marmota; species Marmota flaviventris. The sequence continues at coordinate 99,021,798 of NC_092508.1, read as the reverse complement.
TAATGAAAAATAACTATTATATATGTGAAATTAACTAAAAGAAAATAAAAAATCCGGAAGATATAGAAAAAAATAGAAACAAGCAGAATAGAAATAGAAATTATGAATAGAAAAACTATGATAAAATTCTGGAACTTAGAAACACAATATGAGAATTTTAAAAATTCATTAGTGGTGTTCACAGTGGATTCAGACACACCAAAAAAAGACCAACATTGATAGTAAGTCATGATTGAGACTGAGGAACAAAAATGGGGGGAAAAAGGAGAAAGAAAAAAGAGATAAAAGCAAAGAATAAAGAAAACACTCTAAGGGATGTAGTTACCAACGTATATATAATAGGAGTTCCAGAAGAAAAAAAGTGGGGAAAAAATAGCAAAGAGCTTACTTTAAGAAATAATAACTGCAAATCTTCCAAATATGAGAAAATACATAAATACAGGAAGAAGCAAACCAATGAAGTAGGACAGGAAATAAAAAACAAAAGAGAGAGACTCAGAATGAATAGAGTGAGGCACATTCTACTTAAATTGTTTAAAATTAAAGACAATCTCAGAAGAATAAATATTGACCTATGATACACAAGGAAGCCTCCCTAATATTATTAGTGAGTTTTTCAGCAGAGAACTTGAAGGCAGACTATAGTGAGAAAATATATTTAAAGTTCTGGAAAAAAAACCCAGAAAATTAAGAATTCCATATTTAGCTAAGTATCTTCAAAATCAAAGAAAAATTAAAATTTCCCAAGAAAATAATAGCTTGTAGAATTTATTGTCACTAAACCTACCCTACAATTTTGCTAAAAGGAGTCATTCAAATCAAAATGAAAGGACAATGGACACAACCATTTAAAAAATAGAGTTGTCTGATAAAGTAAAAACTTTTGTTATTGTGAATTTCTTAACACATACCCATCAGTAGAATTTAGAAGATGAAAAAAAAAGAGTAATTTTAGTCTGTTTGAATCAGTATAAACATGTAAAGATTTAACTTGCAACACATATAACATAAATTGGGGAAAATGCAGAGTTGTAAAGCAGTACAGTTTTTATTTTTGATTGAATTGCTTACCAATATAAAATGGGTTGATAAAAATTTAAGATGATTTATGTAACTCTCTTGGTAGCCACAAAGAAAATATCTTTAGAAACTACTACAAAACAATCAATTGTACACACACACACACGATATGCTCGAGTTCGGGACCCCCAAAAGACCACCAGAGACCAAGATCAAAGTAAGCAGCAAAGAGGCATTTATTGTGAGCTAGCTTGGTCCTCTGCGCACACAGAAACTGGTGACAGGCCTGAGCCCAGGGTTTGCAGCAGTTTTATACAGTCTTTGGGGAAGGCAGGGACTTCACATACATCATAGCATATCCATTCACTGATGGGAACAAGTTGGGTAGGGGTGATTGGTTAGTACAAGAGGGGGATTCCTTTGAACTGGTTTAAGCCATGAGGGGAGTACATGCTGAACTACATGGTTTCCCAACATGTTATCAACCACCATAAACTACTGGGAGGGTCATCTGGCATCTCAGGTATTTTCCCTGTCTCATGCTGATTGGTGGTTGCTAGGGGGTTGCTATGGGTGTTCACCTAGACTAAGTGAGTCAGGGACACCTGGTGGAGCAAATCTCTCCTGTTATTTGCAGATAAACAACTCAGCAGGGTGGGTATATGCCTAGGAGTGCTCTGTGGGTTTTTCCAAGGACAAGGGCCACACCCCCTTCCTTGGACAGGCTTTGCTCTGCTGTAGAGGCTGGTTTCTCAAAAATGGAGTCACATCAGTTTAATACACACACACACACATACACACATTCATTCTCTCTCTCTCTCTCTCTCTCTCTCTCTCTCTCTCTCTCTCTCTCTCTTTAAGAAACAGAAAACAAATTATAAGAGTGAGTCCTTCCCTGTTAGTCATTACTTTAAATGTGAGTGGAATAAAATCTCCCAAAGAGCAGAAGTGACCACAGGCTCAAAGAAAATAAGCAGCCTGCTTAGAATTCCTGGAGAGAGAAAAACAAAGCCCAGTCATGAAAACTGGAATAAAGACCAATCCTTTGATGCCAAGATGAAATTGTACACCAAGCATAAGGAGCTTTCACAAAACCATGAGCACACTAAACAGTTGAAAGATTTCACAAAGCAAGATGATAATAATCTGAATGGGACCCTTTTCAGGGAGAGAATAGAAAAAAAATTTTTTTAAGAAAACTCAATAAATTTTAGAAAACACGGAGAAAAAAATCAGTACTCTCAGAAAAAGTCAACACAGAAGCAATTTTTAAAATAATCAAATGGAAATCTGTAAACTAAAAAATATAGTAGGTAAAATTAAAAATGTAATAGAAGGCATCAATAAAAGAATAGATTAAATAGAAGAGAGAATTTGTGACCTTGAATGCAGTCCACTTGAAAATACACACCTGGAGGAGAAGAAGAAAAATGAATGAAGAAGAATGAAGAAAACCTACAGGAATTTTGGGACTGGAATAAAGTAGAATGTATTCATGTTATTGAATGACTTAAGAATGACTCAAGAGTGGCAAAGGCTTGAAGCTATTCAAAGATATCACAGTAAAATCTCCCCATACCTAGGGATAGGGAAGGATTCCAATATATACAAGCCCGACTGCCCAGTCAGATTTAATACAACAAACTACAACCCAAGACATTTTACAATCAAGATCTCAAAGGTGAAAGATGATATGATATCATATAAAAATATCCCCTACAGTTTTCTCTAAAACTTATTTGAACTCATAAAGTCAATAAAGTTTCAGGATACAAAATCCAAATTTAAAAATCAGTGGAATCATTATAGAGAAATAGCAACTTATCTAAAATAAATGAAGGTAGCAATGCTATGCACACTACCTACCAAAAAATGGTAATAATAAAATATATAGGAATAAATTTAACCAAAGATGTGACAATCTCTCCAATGAAAAATTTTAAACATTGATGAGTGAAATTGAAGATACAAAAAAATTGATAGAAGGAATTATTATTGACAAATATTCATGTTACCCAAAGTTAGTTATAAATCCAATGCAATCTCTGTCAAAACGACATTCTTTGGATAAAGAAAATGCACTATATGTACACAATGGGAGTTGACTCAGCCCTAAAGAAGAATAAAATTATGACATTTCCTGGTAAATGGATGGAACTGGAGACTATCATGTTAAGTGAAATAAGCCAGTCCCCCCAAACCTAAAGCCTAATATTGTCTCTGCTAATCAGAAGCTAACACACAATGGGGGAGGGGGATAGATGTTCATTGGATTAGACAAAGGAAAATGAAGGGATGGGAGGAGGGATGGGACTAGGAAAGACAGTAGAATGAATTGGACATAAAGTTATGCTCATATGTAAATTCATGACCAGTGTAACTCTACATCATGTACAACCACATGATGGGAAGTTATACTCCATGTATGTGTAATATGTCAAAATATATTCTACAGGCATGTATAACTAAAAAGAACAAATGATTTTTTTAAAATGACATTCTTTACATATCTAGAAAACAAGTCCTAAAATTTGTATGGACTCATGACAAACAAAAATGAAAACAGAAACCACTAAAAATAGCCAAAAGTTTATCTTGAGAGAGCAAACGAGGAGACATTATACTACCTGATTGCAAAAATACTGAAGAGTTGTAGTAATAAAGACTGCATAGTGTTCCATAAAAGTAAACACAGAACAATGGAACAGAATAGAGAGCCTGGAAGTCAACACATTCACCTACAGCTAATCGATTTTTAACAAAGGTGTTGAGAACACACATTGGATAAAGGATAGAATTTTCAATAAATGATGCAAGGAAAACTAAGGATCCGCTTAAGAAGAATGAAATTATACTCCTATCTCTGATCAGTTGTGAAAATTAACTCAAAACAGATAAAAAATTGAAGACTTGAAACAATCAAACTACTAGAAAAAATAAAACACAGAGGGACCATTTCAAGACAAAACCCCAAAGGCACAGGAAAAACAAAACAAAAAAAAAAAAAAACAAGAATAGATAAGGGGGATTATATCAAACTAAAACTTCTGGACAGCAAAAGAAATAAGATCCAAGTGAAGGAAAAAAAAAACAACAACTATGGAATAGAAGAAAATCCTTGCAAACTACAAGTGTAATAAGGAGTTAATATACAGAATATATAAGGAACTTGAAAGCAAAAGAAAAAAAATGAAAAACACAAAACAAATAACCTGATTTAGAAACGGGTAATAGATCTGTTTTACTCAGCTTTTTTAGCTGCCATGACTAAAAGACCTGAAAAGAACAATTGAAGAAGAAGAAAAGTTAATTTGAGGGCACACAGTTTGAGAGGTCTCTGTCCATAAGCAACTCACCCCATTCCTCTAGGCTTAGGGTAAGGCACAACATCATGGCAGAAGGGTGTGGTGGAAGGAAGCTGCTCCCCTGATGATCAGGAAGCAGAGAGACAGATTCCACCTGCCACATAAAAAAATATATACCCCCAAAGCACATCCCCAATACCCCAGCTCCTCCAGCCCTACCCTACCTACCTTTAGTTACCACTCAGTTAATCCCCATTGGAGTGTTAATTCACTGATTGCATTAAGACTTTTATAACCCAATCATTTCACCTCTGAATGTTCTTGCATTGTCTCACATATGAGATTTGGGAGAACACATCATATCCAAACAACAGCAAGATCTAAATAGTCATTTCTAAAAAAAAAAAAAAAAAAAAAAAAAAAAAGTAGGGAGAGAAAAAAGGAGGGAGAGAGAAGACTAACAGTTATAAAGCCAAAATTAGGCAGTCAGTATAGATAGGTAAACCAGTCAAGTCAGATCAAGGAGACCAAGTTTGAGTGAGTCCAGGAAGTTGGAGACTGTCCCCTAAAGGATTGAAATATTAATTTCTTCAGAACCCTTCCTCCACCCTTATCAAGAATCTGCCCCTGATCCAACCTGTTGCCAAGGTAACCTGTCCTAGGAGTTGCCCCTCCCTACACGGAGCTATAAGGTTGTTACCATGTCCTTGGCTACTCCATCCTGCTCTGCCCTCATCAGCCCACCTGTTTCTCACCTTTGGGCCATCCCATCAAGCATTCCTGAGCCTAGTCACCTATGCAGGAAGGAGAAAGATAAGGGAGAAAAGGCAGGAGAACAAAGGAAGCCTAGAACATAAAAAATGGGCAGAACACCTCCCTTCTTGAGATACCAGGATACCAGCTATGTCCCCCTTTTCCCTCCCGGGAGAAATCTATGTTACTCCTTTTAAAATAAACCCTGCTTCATATGCTTGCCTCATGTGCTTCTCTAATGTTCAAACTTCAACATGCGGGGAAGCAGAACTGGTCACCCATAACTGGCGGTATCAGTTATATGGGAAAAAAATCAGCATCACTAATTTTTATAGAAATTCAAAACAAAACCTGGATGAGATATTGTCTCTTCCAAATAAAAACGAATATTATCAAAAAGACAAAAGATTAAAAGGGCTTCTAAGAACAGAGATAAGGGAATACTTCGACATTGTTGGTGGGAATGTAAATGAGTGCAACCATTATGGTTAAAATATAAAAAAAAAAAATTAAAATAGAACATGTGGTCTAGTCATCCAGCTTCTGAGTATATATCCAAAGAAAATTAAAACATTATTACGAAGAGAAATCTGTACTCCTATATTTATTATAGCATTGTTCACAATACCTAAAAGAAAGAAACAACCTAACTGTCCATCAGCTGAGGAATGGATAAAGAAGACATGGGGTATGTATATAACAGAATGCTTTATAGCCATAAAAGGGTAACATAACATCCTTTGTGACAACATGCATGGAACTGGAGATAGCTATATTAAGTGTAATATGACAGGTATAAATCAAGTACAATATGATCTTATGCATATGCGAAATTTTAAAGAAGTTGACCCCATAGAAATTGAAAATTGAATGGTAGTTATCAGAGGTTGTGAAGATAATTTAAGGAAACAGGGAGAAAAGTTGATCAATGGGGACCAAGATGCAGTTAGATAGAAGAAAGAATTCTAATGTTCTATTGCCTGGTATGGTGATTTAAATAGCAATTGAGTACTGCATATCTCACACATCCAGAAGAAAGGGTTTTTGAATATTTGTGCTATGGAGAAATGATAAATGTTTGAGAGGACAGATGTACTTATCTTGATTGCTCAATGTATACATGTGCCCCATTAAATGGTATGATTTTTATGTTTTTTAGGTAAAAGTTAAGAATACATTTAATTTAAAAAAATTAAAGGTGCTGAATGGCCATATTAGATAAAGAAAATATCATACAAGTAATATTATCTATGGGAAACTCACTTTACATCTAAGGACAAAAACAGGTTGAAAGAAAAGAAAGAGAGAACAGAAAAGAAAAAGAAAGGAAGGAAGGAAGGAAGGGAAAAAGAAAGAAAGAAAATATATATTTCCTGCAAAATTGTAACCAAAACGAACAGGGTTGGGTGGCTATTTTAATATTTGAAAATATACATTTTAGCTTAAAATGTGTCAGTGATACATACAGGGCAATATATAATAATTAATTGGTCAATTCTCTAACAAATATGATGGATTTAAACCTTTGCTTTCATATATAAAGCAAATACAAAGAACTTAAAATGGACATAGTCAATAATTGTAGGAGGCTACAGTATCTTACTTTCAATAGTATATAGAACACCCACACAATATCAATGAGGAATCAGCAATTCAATAGAACAAGTGGACTATTCTGAAACACAACATCAGTAGATTACACATATTTTTCAAATTCACGTGAGCTCTAGAGTGTGTAGGGCTGCAAAACAATTTTCAATAAATTTAAAAGACATTGAAAGACACAAAGTATCTTTCTTTTCAAAATGGAATAAAATTAGAAATTGAAAGCAGAAGGAGATTTGGAAAATTAATAAATATGTGAAAATTTGACAGTCCATACTGATCCAGTGAATCAAAGAACAAATCACAAGAAAGTTCTAAGATATCTTTAAAAATGTAACAGAAAAGCCAACATAATAACACAAAATTTATCAAAAACCATGCAAATAAAAAATGTATAGCTCTAAATACTTTCTTTGAAAATACAGAACTCAATGTTAATCTTTTCTTCCTGCTCTTCCTCCCTGCTCTGTTCTTAGTTGCTCTCATTATATCAAAGAAGACATTTGGTATTTGTTTTTTAGGGATTGGCTAGCTTCACTAAACATAATCTGCTCTAGTGCCATCCATTTCCCTGCAAATTCTATGATTTTGTCATTTTTTAGTGCTGCGTAATACTCCATGGTGGATAAATGCCACATTTGAAAAGATTAACATTAAACAGATACATGAAGTGGGATGGAAAGGGAGAGAAAAGGGAAATTGCATGGTAATGGAGGGAGACCCTCATTGTTATACAAAATTACATATAAGAGGTTGTGAGGGGAATGGGAAAATAAACAAGGAGAGAAATGAATTACAGTGGATGGGGTAGAGAGAGAAGATGGGAGGGGAGGGAGGGGGGATAGTAGAGGATAGGAAAGGTAGCAGAATACAACAGTTACTAATAGGGCATTATGTATAAATGTGGATGTGTAACCGATGTGATTCTGCAATCTGTATTTGGGGTAAAATTGGGAGTTCATTTTAATTTTTTATTGTTGGTTGTTCAAAACATTACAAATTTCTTGACATATCATATTCCACACTTTGATTCAAGCGGGTTATGAACTCCCACCTTCACCCCATACATAGATTGCAGAATCACATCAGTTACACATCCATTGATTTAGTTCATAACCAACTTGAATCTAACGTATGAAATATGATATGTCAAGAGCTTTATAATGTTTTGAACAACCAATAAAAAAAAATAAATTAAAAAAAAAAAAGAAAATACAGAACTCAAAACACAATCTAAATTTTTCCCTTAAGGAAACAGAAAAGAATAACAAACTAAACCCAAAATTATCAGGAAGAAGGAAATAAAAAGAGCAGGGCACAGAAAAATAAAATAGAGACTAGAAAGACAATACAGAAATCCATAAAGAGAATAATTAGTTCTTTGAGAAGATTAACAGAATTTAAGAATTGTTATTCAGGTTGATTAAGGGGAAAATAGAGGGTGCAGGGAGAACTCTCAGAAAGAGGAGACATGGTAGCTGATTTTTATGGAAATTAAAGGATTATAAGAGAATGCTGTGAACAATTGTATGTGAAAATTGTATAACCTAAACAACATGGATGTATTTCTGGAAAAGCACCATGTACCAAGACTTAATCATGATAAAAATAGAAAAATCAAAGAAGTCTATAACCAATAACAAGATTGAAACAAAGTCAAAATCCTTCTAAATAATGACAGGCTCAGGGTCAGAAGCCTCTACTAGTGAATTCTCATTAACATTTAAAGAAGTATTAACACTAATCCTGAAATTCTTCCAAAAGTTTGAAGAAGAGGAAATACATCAAAACTCATTCTAAAAGGCCAGCATCTCCCCAACATTAAATTCAGACAAAGATACTACACACACACACACACACACACACACACACACACACACATCTTTATCCCTGATGAATATTGATACAAAATTCTAGCAAACAAAATTCAACATATATTGGAAGGATTTTATATCATAACTGATTAGGATTTATTCCTGGAATGCAAGACTGGCTCAGCATATGAAAATTAATCAGTAAAGGACTCCACATTAACAGAATGAAAACAACCATACATGGTTATCTCAATTGACGCAGTAACAGGACATGGCAAAATTCAACCAGCTGTCATGATTCTTGCAATCAATGACCTAGGAATTGTAGGCAACACCTTCAACAGAGGAAAGGCCACATATGAAAAGCCCACAGATAATATCCTCATGGATGAATGAGTGAGACTTTTCTATTTAATATCTATAACATGACAAGGCTGTCTGTGTTTGCCACTTCTATTCAACATAGCACCCAAAGCCCTTGCAATGGTAATAGGCAAGACAAAGAGATAAAAGTTGGGGCTGGGGATGTGGCTCAAGTGGTAGTGCGCTCACCTGGCATGCCTGCAGCCCGGGTTCGATCCTCAGCACCTCAAACAAACAAAGATGTTATGTCTAGTGAAAACTAAAAAATAAATATTAAAAAAAATCTCTCTAGAGAGAGAGAGATAAAAGTCATCCAGACCAGAAAGGAATAAATAAATCATTTTCTGTTTCAGATCACTCAGTCTTACATACAGAAAGAATTAAACAGTAAATATTAAAATTAGTAAACAAATGCAGCTAAATCTTGTTAATAAACAGTGAGGGGAAAGTGAAAATAAATATGCAAAAAAATGAAAGTGGACTTTATAGTGTAAAGGAAAATTAAAATTAAAGTTTACACTTAAAACACAAACACACTAACCATAACACAAAAATCAGCCTGTTCTCTACACATAGATTGATGAGCAAGACTGGAAATGTGAATTATGATACAATACCATTTATAAAATAATTGAAAAAGAATAAAATACTAAGAATAAAATAAATTTAATCGAAGAGATGAGCAAATTGTAGACCAAAAACTAAACTAGAATCAAATAGAATTTAAAGTTAATAAAATCAATTAAAGAAGATGTAAATATTTGAAAATGCATTCTATGTACATGGATTAGACGATTTAATACTGTTATAATGTCAATATCACCCAAGTGATACACAAATTAAATTAAATCCCTATGAAAATCTCAATGATGATGGTTCAGGAAGAGAACAATCTATTCTAAAAGGGTATGTGCAACAACAGATCCTTAATAAACAAAATAATATTCCATCAGGCAACCTGGAATAATCATTATAATCTCGAAGGAAAAAACACAATGTTGGAGGTCTCCTACTTTCTGATTTAAAAACTATTACAAGGCTACATTCATAAAAGCTGCAGCAGGAGCATAGAGACTATCACACAGACAAAAATGACAGGATAGAGACCAGCAGTAAACCCTCACATATATGCTCAAATGGTTTTGGACATGTGTGCCAAAAAGCCATTCAGTGAAGAAATGTCAGCCTTTTCAATAGCAGTGCTGGGAAAATTGAAAACACACATGCAGAAGAATAAAGTTGGACTGTTCATCCTGGCTAGCAAAATTAACTCAAAATAGATCAAACACCTAAAGAGACCTAAAACTACAAAACATAGGAGAAATGTCTCATGACATTGAACTTGGAAATGATTTATTATGTATGTATCAAAAAGCACAGGAAAAAGAAGAAAACAGATAAATAACACTACATCAAAATTGAAAACATCGGTGCAACAAAAGTCACAATCAGTGGAATGAAAAAAAAGACCTATAGAATGTGAGAAAATACTTAAAAATCATATATCTAAGAAGGGATTTATTTATAGAACATATGAAACATCCCTGTGCTTTATTAACAAGAAGCAACCAGCTAGACATGGGGAAAGTAATAAAAAAAATCTATACAAACACCCAATAAGCACATTAGAAAATGCCTGATATCACTAATCATTAACAAAGCAAAAACTCAAATAAAGTACACACCTGTTAGAATAGCTACTGTTCAAATAAGCAGATGTCAGAAATTAGCAAATGTCAGAGAGAACATAGAGAAATCTGAGTCCTCGTATACTGTCAGTGGAAATGTGAAATGGTAGGCAAAATGGTATGCCTTTCCTCAAAAAATTAAAATTATTATGTGATTCAGCATGTCTGCTTCAGTGTTGATACCAAAAATATCTGATAGCAGGATCTCAAAGAAGTATTTAGAAGCCTTTGTGTATGCAGCATCATTCACAATAGCCAAAATGTGGAATCAAATTAAGTGTTCACCAATAAATGCATAAACAGAGTGTGGTATAACATGCAATAAAATATTATTCAGTCTCAAAAAGATGAAAATTCTGATACATGTTACAACATACATGAACTGTGAGAGCATTATTTTAAGTAAAATAGTACAGTAAAAACACTTCACTATTTTGAGACGTGATGTGGGAAGGGTGGGGAAGTTGCTCAGTGGATCTGAAGTATCTGCTTGGGATAATAAAAATAAAATTCTGCAAATGGATAATGCTAATTAATTATACATTACTTTGAATATATTTAATGCTAATAAATTATATACTTAAAATGGTAAGAGAGTAAATTTTAGGTCAGTTATGTTTTTACACAATAAATAATTATGTCAATAGATGAGGGAGAGAAGGAAAGGAAGGAGAAGGGAGAAGGAACAGACAGGAGAAAGAGAGGGACAGCGACAAAGAAGGCCACATATCATATATCAGTTCTTTAGAAAGTTTATGGTAAATATTATATTAAATAAATATGTACTATATCTGACAGCATTCTAATAAACTCAAATTGCTTCAAAGACATTTTTGAGATGGCTTTTAAAATTAAATGGCGTAGCAAGATAAAATATGTTTAAATACATTTTTAAGATTGTATACAGCTTGTTACAGGAATCATATTTCACACTTTCTGCTATAATTCTACATAACTTAATGCAGTGGATATAGCTACCATTATCTAGGTGTTCTGAATTTTATTTGAATCACATTAGTCTACTAAAGTCTTCTAACTGAAACCATAAAATATTTATTCTCTAGCATATTTTTACAAACTTAAGATGCAGTCAATGCAGAGGTATAGAGCTTCCTTGATGCTTAGATACCTGCATTTCTTCTGTTTGTCTGCTCAGTGTTATTGGTGTAGTTTCCTGCTATGGATTGCCTTGAATTCCTCAGAAGACTCTTTTTATTTCTTTTCCCATGAATATGTCCACAGGAACAAAGAAAGTGATGTTATACTAATTATGTATATTAGCAAAGCCTCAGATAAGTCTTGCTTGTCTTATTAGCCATTACTGGCAAATGAAGTTTATTTGATTTTTGATTTTTTAAAATCTTGTTTGGGTTGTGAACAAGGAAGGAATTTTTTCCTATGAAGGAAAAAGAGAATGGATATTGGAAAGCACACAAGCATAATCAATATGTATATGCTATTATTTTTGATTCATCCATTTTTTTAAATAGTTGGATACAATACCTTTGTTTTATTTTTCTATTTTTATGTGGTGCTGAGGATCAAAACCAAGGCCTTGTACATGCTAGATGAGCACTCTACCACTGAGCCATAACCCCAGCCCCTGACTCATCAAATTTTGATGACATTTATCAATATACAATAAAATATTTGATATTTAGCTCAATTACATTGTCCTTCTATCCCACTTTAATAAATATTAAATTTTGATGTTACTTAGACTTTTCCTAATATTTTTAGTAAATATGAATCTTTTAATGAAACAGTGCTTTAGATGTTTTTTAAAAAATCAATATTTTGCTTACCACTTCCAATGTAAACATGATAGGAATTCAAACCCTCTCTTACTTCCTTTTCTGCTCCCTCATCACATATTCTGTCAGGTATGCCTTTAGAACTTTAAGCCTGTTCCAAACCCATAATTAAATCTTCCCATTTGCCTCTTTAGGTTGCTATGATTTTATTTTATTTTTTTTTTAAATTGTCAAATTATCTACTTCTTTGCAGGTTAGGATTTTTTTTTTCCTGGAGTTTCTGATTCTTTCATCTCATTTTTTAATAGAGGGAATCTGCTTTACTGTCACTGTATTCTCACAGATCCTCCAGTTGGTTTGAATGCCATGTGTTTCATTCCTGAAGAAGATTTTCTGGACTCACCTATTCCAGCCCAATGACCAGTTTATCACTACCCTTTCCCGAGATGAAAGATAAGAGTCACACTCTTAATTTTCCAAGTAAACCTTTTATTGCATTTGAAAGCTTTTGTTGCTTCTTTCTTCCTCATTCTATAGCAAGGTACATATGATGCTATAGAGGATATAGAATGGGAAAGCAGTATGTATTACTTTTTCATTATTTGTCTCCTCCATCCCTGCACCTCTTTGCTATTCTCCATTCTGCACTGTGTCGCCCAGTATGCTCTTTGGCTGGAATTTTGTAATCTTGACATAATCATTTCTGCATCTGACTTTTTATTGGGCAAAAGCAATTGAAGATATGGCAATCTGGGTTCCCATTCCAGGATGGCAGCGATGGGAGAAACCAAAAAGCAGCTGCATCTTGTAAAAAGGGCAAGCATTGGCCAGGAGCCCACACTTAACAGTCACTTCAATATATACAAAGGCAGTTATACTTGGATTGCTTAACCCATTTACAGTGACTTCTGGGCCTCTTGAGGCACATATTTTGACTGTTGCTATGTGGCCACCCATGAAAGATTTTTTTTTTTTTGAACTTTTATTGAAATACACAGATCCTTCCATGATTATTTTCTCATCTTTCCTCATATCTCAGTATATGGAGAAAATATCTGTTATCTCCACAAGAACTTCCTCACACCAGTTTAATTTGGGTCTGCCCAAGCTATCTCTTTTTGACACCTGAGTTCATCAACTCCTGTACAATTCTAAGTGGTGCAATGAGACGTCGCTGACAAAATGGAACAGAAACAGTTGAATTGGCAGGAGAGCATTTCCACTTCGCACCGAACTTTCTATCATTGGGCCTATTTCCATCTGCAAGCTCTCTGAACCTTATGCTTTTCAGTTGTTGTTCCCCCTGTGAACTGCCGCAAAATGAGGTTTCCAAACAAGATCACATTTCTGCTTGCCCCATGCCTCCATGGAATCAATCAAAACGAATAATGCTTGGGAGGCTGAGAGATAGCAAAGGAGTATTAGTAAATATGATCTTATTCCAACAAACCACATAACCTAACAGAACGATTTGTGGATCTGACAGTAGATATTGCAATTGAATATCATTTTGCAGCCTCAGAATCATTGCCACTGCTGTCAGAACACAGCAGGTGGTTGGAAGTTGGCAACTTTTATGAAAGCCATTTATATTACAGTGCATTTCATGTAAACAGTAGCAATAAAAAGCTAAACCATTCCAGGAATAAGATGCAAATATTACAAATGTTTTGTTTTTTTTTTTTTTTTTTTTTGAATAAGATTTTAGGCAATTGGTCTTGGATTAAAATAAAGAATAACTTTAAGACAATATTGACATTATCAATACTTTTTTTTTCTTTTTTGCTTCAGAGTGCTACTGGTATAAACTATTTACTAGAGTTACTCTGTAGAATTTTCTGTTAACTTTGGTGAGCCTCTGGTACTGAGGCTAAGTAACATATTAAGTGATGTTCTTAACTGGTGAATTTAATAATGATACAGATAGTTTGCAAAGATAATATTTTAAAAATAGAACAATACAATTTGTTCATAAAATCATGCAGTTTTCATGTTCCTGCTTTAAATAATAAATTTTCTTAAGTAAAAGCATGAGTTATCATTTGTCTCAACACAAGGGATAACCATAGCTACAAGGGCATATGGACCATTTATTTATCACCATCAAGAATGTTAGAACATGTGAAATCCCAGTGGCTCCATAGGCTGAGACAGGATGATTATGAGTTCAAACCCAGCCTTAGCAATGGTGGGGTGCTAAGCAACTCAGTGAGACCCTATCTCTAAATAAAATAAAATATAAGGCTGGGGATATGGCTCAGTGGTTGAGTGCCCCTGAGTTCAATCCCTGGTACCCCACCCCCCGAAAAATAAATAATTAAATGATATTTTAAAAAATACTGTAGAACAAAACAGCAAGAAAAAAAGATTAAATTAATATTTTCTGAAAAAAATTCAAAATTTATAAAATTATTTGTTTGCATGAAATAGTATATTCCATGAGACCCACAATATCTCTAGAAGGAACCATCCTAACATCATGTAGAAATGAGGTAGAATCACAGCAAAAGTATACTTACCAAGAGAAAGCTTATCTGTACTTAAGCAAATGTAAAAGAGAAATGCTGTAAAATGGGAGTGGGGCATGAGGGTCGCATGATTTTTCTACTTGTAGAATAGACTAACCACCAAATTTGTCAGTTTTCATAATGTGCTACTATATAGAGAATGTAATTCCTTTACTGCACAGGTTTGCTGAAGGTTAAGACTCATTCAGAGTGTGAGACATGGCAGAAAAGGTTTTTTTTTTTTTTTTTTTTTTTTTTTTTTGATGAATGCTGATATTAGAAAGCCCCACTGGGACCAGCCAGGAAGAGTAACGTGCTTCAAGAGTATCCTGAGGAGTTCACTTCCAAGAACCTACAGAATGTGGGAATTCTGAGAAGATATAACTATCAACCACTAGGCGGCTGGGACTCATGTTCCACTGAATAAAATCCAAAACACTTCCAATTTTAAGGAAATCATTCTTAGCATTAGAATGTAGCTGATCACAATAAGCCATTTCTTTCCCATTGCCTACCCTTTTTAACTTACTTCTTAAATACACTTTATCCACAATAGTCCTATTGTGTGGATAATATAGGCCTTTATGTTCATATCACAGAGTTTTTACTTTAATATTACCCATACCCTGAGCCTTCTCTCTTTATTACAACCTAGTAAATATTATTTTACTTTATGACCTGAATTAAAGTCCACAGACCTCATGATACCCTGGGATCATTTTTTAAAAATTTTTCTTTTTTTTTAATTGAACCTCAAGGAGGACCGGACACTGAGTATTCAAACAGAAAGGAGTCCACATGTTTTCAGTTGTAAAAAAAAAATTATAGCATGTCATCTCTCTCACTGAAAACAGTTACAAAAAACATCTAATAATTGTTAGAATTTAATAAATGTATCAGAGAGCTGCTGAATTATGGTTTTACATTTTCTGCTGTAGACTATCACTTTAAAGATGGAAGACTCATCATAGTCATAGAATCACACATAAAATTAGATCTGATGAAGGAGTCTGCTTTATTGGAAAACAGGTGTGGGAGCACGCCTATGATTGTGGGGCACACTGGCTGCATTGTGTAATGAATTCCCGGATTCTGCCACCCTGATGGAGCTCTGACCTGAACTGCTCACAATGCACCTGGTCAGAGGCAATGACCAAGGTGAGGGGAAACCTATGGCAGAGCACAATACAAGCACTGAATCAACCACGAAAAGAGCAACAATCATGACAAGTCTTGCTTTGCTCATCATACATTTTATTAGAAATATTTTTCATAACATGAAACCTAGCAATTTAAAGTATACAATCCAAATACCTTTTGGTACAGAACTGAGCATCCATCACTGAAATGAAAAAATATGTTCATTAAAAAAAAGAAATCCCATACCCTTTAGTCATTATCCCTCAATTTTCCCATTCCACCTGGCTCTAACCAACCATTAATAAGTACTAAAATTTAGGCTTGTTTTCTTGAAAGAGTTTCACAGTTTTATGTACAGTTAAGTGTTTGGTCTATAGGAATACCTCAGAGATATTGTGGGTTCCATTTCACACCACTGCAACAGAGGAAATATTATAATAAAATGAGTTACACAATTTTCTGGTTTCCAAGTGTATATAAAAGTTATGGTTACCCTATACTGGTGTTTATGTTCTATCAATATGCTTCAGTTCTGGGTTTGTCCTGTGATGAAGAGCCAACTACTTCTCAAACTGCTGTTCTTGATAGATACAGATACACACACATATACATGCAGAGGAAATCACTCAAGGCATATCTGTATTGGTGGACTAAATTAATACGAGAAGTAAGTAATCAATGGGCTATTGGTGTAGCATAGCAGAAATATAGATTGGCATGAGTGGAAAAGTCTTTCTAAAAGAGGTAAACACAGAGGTTAAAGCATCAGAGAAATAAATAATAGGAGAGAAATCATCTCAGACAAAATGGATATTATGAAGAACTGTTTTGGAACTGGGATTGAGTATGCACATAAGTTTATCATGTCTCTGCTGAAGTTCAACAACTAAGCTGCCGTGAAAAGCTTGAAAATCATTATATAGGTGACAAGTATTTTCTTGTTTCCCACAAATAGGAAATCATTGATGTCAGAGGAGCCAAGGGCTTTAGGGCCATTTAGTTTCTATGCTTCACTTTTTTCATCAGATAAAACAGTTGACATTTCATTGTTTAAATTAGATAATATAACAATATCTACCTTTAGCTACAAAATGAAGATGGAATGAGATATTACCTTATAAGTGCATGCTAAACATAGTTTCATTTTATAATTTTTGACAGTGTTAATTAAATGTTAAACAATGTTTAGGAACAATGTTAGATGACTAGAGTACTTTCAGAGGTGCTTCATAAAACCGCACCTTCTTTCATACCAACTTATTTTGTTCTTTATCTAGATACTAAGAACATAGTTGATTTAGAATTTAAAAATTGAAAATAGTTCAAGTAAATTAATAAAAGGATTTGTTTCCATCATTTACCAGCAGAATTTAATGTTAGGAACATGTAATATGCTTTTATTTCTAATAATGTCATAGGGCCTTTTAGGATGTATATCATTTTATTCAGCCAACTCCAGATCTACCTCAAACATAGAGTAACAAACCTGTTGGATAAAATCCCTAAGATGAAAAAAGTAAAGGAGAAAGGCTTCATAAAAAAAAAAAAAAAAAAAAAAAAAAAAAATCAACATATCAGAGGCTCAGGAGGCTGAGGAGAGGATCATAAGTTCAGAGTCAGTTTCACAGCAACTTAGTGAGGACCCATCTCAAAGTAGAAAATATAGCAAGGGCTGAGTATGTGGCTCAGTTGCTAAGCACCGCTGGGTTCAATCCCCAGCACCAAAACAAAAACAAAAACAAAACAAAACAACAATAACAACAACAAACATAGAAGAATGTTAAATTCCTGGCTCTGTCACTCTCTCAGAATGTTCTCCATTCTGCTCTGCATCCTCTGTTAAGTGATCATGCACTGACTGTTCTTCCTGGCACTTCTGGTGGCCTTGTCTTTTTTTTAAATTTATTTTAATTAGGTATGTATGACAGCATAATGCATTTTGATTCATTGTACCCAGTTGCAGCACAACTTTTGATTTCTCTGGTTGCACACAATGTAGAATTGCACCATATGTGCAGTCATGCATGTACCTAGGGTAGTGAAGTCCATCTCATTCCACCATCTTTCCTGGGTAGCCTTGTCTGTATAAGGCCCAAAGACCTGAGCAATGTTGTTCAAAAACAATGAAAATCAACATTGATAACACAAGTGTTATCTCACTTTAGAGATTAAATTCAATAAAAAATTCTAGTTATTTTGAGCAGCTTTTAGCAAACTGATTAGCCACAACTCATTGACCAATTAACTTGCTTATTGGTTGAACTAAATATTTATTCTAATTAATAGAGAAAATGAACCAATTTTCCTATAAAGAAAATCTGAGAAAGGGGAAATGTGGCCATATTCTATGTTTTAATTTCCACAGAGAATGAAATAGACCAATGATCTGATTTGGATCCACTTTGGATTATTAACTTATAACCTAAATCTTTTGTATTTCTGAAACCTCACAATTTAATAATCCTCAAACAAAGGATAGATAAAGTGCAGCTCTGAGGTTAGAAAAATCTGAGTAACTTTTTTTTTTATCCATTAGCCTAAAATCCTCCATTATTACCACTGTTGTATCCAAAGGAACTGAGTACTCGCCAGCTTACTACTTATATTTTAGTTAATATGTCTAGTTTTTAAAGATTATGTATATTTGTTTCTCTGTTAAAATGTACAAGAATTCAACTTCACGTGACTTAAATTATATTGAATCTCAACCATGATTGAGTTTAAGTAATGATGACTGGTTTTCTTGCATAGTTTTCTAGTATATTATAAACAAATTAAAACAATTAGTGTGGTATGTTGAGTACACAACTGGACCCTGGCACCAGAGATGTGCCTGAGTGTTTACACTAGGTACATTCCAGATTGAATGAAGTCACTATTTATTTATTTATTTATTTAATTTATACAGGGAACTGAACCAAGGCCTCTTTACCACTGAGCTACATCCACAGTTCTTTTTATATTTTAAGACAGGTTCTCACTCAGTTTCTGAGGGTCTTGTTAAGTTGCTGAGGCTGGCCTCAAACCTGTTATCCTCCTGCCTCAGTCTCCTGAGTTTCTGGGATTACAGGTTTGTGCCACCAAAATTGTCAGGCTCAGAGGCATCTCTCTTTCTCTCTCTTTGGCTCTATCCTGACTGAGAAAGTGGAAAACAAAGATGTCAAGTTTGAAATCTTTGCTTGACACTTTATAGGACTTCGGGGTCGGGGGGCAGGTGTGCAGGGAACTAGAATACAGGTATAAGCTATTATCTCACAATCAAAATGGCAGTCAAGTAATTGCAATCACTGAGAGGAAGGATAGTAAGAAAGAACCTGATGATGAAGTGACAGAGGACAGGCACCTTCCTGCCTATGAGCCTTTCTTTTTTTGCTAGACTGCAAAGGAAAGGCATAGAATATTCAAATACAGGAGAGGGGTTCTCCCATAGGGGAAACTGTGACTATTTGGAAACATGCTGCTGCAGAATTGCTAGATATTGCAAACACTTTTCAACAACAGTCCTAGGAAAGTCTGAGTGTCTGAGAAGGGAGACTCTGGGACATGGAAGGAAATGAAGCTGAGAAAATGAATATTACCACTCATCCAGTTTTAAGATAGTATGTATATAATGCCCACCAGGTCCAAGGAAATCATTTCTTTATAGATTAGCTCATCTTGAGCATGAGAGAAGAGTGAGCCCAATGAAGTGGATCTGCCAATTCAGGTATCCCCCTGGAAAAGCATTGAGGATGTTCTGCAGGAACTGGGCAGGCACCAAGCCAGGTGTTTCAAAGACCTGAGAAAGCTGTTTTTATGGCCAAAATGAGAAACAAACTGTTACAAAACACCCTTTGAGAATGATGTGGGCTTTTTCTCTCCCTTCTCAGCCTGATTGTCTGACGAGATATTTATGATGTGGGAAAGGCTATTGCTAACCTGGGAGAAATTGAAGGTGTCTATAACATGGTGTGACTTTTCACAAAGCTTGTCAGGGAAAAGTGACAATTAAAAAAGGTGGATAAAGAAAATAAACAGGAAGAAGTAGGGAAGAAAGCAGATTTGGCATTATTTGCTTTGCACAGATACCCTCAGTGACAAGCTAGATTAGCAACCTAGTGCAATCTTGTTAGCCTTTTGGAGGAATTTAAGCCAAAACAACTGTTCCAAATTTTCCTAACCATGGTGGAAAACGAGGAATTTCCTAATCAAGACTTGCTCACTGCTTGAATGGATTCCTCTTCTCCACTCTGAATGGGACTAAAGTCACCCTAGAGTGAATAAGCTATAGGAGGGGACCAGATGCCAAATCTAAAATTCACTACTTTCTGCTCCCCCAAGAGCAAGGAAAAGACCATTGTTCTGGTATATGTGGTTTCTGGATGTACATGGATATATGGCAACCGGGAATGTGCTCCAGAACCCTGGACACTACTGATGGTTATAGAGGTAAGGCCATAATATTAAAACAAGTGATGTTGAATCTAGGAATTGGAAGAGCGCTGTGCAGGGGTCTGTCACCTGTCACAGTATGGTGGCTCTGGGCCGCAGTCTACTCTCATTCACTACTAATATTATCTGGTTCCATTATATTGATACTATCTGGTGAAGATACTGCTCTGTTATAAGATGCAGAACAACTCTATACCCATCTGCACACAAGGGGTTAGGGCTGTCAACCCCAATAACATAACAGTGTCCTGGACTTTCTCTGAAGTTCCTAGGACTGGTCAATATTTTAAGACTCATTAAATTCAGGCATAGTATGTGATAAAATGCAAACCGTACCCATCTTCTATATGGCAAATGATTACAGGTTTTTGTAGAACTCCTGGGTTACTGGCTGGCTTTCATTCCTCGTCTAGTCCAGTGCCTACACCCACTACATCAGTTGGTTAAGAAGAGAGTCACATGAAAATGGGATATTCCCCAGCAGGAAGTATTTGAAAAAGCAAAGCTTTTGAGACCCAAGCACAGGATCTGGGTACATCTCTACCAGATATGCAATTACAATTAGATGTCATCTGTTAAACACATTGAATGATTTGGGATTTTTGACAAGAATCCAACAGGTGAAAAAGGTACCTCTACATTTTTTATAACAGCTCTGGAAGGAAGCCTGAACTGAAGACATCCCTTTGATGCAGAAGTTTCTAGCAGTTTACCTTATGACAGATGGAGTTTTGCCTTATGACAGATGGAGCCACTGACTAAGACTTTTTCAGTCACAGTGCAAAGGAACCTACCTACAAAGGGATAAGTAGGTGGCCTGTTTCATCCCCATCACTTCACAGCATGGCAAAACTCTACTGTAAGTAAATAGTATACATGTTTACAACAATGTGTTATCCTCTCCAATAGCTTATAAACTCCTGAGCTGTAAACAGTATTGAGCTGGATTATGCATTGAAAGGCAAAATCCCCCTCCTCAGGTGGGGGGCCCCATGCCTTTGAACTCAAGTGCAAGAGAGGACGCCCCATACCTATAAATGCTTGGTAAACAAATGGGTCTTGCATAGGGAAGCCAAGCAACAGTATACTCTTCCACTGGTTAGAAAAAAGAGAAAATCAGCATCAGCAAATGGGGAGAACTATGAATGTTATGGCCACAGTAACTCATGAGCCATGCCCACTGGTTGTTTGTACTGACAATTAGACAATGCACCAAGGGTATTGTGGATGGCACATCAGCAAGTGAAACAATATTCTACTGGCCTTGTTAAAATCTTTACTAGCAAGGGGGCTAATCAAACTACCACCAAGTATGATGCATGGGTACTCACACCAGATTAAAAAGTGACCAGGGAAGCCATTTCTCAGGACATGCTGTTCAGGATTGGACCCAAATATATAACTTATCATACAACTATAATATGATATGTAACTGTCAGGTAGTATGTTTGGTGGAGATAAAGAATAGATTTATTTTTCATTTTTATTGGTTAATAATAGTTATATATTACATTAGAATTATTTTGGCATAATTATAAATTCATGAGATATAGTTTGCTCCAACTAAGTCCTTTTATCTCCCTGGTCCTCTAATGATCTATTTATTTACAATTTTTTAAAAATAGTGTCTTGTAGATATGCATAATGGTAAGATTCACTGCAGTATATTCCTATATCCATATTTGTGCATTAGAAAGTTAGCTCAGATCCATTCCACTGTTTTCCCTTATTCTGCCCCTCCTCCCTCCTCCTCCTCAATTCTTTTCTTATAATCCCCTGATCTTTTTTTAATTATTATTTTTATGGAAGTCCCTTCCCCATTTCTTTTCTCTCTCCAACCCACAATTGTAGACTAGCTTCAGAATATAACAAAAAATATTTAATCTTTGACTTTCTGAGTCTGAATTATTTCACTTAGCATTATAATCTCCAGTTCCACCCATGTACCAGTATATGTCATAATTTTATTCTTTTCATGGCTAATACCCCATTGTGCATTGTGTCTATATACCTACTGGGTTAAATCCCAGTGCCAAAAAATTGGGGGGTGGAGGTGGTATGTAACTCAGTGATATATCAGTTCCCTGACATATGTGAGACTCTGAGTTCAAGTACCAGCACTGAGAAAAAAAAAAAAAAGAGAAAGAAGTTATTTTATTTGCTTCTTGTGTGGTGTTGATGATCAGACCTGATGTCTCACATATGCTAAGCAAGCGTGCTACTACTGAGCTACAACCCCAGCTCTCTAAGAACAGTTATTAAAACAACAAATTATGGCCCAATACTGCTAAACCCCTTTAGCTGAATGGACTGAAGTCCTCAAAGAAGCATGAATAAATTTAAATATCCATCTCTCTGTATTGCCTGTCTTTTATGAATACTTGGGTAATCTGGACCTTGCCCTAAAGACCCTTTGTGTTCAAACTGTGTATACAGACAGTATAGGCAAAAATTGATATCTAGACAGAATGTAATTGTTTCTCACACTACACACATTACATCTAGGTGAGGGACAATTCAGTGTAGGATCAAATGGTTTGTTCCCCCATGCAGGGGTCAGCTCTTTCTTGCAACAGTATGAAGTGTCAACAGCCTTCCTAACATGAACCCATTGATCTTACTGGACTCCATGGTCATGGGTCATGTTCTGAGTGGGCTAAAGAAATGACTTAGGATGCTGTAATTGGTCTTTTGGTCTGCCATGCCATCTTTTTTTCATAAATTCTAGGAAACCCTCATGAACCGTGACCTATTGGCCAACATGGGTGATATGTTATACTGCATCTGTCCCCAGATGCTGTTACCACTTTGTCTGATGACATGATACCACCAGAATTCTCTTGCTGAGTGGTGCACATTCATCTTTAAAAATCATTACTAAAAGTTTGTTTGTTTTCCATCTATATCTGCAGTTTTGCTGTTTTTCACTGGATCTTTTAAACTCAAATTAATATCTTGTCTGATACTTTCTTTAGTATAGAAAAGATGCTGAGTTGTTGGTTTGTTGCTTGGGCTTTTGGTGAAAAACATTGATTTTTTTTTTTTCCTTGTATCACTATTTTCTGTATATTTTCCTGCATGTACCTATATTTTTGCTGTGGACTCCTGCATACAAGCTGCAGGGGTTGTTTCATAGCATTCTGACAATAAAATGCTGAATTAAAGGTACATCATGGGAGGAGCAGCAATGCACTCCAGGAGCTGGTTATGAGGTAGAAATGTATGAATTCAGTTTGAGGTGACTGCAGCCATCTTGACTCCTAACAACCATTATATACATGAAATAACCAGATTAGTTTTCCCTGTATAATATGTGTATGTGGAGATTTACATCTGGACCTCAGATGTGTGCCTGTTTCTTTGATATTAACTTAAGATAAACCAAGCATGCTCTGGCTTTGATGAAATCAGTTTTGTCCTAAGCAATATATGCACACCTCCTTCTGACTTAAATTGAAATGATCAAACCTGTCTTGCTGTGCTCAGGACCACGCTTCTGTTAGAAAGTCTCCAATGAGCTATACTCTGTGCAATCCTAGATCTGCCTTCCTTCCTTTAAGAAAATAAATACAGCTGGGTGTGGTGGTGCATACCCGTAAACCCATCAACAATGAAGACTGAAGCAAAAGTATCACAGGTTGGAGACAAGTCTCAGAAACTTAGTGAGATGTTTTCTCAAAATAAAAAGAACTGGAGATGTAACTCAGTGACAGAGTGCCCCTGGGTTCTAAAAAAAATAAGTAAAAAAGGGGAAAAATACAGAAGAAAAGATAACCATGATTTGATAATCTTTTCAAAGAAAACCATCTGGGTGTTCATGTTTTGAAAGTCTATGACACGAGGTACCTGAATGCAAAGTCTTTGTGGTCAGTGCAAATGTGCTTGAAACCCAGCTTTACCATTACTGTAAGGTTTGAGGTTAGTCCTTTTTTGTGAGAATCTCCTCATTTAGGAAAACTTGGCTTGGAGAGAAGCAATGATGTCTGTAAGATAATTAAATAGCAATCTGCATACCCTTCTGCATCTATGAAAATATCTATGTAAAAATATATGGATCAATTCCACGGATTAATTTGAGAGAATCCAGAAACCAAACATATTTGAAACCGATCACATTGATAACAATAGGAAAATTTGTATCGTCCACATATATTCACCTTCCTGGCACAGTGTCACACAATTATATAGAAAGTCCACAATACCAGTTTCTCCCTGAGAAGGTTAGAGATAAATAGATTGTTCTGACTTTTTAAATGAGGTTGGTGGCTTTCCCACGTCTTGAGTTCCTGTATTGACTTTCCCAGAGTATGGTCTCAGCATGGAATAATCCAAATAATCCAAATGCTTAGGGGTCACTCAGAACAACAATAACAACAAAAACCAACTAGGTAATTTGTTCTAGAGGCTCCATTATACAGCATACAGGGGTCAAAAGAACTTGGAACCTCACCTTTAACAGGAAAGCAAGAATGAAGTCCACATTCAAGATTCTAGATTTTCTGGGACTGCAAGAGGAAATGGATTCTTTCTCTCGTGATTTGGAGAGTTGATAGACTCAGTATCCTCTGAATAGCTGGGTTCTGCTAAGAAAAACAACAAGCTATATAATGTACTGCTGTTTCAAAAGACCCCAAATATAGACAGACACCAGAAGGAAAAAGAACTTATAAAATAAAAAGATAGGTGCAAATTCCCCTACTTGGGCATCTACATACAGAAGTCCAGAGGAGACTCAGGTGAGGTGTAAGAGGAATCCAGAGTTTTTAGCCAGGTTGATGGGTATATCCATGGGAGAAGTGGTTGATTTTTAAATATGTAGAAAACAATGAAAAATTTCTAGGAAGATGAAGAAATAGAGAAATGGCCCAATAAAAGGGATAAAACAAATGTCTAGAAAATGACTTTAAATAAATGGAGTTTGGAGGAGTCCCCATTATGTGCAGCATATAAGTGCCAAGACCCATATAGATGCCTGAAACCATAGATGAACCAAATCCAATGCACACTATATTTCCAAACATACAAATGTATGATAAATAATAATAAAGTATAACAAAATAGAACAGTTACAACTATATAGTCTAATAAAAGCTATATGAAGTGAACATGATTTATCTTTACTTATGTCTAAAACTGACTTATATTCACCTTTCTTCCTGTGCTGATATGATAAAATTACCATGTGATGAGATAAAATGAGGTAAATGGCATAGACATTGTGACATAGCGTGAAGCTTCTCCATACGAGTTACTTAAGCACAAGCACCATGATTTTTGTTTAACCTTTTAAAAATGAGTGTTTACTGACAAATGGATTTGAGACCTACAAAAGTTCTATAAAATGTTTTTAAGTAAAATTTTTACTTTTATTAAAAAGTAATATGTTTGATTCATTAAAGCAAAAGGAATCTTTGTATAATTATATAAACTTTAAAAACAACATGAACAGAATGATTATTCTTGTTACATATACAAAGTTTGAACAGATTTATAGTTGTGTGTGTAATACAGAGTTATTGTTATTTTACATATGAAGACTATTTTTTTTTGAAATACAATGATTGCTTTCTATTTTTTAAATAAAGCTACATGCAATTTTTTATTATTTATTTATTTATTTACTCTAATTAGATATATATGACAGTAGAATGCATTTGGATTCACTGTACACAATTGCAGCACATCCTTTCGTTTCTCTGCTTGTACACAATGTAGTGTCACACCATATGTGCAGTCATACATGTACCTAGGGTAATGATGTCTGTTCCATTCCACAATTTTTCTGCCCCCATTCCCCCTACCCTTCCTTCCCTTCCTTTTGCCCAATCACAGATCTTCCATTTTCCCCATGTCCCCCTGCATCCACTCATCAGAGAGAACTGATTCAGCCTTTGGTTTTGGGGGATAGGCTTACTTCATCTAGAATGATATTCTCCAACTCCATCCATTTACCTGCAAATGCCATAATTTTATTCTCTTTTAATGCTGAGTAATATTCTATTGTGTATATATACCACAGTTTCTTTATCCATTCATCTATTGAAGGGAATCTAGGTTGGTTCCACGGTTTACCTATTGTGAATTGAGCTGCTATAACCATTTATTTGGCTGCATCACTATAGTATGCTGTTTTTAAGTCCTTTGGGTATAAATGGAGGAGTGGGAGAGCTGGGTCAAATGCTGGTTCCATTCCAAGTTTTCCAAGTAATCTCCACACTGCTTTCCAGAGTGGTTGCACCAATCTGCAGTTCCACCAGCAATGTATTTTCCTTTTCCGTCACATCCTCATCAACACTTATTGTTTGTATTCTTGATAACTGCAATTTTGACTGGTGTGACCTGAAATCTTAGAGTAGTTTTGATTTGCATTTTTCTAATTACTAGTGATGATGAACATTTTTTTCATATATTTGTTGATTGATTATATATCTTCTTCTGAGAAGTGACTGTTCAGCTCCTTAGCCCATTTATTGATTGTGTTGTTTGTTTATTTGGTGTTAAGTTTTTTGAGTTCTTTAGATATCCCATAGATTAGTGTTTTGACATGCATGTGGCAGAAATTTGCTCCCAAAATGTGGTATCTCTCTATTCACCTCATTGATTGTTCCTTTCGCTGAGAAGAAGCTTTTTGTTTGAATCCATCCCATTTATTAATTCTTGATTTTATTTCTTGTGCTTTAGGAGTCTTGTTAAGGAAGTCGGGGGCTAAACCAATGTGATGAAAATTTGGGTTTACTTTTTGCTCTATTAGGCACAGGGTCTCCAGTCTAATTCCCAGGTCCTTGATCCACTTTAAGTTGAGTTTTGTGCATGGCAAGAGATAGGGTTTAGTTTCATTTTGCTTCATATGGATTTTCAGTTCTCCCAGCACCATTTGTTGATGAGGCTCTCTTTTCTCCAATGAATGTTTTTTGGCACCTATGTCTAGCAAGAGATAGCTGTATTTATGTGGGCTTGGCTCTGTGTCTGCTGTTCTGTACCATTGGTCTACATGTCTATTTTGGTGCCAATTACATGCCATTTTCATTACTATAGCTTTATAGTACAGTTTAAGGAGTGATATTGTGATGCCTCTTGCTTTGCTCTTCTCGCTAAGGATTGCTTTGGCTATTCTGGGTCTCTTATTTTTCCAAATGAATTTTATGATTGCTTTTTCTATTTCTATAAGGAATGATGTTGGAATTTTAATTGCTATCTCATAGAATCTATGTAAGTATGGACATTTTGAAAATATTAATTCTGCCTATCCAGGAGCATGGAAGATCTTCCCATCTTCCTAGTTTTTCTTCAATTTCTTTCTTTAATGTTCTCTGGTTTTCATTGTAGTGGTCTTTCATTTCAATTGTTAAATTGATTCCCAAAGTTTTTTTTTTTTTCTTTTTTCTCTTTTTGACGCTATTATGAATGGGATAGTTTTCATAATTTCTTTTTCAGATGATTCATCACTGATGTATAGAAATACATTTGATTTATGGGTTTTGATTTTATATCCTACTCATTTGCTGAATTCATTTATTAATTGTAGAAATTTTCTGGTAGAGTTTTTTGGATCCTCTAAATATCAAATCATATCATGAGCAAATTATGATAGTTTGAGTTCTTCTTTTCCTATTTGTATTCCTTTAATATCTTTTGTCTGTCTAATTTCTCTGGTCAGAGTTTCAAGGACTATATTAAATAGAAGTGGTGAAAGAGGGCATCCCTGTATTGTTCCAGTTTTTAGAGGAAATGATTCCAATTTTTCTCCATTTAGAATAATGTTAGCCTTGGGTTTAGCATAGATAGCTTTTACAATGTTGAGATATGTTCATAGTATCCTTAATTTTTCTAGTGTTTTAAACATGAAAAGGTGCTGTATGTTGTCAAATGCTTTCTCTGCATCAATTGATATAATTATATGATTTTTATCTTGAAGTCCATTGATGTGATGAATTGCATTTATTGATTTCTGAATGTTGAACCAACCTTGCATATCTGGAATAAACCCCACTTGATCATGGAAGCGCCATAATTTTGTAACAGTTGATCTGATAATTCAGGAGACAAAAACATGACCAACTGCTGGGTATTGTATAGCGTGTGTATCTGGTGAACAAAGGAATGAGACATCAACTGGGAAAGGCAAAGTTGGACAATTTGAGCTTCCATCATATTACTCAGAAGAGAGACTGATTTAAAATTTTAAATTGTTTATTTTGAGACTAATCCATTTAATATCATCAGACTATGTTTGATTAGGGATGACTAAAACTGCAGAAAAAGGAAACTATAGGTAAAGAATGACTATTGTCCATAATCATCTGATAAATAATTCAAAATAACTATCAGTAAAGATGCTCAATCAACTCAGGACAACAATGAATGAAGAAAATGAGAATTTTAATAATGAGATATAAATATAAAAGGTAAATAAAGAGAAATTTGGAAATTAAAAATTATAAGGAACTGAAAAATTCTTAAAGAGTATTCAATAACTGATTCAATAAAGTAGAACAAAGAATCAGTGACTTTAAGGTCATATACAATTATGAAGAACAAAAAGAAAATTTTCAAAGAGGAAAGAAAACCAATGGGATGTAAGGGACACTATCAAGCAGACCCACCCATGCATTATTAGAGTTTCATCAAGTAAAAGGAAGGCAAACTATTTAAAGAAATAATGGTTATAAACTTCCTAAATCTGGGGGAGAAAATGAATATTGAAATTCAAAAAATTCAATGTGTCATGATATCATGAATCCAAAGAAATACAAATGAAAACAGATTGCATTCAACATGTCAACTCTCAGAGGCAAAGAAATAACTTTAAAAGGAGAACATCAAATACAAGGTAATATTTAAAGGAATATTAGTGGATCATTAACCAAAGTACTCAAAGTGTTGGCATCAAAACAACAGTAACAAAAATAAACTTTCTAACCAATAATAAAATACCCACCAAAACTGTCCTTCAAAAATGAAGGATCAAAAAGACATTCATAATTAAACAAAGCCTGAGGGAATTCATCATCACTGAACCTAACTTCTCTTGCTTTAATTGTATAAAGAAAAGGAACTGAACCTGAGGCTTTTTTTTTTTTTTTTTTTGTATTTCAAGCCTAGAACAAATCTAGTACTTTTAATTATTTACTGTTATAAAAGAAAAAGACTCTCCAATCTATTTAAATTCAATTTTGACTAGAAGTATGGAAAGATAAGGAATTAATTTATCA
Source organism: Marmota flaviventris (assembly GCF_047511675.1). NCBI lineage: Eukaryota > Metazoa > Chordata > Mammalia > Rodentia > Sciuridae > Marmota > Marmota flaviventris. The sequence goes on along the minus strand of NC_092508.1, from coordinate 98,992,206 downwards.
AATTCATTTTCTTTGATGAAATCTCAGCTGACTGCTCTACAAATGGTAGATAATTTGGTTTTCCTAACAAATATGGTACATATGAATGCCATTTTTCTTAGAAACAGATTATTTATGTTTATTGTATGATTTCACATAAATTTTATTTTTATATTATATACTTAAATAACACATATTTTTCTCATAAAAAATTTGAGAAAATAATTTGAAATATTTTGCCTTTCATAAAAGAAATGATTGTTTTGCTCTTACTTTTCGCTTTGTGTATTTATTCTTATCTGTCAGCAACACTCTCCAAGAAATTTTCTTGGAAATTTTATTAGAATTTTTTTTAATTTTATTTCTACCACTAAGTTGGTTTGGATTATCTCATGTTTCTCTCACTCTTCTTAGAAAATATCAATTACCTAACCTCCTTTAATGTACCATCTTTCTCTTTAATCCATTCTCCACCATTTTCTTAGAGACTTTTTTATAATACAAATATATTACAAATTATTTTTTAAATGTTTAAATGAACCTCATTTTTTATTCTAAGAAATTATCTTCTCTGGATTAGATTGTGAATTCTTTAGACAAATGGACTTTTAATTTTATTTTGAAAGATAACAGGGAAGATTTTATATGGGATATAGAAATAGATAAATTTGCTCCCAACTACTCAACACCTCACTATCTTACTGATGTTCAACAACTTGTTAAAATTCTATAGCCTTAGCTGTCTCCTAGCATAATAGAGACAATAATAGAAACTTCTTAATAAAATTTTTGTACTATGATGATTCACATTTAACCACAATGTGTATGTCATATAATAAATACATAAATTTTTAGGTACACATATTGAATGCATATTAGCTATTGCTGTATTTTGAATCCACAATATTCCCAAAAGCCCATGTATTCAAGGGTCCATCACCAGCCTGTCATGCTCTTGGAAGGTGGTGGAATTTTAATTATGTGGGACACAGTAGAAGGATGTCAGATAAAAGCAGGTGATCCCTTGAAGGAAACATGGGACTTAACTTCTCCTCTCTCATTTCTTTGTTTTCTGACCACCATCAGATAAACAGATTTCCTCTGCCTTTTGCTCCCACCATGATGGTCTGTGTCACCACAGGACCAAAAGCAAAAGAGCCAGGTGACCATGCACCAAAACCTCTACAACCGTGATCCAAATAAGCCTTTGGCCCTTGTAAGCTGTATATGTCAGACATTTAGCCACAGCAGCCAAAAGACAAATCAGCTGTTATATTGCAATCCTAAGTAATAGAACAGTGAGTCATGGCAGGTATTTGAAAATATAAATAAATAACGAAAGGAGATATAATAAACTCCAAAGGGAAAAGCATAAGATAAATGGCATTATAAAAGTGCATGATAGTAAAAACCTTAGTTCTAAAGATTAATATGCAGACAAATATAGAATACTGTAGAAGTATAATGGTGGTATATAATTCACTATTAATTATGAAAGTTAAAAGATGATAGTAAAAAATACCATATATATATATATGATGTTCAACAACTTGTTAAATATAGTATTTATAACTTGTTATATATAGGATTTTTTACTATCGTCTTTTAACTTTCATATATATATATATATATATATATATATATATATATATATATATATATATCAATGGGTATATCGTATAATAAAGTGTACTTACTTCAGGGTACCTGAATTCCTAATCACATAATTGCTTTGTCATCCTAGAAAAGTTATACCTATTTATCCTTTTATGTGTACCTTTCCTATATGGAAATAAGTGAAAATGGCTCGAAACTAGGAGAATAAGATATTAATTCTTGGGCATCAACTTATTACTGATGACTCAAGAATTTCATTTACAAAATACATGATTTACCAAAAAATTTGTTTCTTAAATGATTCATTTTTTTTTGTTTGTTTGTTTATTTACTAAGGCTGGGACCAACACATTTCCTGATTATATCCAGGGGGAAAAAAAGGAAGTAATAAAAACAAAAATAAGAATTTAACAATTGGAAATAACTCCTGGCATGGATAATAGAAATTCATCGCAGTAGGAGAGAGCGACATAAATCATCAGGATTGCATGCTGACTTCTATTAAGTCTCAAAAATATGATAATTATTAGGCACTTAAAAAATCATGCCATTCTCATTGCATGATTGTTTTTGGTCCTGTTTCAGGACTATTATCTCTCTGTTCTTTAGCAAGTAAATCAAACCTTTGAGGTCTGACTTTGTAATCATCCTCTCCTGGAACTGTTTTGTGCCTGTCCTGAAAATGGTACCTTTTAAAAGTGATGCTTCCCACCTACTGAAGATGAAATGCAGCTCAATGCTCTGACCTTTGAAAATGTGGGTGTAATAGTCAGATCGAAGGACAGAAATCAAACAGGAGATGGATGAAATAAACTCTTTTTTTTATGATAAGTGTTGATCTTTTTCTGTAGCTTCAAATTCCCAGAAAAGTTTTTCTTGATTTCCAAGGTCATTAAGTAGCAGAATAGAAACAAAGTCAAACTTACACTTTCCGCCATTGTGGGTAGATTCTCCAGAAGTATGTTAGCTCAGCTAAATGCCAAATATGTGACTGAGGGAGAGTCTCTGTTTCCTGTGTAGGAAATACAATAGAAAAATGCTATTCTTTTTTTTCTGTGGGATTTCTAGGAATACATTTTAGGAGGTGGTATATGGCAAGGGTCCCAGGAGTGAATTATAGCCTTTTGAATGCAAGGTCCTTATACAGAAAGGAATAAGAGGGCATGTAGTGAGCAAGAGCCTGATTAATAAGCATGTAGGGGTTAGTCTACATCTCCCACTCCTCCCTCCACTTGATTTTATGGCTTGTGCCTGTTATTTTTGAAAAGCACTGCTGACTCCCTTGCATGGCCAGAAATGTGTGAAGGATGTTCCTGAGAGGCTGGAAATTATTCTTATAAAGGAAGAGACAATAAATAACTTCTTGCTGTACCCAACTTTCTCTACCCCAGGGGAAAAACCTTCCAGGGGCAGTTCCTGACAGTTTGGTTCAGGATACATGAGGGGGTTATGAAGATGAAGGTCACAAATGTGTTGGCTATGTACTGTAGAGGTCAAACTGAAAACGTGAGGCTAGGAGGGAAAGGGATTTTGACAAGGGCTTTATAAGCTCAGGTCAATAACCAGATGGGTGTCTGAGAAACAGAAAAGATGAAATCCAAAAGCTGTAGGATTGGGGACTTCACTATGAGCTCTAATCTCTATGATTGCCTGAAAAGGTAAAGTAGGATTGAATACAACCTGTATTTTTATTAATTTAAATTTATCCTGTACTTACCTCTAAAATCTCTCTTCACCTCTATAAAAGGCATTTTCTGAAAGACATTCCTGATTTCCCAGAGGCTCCTAATTTAAAATGCTAATGCCCTAGCTTATCAAAACCTTTTTATCTTGTTACCCTTCATCAGCTCACAACAGAGAGAAACTATTTTAGTGAAAAAAAGCACCAAACTTGGAGTCAAAAACTAGATTCTATCCAGCACCAGCTATTTAACAATGAACAAGTTATTTCCCTTCCTGTAATTTATATAAAATGAGATCATAATATTTTTCTCACAATAATATATAAAGTGCTACTATTATGTTTACCAGTACAAAAACGTGGTGCTCAAAATTTTAAGTGTACCTTTGAAGAGAGGTACCTATGATTATCAATAATGAGTATGAGTTTGGTAAGATTGAAAAGATGGAGTACTGCAGCCAAAAGCAAGAGCAGAGAGGATGGCTGAAAGGGACCAGAGATGTGTCAGAACAGATGGGGAAGAATGCATTGCGACTTTCAAAGTCATGTGTAATTTTCCACATAGTTCTTTCAGTTTGACCTTGATCCACATCTGTCCTATGCAGCTATTCTGGAGAATTGTGATATGCTGTCTTTTGATTAACAGGGTGCTCAAGTCTTCAACATTATGCCGAGTAACTTCCTACATGATAATCTAATAGTCTGACTTGAAAAAAGTTCAGAATTTAATTTCTGTCTCTGTATTCACCTTCAGGATATCCATTATGAATTACGCTTCCTGTTATTTTGGAGACTTGGTGATAAATGAGGAGATTAGAGTAAGGCACAGTTGTTAAAGAGAAAATAGTGAGTGTTATTAATAAAATAATTTCATTCTCTGGTTCACTGCCCCATATATCCTCCAAACACTAATTAACAAAAGCCATAGATTTACCTTGCCTGGCGAAACAGTTCAATTTAAGTTCAGCCACAGTTATATTGTGTGGTTTAAGAATGGAAGATTTTGTGACATGACACTATCTTAATATTAGAGGGAGAAGAAATAAAGTATAGCTAGTTTTCTGTCATGATGGACTTATTTATGATAAATCCCCTAGAAACCTCATGCATTTTACCTGTTCTATAATTATTAGGGGACAAGCTTGTTTTTCTAAGTAATAATATTGAAATCATTCACTTTCTAAGAAGGACATCACGTATGCTGAAATATATGAACTTACAATGTTCACAGGAAATTGTTATGGCAATCATTCAGCATACATATAAATTGTCTAGTACTCAACAGTCCAACTTCTCTCTGGGAAGACAGAAAATAAGGCTCCTGTCTTTCTAGAGTTAGTGATAGAGTCATAAAGAAGTAATAGTGGGAACGATTTTTAAAATATACATTATAGAGAATAAAAGTAGGAGAGGAAATACATATGGTGTGTTTTGAATAGAACTTTGTTAAAAGGAAGACATGGAATGGAAGGAGGAATGACAATTTCAAGAAATGTGAAGTAGGATCAGAAGACACACAGAGCTTGAGTAGCAAGTTTGATTTTTTTCTTGTCTTGTTCATGAATGAGTGAGTTGTTTATGCATTCTTTCTTGATAATTTTACTCATAGTTGTCAAGGTCTTTAATAAGATATTTGATTACATAATGTACAACTACATCATGAATTCATTTGTCTTTATGAAACAACTCAGATTGTTAAAATGTGAAAAATGAATAAAAATTGAGAAGCTCCAATAATTGCATTTTATATACAATTGTTATAATCATGGGTCACAGAAAAAGGATCAGGAAATATGGGTCCAGAAAGCTAAGGTACAGTTACATATTAAAAGGTTGACAAGTATTCTGACAGTAGATCATTCTTAACATTCACATTCCAGTTGGGATCACTGTGTGGCAAGAGAAAGAAGAAAAAGAAGTTGATAATATCTGCTTAGGTAAGTATGAAGTATGAAGCACAGTGCAATCAGAAAAGCCTCCCTATTGCCCTGGCCAATTCTTACATGCAGGTAAAAACTGGTACGCCTCATAAAACTTCAAGGCAGAAATTAATGGATGGGTTTGTCTTTAGGTCCCTTATCTTTCTAAAGCTTCCATTGTACACAGACATGGCTTAGCTCATGTGTAGTCAGAAGGTACATCCCACCATCCAATCTGTGCCATGGGCAGTTTTTCAGCTTTCATGCAACTGATCATCTCACCACTATGTATGATTCTTGGAAAGACAGCTTCTATGGATATTATCCTAATTTCCATTTAAAAATTTAAAACTTTTATAATGTTTTGGGTTGTGGTGTAGGCCAACTCAGGGTACACTTGGTTAGTCAGCTATTTATTTTCTGGAAATTTACATATTGAGAACTAACACGATCATTTCTGGAAGGCATTATATACTTTTCAGGCGTCTGCATGGGGAGGACTTCAGAAAAGAAAGATTTCTTCATGCGTTCCTACTAAATCTCACCCTTTGACCTTCAATATTTTAATACCTTTTTTTTTTAGAAGAATGCTATTAAGTTTTCTTGATATGCCATGACTGAAGTATTTACAATTACGCCAAATAAAATATCTTTGGGAATCTTGAAACAAGGAAGAGTTTGATTTATTCTGTAGATGGGTTTTATAAGTACTTACAGATATCATGAAGCAATACTCTCATGTCTTTGGTAACTAATAGAAGGCTCATAATTGCACTTGCTCTAGACTTAGTTCGACTTACCCTGGTTGGTGCTGAAGGATATTTAATTGGACTATTAGGGTCAGAAATGAATTGCTGATGGGAGATCATACATTAGAGTTGACTGTACAAAGGCCAAAAGGAATATAAAATTCTTTCTCAGACATTCTTGGTTATATTATTTAAAAACTAATACATTATATTAACCTTTGAATGTAATCCCAATTACAATTTGGAATCATGTTGATGGATCTTTTTTCAACACCCAAATACTGAGGAATTTTGTGTCAATCAGCAGTGCCCATATCCTTGGTCTTTCACTGAAGCAGATATCCTGTATGGAAAACTGAGCAGAACCATCAATCAAAGATGGTGATTCATTGTCAGAAATACTTACCTATAAATGAATTCACCCAACAAATATTTTTAGAGTAATCCTTCCTGGAAAACAATCTCTATCTTGTTAAACATAGCATTCCAGATGGGTAAATTGGGGTGGGATTAAGTAAAATTCCAATTTTAGGAAACAGTATAATTTGACACAAATTTATATAACACAAAAACTAAAATTGTAGGTTATCTAGGTTTACCAAGTTGTAAGAATTTCTAAACTATATTCTACATAATGGCAGAAAATAGTTTAAAAATTTAAAGGTTTTAGTGACTAAATCTTATGTTGACAGCAATTGTAAGACTTCCATAACTAAACCTTATGCTGATGGCAATTTATAAGTGTAGTGAAAGACACAACATCAGCTTGAATGTATTGGAGAACAACCAAAAGCAGGTGAGAATATGAAGGTGTTTACCTTGAAAGAAAGGAACTACACCTACGAAGATTCATGCTGATCTGTTTTTTTCTACTGAAGGTGTTGTATAGACAAATATAAATGACTACAACTTCTGATTTTAGAAGTTGGAAAACAAAGAGTCCACAAATTTCAAATAAGGAAAGTGAGTGAAATAATAAAGATAAGAACAGCAATCAAAATAATAAAAACAAAACATAGAATATTATTGAAATGCCAAAAATGGTTTACTGAGCAAATTTTAATAAATCCACAATAAGACTGTTAAACATCTATAAGGTTGAGAAAAGTGAGAATGACAGAGACAGATGGGGGTGGGGGAGACTATTTGCTACTAACAAGAATTAAAGAGGGAGCACATTTTAGACCCAGTGCAAATATCAAAGACAATGAGGGACCAACAGTTTAATGGAAATAAAGTGAACATTATAGAAAAGCAGAAAACTTCACTGAAAAGCACAAGTTACACAAACAATAACATAGTAAAAATGATATTAAATGCTTTATCAATAAACTTAATTAGTACTACAATCTCCCACAAAGAAACCTCTAGATCCAAATGGCTCCACTGGTTAGTTCTGTCATTGGGTAAAGCAATAGTACTATAATTAACCACATTAATTGAAAAAAATATGTAGCAAAAAGAAAAGGCAATCAATTTGTTTTATTAAAAATAATACTGATAACAAAACTTGGTGAAAAAAATGAATATAGATGGGAAAATATTCAGCAAGCTCTAAGCAAACCAGTTCTAGCTATGTAGGACAAATACATAATGGCCTAATAGAACTTATTCTGAGAATACAAGGTGAAGGCAAAGTCCAATATCAAGTAAATTAATTAATCAAATTAACAGACGAAGATCAACAGTTTATTTAGTACACATATAAAATTTACCTGATTGATTCAACAGTTAGGTCTGTCAAAAAAAATCTAGTAAAAAGGTATAGAAGCAAATGTCCTCATTTGAATTAAAGGGAGAAAAAGAAAATACGATACAATGAACACAGCTGAAATAACAATGATTTAAAAAAAAGTTTTTTTCTACATGACTAATGGCAAAGTAATTCATCACTACTTTTCAGGTACTAGAGTTATAGATATTTCAATAAGGCAAGAAAAAGAAATAAATAACAATGAAAATAAAGAAATAAAACTATTCATATTTTTATGACAACATATCTGTATGCATGAGAACATCATAAGAAATCTACAAAAATAGGAACTATGACTAACACAGAAATACAGTAAGTCACACATTAAATTTTCTTTTATATATCTTAGAAACAAATAGATATTAAAGTTAAAATTCCATTTAAAATAACATCTAAACCCAGAATATATCAGGAATAAATTTAATAAAAATGTGTAATAGTTCAACATTCTACAACACAAAACTATAACAAAAAATACGGAGAATTATTAAAGAAAACCTGAGTAAATTGAGACATTTAACCTAGTCTTAACATTACTAACCCGTTTATTCTTCCCAAATAGAACTATACAAGAAATACAATCTCAATAAAATATTTAAAATGTTGTACATAAACTGACCATATTCTAAATTTATATGGAATGTATAAGACCGAAAAGATTTAAAATATTTTAAAAGTGGAATATTTCATACATAATTTAAACATTCACCATGAATTTCCCTAGTCTCAGTAGCATTACTTGTATACGATCAGATAAATGGGTCACTGAAACAAATTGAAAAAATCCAGAAGCAGGTTAACATTGATAAAATGGATTTTCTACAAATGTTACCAGTGAAATGGAAGAAATTTCTCCAAATGGTACTGGCACAATTGCATTACAATATACATAAAAAAGAAATTAGTCTTAATTCCTGCTTCCCACTATGTGCACACACACATGCACACATATAGACACACAAACACATACACACATAAATCAGGCAGTGATGATCATACACCTAAACATTGAAGCTATAACCATATACTTTTAGGGAAAGTATAAGAAGATGTATATTTATGACCTTAGATTGGACAAAGATTACTTAAATAAGACATGAACAATACTAAAAAGAGATTAAAAATGATAAATAGTTCTTCACTAATACTAAAACAATTGCTGGGCATAGTGGTACATGTCTATAATTCTAAAGGCTCAGGAGACTGAGACAGGAGGATTTCAAGTTTAAAACCAGCTTTAGTAACTTATTGAGACCCTGAGCAACTTAGTGACACCCTGTATTAAATGTAAAAAATAAGAAATGGGCTGGGGATGTGGCTTACTGGTTAATTGCCTCTGAGTTCATTGCCTGATACTCAAAAAAAAAGAGAAAGATATTTTCAATGTACACAAGACAAATGACTCATCTCTAAGGTAGAATATTAATAATAAATATAAAATATCAATATAACAAATATAGAATATCAATAACAAATATAAAATAAATAAATGCATAATAAAAGTAAAACAGTCCCATTTTTAAATTTTAAAAAAATGAACAGATATTTTATAATAAAGAAAATGTCAATGTCCCTTAAGCCTGTGAAAAGATTTGCTATCACTGATGGGAAGAAAAGTCATAAAGTAGCCCCCTCCATTTCACACTCATTAAGATGGCTATATAAAAAGATTGACAATAAGAAGTGTTTGTGAGATGCAGATCAAGGAGAACTGACATACATTTCTAGTTTCAAATTCTTACAACCAGTTTGTCAAACTCTTTGAAAGTTACTTTTAAAGTTATATATGTTCCTATTGTATAGCACAGCAAATATCCCCACAATAAATGAAACTATAAATGCCCAAATAGCCTTGTGTAAGAATATTTGCTGGTGCTTTATTTATATTAGCCCCAAAGCAAGACTAGATAAATGTTCTAATAAGTGAGTGCATAAACATATTGTGTTATTGCCATACAATAGGAAATACAGAGCAATAGACACCAACTTGTAATGCAAACTACATAGAAGAAACCAAAAATATAATGTTGATATAAGCAAATTGTAGGATCCCACTTATATGAATTCCTGCAATAGGCAGAACTAATTTGTAAAGTCAGAAAGAAAAGCAGTGGTTGTATGGATTGGAGAAGATAGATCGAAGGGGGCATGTGGAAGCTTCTCGTGTGTTGGAAGTGATCTATGTCTAAGATTGATGATGACTAAGGAGAGCAAGCACAGACCTAAATGTGCCAAACTATGCAGTTATTCCAGAAAAATTAAACAAATGTTTAGAGCTATTTGGGATCAATTCAGAACTATGAACATGTTGACACACAGTTATCAGCAGAATTTAAAATCAAATTATTGGAAATAATAAAACATTCTTGCTAGCTTAAAAATACAAAAATCAATACAAAACATGAGGAATGCTCCCAGGCACAGTGGCACATGGCTGTTATCTCAGTGACTTGGGAGGCTGAGGCAGGAATATCAGAAGTTCCAGGTCAGATTCTGCTATTAGACTCTGTCTCAAAATTAAAATAAAAACCGTAGAGAATAGTGTAGAGTGCCTCGGGTTCAAAATTTTCAGTATCCCCCAAAATAAAAATCAGGACAGTACTATAAAGCAATAGTCATTTAATATTATGACAATAATTAAAAATGCATTTTTATAGCAACTTCATCTAAAGGGTACGTAAATAAAGAGACAATTACACTTGAAGAAGGTAAGTTAAATCTTCCAGAAAAAAAAAATCAGTTAATTCTTTCTCATGAAAGATAACCTTTAATAATAAAGAAGTTATCAATTCTTCTAAATTTTCCTATTAAACACAATGAATGACAATCAAAATTCTAATATAGAATATGTGTTATTTATAAAAGACTAATCTTGAAATCATGAGATAATGGACACTTGCATGAGCAATTTGGGGGGGAAAAAAGAACAAACATCTAAATGGTCTCTCATTCTACAACACAGGCAATTTTATACTAAGTGTGTTCATAAGACAAGAGGGCCTTGATGTATGGAAGTTATCTCCTACTTGTATGACTTTGTATGTGTCAGACAATATGTATAAATCATGGGAAAGCAAAAGGAAATAGTGTTCCATCAACAGCGATGGACTATGTGACTATTCACAGGGAACGATTTAAAGTGATCTCCCCCTGATACCCTACACAAAAATAGAACCCAATTTGATAAAAAAGAACTCAAGTTGATAAAAAGAACTCAATACAAGAACATGAACTAAAGATGTTTAGAAGAAAATATTAGAAGCCTATCTTTATGACCTGAGGGCTGAGAAAGATAGCTTTAGATGTAATGGGGACCCAATGTGTATGAATTTGAGTTGAAAAAACTTTAAGCAACAACCCCTTCCCTTTCTGGAAGCTGTGTTTAGGTAGAATGACAACAGACTCTGTGCAAAGTGGAGACTTCTGAATGCTCTCTGGCCTTTGTAGAAATTTAGATGGAAGAAAAATAGGAGCTCAGAAATGCTAAAGATGGGTAGGGCTTGTAATTCCAATGGTAGGGTGAAGGGTGGCACAGTGTAACAGTAAATGATGTATTTGTCCTCACAGATTCCATTATTTATTAAGAAGTTTTAGTTATGGTGGTGTCTCCCTCCATAATTATAACGTATTCAAAGCATAACATTATGAATTTTTCATTCTCTTCTTCTTAGGATTTTGTGGATTTATATTTTGCATTTATTATAGAAAAATTTCAACCATATATTGAAAAAGACTTCTATTTTTTTCTCTATTTTCTTGTTATTCCAATTTGATGCATATTAGACTTTCTCACTATATTCTCCATTTGTTCTTCTTTATGTTCTGTATTTCATATTTTTCCTTTCCTGGATTCATTGTGGAAAGCTTTTTCTGATTTATATTAGGGTTAATAACTCTCCTTCAAATTAAAATTATTTGCTAACAAATTCTCCTTAGAGTTTTTAATTTGGGTTATTTTACTTTGTTTCTATAGTTTTGATTTTAAATTCACATTATAATAGGGATCCCAGTTTTCTGGCAAGATGACTATGATTGGCAGGTTAATATGCTGGAAAATTTTCCAATATTGCCACTACCTCCTGCCTACATACAACATATCCCCCAGGACTGAGAATTTGATGGATTTTATATCTATGATTGAGTTATATTATACTGTGGTATTGAATTTAAGAGAGATAACCAAATGTGCCTGACCTAATCATATAAATCTTCTATATGTGCATCTAGAGATATAGGACTTATGAGACATGTCAAGCATGAGAGTCAATATAGGGAAATTTTTCTGCTGGCAATGTATTTGGAGGGCTCTATGTGAAAAAGAACCTTATAGAGCCCTGTAGGATCTGCAGGTAATATCTGCCCAACAACTAAAAAACAAAAATGAACCTTAGTACAACAGCAGCAAGCAAATAAAATGTGGCAATAAAGTGAATTAATTAAAAGGCTGAGGTAAGAATGCAGCCTACCAACTCCTTGATTTTTGGCTCAGTAGAACCTGAGCCAAGAGACCAGTGTGGATATGCCTTGCTTGACTTCTGACCCACAGATGTGAATGACACAAAACAAGTGCAGTTTTAAGCTACTTATTTCATCATCATTTCTTCTGGCAGCAATAGAAAACTAATACTATCACTGGATTTGGATTTATCCACTTGAATACAGAAAGCAAAGTTCACTTGTCTGTTTACCATACGTCTTGTATTATTCTGATATCTTGGTAGTCTGAAGCAAACCTAAAAAGAAACTCTAAAATTATTCTTAACAAATACATTGTACATTGCTGGTGGGACTGCAAACTGGTGCGGCCAATTTGGAAAGCAGTATGGAGATTCCTGGGAAAGCTGGGAATGGAACCACCATTTGACCCAGCTATTGCCCTTCTCGGACTATTCCCTGAAGACCTTAAAAGAGTGTACTACAGGGATACTGCTATATCAATGTTCATAGCAGCACAATTCATAATTGCTAGACTGTGGAACCAACCCAGATGCCCTTCAATAGATGAATGGATAAAAAAAATGTGGCATTTATACACAATGGAGTATTATACAGCACTAAAAAATGACAAAATCATGGAATTTGCAGGGAAATGGATGGCACTAGAGCAGATTATGCTTAGTGAAGCTAGCCAATCCCTAAAAAACAAATACCAAATGTCTTCTTTGATATAATGAGAGCAACTAAGAACAAAGCAGGGAGGAAAAGCAGGAAGAAAAGATTAACATTAAACAGATACATGAGGTGGGAGGGAAAGGGAGAGAAAAGGGAAATTGCATGGTAATGCAGGGAGACCCGCATGGTTATACAAAATTATATATAAGAGGTTGTGAGGGGAATGGGAAAATAAACAAGGAGAGATATGAATTACAGTAGATGGGGTAGAGAGAGAAGATGGGAGGGGAGGGGAGGGGAGATAGTAGAGGATAGGAAAGGTAGCAGAATACAACAGTTACTAATAGGGCATTATGTAAAAATGTGGATGTGTAACCGACGTGATTCTGCAATCTGTATTTGGGGTAAAATTGGGAGTTCAAAACCCACTTGAATCAAATGTATGAAATACGATATGTCAAGAGCTTTGTAATGTTTTGAACAACCAATAAAAAAAAAGTCAAATCAGTCACAAAGAAATCATAATCACAAAGCCCTCAATAAATATTAGCAGCAGTAATTGATTTCAGAATAGAGGAACCATCTCAACTTTTGATCTAAAATTATCTAGAATCTAGAATTCATTGTAAAACTAAATTATCAAGTATAAAGGAAGAAAGATAAAAATGGACTAAAATAGCAAATGAAGTTAGATCAGTTCTACTCAGAAATACAAAATTCTTACACATTTTTTTCTGTCAAATTGCCTGGGGGAAAGGGGGTAAAACCTAGAAGAAATAGAGAAATTCTGAAATAAGATTTCTAAACCAGGGATATAGCAATTAGAATTCCATGTATGTCATATATATATGATTCCTATAGGGACCAGTGAATACTAAGAAAAGGAGTCTTAAGAACTTTCCATGAAAATGTTTCTGAGTCAAAAGGGAGATGGGGTCAAAGGTAACCTAACTGAAATGATGTAAACACAACGGCATGGTGAAAACGCCCACCTTGGATGGACGTTCTTATATTTTGGGTGTGATATATAAGTGCATTTTAAAGAGCCATAGTGTGGTTTATGCTAAGAATTATTTTCTCCAAAACTGCCTATGTTCTAATCCTTGGAGCTTATGTATATGTGATGGTTCATGGCACAGAGAATTAAAGTTCCAGATGGAACTGAATTTGCTAATTAGTTTATGCTAACATAGGGGAAAATCTTTGATCATCCTGGTGGGTTCAATGCCAGTATAAATATCCTTAAATTGAAAGAGGGAGGCTAAATAAGAAGGTCTAAAGATGCAATATGAGAAGGAATTTTCTTGCCTTTTGACAGTTTCAAGATGAATAATATGTCAAAATACACTCCACTGTCATGTATATCTAAAAAGAACAAATAAAAATTAAATTAAAAATTAGAAGAAAAAGAGAAAAAAGTGTGAACAAAGATTTAAATAAAGCAGTGTTCATTTCAAAAAAAATTAAAAAGACAGAAGGTGGGGGCATAGAAAGAATTTTTTTTTTTTTTTTTCCCGCAGAGCCTATAAAAACGGAATGTGGCACTGCTAATGCCTTCATTCTCTCCCCACATCCCTGGTAACCTTGAAAACCATCAGCCCCATAAACAGCAGAGGGATTCTCAAAAAGTCCAAAACATCTTGAGTGTCTCAGGGAAAGCCCTATTCACAGAACATTCTGAATTTTCTAACAGATGAACAACATACTCCATGGGAAGTGTCATCCGAGAGTGTTTGTGAGACTCAATCAGAGGTAGTCCTTCACATCGGTTTCCTGAGGCTGTGGCACCAGTTTGGGAAAATAAAAGCCTGGTCAACAACTTAAAAGAAGTATCTGAAGAGTGACATATCCATAGGGAGCTTTGAAAGCCTGATATGCTTTGAAGATTCTAGAAGATCATGAGTATTTGCAGGGCTGTATCCATTCCTGGGAGAGGATAGAGTCCAATTTAGTACATCTGACTAATTTTTCTGTCTGCACAAGCAGGAAGTGAAGGCTAAGGCAAAAGTGTGAACTACCTGAGTGTAGAAGATGTGCCTAACATGCATACAGCGTCTGTCATAAAGGGTAGAACTTACTGGTTCAAGATATTTAGGGACTATGTCAGTAGTCTAGCTGATTACTAAGCTTACCAAGCAGAACCCTCAGTTGCAGCCAGTACAGGAAATACAGATAGTGTAAAATTAGTCCAGAGAAGTTTCCAAACAAGAAAACAATTAAAAAATTATAATAACAATAAAAACAGGCTGGAAACTGATTCTAAATTTGCCATACAGTGTCCACGTCGAAATCAAACATTTGTGAAAAACATTAAAAACAAAACAAAACAAAAAACAGAAAATAGACTGTCAATAGAAGCCACCCTATGGTGAAAGCATATATTAGACTTCTTACAAAAAAAGGTAAAATCCCTATTTATGAATGAATATGCTCAGATGAATGAAGAAAATCATATCTACAGAATAGAATTATGAAAATAATATTAAAGCAAATATAGAATAGTAATAGAAACATGTTATTGAAAATAACATCTATAATTGGAAAGTAAAACACCATGGAATTTTACTCAGCATTAAAAAAAGAACAAAACCATGGT
This sequence comes from Marmota flaviventris, assembly GCF_047511675.1. Taxonomy (NCBI): domain Eukaryota; kingdom Metazoa; phylum Chordata; class Mammalia; order Rodentia; family Sciuridae; genus Marmota; species Marmota flaviventris. The sequence goes on along the minus strand of NC_092508.1, from coordinate 98,976,800 downwards.
ATTTGCAGGTAAATGGATGGTGTTGGAAAAGATAATGCTAAGTGAAGTCAGCCTATTCCCATTCAAAACAACAACAACAAAAAAAAACAAATGTTTTATCTGGTATAGAGGTTGACTCATAGTGGGATTGGGAGGGAGAGCATGGGAGGAATAGATGAATTCAAGATAGGGAAGAGGGGTGGAAGGGAAAGAAAGGGGTAGGGGATTAACAAGGATGGTGGAATGTGATGGACATCATTATACAAAGTACAGGTATGAAGACTTGAATTGGGTATCAACATACTTTATATACAAACAGAAATACAAAAAGTGTGGTATTTATGTGTATTAAGAATTGTAATGCAAAAGAAAAAAATAACGTTACCTTAGATTAGGTAGAGTGAAGTGAAAGGAGAGGAAGGCAGGGGATGTGGGGATAAGAAAAGTAGTAGAATGAAACAGACACTATTACTGTATGTATGTATGTATGTATGAGACTGTATGACCAATGTGATTCTACAATATGTACACTCAGAAAAATGAGAAATTATATCCCATCTATGTATGATATATCAAAGTATATAAGTACAGTCTACTGTCATGTGTAACTAATTAAAACAAATTTAAAAAAGAAAGTAAAACACCAAAATGGAAAACAAAAATATCAATTATAGGGCTAAGCAGTCTATTCGAGAAGGCAGAAGAAAGAACAAGCAAACTTGAATATACATTAATTGAAATTCTCCAGTACATGCAACAAAGAGGAAAAGAAGGAAGCACAATACCCAGATTCTCAGATCTCTGAGACACCATCACCTGTACATAATGAATGTCTCTAGAGATGAGAGAGAAGAAAAAATAAGAAGAATTTCAAATAAATAATGGCAATTTTTTTTCAAACTTTTAATAGGGAAATACTTCATACACTCCTCTGAAAATTCAATGCAATTGCTATCAAAAACATAGGTGGCTTGTATTAATTTGTTTTTCAGAAATGGACAAGTTTATCCTAAAATTTGTGTACAAATAAAAAAGATCTAAAACAGCTAATACTAAAATTAAGTAAAAATAGACCACAAGCCTCAGTGTAAAAGCATAAAACTCTTAGAAGAACGCATACAGTATATCTTTTTGACCTTGGGTAGGTTGTTATATTTTGTTTCATCTTTTTCTTTTCTTTTTTTTTAACATATGACATCAAAATTCAAAGCAAGGAAAAATAAAAGAAATTTGATTACATAAAATTAAACCTTCCAGCTACAAAGGAAACCATCAAGAAAATGAAAAGACAATTTCTAGAATGGGAAAAATACTTGCAAATCATATAACTAATAAGGGACTTATAGCCATAATATATAAAGTACTCTTACAACTCAATAATACAAAGGAAAATAGTCGATTTTTAAAGGCCAAAAGATTTGAAATAAGTACATGAAAAGATGTTCAACATCTCCAGTCATTAAGAAAATGCAAATGAAAACAATAAATGAGATACCCCTTTGCATTCATTAACATGGCTATAATCATGAAAACAGAAAATAAATATTGCTGAGGAGGAAAAATGGAATCCTTGTATATAGGTGTTGGAAGTGTAAAATAGTATAGTTATTCATAAAAACAATTGAACAATTCTACAAAAATAGTAAACAGAGTTATCCTTAGATTGGTAATTTTACTCTTAGGCATATACTCCAGGGAACTGAAGACACATATTCTCTTAAAAATATTCATGAATGCTTATAGCAGCACTATTTTGACTAAACAAAAGCTCTGAACAACTCAAATCCCCATCAGTGACTGAAGAAGTAAACAAAATACAGTTCATACATTAAATGTATTATTATTTGGCAAGAAAAAGATACAAAATTCCTACTGCAATATATATAAACCTTAGAAGACAATGTCAAGGGAAAATATTATGTAAAAGAGACTACATGTTTTATAATTCTAATTTAAATGCAATGGACAGAATAAGAAAATTATATAGGATTAGAAAGATCAATGACATCTAGAGCAGGAAGAGCCAGCAATATTCAGCAGAGAATATTATCTCTAATTATCTCCTTAGAGATAGTGTAAGACACCCAAAGATTGAGAGTTTTTTCCACAAGACTGCACCCCTCCTCCAGGTATATACTTGTTGAGAGACTTGGGTTATTTTACTATGCTTCTGATGACTTGATAAATCAAAAGTGTCTTAAATTCCTTTGGAGATTAGATTATTGTGTAGTGTGACTCACATAATTCAAGAATTCAGGAACACTCTTATATTTACATATTTTTTTTTATAAATAGTATTACAAAGAAAAAAAAAGATGTATAGCCAGATGGAAGACTTGTTATTGCAAAGGAACTTGTATGAGAGAAGGGCATGGGACTTCCATTTCTTTCCTGGGCCCTGGGCACACAACACCGTCCCCCCCACCCCCGCCCAAAGCCTCCAAATACCCCACTGTCCAGAATTTCCTCCAAATGTCGTTCTTTTGAACTTTTTATGGAAGCTTCATTATATAGGCATTACTGATTAAGTCATTGGCCATTCATGATAGATTCAATGTTCAACCCCTCTTCCCTTACCTGAACTTAGGAGTGGAGCTGAAAGTTCCATTTCCCTAATCACATCTTGGTCTTTTCTATGATCTGCCCCGGTCCTGAAGCAATCCAGGTGCCATGAAACCCCAGTCAACTCATTTGGATACTAAAAAGATACTACTCTCTCAAGAAATTAAAAATATCTTAGAAGCTGAAAATCAGGAAACTGAGAAGACCAAATATATTTTTCACAGTATCACAGGGATATGAATGGGGATGTGACTCAGTGGTAGTGTGCTTATCTGACATACATAAGGCCCTGAGTGTGTTCTGCAGCACCAAAGGAAAAAAAGCAACAACAAAACCATATCACAGGGAGCAATAAAAATCATTAGTGGCTGGGAAGAGAGAAGTTTTGTTTTTTGAGGAATGATGAGAATGTCTAGACTGTTGCACAACTCTAGAATATACTAGGAAATACGGTGTTTTAGACTTTACAAATGCTTGACCTATATTGCATCTGATTCATATTTCAGTAAAGCTATAAAAAAACTGATGAAACAGGAGAAATATATCTAATAACATAACTTAAACAAAAAAATTCACTTAAAATTACCAAAAAAAAAAGTAGAAACAAAACTAATATAACTTTTAGTTTTATTCGCAAGGGCGAATAAAAATGTGTACTTTCGTATACTTGAAAGTGGACAATGTAGAAATAATTCAAAGTGTTGAAAAATCAAGAAATAAAGAACATATTAGTGTGATTTAGTGAGAGATCAGGTTAGGAGGTCCTCAATTAGGTTGGAGTCATTGACTTAGCAATTTCATTTTGTGCTTCTCTGTTTCCCTTTGCTTTTTACTGCACCACCACCCCCTATTTTTTTTTTTTAACCTCTGAGACACTTTCTTCTGCAGTTTTCATAGGTTCTAGAAACAAGAGGCTATTGATAAGGCTCTTTATCACAAGGGACTGGAACTACTTCTAAGCAATAAGGGAGACTCAGAGAAGAGACCAGAACAGGACTGTGACCCATCTAGGCCTTTTCAGAAAACTGAAGCAGTGCAAATGCCCCCCTCCAAACCTTGATTCTCACAGCTATGCCAGAAATATTTCAGACTTGTCACTAAGAATTTACAGAAGGGATAGGAAAAGGAAAAAGAGGACACTCTCAAAGGAGAGTGGGTCCTCTCAGAAAGGAGAGGGCCTCCATATCTCTTCTTCATGCTAGTTTTATGGAGGTCTCAGAGAGGTTTCCAGAGAGCCCTGTCAGGTCTACCTCTTGACTTGACTGACAACAGGATGACCTCAGACTTTTAAGTCCCTATCATGCATGGCAATGCTAGGTCACTTTGAGCCATACTGACTAGTTCTAGTTGGAAGCTGTTCTCACAGGGATGAGGGGGAATTATCCTTATCTCTCAGTTCTGGGATCTGGTCTGTGTGTCACAAAAGTCTCCCCCTTTCAGACTGACTTGGTTGCTCTTAGGGGTATTAGTTCATGCCTATTTTTTTTTTTCCTGCAGATAACAAGTAGTTTTCTGAATAATGAAACATATCCTGCTGACTTAAACTGCAAAGGGCTCTAGGTAAATAGTTTTCCAAAAGTGAAGGCATGTGGGGTTCAGCTCAGTAGGCCCTGTTTACAGAATTACTCACTTAACCTCATATCCCCACCACTCACATCTGTATGTCTCCTATCGGGGATTTTCCCCTTAAAAGGAAGTAATAAACACATAACAAAACTGAGGCTACCCCACCAAGCAGGATAAATCCTCTCATACTGGGAACCAAATTGCCCCTGCAAGAGATGATGACCTTCCCAGAACTTCACAGGTCCAGTCCTTATATGATGGTGAACTCGACAGACCCTGGCCTGAGCAGGATGACCTACTCTGCCAGTTATGCAAACTCTGCAGCTATGCCAGTCCCACCCATTGTCTTTGTTTCCTTTTGCTGCAAACCTTTCACATTTCTGTCAGTCCCTTAAGACAGATCTTTGGTCACTGTGCCCTTATCTCTGTTCTTCCCAGCATGGTGATTAAAACTGTATTCCTGCTCTTCACGAATGTTTGTCTCTTCCATGGACATATAGAAACAGGTGGTCAAGCCTGGTCTACTGGGATCACCAGAGCCAGAGCCTTCATTTGAGGATTCCAGTAAGAGTCCCAATTCTTGCTTTCCCACAAAAACAAAAGCAAAACTAAAACAAACAAACTAACAAAAATACCACCTGAAAGGAAAAGAAAAACAATGAATAAATAACTACACTCTAATTGAAATAGCACTGGTAAAGCTTCAAACTAATAAGGAAAAAGTAGAGTCCCTACAGAGCACAACAATCAAGGATGACTACAAAATATATATATGAAGCACATTGCCTGTGAGACACCTTTCTCCAGTCTAGAGTAGCTCACACCAAGCAGAAAGTCTCTTGAGGAAACAAGGAGCAGGAGGACTACTGTGGTACTGTCACTACAGCAGACACCTGCAGTAATAGCCACCCTAGAGAGATCACTGAAAGCTTCATCAGTGCTGAGTTCCCCTGATAGAGCATCCAGGAGTCTAGCCTACAGTTGGAGCACTTTCCTCTGAAGAAGATCCTGCTAGGCATCCTTCCCAGGGATGGAGCTGCCGAGCCCTTTTCCAGGGTTCTGAGTCATTGCTTTTCCCTGGGCTCTGGAAGCAGTACAGAAAACACCTCATATTTTCAGGGACTGGAGATACTACTGACCTCTACACTACAAACTACTGCCTGGGTCCATCATCACCAAGGCAGTGCTGCTGCTGCACCTTGCCCCTAGGTACCAGGTCCCCACAGTACTTAGTCATCTCTGAGTCCATAGCACTAATGTATCCTCACTCCATCACAACCCCACAGTATGGCCTCAAGTCACTGCAATGTTCCCCAGAGATCAGGACCTCATTCCATGTGCAGTGTGCACATATTCATGCAGCATCCCCCAGCACCACCACCACAACCATGGTGCTATGTTACCAGCCTTAGGGACACAGGAGTCTATGCACCCCTAATTCCGGGCCTCCAGATCCACCATGTTCTGATTACTTGTACACTGTTGCTTGAACTAAACTTGCACACTGAGTCCCAAACTGCTGAAGCATTGTGTGTTCCATCCAGCAGATCAGTGCCAAGAGCGATCTCCTGGTTGACACTATCCCTAGTTGGGTAAAAAAGGACAGGAGGAGCCTGGTAAACTTTACCACACATGGTCACACAGCTCAACTACCAGGAACCCATACAATATTAGCTGATTTTGAATTACATGCAAAATAATGAAATTGGACATATATCATCCACAAATTTCAACTTCAAATGCATTAAAGACCTAAAAGAATTGAAAATTTAAAATTCTTAGAAAAAAAATAGAGGTAATAAGATGCTTGACATGGGTCTTGGTAATGATTTTTAGAATTTTACATCAAAAGCATGGGCAACAAAAGCAAAAATGGAAAAGCAGGGTTACATCAAATTAAAAAGTTACTATACAGCAAAGGGAACAATCCTCAAAATGATAAGGTAACTTATGCATGGGGGAAATATTGCAAACATATGTCTTATAGGGTGTTAATATCAAAAGAAATACAATGAACTCCTACAACTCAATAACAAAAATATAAATAACCCAAATAAAAAGGGGAAGAGATTTCAATAGGTTTTTTTTTTTTTTTTTAGACAAACAGATACGTGAAAAGGTCCTCAGTATCAATCATTAGGAAAATGTTAATTGAAATAACATTAGAATATCCCCTCACACCTTATAGCATGGCTATTATCAAAAAGATGTGCGATAAGTGTTGTCCAAGATGTGGACAAATGGGTACCATTTTGAAGGAATCTTAATTGGTTACAACTATTCTAGAAAATTGTAGACACTTCTAAGGAAAATTAAAATGTAACCCCCAGATAATCTAGCAATCCCCACATGTAGGTGTTGGTCCAAAGTAAGTGAAATCAGTATTGTAATATATTCTTAAATCATAATAACATGTTCCATGTAGCATTATTCACAATGGCCAAGATCTAGAAGTGAGCCATTTCTATTGAAGCATAAGTGAATAATGAAATAGTACAGCCTATATAGAAACAGTGGATTACAATTCAGCCCTGAAACAGAAGAAAATCCTGCTATTTGCAACAGTGTACATGAACTTAGAGGACATGATGATAAATAAAATAAGCCAGACAGTGAAAGTCAAATATTGCAAGATATCATTTATGTGTATAATCCAAAAATATGGGATTTTTGGAAACAGAGTAAAATGGTTCTTGTCAAGTGCTGGAGGTGGTGGAAATGGGAAGACATTGGTAAATCTTTCAATGATAGATGAATAAATTCTAAAACTCTAACATGCCACATGATGAATCTGATTATTAATAATTTACCATATACTGTACATTTGCTAAGACAAATCTTAATTACCGTTAGCACCACTACCACATACAAAAAAGGTGACCCCCTTGAGGGGATGCATATGTTAATGAGTTTAATTGTGGGAATCATTTCACAAACACAACATGTATTTTTATATTAAATCACACGTTGAACTCCTTAAATCTATACAATTCTTATTCATCAGTCACATTTGATGGAAAATAACAACAATAAAAGCCCTTTTAGTAAAATTTGTGGAAAATGCAAGAAATCTCAAATGGGAACAGCTAAAAAGGGTGTATTGTGGAAGAATGGGGGTTAATAAATGGAGTGGGGCATAGTTACTTAGCTTCCTGTGCTATTGTTTATTTTGATGAATGATAATATATTGCATGTGTAATATTTTACATACATTTGGTTAATGAATAAACTCTGATCAATGAATTCTTCATATGCACAGACATAGACTAAAAAAAACAAACATTTCTTTTCACATAAAAAAATTTGCTGGACAAAAGTTACTTAATTGTCTACTCAGCATCCCGTCTCTATTTTAATCCTGAATATCTTGGAGGGATGTACCTGTCCTTTGTTCTCAAAAAGAGATGTTGAGATTATTGGTCTCCCTTAAATCCTCAAAGCCTCTCAAATCACTGGTATTACAGACATGCACCATCATGCCTACCTGAAACACTATATTTTTAATAAAGAAAAATGTTCAAAAATTTCTGTAAATATCATTCATTTGTGCTGTAAGAATATCTGGCATTGATTTATTCCTCCTACATTTTTCAGTTAAAAATAATTTTAAAATTGTTTTAATTGGTTAAGCTTAAAACATACTGTTTGAAATACAATTTTGATTATATTGCACTTCATAGGTCAGATATTTAACAATGGGGATAAATTAAATGTATTATAGTACAAATGTACTATAGGATAAACTTGTATAATTTTTAAAATTGCATTTTCAGTAATAATTATGTAGGGTCATTATATAATTTAAAATAAAAATGTAATGAGTAACAATGTGGAAATAATGTAGTTCTAAATGTGTAACTGCTGAAAAAAAAGCCACAACTGAATATTTTGTGTAAATTTCAACTTTTGTATTTAGAAACATTTTCTCAAATGGTCATTTATCCCTCTTTCAATCAGAAAATAAAGGAATAAACACACACATAAATACACACACAGGTAAAACACATTTTGATTTGATACTCAGGCTATGATTGCTCTTATCTGTCTTGTCATCCAAAAGTTTGATTTGCCCAAACCATTGACAAAGTAACACAATTCATCAACTTCCAGACAAGTACATTAAAAGTAGATAAGTGGAGAAAGTAAATGTAAACACTCCTTATGTATTCTGGGACAAGAAGGTACTTTCTTGTCTGACAAGATGCTTACAAATGTCTTGGAAAGGATACTGAAAATTCTATAGTGAAATAGAACTCTGAGTCCAGTGGATTCTAACTGCCTTGATGATTATTTTCAGGGAATTGTTTTCTTACTTAAAATATCCTACTGACTTCACAGGTCTATAAACCACCAAGGTTGAAACCTGTCAACAACTTTCCCCAGCTGCCACTCAACATCTGAACAACTTTGTTGGTGGAAAGTTCATTGCCTTCAAGAAATAGTTCATATTTGGAAAATTGTTACAGAAAGAACCAAATTTACCTTCTGATAGATTTCTAATGTATTTTTCTCCCTCTTTGTAAAAGCTTAACCCAAGATCAAATCATTACAAAGAAATGTTTGGGGGAACTGTTGTCCAATTGTCATCCTGAGTGTCCTCCCTTATCCAAGATGAATATCCTGTATTCTGTGTAAGAACACTTTGCTCATATCACCTGGTATTTTCCAGGTTATTGTATAATTTTCAGTAATCTTCAGGTCTCCAATGGTGAACTCCTAAAGGGCAGCATTCATGTGTTCTCTTTTATACTTTCAGTAAGATTATACCTCACACTTATTTCAACTCCTGGGCCTGGACTGAATAGAGCCTTTGAAATGGATAGAAAATCTTGAAAAGCTAACCATGAATAAAATGTAATCCCTCAGTAAAAGTAATGGTTCCTCTATTCCTGGAAATGTCTACCTCCAAAGATTTTTCTCTCACCTCTCCAAATTATGTGTGTCTCTGTTGGACAAATTTGGCATTAAGCATTAATGACCATAACCAAATTATCAGAGTAGCATCACTTCACTCACAAGCCCGCCACTAAGGAACAGGGTGGATCACTGTGACCTTTGGTCTTAGTTATCTTGACTGCTCTGATAAATCTTCCTTTATAAACCTTCAATATTTCACCTGTACCTGCTCCCATAATATATACCAATAACCAAAGTGAAAGTGGATTTATTTATTCCATCACTTCTGCTCTAGTGTGTATTTTTCAGCTTCTGTGTTTCCAGTGACATGCTTCAAAGAAAATATTGAAAATTGCTTTTTGGGTGAGAAGGTTTCTGCACAGGCTTAGGAAAAAGAAACCTTGTATTTGGAACTTAAAAGAAATATGAGAGATGCCAGTTACAGATGTTGGTTTATATTCAAGGCTTCAAGCTGGTGAATGTTCAGATCTTGAGATTCTTCAGAGATGTTAATAGTTGAGTTTTCATAGAGAGCCTCAATTAGGAGGAAGCCATATGAAGAAGCCAGTATGAGTTCCCAGAACGCCTGGGGGGAAAATGCATCCAGTTATAGGATTTTTAAATGTGTGTGTGTGTGTGTGTGTGTGTGTGTGTGTGTGTGATTTATAAATATACTATAACCAAATGCTTTATTAATTCAGAAGGTGTCAAGCCTTTATTTTATATTTTTTACTGCTCAGGTCAAATATTTTACTAATCATCACATGTGTTTCAGCGATCAAGGCATACATTAAAATACCTGACAGGCCACCGATTAATCTCCACATTGCAGCCCACTGTGCAGTTTGCTAACGGAATTTCACATTTTATAGACCTGTCTTTGAATTTTGATGATTTGGTTCAATATTGTTAGCAGAGAACTTGCCTTCTTGGGGAATGTATTGCCTATTAAAAGTGACATGCTAGGGTGATTGGGATGTGTTTTGATTTAACAATTGAGTTTATAATTGCATACACTCTGCTAATCTGGAAGCTATCTCTGCTGAAAGAGACTTTGGCTTGTACATGTCTATGTTGTAAAAGTGATTCTTTTATCCATTCAAGCAGACGCACCATCTTAAAGTGCAAGTGAATGATATTTATAGAAGCATTTGAACATTAATTTTCTTTATTAAAAATATAATGTTTCAGCTGGGCACAGTGGCATACACCTGTAACCCCAGCAACTTGGGAGGCTGAGGTAGGAAGATGCCAAGTTGGATGTCAGCTGGGCAGCTTAATAAAACCCGTCTCAAAATTAAAAATAGAAAAGATGGGAATGTAGTACATTGGTAAAGAACTCTTCTGTTCAATCCTCAGTACCCCAAAAGATAAAAATAAAAAACATATATATGAAAGATACATGTTTCAGGTTTTACCAAAACTCTATGGAGACTAGAAATCAGAGAGAAAGAGAAAAGCTCAGAACAAAATTCTGAGAACATTCTCTAGAAGTTTCTAGGTGCTAGCTGTATACCCTCATTAATATTTTTGCCAGTTTGATTGTCTGCAATATGCTGCCAGATAAATTCAGTAATTACATAACAACCAAAGGAAAAAAAACTGCCTTATTTGACTTGTTTTGCCTTTTATAATGGCCTGTTAAAATCTTGAGTTTTCCTCAGACATTTTAGTATGAAATCCACCCAGACATCATCTTGCATATTAACCAATCAGAGAGAACCCTCTATAGTATGCTTAAATATTGATTCAACAGATATTTCTTGAACTGTCTGCTTCATATTAATCATTGGGTAGGACTCACTGCCCTCAGAACAATGGTTGGAGGGCACCCATGAGAAGCTGAGAAACATGAACAACTTTTCGAAGTCGGAGTATGAATTTTTCAGTAAATTTAGTATAGCGAAATAGGAAAACAGTGCTCCAGGGAATTTAGTATCAGTACAGCGTTAATGAATGCATGAATTATGGACTTTGAATGCAGGTTAACTTGTCCTCTAGGCTCAACTCTAGAAACGCAGTTAGGTCACCACAGAAAAATTTAGATCTCTCTCTTTCTCTCTCTCTCTGCCTGTCTCTGTGCTTTGGATTACTAGTTGCCAGAACAAAGATTGTTTTTGAGAATACAAGAGGTATTCAAATATATAGTATCTGTTACATATTGTATACATAGGAGCTATAATAATAAATATGTGTTAGTTATACCATTATTACAAGAGTGTATAGAATAGAAAACACATAGTACATTTGAATAACTAAATGAGGCTTCATGGAAGAGGTGGGCCTGATATGAGCCTTAAGTGGACAGGTCTACTTAGTGAAATAAAGTTGAGTGTGAACAAAAGGGAGAAAAAACATGTGGGTGAGAAAGTCAGATGATTCATGATGTGTGGAATATATAGAGTGTGTGGGTCTGTTGGGAATGTTTGGTCTACTTAAGGGGCTTGTTCTCAGAATATGGGCTTCATCAAACATGGACCATCTGGGAGCACAGAGACTCAAATGCTGCATCGATATCAGGTTTTAGGAGAATTATAAACCTGTACTTGCCAAGAACAGTTAACATACTGACATTTTTAAATGCCTTTAAAAGGGAAAGAATTATGATGAAAGTTATAGAAACTTTGTGATGTAACACTTCTACATTACTACTATACAACAGCACAGGACATAGAAAGGAATGAATCTATAACAGATATTTAAGTGCAAATACTTTCAATACAGGGCTAGGGTCATAGAGACGATGGGTGTTTATATTCTATTGCATTTAATTAACATGTATCATTTGAAGGCCAAATCAATACATTATTTTTATAAAAATAAAAATAATAAATGTACAAGCAGTTTTTCTCCATAGTGATATCACTCAGAAAAGTATGCCTTGGTGTGGTCTTTCAAAGAAGAGTCAGATCCACTAAAACTATGTAGTGCATAAGCCTGTATGTGCCCAAAGAATGTCTCACTTGTTCCTCATTCCTTGTGTGTTACAGGAAGGGGGAAAAATAGCAACCATGACCCTGGTTTATAGAAACACCCCCATACAGTCAACATTTATATTGAAAGCATGAAAAATGCATTTTCTTTAGAACACAAAGGTTTTCCACCATAACTATGAAGAGCATTATGTAAGGATATTCTTAGAAAATTAGAGGACTTCATGATCTTATCTTGTTTCTAAAATATAGAATTATGTATTTATTTTTTTACTATTCTTAGGTCTTTTAGGGATTTTTTTCTCTTCATGCATTTCTATATCATAGCCTTATATTTGGCACAAACGCAAACACACACACATGCCAACACACATGCAAACACATATAAATGCACACACCCTCTCTTAAATAGAAACTTAAACCTAAGTTCCCCCAAATCATATAGACATCAATACTATTATTACATACACTTCAAACCATCAATTCATAAATTTTGTACCAACAATCTAGTAGTTCTTTTCTAATGTTAATGAATCAGCTTTTTGAAATTTCTTGTGATTACCTACTTGTGCAATGTATTATACTATGTACCAAACTCTTAACCATATATGGATGATGATAGTCCATGGAAAACATTTTTCAATTGAATACCCTATAATATCTGTTATATTATAGCATAAAAACAGAATCCACCCACCTTCTCAAATGCTGTGTCTATTTACAACTGTTTTAGACTTAACTCTGTCTCATATTATCTCACTTCAGCACCCAAATACAAAGCTTCCTTAAATGCAGATCTGGTCAGCTTGTTACTTAAACCCTTTAATCTTTCACAATTCTTGTCTTCATGAATCTATCTTAAATAAATAAATGGATATTAAGTCTCTCCTATATCATTTATCAAATTACTGGGGAGATTGGTAGAAAAGGGGGTAAAACCAAAAGCTATTTTATAAGACAAGAAGCAGAAAATGTCATTATTTTAGCAAGTATACTCAAGCCAGAATGTCACGACTGGTTCCTTATTACCTATCAATTAGAGACAGACACAGTGATTGTAAATTCCAAACAAACATCATCTTTATGCCTTAATACTAACCATCAAATTTGGTGGGTCAGTTTGATGAAGCCAGGAAGGACACAATCTACACACTTTCCCTGGATGCTAAGGTTTCTCTTGCTCTCTAAACAATCTCTAAACATTTCATTTATCCTATGTAAACAGAAGGAGTTTGTTTTTCCTCAAGTAATTTTAAACTTCTTCTTACTATTTAAATTTTATTTCAGTTTAAGGGAAATTTAAGTTCACCCTTAGCCTATAGACTTGAAACTCAATAAAAATTATTGGACAGTTACATATTTTGCAGGTGTAAGCGATGTCGTTAATATTTTGGTTATCATATCATTTAATTTTCATTTTAAGAATCACAGTGAAATCTACATATATGAGAAATTGATAAATAGTTTAATAAATACAAGCCCCCAAAATGAATGAAAATTCTTTCCAAAGCAGTGAGATGGTGGGTAGCAGCAAACTGATCTCTCATTCCCCATAAAAAGTCAAGTGAGATCTCTTCATGATGTGATCAAAATCAAAGTGAAGACCTCATTAATTTCAGCAACAAGATGTGCTAGGGCAAAAACAGGCATGTTGGGAATGGTAAGAACTAGCATTCAACTGCTAATTGACTCTTAGTTAAGATTAATCCTAGGAAGTTGTACTAGGTAGAATTAATCATGATTGCATAGAGTGATTAGTTTAGTTCCAAAGAAGCATTCCAAATTTGAAGACAAATGAGCAAAGTTCTTTCGAATAAGAACACATTTCCTGATCCTTATTACCGTGACACCTTGCCAGCTATTCTATTTTCAACTTCCAGCGAGGGACTTTAAAAAGTTCTTGTGTTTATAAACTGATCTTCCCTAAGCCTACAAATGAAAACAAAAACAAAACAAAACCAACTTGACTTACGAAAAGGAGTTAATTGCTCTCTCTTGTGTCAGGTCATCAAAATCGCCTAAATCTGTGATTCCAGATATTTTATTCTGTTTTATACCAGAAAACTCTGACAAACCATTTCTCTAGCACAATTTTTTTTTTTTTTTTTTTTTTTTTTTTTTTGCATTAAATGCACACAGTGATATCGACTTAGTGGAGTTTGGGCAAGGTCAAATTTAATTCTGCTGAGAAACAAGCACCAAGCTTTGTACAAATTAAGAGCCTGTTTTAGTCTTCTTTTTTGATTTTGTGACAAAAGATCTGATAAGAACAAGTAGAGAAGGAAGTTTACTTGGGGCTTTTGTTTTCCATGGTCAGCCAACTCCATAGCTCTGGGGGAAAGAACATCATGTTATAGCGGCAGGAAGGAGGAAAATAACTCCAGACATGACCGTCAGGAAGCAGAGAAAGAACTCTTGCTCACCATCTATAAAATATAAACCCCAAAGATACGCCCCCAGTGAATCATTCCCCCAGTCACTGCACATCTTCTTACAATTACCACCCAGTTAACTCATATCAGTTAATTAATCCTCTCGGTGGGTTACAATCCTCATAGTCTAATAATTTTACCTCCAAAGAGGTAAATGAGATTTTGAAGAGCTCCATATATCCGAACCATAACATTCTGCCCCTGGTCCCTAAAAGCTCATGCTGATCTAAAATAATAATAATAATAATAATAATAATAATTATTATTATTATTATTTTCAAATTCAAGTCCAAAATATCTTGTGAAACTAAAGGCAAACTCTTGGATGTTTTTCCCTGTAAAGATCTAAAGAAAGTAATATATAGCCAATATATACTGGCATAGAGAAAGTATTTCTATTCCATACAGGAAAAATAAAGGCATAGAAAGAAGGAAAGAGACCAAAGCAAGACCAAAGTCCAGGTGAGAAAACAGATCCTGTAGCCCCACACTCCGTGTCTAGGATCTGGGGCTCCTGTCATTGTGGTGCTCTTTGATAGGGCTTGTGTTGCTCTGCCCCTATGACCTTGCTGGTGGCAGCCCATGTGGCCTCTCTGTTGGCTGATCTCTGCTCAGCTTCAGCTTCCTTCACACATCTTCATGCATCACCCTCTCAGTGGCAGCCTGCAGGGACTCCAACCCTGCCTCATTTTGCCTGGCATACAAGATATTTGAAATCTTGATGCAGGCTCCTATGACCTCTAACTGAGGCATTCTGCAATCTTGCTGAATCAGCATCACATGGTTGATGCCAAAGTCAACCAGTGTGTTGAGCCATAGCCAAGCCTCCTGGTACCACAGCTGCAGCAGCCTTGGTCTGGGTAGCTGGGCATAGCGAAACAATTTCTTAGGGCCCCTGTACAAACAACATGCCCCCTTGGTCTCTTCTCCAAGGACTTTTTTACTTTTGCACCCTTGATCCTGATCGGGTATCATCTTATCAATTCCTGATATGCCCTAGGCCACCTTATCGGTTCTGGTTAAATTCCTTAGTGTTTCTTCAATGATTCTAATTCCTTTAACAACCATATGTTAGCTCCAGTTTTACTCACAGGTTTCTGTCCAAATCAAGTTTTTCAAATCTTTCTGTTCTGCTTTCTGCTCCTGTTTATCCAACAATACCCATGCCACTGCCTGTATATTTTCTTGTTCTAAATTTTTCTCTGCAGATTAAATAGCCATTCATCTTTAAATTTAGCCTCACAGAACATCTCAGGCATGGGAAAATATAGACAATTTCTTTGCCAGAACTTAGTACAAATGACCTCTAGTTCAGTTTCCAGTAGAGTCCTCTTTCTGTTCTGAAACTTCATGTGCTCAGTTTTTGCTGTCCACAGTTCTATTGGCATACTTGCCTTCTGAGCTCCCACCAGAGTCTCCCACTAAACTCTGCTTAAAATAATCTAAAATATTCCCAGTGTGCATCTCTAAACTTTTCAAAATTTTTCCCCTTGCAACCCAGTTCCAAAGGTTTTTGAACCACATGGTCAGGTTAGTCATAGTAATGAATCCTCTTCTTGGTACCAATTTCTGTTTTAGTCAGCTTTTTTCACTGCTATGACCAAAATACCTGACAAGAACAATTAGAGGAGGAAAAGTTTATTTGGGGCTAATTGTTTCAGAGGTTCAGTCATGGAGAGCTGGCTCCATACTTCTGGGTCCAAGGTAAAGTAGAACATCATGACTTAGTGGCATGAAGAGGGAAAATAGCTCAGGACATGGCAATCAGGAAGCAATGAGAGCTCCACTCACCAGGAACAAAAGATAAACCCCAAAGACATGCCCCAGTGGCCCACCTCCTCCAGCCACACCACACTTGCCAATAGTTACTGTCTAGTTAATCCATATCAGTGGATTAATGCACCAATTAGGTTAATGTTCTTATAACCCAATCAGTTCACCTCTAAACTTTCTTGCATTGTCTCACAACTGAGATTTTTGGGGACACATCAGATGTAAACCATAACAGCATGCTTTATTTATCAGTTTGTGCCCTATATTTATGCTATGTTACTTGTCATGTTACAGGATTTAGGAGGATTCTAGCTGACCACCATTTCCAGGAGTGATATCCTCCCCCCCATTTGAGAAGTACCAGAGATAAAGCTTAGACACCCCGCTTATAATCAAGCAATTTATTTTGACAGTGTTCTTGCAGTCTGGTAGGAGGAGGCTGTGTCATGGAACAGACCAAATCCAGTGAGAACTTAATTACCAGGAAGATCTCTGTCTAAAGACCCCTAAGAGTTTTAAGCATCCTGATGGTCTTTGGGTACCATCTGGACCCCAGAACCTCAGTAGCTCTTCTCCTGTGGTATTCTTTCTCCCTGCCTAGTCCAGTAACACTGTTTCTTTCTAGGCTTCATTAAAGAACAGATTGATACTGGGTATACTGTGCCTAGGGGCATTTGAATTTTCTGTTCTCTCTGAATGCATGATCTTCCCTCAGGTAATATGGCTCATGCTCTTCTCTCATTTCTTTCTGGTCTTTGATTAATTTCACTTTTCCAGCTAGACTGGTCCTAATCACTCTGTTTAAGATGCAATCTCTTCTTATACATTATCTTTCTTCTTCTTTTTCCCGTTTCATCGTCAGTGTCAAACCCACAGTATTCTGACATATATTTTATTTATTTTCCCTCCTTTGCAATTTCAACTCTAGGAGAGTGGACATTTTCTTTTATTTAATTTTTATTTATTCACTATATCTCCAGTTTCTAACATTTACTATGCATACAATAAATGAGTGGCTGAATGAAAAAAATGAAAAATGATGTGAGAATGCAGTAATGGATTGGAAATGAGTGAATGGTGAGATATTCCTGCCTCCTCAAACTTACAAGGAGTGAAGCCAGAGACCCTTCAGTGAGGTTGTTTCGCAGGATTGCATTTTCTATCCCTTTGAAGTTAGGTGCTGCCATGGGACTCCTCTGGCTTAGGAGAGGTGCATGGGAGTAACACTTGTCCTTTCCTTGCAGAGCTTTCTGAGCTAGTGCACACCTGCACGGGGATAGGCACAATTATCTGGGACCTGAGTGAGAATGGCATGGAGGATAGTACATCCTGCTCAAGTCAAGCAGAACGACATCATGGAATTCAAATAATTCTAATTATGACTCTAGACCTCTAATTTGATGTGGGTGTCTGTACCCCAATCCACACTGACCTGATTCCTCAGTAAGTAGTATCCTATCTGCAACAAAGTAGGTTGAATAAATTAACAGAAAAAAAGAAAGGAAAGAACAAATAAACAGACCAAGAAACAAAGGAAGAAAGGAAAGACGGAAGGAAGGAAGTAGAAAACAGAAAGAAGGAGGACAGCAAGGGAGGATGCAATGTTATTTAGTCTCTTATCTTTTAAAATAGAACAAAATAAGTCAGAGGTATACAATTTACTATTGTGTATGAAACCAAGAAGAAAAATTAGGATTAGGGCAGGTTGGTGTAAAGTGCTTGCCTAGTGAACATGCAGGCCTGGGTTCTATCCCCAGCATCACAAAAAATACAAAATTTAAAAAAAAAATGAGATTAAATGATTTATGTTGGACAATGGAACTTAGAATGCTTGATTAAGAACTAAACAATTACTACCTAATCTAGAGTGCATATGATAATATTCTGGTAACTCTTCTGGTTTATCTACTAAATATATTTTCATTTAGCTTCAATTAGCAGAAATAGATAATCATACTTCTTAAGAGAACATTACACAGGCTCACATCTAAACTCTCTTACCTATGTATGTTAGTTGACTAATCTGAGCCTTATTTCTCTTTTCAATAAAATTAGAGTCATAATTATACCTATCTTAGAAAGTTATAATGACCAAAATTAGTAGCTATGTAAAAGCTTTAGCCAAGTACTTGGGAAATTTTATGGTTGTAATTAAGCATTATTTGTTTTTACTTATTGAGTGTTCACGTTAAAACACTGAAGTAGAAATTATTATGTCATTTATGTAGATGAGAGAACAATAGCTTAGATAAATATAGTAATGTAAAGGGTATGAAAAAAGGAAATGGAATTCTACAGAGACTGGAATCCCAAGCTTAGCTGACTACATTTCCTGGATGCTCTTGTACAATTCCATAAAGCAATAGATAATGGTAAATAAGCTGAACATGATGTTGCACACTTGTAACCCCATCTACTTGGAGAGCTGAGGCAAGAAGATCACAAGTTCAAGTCCATCCTCAGCAACTTAGTAAGACCTGTCTCAAAATATTGAGAAATAAAACTTCAAAGAGAGTTTTTTCTGATTTCCCTTATTATGAAATTCTATTTAATGACTCATGTGTCCTCCAGGCATATATATATATATATATATATATATATATATATATATATATATATATATATATATATGCAAGCACAGATGTCAAACACTAACATGTGAAATTAGCACAGTTAATAAGCTCAGAGATCAACAAATGTCACTTCAGAGATAAAATATCTCCTTAGTCAGGCTTAGGAGAGGAAGGTCTTTACCTTCCTCTTTTTGCCAGACTGTTGATCAAGGCAAGATTTCAACAAGGAGAACCAGAGAGAAAACTTAAGTTACCACCTATTGCCAAGATGTCAGGAACCCTGGGATTAGGATTAAGACTTTGTCCTTTTCAAACCTTACAATGAAACATGAGGAGATGGGAACATCAGGTGTGCAGATGTACCAGAAGTCCTGCAGTGAGAAAAGGTTCTAGATTGTGCCCCTCATTCATAGTCTTTAAAATTAGAGTTTGTCCACGTGCATTTTCTTCTCTATTTGTCATGCCACAGGTTCTTCTTTCACATGAATCACTCTTCACATTTTGAAATACTTAAGATTCAAGTTTCTATACCTATAAGAGCAAGATCAGAGAACTTCTGTGTGTCAATGACTACTGACTAGTCATCATTTTCCTGCTGACATCTTCCAATTATTGCAAGTGTTCTGCCATTTTTTTTTTTTGAGTTAGCAGCAGGACAACCTGTGTAGACTGCTTCTATTAAGGTCAATGAAGATAACAATTATACATATACACAGAGAAATGGCCCCTGGTTTAAAATGGTTTGACTCAAGATTTTGTGACTTGATGATGGTACAAAGATAATTTGAACTCAATAGAACTCACACTTTGAATTTTAATTTTTTAAATCTTTTCCCAGGGTAGTGATAGGTGATACCATACTTTCACAATGCTGTACAGTGGTAGAGAGCTGCAGATCCCAGTGAGTCATGCAATCACATATGATAGACTGGTTTTGTGTTATATGATTTTGCCCAATAGTTGGCTAACGAAAGTGTTCTAAACACATTTAAGGTAGGCTAGGCTAAGCTATGATGCTTGGTAGTTTTGGTATATTAAATACATTTTCAGATTAAAATATTTTTCAAGTTGCAATGAGTTTATCAGCAACTAAGCCTGTACAGAAGTCAAAGAGCATCAGTACATATATATGTATACATGTATGCACATACATGTGTACATAAACCTTTTTTTATTTTTTGTTTTGCATTAATTATTTATTTTTGCTTAATAAATTAACCCTGGGATGGGGATGTCATTCAGTGATAACAAACTAGCTTAACTGCATTGCTCCCGAGTTTAAACACCAGCCACCATTAAAAAAAAAAAAAAATCACTCCCAAATGTGGTGGCCTAAAATAGTAACATTCTTTTATTCTCTCATAGTCATTCCTGGGGTTCCTTTTCTAGGCATGACTTAGCAGGGCCCTCCATTGCAAGATTTCCCAAAGGCTAAAACAAAGGTATCAGTTATGACCATGACTGCAGTACCAGACTCAACTGGGAAAGGACCTGCTTGAAGTTATCCATGTGGTTGTTGGCATGATTCATTCATTGGGTTCACCAGTAGCCATTTCTCAATTGAAATTCTTAAGGAAAAAAAAATAAGAGGCTATTTGTATTATTGCTGTAGATGAGCTCTTTAAAAAATAATTGAAAACAAATAACCTCTACAATTTTTACCATTTGAATTAGCAAAGTTATATATGAGAAGGAAAGGCAAATACTGAACAGTTTAAAAGCAATCTTAATTCAAAGACCTCACAAGTTAATGGTATCTTTTGATCTAAACAAATTCTCCCACAATAGACACATTTCTTTATAAAAATTCCCCTTATAGGACTTAGCTAAATAAATTACATTCATCGTCATTACATTGAGATGCCAAGACTAATTGGAAAATGTGTTTGATCACAAAAAAACCCCTATCAATCTGCTCTAATTTTTTTCCACAATAAATTTAAATATGACTTGCTAGAGAACAAAAAAAGAGGAAAACTAAACATGTATTATTTTCTATGTGTGGTACAAGGACAAGTACAATCAAATGCACATTTATTAGGGTATCTTTTGTAGTCTCCTATTTCTTTGCAAAAGTCACACAATTGAAGTAGATAATATAGTGCTATTTATAAATTAAAGCAAGAAATTCATTCACTTGAATCTACATTACACAAGCATATCTCAAAGTCAACTAATTTATGTAGGAAAGAGAGAGTTTTGTGGGAAGTGTATGAATATCAATATTCAGAAGGAAATTAACCAAGGGCCATCATCAGTTGAGGACTAGTTAGTGATCAGACCATCCCTTCAGGTAACCTCCACTCACAGAAATGTAATTAGTTCAGCTAATACTTTTGGTGAAAATAATCATGTGCACTGGCTGTTTTTAGCAGTCATTCTTGCTTAAAAGTAAAATGATTATATTGAGATACATACTCAGTACTGCATACCTATTTATAGAAGCATACAACCAGAGAACTCAGGAGAAAGAATTCTGATATAATAAACCAATACATCAATTGGAAAAATGGATGATTTACCCAAAGACACAAGATAATAATTGTTGATCATTCCTACATTCAAAAGACTTCCTTATTACTCTGCTACATATTTCTGGGTTTTGTTTGTTAGCTAGTTATTATGGAAGAACTTTCTCTCCCTTTTTAAACTGGAGATTAAACTGATTAAACCACTGAGCCAAATCCCCAACCCTTTTTAATATATTTAGAGATGGGGTCTTGCTGAGTTTCTCAGGCTGGCCTTGAGCTTGTGATCCCCCTGCCTCAGCCTCCTAAATTGCTGGGATTACAGGTGTGAGCCACAGTGTCTGGCTCACTGTCTTTTCTATTCTAACACTATGCTCAGCAATCAATTCTTCTTCATGAACAAGTAGAATTTTAATTTAATTGCAATACCATTTGTATTAACATCGCCAAAATGAAATACCTAATAATAAATAGAACAAAATATGCTCAAGATAAATGTAAGAAAAGCTACAAAATGTTGATGAAAAAAATTGAGGAAGAAATGAATAAGTGAAGACATGTTTAATGTTTATGGATAGGAACATTTCTCAATATTATCAAGATGTCATCTCTTCAAACTTGATCTATAAATTCAACATGATCTCAATCAAAATCCAAGAAAATTATTTTGTGGATATCAAGCTGATCCAAAAGTATATATAGAAAAGAATATTGTCAAAAGTATCCGATGCAATATTAAAGCAGTACAAATTTAGAGCGCCAATATCATCTGACCGACCTCAAGACTTACTATGAAGCAACAATGCTCAAGATAGAGTAATTGCTAACAAAAGTTTAGACAAATAGTTCAATAGAATTGTATAATGAGCTCCAAAATAGACCTACATAAGTAGAGTCACGTGATTTTTATGAAAACAAACAAACAAACAACAACAAAAAAAAAACATTAGATGTGTTTGAAGAAAAAAACAGAATTTTCAACAAATGGTGTTGGAACAACTAGACAACTGGACATCTGATTTCTTTTTCTTATGCAAAAAGGAAAAAACACATAGAAAGGGAATCTAAATATGAAACTTACACTTGTCCATATAAATTCACTTAACTAGATTATAGCTCAAAAGATAAAACTGCAAAACTCCTGGAAAATAACTTAGAAGAAAACCTAGCTGACCTTGGGTTTGGTAATGATTTTTAGATTATGAAGTCATAATCTATGAATGAAAGAATTGATAAGCTAAACTTTATTAAAATTAAACATTTTTTCTCTTCAAAATACACTGTCAAGAGAACAGAAAAGAAAACTTCAGACTGGGAAGAGAATTTTCAGAAAATGTATCTTATAAAAGTCTGTTACTAAAAATAAAAGGAAAAAAGTTAAAACACAACAATAATAAAATGAACAATGCAATTACAAAATGAATCAAAGACTTGAACACATACCTCACGAAAGAAGATGTATAGATGCAAAAGAAGCATAAGAAAAGATGAGCTACATCATATTTCATTAATAAAATGAAAGTTAAAGCAATGAGATACCACCCCACACGTACTAAAATGGCCAAAATTGAGACCACTGATCATTCCAAGTACCAGTTAGGATAAATACAACATAAACTTAATTCATTGCTGTTCAAAAGGCAAAATTTTGTAGCTACTTTGGAAGACAGTTTGGTGGTTTCTTACCAAATTTATGATACTCTTATCATAAGATTCAATAAGCATGTTCCTTCATACTTATCAAAAGAGTGGAAAATTTATGCATAAAAAAACTCACACATGAATTTTAACATAAACTTTATTAAAAATTGCTAAAACTTGGAAGAACCAAAATGTCCTTCAGTAGGTAAATGACAAATTGGCTTTTACCCAGACAATGGAATATTATTTAGTGTTAAAAATACATGAGAGGGCTGGGATATGGTTCAGTTGGTAGAGTGCTTGCCTTACATGCACAAGACCTTGGGTTCAATCCCCAGAACCACACACACACACACACACACACACACACACACACACACACAAAAACTAATTAAAAAAATACATGTGCTATCAAGTCATGAAAAAGTATGAACATAACTTGCAAACATATTACTAAGTGAAAAAATTTGATCTGAAACTGATCTGAAAAAAATGTACATACTGTGTGATTCCAATTACATGACACTTTGGAAAAGACAAAACTATGTAGATGGTCAAAAAATCACTGGTTTCCAGGGGTTAGCAGGGAGGAAGAGATGCATAGTCAAAGCACAGATAATTTTTAAAGCAGTGAAATTACTCTGAGTGAGCCTATACTGGTAGATACATGCTGCTTTACATTTGTTCAAACCCACAGAATTTACAATATCAGGAGTGAGCCCTGTTGGAAACTATGGACATAAGGTGAGAAAGATATGTCAATGTAGGCCCATCAATTGTAACAAATGTAAAACTTTGGGATGGAACATTGACAGTGGGAAAGGCTATGGGTGTATTGGCCTATAGAATATGTGGGAACCCTGTACCATTCATTCAATTTTTCTGTGAACCAAAAACTGCTACAAAAATTCTACTAATTGATGAAGATATAAGCTCACCAATGCAAAGGCAATGAAGGAGAAATTACCATATATTGGCATAGATTTATAAAATTAAAAATCCATTTCTAAAATAAGAGATATTGACAGGCCTAGGAAGGAAGAATTTGAATCAAATGTATTATATGTCATGATCATTGTAATGTTTTGAGCAACTAATAAAAAAATTTAAAAAACAAAACAGATGATTCATCCTGTAAAAAGAGCTTAGAAATCAGAACAGTTGTGTACCTTTACAAAAAAAAAAGAAAGAAAAAGAAAAGAAATTACACTAGATGAGGTTACAAATAGAAAATTGTTTTAAAAATATATAAAAGAAGGAGACAGATTCTTAGTTTCCTTTCCCACTTAGCCACTGGGTACCTACTTCCCCTGTATGAGATGAGGGCTTCCTAAACAAATAGGTTGAGTCAGAGCAAATTTCATTGCCCTAGAAGACAGCCATAGAGGATTAACCCCATGTTCCACAGAGCATCCTTTTATGGGGAAACTGAGCAGCTTTATGAGGAAGTAGTGATTATCTGCCTCCAATAATAAGGCGAGGTCCCATTGAATCCCATAGCATGGGCATCTACCACTTGTAAATCCCCGTTTCTGTTTATATACTTACGCAACTAATTCTTTTAGTAGCTCAATTTTGAATTAAATGGACCACAAATTTTGTATTGCTTTATTTTGAATATTAAAGGCAAGTAAAATTCACTTATCATTTAAGCATGCTTCTCATATAAAAGGTATAAAAACAGCTAATCAAAAAGAAAGAAAGAAAGAAAAAGAAAGAGCAAAGACAAAAGAAAAGAATACTCAATGGAAATAAAGAACAGTGCAAAAAAAAGTTATCACCAAACTAACAAATATATTTATTAACATTCTCAGAAAGAAGTAAAATGTATGGTGCTCAAAAAAACAATGTGAAGCAGGTAGCATTGCTATTCCAGACCTTAAACTATACTACAGAGTAATAGTAACAAAAAAACCAGCATGGTATTGGCACCAGAATAGACCTATAGACCAATGGTACAGAACAGAGGACACAGAGACTAACCCATAAAATTACAATTATCTTATATTAAACAAAGGTGACGAAAACATACATTGAAGAAAAACTAGCCTCTTCAACAAATGGTGCTAGGAAAACTGGAAATACACATGTAACAAAATGAAATTATACCTCTATCTCTCACCATACACAAAACTCAACTCAAAGTAGGTCAAGGACCTAGGAATTAAACCAGAGACCTTGCACCTAATGGAAGAAAAAGTAGGCCCAAATCACCATCATGTCCGATTTGGCCCCAACTTTCTTAATAAGACTCTTACAGCACAAGAATTAAAACCAAGAATCAATAAATGGAATGGATTCAAACTCAAAAGCTTCTTGTCAGCAAAAGAAACAATCAGTGAGGTGAATAGAAAGCCTACAGAATGGGAGCAAATCTTTACCACAAGCACATCAGATATCTCTGGGATATATAAAGCACTCAAAAACCTTAACACCAAAAAAACAAATAGCCCAATCAAAAAATGGGCCAAGGAATTGAACAGACACTTCTCAGAAGAGGATATACAATCAATCAACAGATATATGAAAAACTGTTGAACATCACTAGCAATTAGAGAAATGCAAATCAAAAGTAAGATTTCATATCCCTCCAGTCAGAATGGCAGCTATCAAGAATACAAAGAACAGTAAGTGTTAGCGAGGATATGAAGGAAAAGGTATACTCATATACTGCCGGTGGGACTGCAAATTGGTGCAAACAATCTGGAAAGCAGTATGGAGATTCCTTAGAAAATTTGTAATGGAACCACCATTTGACCCAGCTATCCAACTCCTTGGTTTATACCCAAAGGACTTAAAAACAGCATACTACAGGGACACAGCCATATCAATGTTTATAGTCGCACAATTCACAATAATTAAATTATGGAACCAACCTAGATGCCCTTCAGTAGATGAATGGATAGGGAAACTTTGGTATATATACACAATGGAACATTACACAGCAATAAAAGAGAATAAAATCATGGCATTTGCAGGTAAATGGATGAAGTTGGAGAATAAATGCTAAGTGAAGCAAACCAACCCCCCCCCCAAAAAAAAAAAAAAAAAAAAAACAAAGGTCAAATGTTTTCTTTGATATGAGGATGCTGACTCATAATAGGGATGAGCAGGGAGCATGGGAGGAATGGAGAAACTTTAGATAGGGCAAAGGGGAGGGAGGGGAAGGGAGGGGGCAAGGGGTTAGGAATGATGGTGGAACGTGTTAGACATCATTACCGTAAATACATGTATGAAGACACAAATGGTGTGAAAATACTTTGTGTACAATCAGTGACTTGAAAAATTGTACTCTATAAGTGTAATATGAAATAAAGTGCATTCTGCCATCATGTATAACAAATTATACTAAATAATTTAATAAAAGTACAATGTGAAAATTCTAAAAAATGTGAATTATAAATGTATTCTGGAAAATTAAAATATGTGAAAATATTGTAAAAATGTCTTTGGGTAAAATTAAGAAAATCGTGCAGGAAGCAAATAGAGATATAAAAAAATTAAAATAGAGGGATGAGGTTGTAGCTCAGTGGTAGAGTGCTTGCCTGGCGTTCTTGAGGCCCTGGGTTTGGTCCCCAGCACCACATAAAATAAATAAATAAAAATAAAGATTTTTTTTTTTTTTTAAAAGACTGAATCTTCTTTAAAAAGAAAAATTAAAATAGAAAAAGAAAAATTGAAATAGAAAAAATTCAGGCATATAGAAGCTGGTTCAGGAATGCCAGCTTCCTAATAATAGAGGAAGAAGAGAGAAATAGAAAGAAATATAGAAATATAGAAAGATAAACAAAATGGAAAATGTGGTGGGAAGAAACTAATAATTTTTACAGAAATTAAAAACATATTTTGAGACTGCAAAGTGTTCAATAGACTGCAGGATAATGTAAATTAAAAATATCCATTTAAAACTTAGCATATTAAATCTCAGCCAACTAAAATTAAGAATAAAATTTGTTTTTAAGAACTTCAGGGAAAAAAATTAAAGACTATTGAAAACTAGGCATTGGAGTGGAAATGACTTTATTAACAGCACAGGAAGCTAGAAAATAATTGAACTATTTGAAGGAAAAAAAATGAAGATTCCAACACAAAACAAAATTTTGAACAATGTATAAAGACATTTTGAGATAACAAATTATACAAATGATTATGCACCATGCACTCATTTTCACATTAACTTTGAGGTGGGTTTCAGCAAAATGGAAGAGCATTTCACTTAACATGTTCTCCAGTTCCATCTGCATCAATGCAAACGGCAGTATTTTGCTAGTTTTTATGGCTGCATAATATTTCATTGTGTATTTATAACACATTTATTTATCTGTTCATCCATTTATGTATTCCTTATATTGACTATTATCAATACCTCTGCAATAGACACAGATAAAACACATAGGCCTGCGGGTATCTCTTTGATATATGTTAATTTCCTGTGGATATATACCTTTTATACTAAGTAAAATAAACTAACCACAGAGACATAAATACTGTATGATCTCAGTCAAATGTGAAAGCTAACAAAGTTGAATTCATAGAAGTAAGAAGTGGACTAGTGAATAGAAATTTGGAATAAGAAGGAGCAAGAATAGACAGAGATTATATAACAGCTACCAAAGTGTCCTTAGATAGTTTCTACTGTATTATAGCAAGAGGGTGACTACAATTTATTATATATCTCAAAATAACATGAAGAGGAGAAGTTGAAGTTTACCAACCCAAAGAAATGCTTATTTCCCTGATTTTATATATATGTTCAATTATAACACTGTACCACATAGTATGTACAATTATTATGTTAATTAATTTTTTAAATTTAAAAATAATTGATGTGGTGAAGTACATAAAATTAAAAAAAGATATGGAACCTAGAAAAAGCGTTTTTCACAGCGGGAAAAATGTAAAGATTGCTGTTTAGCTAATATTCAAAAAGAATCATAAATCTGTGCCACAGGCCAAGAAAGCAAACACGTGAGATCATAACAGCAGGGGTAGGAGAGTTGCCCACTAGATTCCCCCAGCTGTTCAATAGTGTTGTAAGGAAACATTTGGCTTTGGGAGAATATTAGATGTGAGTACACAAAATAATTTCAAATAATGCCCATTATTGATTCCGGGTCACTAAAATTAAATTATATATTCAATATTACTCTGGCTTGTGACTCAGTTGTACATTAGATTGTTCAACCAATAACTGCAATAAAGGGCAATTAGGATTTAAAGAGAGTAGGAGATGTGTGTATATGTATGTGGCGGAGGACCCAGGAGCAGAGAAGTATGAGGGAACTTCAACCTCATGTTCTAAACGGGAGTCAACAATAGATCCTTTTAAATTTCTAAGACTCAACAACTGGTAATAAAATATGTTTATTAAGAAACTACGAAAAATAATATTTAGAGGATTACATGATTGCCTCTATTTTTCCAAAGCAAAAATAAATAAATGAATGAATGAATGAATAAATAAATAAATAAATAAATAAGGCAAAAATATAATCATGGCTCTCCTAGTGAGATCTGTTGGTTATAAACATTTGTGAGTATATTAATTTGACTGAGATGATTATGTAAGTATTTAACAGAAACGTTTACTATAGTTAAATACAAATAACAAAGATTTCTTATATTTCAAAATATAAAATATTGATGATGGCAGCTGCAGCAGCACACACCTACTTAAGAGACTGGGTCAGGAGGATGGAGGACTAGCCTGGGCAATGTAAGGAGACCCTGTCTTAAAATAAAACATAAGAGAAAAGGCCCAGTGGCCCATGGAGGGACAGAGCTTCCAATCACTCCTGCAAGGTAGGCGGGCCTGCGACCCACTGGCAGAAGAGGAGCAGCGACCTGCTGAGAGGCAGAGGCGCCCCCTCCCCCTGCGCCAGCAAGGTAGACAGAACTGTGACCACCCACAGAGCAGGCCCAGTGGCCTGCTGAGGGGCAGAGCCGCCCCCCACCCCCCGCGCCTGCCAGGTAGGCGGAACTGTGACCACCGACAGAAAAGGCCCAGTGGCCCACGGAGGGACAGAGCTTCCAATCACTCCTGCAAGGTAGGCGGGCCTGCGACCCACCGGCAGAAGAGGAGCAGCGGCCTGCTGAGAGGCAGAGCCGCCCCCTCCCCCTGCGCTGGCAAGGTAGAGGGAACTGTGACCACCCACAGAGCAGGCCCAGCGGCCTGCTGAGGGGCAGAGCCGCCCCCCACCCCCCGCGCCTGCCAGGTAGGCGGAACTGTGACCACCGACAGAAAAGGCCCAGTGGCGCGCGGAGGGGCAGAGCTTCCAATCACTCCTGCAAGGTAGGCGGGCCTGCGACCCACCGGCAGAAGAGGAGCAGCGGCCTGCTGAGAGGAAGAGCCGCCCCATCCCCCTGCGCCTGCAAGGTAGATGGAACTGTGACCACCATCAGAACAGGCCAGACCTGCAAACGACAGACAGAACAGGTCCAGTGGCCTGAGGAAGGGTAGAGCCGCCCACCCCCCCCGCGCCTGCAAGGTAGGCGGACCTGCGACCCACTGGCAGAACAGCCCCAGAGGCCTGCAGAGGGGCAGTGCCACTGCCTGCGCCTGCAAAGTAGGCAGAACTGCGACCACCGACAGAACAAGCCTAGCGGCCCGCAGAGGGACAGAGCCGCCGCTCGCGCCTGCAAGGTAGGCGGACCTGCTACAGACCGGCAGAGCAGGCCCAGCGGCCTGCCGGCGTGGTAGGCACATTGACCCAATTGAAGGAGGGGCAGAGCCGCCGCCCGCACCTGCGAGGGAGACTTTGCAACTATACAAGACCAATATAAATATATAGGCGGAAAATTCAATAGCACAACAGTTTCACCAAGTAGAAAGGAACGCAAACAGTATGAAGAGACAAGGAAAGAAAAGACCACAAGCAATGCAGGTCAACTCAACGTTACAAGAGGTAATAGCTGCAGCAGATGGAATGTCAGATAAAGAATTCAGGATATACATGCTTCAGATGATCTGGAGTCTCAAGGAAGACATCAGACAGCAAAATCAGACATTGAAAGATCACTTCAACAATGAATTACATAAACAAATCCAAGAAGCAAAAGACCAACTATACAGGGAGATAGAGGTTATAAAAAACAAACAAACAGAAATCCTAGAAATGCAGGAAGCAATAAACCAACTTAAAAACTCAATTGAGAATACTACCAGCAGAGTAGAACACTTAGAAGATAGAACATCAGACAATGAAGATAAAGTATTTCAACTTGAAAAGAACATAGACAGCTCAACAAGACTGTTAAGAAACCATGAGCAGAACATCCAAGAAATATGGGATAACATCAAGAGACCAAATTTAAGAGTCATTGGGATACAGGAAGGGACAGAGTTTCAAACCAAAGGAATGAGCAATCTATTCAATGAAATAATACGAGAAAACTTCCCAGACTTGAAGAATGAGACAGAATCCCAAATCCTAGAAGCGTACAGGACGCTGAATGTGCAAAATCATAAGAGTCCCACACCTAGACACATTATAATGAAGATGCCCAACATACACAATAAGGAGAGAATTTTAAAAGCTACAAGAGAAAGGAAGCAGATCACATTTAGGGGTAAGCCAATCAGGATAACAGCTGATCTTTCAACACAGACTCTGAAAGCTAGAAGATCCTGGAATAACATATTTCAAACACTGAAAGAAAATGGGTTCCAACCAAGAATTGTGTTTCCAGCGAAATTAAGCTTCAGGATGGAAGATGAAATTAAAACCTTCCACGATAAACAAAAGTTAAAAGAATTTGCAGCTAGAAAACCATCTCTTCAAAACATCCTTGGCAAAACATTACAGGAAGAGGAAATGGAAAATAACAATGAAAACCAACAGTGGGAGGTAGAACAGTAAAGGGGGGAAAAATAATCAAAGAGGAAAACAAACCATGTTTAGTAACATAAATAAACAAATATGGCTGGAAGAACAACCCATATCTCAATAATAACCCTAAATGTTAATGGCTTAAACTCACCAATCAAGAGACACAGGCTAGTAGAATGGATCACAAAACAAGGCCCAACAATATGCTGCCTACAGGAGACGCATTTGATAGGAAAAGACATACATAGGCTGAAGGTGAAAGGTTGGGAAAAATCATATCACTCATATGGACTTCGGAAACAAGCAGGAGTGTCCATACTCATATCAAATAAAATAGATTTCAAGCCAAAGTTAATCAAAAGGGATAAAGAGGGACACTACATACTGCTTAA
Organism: Marmota flaviventris; assembly: GCF_047511675.1. Classification (NCBI taxonomy): domain Eukaryota; kingdom Metazoa; phylum Chordata; class Mammalia; order Rodentia; family Sciuridae; genus Marmota; species Marmota flaviventris. The sequence continues at coordinate 98,945,756 of NC_092508.1, read as the reverse complement.
GGGAACCATACACCAACAAGACATAACAATCATAAATATATATGCCCCAAACAATGGTGCAGCTATGTTCATCAAACAAACTCTTCTCAAGTTCAAGAGTCTAATAGACCACCATACAATAATCATGGGAGACTTCAACACACCTCTCTCGCCACTGGACAGATCTTCCAAACAAAAGTTGAATAAGGAAACTATAGAACTCAATAACACAATTAATAACCTAGATTTAATTGACATATATAGAATATACCACCCAACATCAAGCAGTTACACTTTTTTCTCAGCAGCACATGGATCCTTCTCAAAAATAGATCATATATTATGTCACAGGGCAACTCTTAGACAATATAAAGGAGTAGAGATAATACCATGCATCCTATCTGATCATAATGGAATGGAACAGAAAATCAACGATAAAAGAAGGAAGGAAAAAGAATACATCACTTGGAGAATGAACAATAGGTTACTGAATGATCAATGGGTTATAGAAGACATCAAGGAGGAAATTAAAAAATTCTTAGAGATTAATGAAAACACAGACACAACATATCGGAATCTATGGGACACATTGAAAGCAGTGGAGGAAAATTCATTGCTTGGAGTTCATTCCTTAAAAAAAGAAAAAAAACCAACAAATAAATGATCTCATACTTCATCTCAAAATCCTAGAAAAAGAAGAGCAAAACAACAGCAAAAGAAGTAGAAGGCAAGAAATAATTAAAATCAGAGCTGAAATTAATGAAATCGAAACAAAAGAAACAATTGAAAAAATTGACAAAACTAAAAGTTGGTTCTTTGAAAAAATAAACAAAATCGACAGACCCTTAGCCATGCTAGCGAAGAGAAGAAGAGAGAGAACTCAAATTACTAGCATACGGGATGAAAAAGGCAATATCATAACAGACACTTCAGATATACAGAAGATAATCAAAAATTATTTTGAATCCTTATACTCCAATAAATTAGAAGATAGTGAAGGCATCGATAAATTTCTTAAGTCATATGATCTGCCCAGATTGAGTCAGGAGGATATAGAAAACCTAAACAGACCAATATCAATTGAGGAAATAGAAGAAACCATCAAAAGACTACCAACTAAGAAAAGCCCAGGACCGGATGGGTATACAGCAGAGTTTTACAAAACCTTTAAAGAGGAACTAATACCAATACTTTTCAAGCTACTTCAGGAAATAGAAAAAGAGGGAGAACTTCCAAATTCATTCTATGAGGCCAACATCACCCTGATACCTAAACCAGACAAAGACACTTCAAAGAAAGAAAACTACAGACCAATATCTCTAATGAACCTAGATGCAAAAATCCTCAATAAAATTCTGGCGAATCGGATACAAAAACATATCAAAAAAATTGTACACCATGATCAAGTAGGATTCATCCCTGGGATGCAAGGCTGGTTCAATATACGGAAATCAATAAATGTTACTCACCACATCAATAGACTTAAAAATAAGAACCATATGATCATCTCGATAGATGCGGAAAAAGCATTCGACAAAGTACAGCATCCCTTTATGTTCAAAACTCTAGAAAAACTAGGGATAACAGAAACATACCTCAATATTATAAAAGCAATCTATGCTAAGCCTCAGGCTAGCATCATTCTGAATGGAGAAAAATTGAAGGCATTCCCTCTAAAATCTGGAACAAGACAGGGATGCCCTCTCTCACCACTTCTGTTCAACATAGTTCTCGAAACACTGGCCAGAGCAATTAGACAGACGAAAGAAATTAAAGGCATCAAAATAGGAAAAGAAGAACTTAAATTATCACTATTTGCAGATGACATGATTCTATACATAGCAGACCCAAAAGGGTCTACAAAGAAATTATTAGAGCTAATAAATGAATTCAGCAAAGTGGCAGGATATAAAATCAACACACATAAATCAAAGGCATTCCTGTATATCAGTGACAAATCCTCTGAAATGGAAATGAGGACAACCAATCCATTCACAATATCTTCAAAAAAAATAAAATACTTGGGAATCAACCTAACAAAAGAGGTGAAAGACTTATACAATGAAAACTACAGAACCCTAAAGAGAGAAATAGAAGAAGATCTTAGAAGATGGGAAAATATACCCTGTTCATGGATAGGCAGAACTAACATCATCAAAATGGCAATATTACCAAAAGTTCTCTATAGGTTTAATGCAATGCCAATCAAAATCCCAACGGCATTTCTTGTAGAAATAGAGAAAGCAATCATGAAATTCATATGGAAAAATAAACGACCCAGAATAGCAAAAACAATGCTAAGCTGGAAGTGTGAATCAGGCGGTATAGCGATACCAGACTTCAAACTATACTACAGAGCAATAGTAACAAAAACAGCATGGTACTGGTACCAAAACAGGCGGGTGGACCAATGGTACAGAATAGAGGACACAGAAACCAATCCACAAAACTACAACTACCTTATATTTGATAAAGGGGCTAAAAGCATGCAATGGAGGAAGGATAGCATCTTCAACAAATGGTGCTGGGAAAACTGGAAATCCATATGCAACAAAATGAAACTGAATCCCTTTCTCTCGCCATGCACAAAAGTGAATTCAAAATGGATCAAGGAGCTTTATATCAAATCAGAGACACGCCGTCTGATAGAAGAAAAAGTTGGCTACGATCTACATACTGTGGGGTCGGGCTCCAAATTCCTCAATAGGACACCCATAGCACAAAAGTTAATAACTAGAATCAACAAATGGGACTTACTCAAACTAAAAAGTTTTTTCTCAGCAAAAGAAACAATAAGAGAGGTAAATAGAGAGCCTACATCCTGGGAACAAATCTTTACTCCTCACACTTCAGATAGAGCCATAATATCCAGAGTATACAAAGAACTCAAAAAATTAGACAATAAGAGAACAAACAACCCAATCAACAAATGGGCCAAGGACCTGAACAGACACTTCTCAGAGGAGGACATACAGTCAATCAACAAGTACCTGAAAAAATGCTCACCATCTCTAGCAGTCAGAGAAATGCAAATCAAAACCACCCTAAGATACCATCTCACTCCAGTAAGATTGGCAGCCATTATGAAGTCAAACAACAACAAGTGCTGGCGAGGATGTGGGGAAAAGGGTACACTTGTACATTGCTGGTGGGACTGCAAGTTGGTGCAGCCAATTTGGAAAGCAGTATGGAGATTTCTTGGAAAGCTGGGAATGGAGCCACCATTTGACCCAGCTATTCCCCTTCTCGGTCTATTCCCTAAAGACCTAAAAAGAGCATGCTACAGGGACACTGCTACATCGATGTTTATAGCAGCACAATTCACAATAGCAAGACTGTGGAACCAACCTAGATGCCCTTCAATGGATGAATGGATAAAAAAAATGTGGCATTTATACACAATGGAGTATTACTCTGCATTAAAAAATGACAAAATCATAGAATTTGCAGGGAAATGGATGGCATTAGAGCAGATTATGCTAAGTGAAGCTAGCCAATCCCTAAAAAACAAATGCCAAATGTCTTCTTTGATATAAGGAGACTAACTAAGAACAGAGTAGGGTCGAAGAGCATGAGAAGAAGATTAACATTAAACAGGGATGAGAGGTGGGAGGGAAAGGGAGAGAGAAGGGAAATTGCATGGAAATGGAAGGAGACCCTCAGAGTTATAGAAAAGTACATACAAGAGGAAGTGAGGGGAAAGGGAAAAATAATACAAGGGGGACAAATGAATGTCAGTAGAGGGGGCAGAGAGAGAAGAGGGGAGGGGAGGGGAGGGGAGGGGGGATAGTAGAGGATAGGAAAGGCAGCAGAACACAACAGACACTAGTATGGCAATATGTAAATCAATGGATGTGTAACTGATGTGATTCTGCAATCTGTATATGGGGTAAAAATGGGAGCTCATAACCCACTTGAATCAAAGTGTGAAATATGATATATCAAGAATTATGTAATGTTTAGAATAGCCAACAATAAAAAATTAAAAAAAAAAATTCTTATTTGTCAAAAGAATATATATAGGTTGAGCATCTCTAATCCAAAAATATGAACTTCAAAATGCTCAAAAATCTGAAACCTTTTGCACTCCATGTTACATCTTGGACTTTGGATTTTCCTATTAGAACAGTTCAACCAGTAAAGTCTAGAAAATATTCCATAATCAAAAAAATTTGAAATTTGAAATATTTTTGGTCCCAAGTATTCAGATAAGGGACACTCAACTTGTAAAAGGAATAGAAATCTTCCATACATAAGCAGGCTTATCTGAATGCATTGTATCTAATAAACTAAAATATTTTAAATGTACTTACACAATTTTTAACTACCTTGTACTCTAAAATTAAAAAGCATTTGAATTAATTTATACCAAAACCCAAAGGACTTAAAATCAGCATAATACAGTGACGCAGCCACATCAATGTTTATAGCAGCTCAACTCACAATAGCCAACCTATGGAACCAACCTCAGTGCCATTCAACTGATGAATGGATAAAGAAAATGTGGTTTGTATACACAATGGAATATTACTCAGCCTTAAAGGAGAATGAAATTATGGCATTTGTGGATTAATGGATGGAGTTGGAGAATATCATGCTAAGCAAAATAAGCCAATCCCTAAAAACCAAAGGCCAAATGTTTTCTGTTATGCAGATGATGATTTATAATGAAGTTGGGGGGTAGGGAAGAATGGAGGAACTTTGGATTGAGTAGAGGGGAGGTAGGGAAGGGGAGGGAGTATGGGAATGGGAAGGATGGTGGAAGGAGAGGGACATTATTACCCTATGTACATGTATGATTACACGAACAGTGTGACTCTACATCGTGTACAGACAGAGAAAAGAGAAGCTGTACTCCATTTGTGTACAATGAGTTGAAAAGCATTCTGCTGTCATATATAACTAATTAGAACAATAAAAATATTAAAAAAATAAATAAATAAATAAAATAAAACATAAAAAGTGCTGGGTGTGCAGCTCAGTGGTAGACTTCAATCCCCAATACGGAAAAATCAAACAAAAATAAAATAGAAATACAGAGATAGTTAGCAAAAATTATCTTAAAAATGCACAATAAAAACCAAAATATATCCCAAATTACTATTAAGCTTTATCCAAAAATGTTAGGATAGAAAAGTAACTGCAAATAAATTTTCAAAATAAAATAACTCAGAGAAATAAGTTCAATAGAAAACTCCAAATAAAATTTTTTTTTTGTATTGAAAGAAGGTAAAATTTAAAGCTGGACATGGTAGAACATGCCTGTAATCTCAAGGATGCAGGAGGCTGAGACAGGAGCAGAGCCAGTTTAAGCCAGCTGAAGCAATTTAGTGAGGCCAAAGCAAAATAGCAAGACTGTGTGGAAACAAATAATGAAAAGGGCTGGGAATGTGGCTAAGTGGTTAAGTGCCCCTGGCTTCAATCCCTGATACCAACTAAATAAGTTACATAAATAAAAAATATAAGTAGGTGAAATTTGAAAAAATGCTGAAATCATAAACTTCTACCAATATTAATAAAGACACAAACACATCCAATATTAGGTATTCTTTTAGTCAGCTTATTTTGCTGCTGCTTCTAAAACATCTGACCGAACAATTGTACAAGAAGAAAAGATCATTTAGAGGCTCACAGTTTCAGAGGTCTCAATCCATAGACAGCAGGCTCCATTCCTCTGGGCTCCAGGTGAGGCTGACCATCATGGCAGAAGAGTGTGACAGAGAAACCAGCTCTGATCCGAGAGCAGAGAGAGACAATCCACTTGCCAGACACAAATATATACACCAAAACCAGGCCCCCAGTGCCCTGCCTCCTTCAGCCACACCCCACCTGCCTTCAGTTACCACTCAGTTAATCCCATCAGGTGACTAATTCACTGATCAGGTTAAGGCTCTCATAACCCAATCATTTCTTCTCTCAACCTTCTTGCATTGTCTCACACGTGTGCTTTGGGGAACACCTCTCATCCAAACCACAACAGTAATAAAAAACCCACAGAAAGATCACAGAAAAAGATGAAAAAAACATTATCATTATATAATTTTAAAATTTGAATTTGTGTATATTTTATATAAATAAAATTATGTTATGTAAAATAATCAAGCATTTAAAATTATCATTAGACAGATAAAAAATTCTAGAAAATTATGTAATAATTTATCAAATTAAAGATAACCAATTTAGAATCATAGTTTGTGAAATATATTTAATAAAATTATTCCATTTGTAATCCCTTAAAAAAATCTTTAGAAACTAAGAGTAAGAAAAATTTTCTTTAGTCCATTAAAAAATGTTTACTAAAATCTCAGCAAATATCACATTATATCATAGAACTTCAAAAGTGTTTTCTGGAAAATCAGTATTGAGGAAGAAATGCTCACATTCTGGGCCTCTAGTTAGTTCTATACTAGTTATGGAAGCCAAATATCAAAGATTCCTACACTGACACATACTGATTAGGATTAAAAATAAAAGAAAATGCAGGTCAATATTTTTATTATTTTTTACATTAGTAATTCTTTCATGTGACATCATCTAAATAATCAATAGCATTTATATACAACTTCAACAAAAGTTTTGAAAATTTAATAAGCAGAAACATCTCACTGACTATGTAAACATATGTGCAGTTTGGGTGAACATATCTTGATTCCCCTGAGACCCAGCAATAGTACACTTAGTGTTGTGTCATCCCATCTGATTTGGTATTCAGGCAGTTCCAAAAGTTCACCAACTTAAATAATATATTTTATTGCAATTCCAATAATAAGGTACCCAGAACAAAATTAAGCAAAGGATTAGTAAAGATCATAGTGGAGAGAATTATTATACTTTTTTTCAATGTCATGGGAAAAGGGTGTAAATGCATATGCATGATGCCAATATAGGATCATAAAGAGCAATCTTCTTTCATGTACTTTATAAATTTAATGCAAGTCCAAACCAAACCTAAATAGAATTTAATTCCAGAACTTGATATGTCACCCTCAGTTTCACTTTTGGGTTTAAATCATCACACTTGACAAGATGATGTCAGAAGGGAAGAGAGTAGAATCTTGCTCAATGATCTCTCAGGACTTTTTAGACTGTGCTAATTCCAACATAAGCATGTGAGAATACATGATTAGAATTGGGAGCTCAAACCCAGATTTAACAGTGTGTGATAACATCATAAGTTATTGAGACACTACCATAGTTGATGTAGTTGTAGGTAATAAATGACTTGGGAAAATTGGTTGTAAACACATAAAAATATGAATACAGACTTCTACCCCACACTACAATGAACAGTCAATTCTAGGTAGATTTAATATCCACATAAGAAATAATGTTTGAACATTTTGAAAAATATAGGGAATTAAACATTTATATTATAGACATAGAGAAATATTACTTAACCAAAGACATGAAAAGCATGTATCTGAAAGGAAAGAACTTGAGAACTTGAATACATTAAATTTTAAACCTTCTTTTACATGAACAACAGCAGAAAACATCTAAAGGCAAGCCACAGAATGGAAAAGCACTATTTGCAATGAATGATAAAAATAAATTAGTGTTACTTGTATTTTTAAAAATTTCTGTTTGTTTATGTATTTATTTATTCTGTTCTGGGGATTGAATCCAGAGGGTGTCAACCCCTGAGTCACATCCCCAGCCCTTTTTATATTTTATTTTTAAGACAAAAGTCTTTCTAAAATGCTTGGGTCTTGCTGATTTGCTGAGGCTAGATTTGAACTTGTGATTTTCCTGCCTCAGCCTCCTAAGTGGCTGAGATTACTCCTGAGAGCCACTGCACTTGGCTATATTTTTAAAATCCTATATGTCAACAAGAAAACTGCTTGGAGACAAAAAGGTTATAAATACTTTGTGCACAATGAGGAAGTGTAAATGAGCATAACCAATGAAAAATGTTCTCTTAGCAGTAGTCAGAAAATTGGAAATGAAAATTATCAATGTGATACCATTTGATAATTTCCATTTTGGTAAAATTAGAAATGTGACTTTACTGTATGTTGGTAAAGTTTCAGAACAATGAAAACTCAACATATCTCATTTCTGGAATTTTAAATGTGTTCCTCACAATTTGAATAATCGTTTTCACAGTGTTTTGAAGATGAAAAAAAAATTCAGAACTATCTATTTTACTCCTGTGAGAAATTCTGGTGTGTGTGTGTATGCCAAGGGGTCTGTCCAAAGAACACTTCTTCTGTCATTATATTTAAGGACAACAGAAGCTTCACAAGAATGCCATTTAGCTCCCATATGCATTTCCTGAAGATCAAACACATTACTTTCTTACACAATATTTTAAATCCCTTAGTAAATGTTTTTTTAACACTCTTGCCTTATTTCCTGTGACACAGTATTTCTCTTTTGCCATTCTCTTTCAAAATGGAAAACAAAAATCCTTTGAGTACATTGATCTTCATCAGAGGGGCACCTAAATGTGTCTGGAGTTAGAATCACCTGTAGCCCTGGGTAGAAAGTCAAATTTCCCTTCAATTATTAACACAGAGTCAGTGATTCTTGGCTAGTACTTAAACAAGCAGTTCAGGTCATTTTCTTGACCGATTCCTTTGATTGCTTAGCACAGTTTCTTTCACCAGCAAGCATCAAAGGCTACAATGTGGACATTCTATGAATGTCATTCAGTTAATTTTTTGGATCATGAGACACACTCTGCCTGTCTCAGACCTGACCACTGAGTTGGGTGATGATTACAGAAGCCCTCACACCAGCACAGAGCACACGGAAAGTCATAACAAATGTTAGCTTCTCCTTCATTGTTCTTGACTGAGAAAGACAAGAGGAAGTCACCACAAATCAATTACCAAGGGCAGGGAGTATGGCACTGGAAAAGGCAGGACTGGGGAAACAATGAATGCTGAAAAGAAAGATGAAGAGACCACCTCCCTCATGAGTTTGCAAAGGGATAGTCTATTTTCTTTCCCTTCAAAAACAATTCAATTGCTTATTTTTTTACATATACTTTACCATTCCATTCCAGAGCCATCTTCACTGTCTCTTTTTTTATACTGCTATTCTTAAGGACAATACTGTTCACCTCTGCAAATTTTAGTGATTAGTTTTAAATATTTATAACACATATTTAAAACTGTGTTAATAACACATATTTAAAACTGTGTTAATTATTCCTGAAGATGAGGGCCTTCAAGCATCATTTAAGAGACAGCCTGTCAGCAAAAACAGACAAAATGAAAATAAATAAATAAATAGGTAGATAGATAGATAGATAGATAAATAAATAAAAACAAAAGTAGTGGTAAGTAGCCTCCTTAGTTTTTTAGATATGAGGTCTCAGGTGTACCATGACGGTGAGTAAAATCTGAGAGGTCATGTCAGAAATGTCCAAACTAAAAAAAAATTTTAAAGAAAGATGTTGTTTGTTTAATTGAGCTTATTAATTACCTTATGAGTAGAGTATTACTCTGTGCAGGAAATAAGACATTTTCTTGAAATTACTAGTGCTATGCCTCCTAAGTGGCTGAGATACACAGGGGAAGTGAATTTTGCAAACCTTAAGCAATATGTTGAAATCCTAGCAAGACAGTTGACTCCTCTTCCACAGTTTTTGCATGTGGCCAGAGTATGCTCATTACAGAGTGGTTATGTGAATTGATGACCAATGCATGAAAAGCACTTAATACAAGGCTAAGAAGGTATTCAGAAAACAGAAACTAGTATCATGTAGTGTGGACATTCTACAAGTTCAGAAAACAAAGTAACTGAATCTTTGCGTTAATACTCCCCCCCCACACACACTTTTGGATGTGTCTTCTCTCATGGAAACTAGGAATAATGGATCAGGTCTGGGTTTGGAAAAGCCAATGCATCCAACAATAGGAAACTTCTGGCCACAAAATAATTATCTGTGGGATTTTAGAAAGTGTAACATTTCGGTATTTGGGTCCTTTCCAGCTTATAAGTGTCCTTCCTATCTATGTTCAAGTAATTCCTGACCCTGGCAGATGCCGTCCATTGCCTCACAACCAGTCATCCCAATGACTTTGTGTGGACTACCACACACTGTATATTTACTAGAGAGTGTGACTGTCTCTCTCAGAGAAGACAGAAATATTGCAAACCCAGTAATACCACAATCAGTCCATTGTTTTTGACCTGTAATTGACTTATAGAATGGTATGTGTATCAGCTCTGTTAACTGAAATATGAAGTAAGGTCTGTGGATTTTGAGAAATATTTTCATCTGGGATAAAAACAAAACCTTTTAAGAAAAAAATAAACAACAAAACATCCTTATTGTCATCTTTTCTTCTTGACTCAAAATTGTCATTGGCATAGGAGAACATGCCTGAAGCAGTGGTCATATTGTGACCAAAAGGCAACAAGCTGAAAAGATGAGGGTAAGTGAATAAAAAAAAAAAAAAAAAAATAGAAACAATTGCTACACCAAACCTGAATCCTTCATTCAGAATTTTTTTGACATAGTTTACTATTTTATTTATTAACCTACAGGTACTAGATACTTCTATTACAGGAACTTCTCTCTCTCTAGCATCAAAGAAAGATTGGTAAACGCTTTTCAAAACCTCCCTAGCTGTTAGGGCACAGACACACAATCTGGTCTTAGCCATCATGCATCTAATTGGATTTTGAATCGGTAATTAATGGCACAAAAATGAATGGAAGGAGAACTTATGATATTTCCACTGACTCCATCAGCCATGTCTACCATTTTTGGGCAGCTGTATCTGCAACATCCTGGGAGTTTCGAGAGGGCATGTCCTCCCAGGCTGGCTGCAAAGTAGCCTCACTGAGTTCCCGGTTCTCTTTCTCCTCTATGTCACCGCATGATTTCCAAGCTACATTCTTCAACATTCTTCTGGAATCTCAGAATTTCCCACTATCGTTTCAATGCATTCCTTTTGCTAAAATCAGCCTGTATTGGTTTTACTCACTTGGGACTAAAATTTCTTGGGCCCTGTTATGGAAGATATAGCAGGGAACTCAGGAACATGCATTCTTAAGTCTCTCCAGGTGGTTCAGATTATCAAGTGAATTTGGAAGCTCAATAGACAGGTTGACCTCTCTGGGTCTTGTTAGTATTAAAATTATTTCTAGTTTTTTTTTTCCTTTCATCATTAGACAACTTTCCATTCATACAATGAAATACCCAAATCATCTAACATTAAAAAAAAAAAAAAAAAAAAAAAAGATTTATTTAGTTCATAGTTTGGGAAGTTCAAAGTCCTAAGTCAAGTGAGCACATTGGTTTGGCCCATGGTGAGGGCCACAGATGGTGGTGCAAGATGGTGTCAGGAGGTATAGGCTGAGTCATTTTATCTCAAACAAGAGCAGAGAGAAAGTGACTGTTGTGTCAAAATTCCCTCTGAAGGGATGCCTCCGTGACCTAAGGATTTGCCCCTAGGCTTCACCATTTAAGGGTACATAGCACAACCCCAAACTTCTACCATTGGAAACAACCTTTACACAAAAGATGCTTTGGAGACACAGATCATATTCAAACCATGGCAGATACACAGGAGATACCTCTTGTGTTCCTAGGTTCACATGCATCCTCCTTTTCCCTGTGCACAATCTCCTACTCCCCCTGATTTACCAAAACACTTTCTGCATAAAGATTAGCTATCTATCATTGACTATCTAGTATAAGCATCAGGAATTTTGTTTCTTCAAAATATATTTATATTTTGCTTGCTATCTGAACACAGGAAAAAAAAAAAAACTTTTTCTTTAGGGAAATGTGAACTCCACAAACAAAATAAATATCTTTCATTTATAAATATAAGATTTAATTGACCCTCAGGGTTATACAAAATTACATACAAGAGGAAGTGAGGAGAAAGGGAAAAAATAAAACAAGGGGGAGAAATGAATTACAGTAGATGGGGTAGAGAGAGAAGAGGGGAGGGGAGGGGAGGGGAGGGGGGATAGTAGAGGATAGGAAAGGCAGCAGAATACAACAGACACTAGTATGGCAATATGTAAATCAGTGGATGTGTAACCGATGTGATTCTGTAATCTGTATATGGGGTAAAAATGGGAGTTCATAACCCACTTGAATCAAAATATGAAATATGATATATCAAGAACTATGTAATGTTTTGAACAACCAACAATAAAAATTATATAAAAAAAGATATAATTGAAGATCCCAGGATATGAGGTAAAAGTTCATTAACATTATTTAGGAAAAAGTAAGATTTTTCTCTAATGGGATTATATAAGTGAGTCATTTTGAAACTGGTTTTAAGTATGTGAATGGATATTTATATTTTGAATCAAGATGAAAGGGCAAATATGACAAGGACATTAATTTCAGGTCAAACAGAAAAGGTAAAAAAACTTACTTTTGACTGCTTATAAATTGATTTGACATAAATTGCAGAAAATCTTATATTTCCCTTAACTTAGATGTGGAAAGAAACTGAAATGTTTCTAGGTTACCCTCCTTTAGAAGTTTTGTCTTGAAAAGAAGTTATAGATTAGTGAATTCACCTTCTGTGTATATATCAGTATGCATTTCACTTTTTTATACTCATAATAATCTTGTAAGGTAATAGTAGATACCTGTCACTCAAAAGAGATCTACAAGGTTTGGAGAGTTTAGTTTAAAGCTGTTCAGCTTGTAAGTATCAGAGCCAGAATACAAACCTATGTTCTGAGATCTAGCACATTTTTTAACTCTTGTTGTTACATTTTAAGACCAAAAAAAGGCCCAAAAGGGTACCCCAGGTAATGAAGTTTATAGGAAAATATTTATAAATAAAGGCCTCTGTGGTTTCATAAATTCAATGTTCTAATTTCCTGATGAAAAATTAAACCAGTTTTTTGTGGACCTGGGCTATGTCTGAACTTTGTAAAGATAGCTCAACCCTCTAGGCAGAGTGGGGAACCCCAAGTACTTGGTGCTAGCCCGTGCCCTTCTTAGACCTCAGATAAACATACAGATGGTTGGGGCTGCTCGGGATATAAATGCCCTTAGATAGAACTGTATCTCATTCATTTCCTTCCCAACACATATCACAGTGTCTGACACAAAGATGCTACTCGGTAAATATTCGTGAAGTCCCTCACAGCCAAAGGTAGAGTTCCAAATAAGGAAAATGAAACTGCAAAGATGGTATGATGGTGCCTTCCTGCCCTGTGCTCTTCCAGATCTGAAAGAACTGATGCTAGCGCATGTCATTCAAATGCACAATCCCAACCTTCCTAAACTTCCTGTTTCAGCTTTAGGAGATTTTTTAATGTTGTGTGTGCAGAATGAACACTACTTTAGTAAAGCTGGCAAGTTAGAAGGAAAATCTTCTCATTTCCTTTACAAAGAGCAGTAGCTGACAATTTTTAAAAAATTGAAAGATGGTTGAAACCCATATCAAAGTCAGATGTTAGGAAATTACCCAACCTGTAATACTAATGAACAATTAAGTCTCATTCTCATCTTGAAATTGAAGAAGTAAGTTAACCCAATTGCTTTCAGAATTATTCTTAAAGTATGTTCTAAGGCAACAATTTAGTAGAAAAGTAATTGCATTTTATTCTTGGAGAATTCTGCATTGTGGTTTATCAGTATTTTCAGTGGAACATTATCTTTTGAAAACAAGAAAGGGTATTTCTTAAAGACAATCAAAGACTATTTACAAAGTGACTTCCCTTGGGAAGTTAGTAGATAAATAGTCTTTGCAGATAGGCAGACCTTGGTTCAAATCTTCTGCTGACACTTGCAAGCTAGGTGGTTTTTTCAGGAACATTAATCTTTCTTTATCTTATTATCTACATCCATAAAATTATGATAATGATACTTACCACTCCCATTTGCTACATAGATTAAAAGAGGTTGTGGGCACGTGAGACTACTAGCATAATTTTAACACACATGCAACATTCAGCCAAATTTCTTCCTCACATTGGTAAGTAAAATAATATCAATGTATTGATGCCACTTTGTAGTTGGTTAGAGGTAAGATGATCTGAAAGAACAAGTATAGCATGCAATGTTTAAACTTCAGCAGTTATTTAATCTCTCAGTTATTTAATCTCTTCATATTTATCTTTTGTGAAAAACAATAATAGACATAAATATTCTTAGAAATCAGGAGAATAAAGTGGCACATATCACAAACACAGAAACTGATAAAGAGCAGAAGAGCAAGAAAGATCTCTACACTAGCTGACTGTAGTCAAAGGCATAGTGAGAAGCACAGAGAAGCTGACTTTGAAATGCACCAAAATTCTGAGAAAGCAGATAGGATCCAACACACAGTCAGGAAAATTTCCTTCATGGACATCTTGATTTTGCTCTTTGTTGGTGTCAGGTTTCTTTTATTTTGGTCTGAAGAATCTTTGGTTCTTGTTCATATAATAAACATTAGAAAATTGTTCTCCTTAATGATGCCTCACTCCAATTACTAAAAAAAAAGACTGCATTTTCTCAAAATGTTGACTTTGTGACACTAATTACAGATGGGGATGCCTTACGGAAGCCCTGATGACATGAACTATTTATTTATTTATTTATTTACTGCTAGACATCAACCCAGAACCTCACAGATGCTAAGCAAGCCCTCTGCTACTAAGCTACCTGCACAGCCCTAAGAATAAACTCTTGAGTAATTTTTAAAAGAGAAACAAGGATAAATTCTCAATTAAAAAGGTGTCGGGAAATTGGGCTTGGCAGATGGCCATTATTCAATATGGAAAAAAGCCAAGATATAAAGGTTGATAATCATTTCTAGAAAAAAAAATATGTATGTCTTGAGAAATTTTAAATGATCACTTCTTTCAGATCCCCACACCCACTTTTCAGCCTGAAACCTCAAAGTAGAAAGAACTACATGGCAAGACTCATCCCAAGACAGCTTAGAGGGGATGAGTAAAACTGGCATACAGTTGAAATGCTTCAAGGACGAAATGCTACATCTTCAGGGTCTGTGGCATCTGCAGGAAGATGAAAACCCCAGTCTCAGAGATGAGGCACCTGGAAACTCTTACTCTCAAGTGTCTAGAGGATGCTATTGGCAATTTTCATTTCTACAAATGTGTCCAGGCAAGATGATGTGTGATGTCTCCTTTGTGCTTCCCCTGGGGTAAGCTAGGTAGGAGAATGTGTTGAAAAAGAGCTGATCTGTCAGGCTCTGCTGGGCATTCGAGCAAATCTAAGGTGACCTCCCTTCTGCACCCTGTCAGCTTGTCTTGGAGGTTGTAATGGTGATACTTTCAAAGGCCACCTTGAAAAAAAATAAATAATATTCATTGTGGTCTACATCAAAAAGAGTTCCATGGTACAGAATCCAAATTCCATAAGAATAATAGTTTTGATAAATCAAGAACAGGGTTACATTTCATCTAGAAAGTTGTACCCAGGTGAGTTATACTTGGCAAGCCATAACATTATAAAAATATGTCTGGATTGATCATATAAAGAATTCAAAATATTTACCCTACAATTTTAGAAAGGTGTTAGGGCAACCAGGGCAATGCTAAGATCCCAAAGAACTGCATAATCACAGAGCATCCTCCATGGAGACAAGGGAAGACAGGAAAGTAGGAATACTGAGAACTCTACTGCATTTGTCAAATCTCCACAAATAATCTGGATGACAGTAACTTCACAGAGGCCAAACAGAGGTCACAGCCTAGGATGTGGAGCCAGAGATCTGTGCTCTGGAGACATGGAGTGGACCAGTTGGGATCAAGATGAGGCAGTCTGGTCCTGAGGGTAGTTCCTCCTGAGGGCTTTTTCTCAGGTGTAGAAAAGGCTTAAATTGGACACACCACCTGGATTAGAGGTATTAGAGCCCAGGGACAAAACAGGGTGACTGCCTATTGGGTGGTGAGGTAAGTAAATAGGAAATCTTTGTTAAGTATTTGCTAACACTTCTTTTTCATTTACTGTATTTTGAATTTTCCAATTCCAAAAAGAATCATATGTGGCAAAGTAATAATCAAAGAATGTGAATATCTTATTAGAAGCAAATGAAAATTATACTTCAGGGTCTTCTGACAATTGCATAAAGAAAACAATTTAATCACCTCTAGCCCACACATTATTTCAAAGACCTCATGTTTATTCCCCTCAGTAAACACATATTTCTTACACACTTTTAAAATCACCATCACCATCATCATTGAAAAGAGAAGCTCAGTAATCAAATAAACTGGACATTCAATTTTCAGATTCGATGTTTTCTTAAACTATAAATGGCTATGTGTTTTCTTAGAAATCATTTTCTAGGATCTGACTCTGACCTATCACTGTGCACATGCATGTTCTACTCTGGTTCACACTCTGGATCACTCAAGTAGATGGATTTGTTTGATGATACATCTATGTATATTAATTAGAGTAAACCTGAATAGGAACTATTTTGGATCTTTCTCTTCAGCTCTGTTTTTGAAAATAAAAGTTAAGTTTTATTTCAGGTTCAAAACTGATATCTACTGGCTCCAAACAAAGAGATGGGTAGGCAAATAGAATGATGTCACTGAATACAAAATTCATAAAATTATTTTGTACAGAATGGCACTGGTGACATAATGCTAAATATAAAAAAGTATAAAAATTATATATACCATATAATGTGAGTTATGTGAATATCCTATATTTGCCAAAATGTTTATTTGGTAAATTTTAGTAATCATCATGTAGGGACATTGGATAATGGTTGATTATGAGTATATACACTACTATGTTCTATATCAAAGTATTTTTAATATTAGAGTAAACAAACAGGAAAATACAGTTTGCAAAATAAAATAATGGTATAAAATCTTTACTTGGATCATGAATTGGTAGACCTAAATAAATTATATTTAAGGATATTAAATTTCAGGTTCTTGGATAACTTTGTTATTATTTATGATAAGGGCTTGGCAGATGATATGCATGAGATACATCCTGCTTTTTTCCTCTATTTTTACTTTTACACGTGAAACAATAGTAATAAGGCATTTCAAGCTATTCAGATGGTATTGAGACAAATTAGAGAGTGCTACTCATTTCATGTATTTATATAAGAAAAGTAAATTCCAGGCCACCATTTTTCTTCTCATGAGTCTAGAATTAAAAGTATTCAGGAAAAGTAGAGAAAAGAAAAAAAAAAAAAAGCAGTATCTACCAGAGTCAGGCTGACACATTCTGAAGTGCTAATGGAAGCTATATGCAGTTATCAGCTTGGAATTCACATCCATTCAGGTCTTTATTATATGATTGAAAGAAATTCCCTTAAATGTGAAGAACTGTGAAGCTAACTGGCTGAGAGATGTAAAAATGAAGAGACTTCTGTTCATTTAGAGAACATTTAGAGACTTTCTTTTAGATTGTAACATCCTTATTCCAAAAAGTTTGAGCCTTACCAAGAAAGTGCTCCTCAAGTATTTGTTCCACCAGCCCACAGAATGGCTGCTAATAGGGCTGCTTCCTGTACTAATGTTTCTACATAATATTAGTCTACTTTACTGCCCTAACAGTGAACTACTGGGATATTAGAAAAATTATCAAATATTTACTTGACATGGATTGTGTCTCATGTTGTGAACTGTTGAAGATATAAAAATTTAAGATATAATCACTATTATGGCACTTTCAATGTAATTAGAATAATAAAATGATTGGCCTAAAAGACTCATGAGCATAAGAGGGGTAAGGAGCTTTAGAGATGATTTTCTAGTTCAACAACTGACAGAGATGAGTCTGGTGAGTTTTGGAAATTTGGGCCATTTCTGTTCGTATCGTCTGGAAATCTAACTAAAAAAACCTTAATGGACTGACATAGTCATCCCTCCTTATCTGCAGGATATACATTTCAAGACCTTCTGTCATCTCCTGAAGACATAGAATAATAACTATAAACTATGTTTATTCTCATACACTCATAGCTATTATAAGTTTTAATTTATAAATCAACGAGAGATTCCCAGCAATAACTAATAATAAGATAGAAAAATTACAACAATTATAACAATATAAGTTATGTAAATGTGGTTGCTTTCCAAATATCTTCTCTTGTGCTTTGCTCACCCTTCTGGTGATGGTGTGAGAAGACACTTAGAGAAAATACTTTAGGGACTGAGAATCTAATTCAATGGTAGAGTATGTGATTAGCATGAGCAAAGTTCAATCCTAATACAAAAAATTAAAATTAAAATTAAAAAAGGAAGCATTCTTACAACCCCAGTTTGGCACATAATATTTTGATAGTCAAACTGGTAAACAAGACAAGAACTAAGTGACTAATAGTGGGTTGTGCATAGAGTGGAGATGCTGGACAAAGGCATGATTTACATTCCAGGCTGGACAAAGTGAAATGGAGTGTGATTTCATCATGCTAATAAGAATGAAGTACCATTTAAATATTATGAGCTGTTTATTTCTATGATTTTCCATGTAATAATTTTGGACTGTGTTTAACTATAACTGAAACTGGGTAAAGTGAAATCACTGATAAAGTAGGATTACTATATACCTAATATCTATTTTGATAATGAAATCCTTGATGTTATAATTTGAGACCCTGGAGAGAACTCTGAAGCTTTCAATTAAGGGAATTATTATATTCCCACCTTCAACTAAACCATTTTAGATGAATGTGTCAGTTCTCCATTATCAGAAAATATGTTTAAGATAATCATCTTATAAAGAGAAAATAAATCAGTCCATTACTCAGCAGCCTCATTGCTTTGGGCCTATATACTTCATGGCTAGATAAAAAGGAAAGAGAGACAAAGGTTCTCCTTCAAGTGTATTCCCCAAAGACTTATGACCTCCCATTAGGCTCCACATCTAAAATTTCTCCCATTTCCCAATAGTGCTATGCTGGGGAGCAAGGCTTTACCTCATGACCTTTGGGAAGCATCCCAGTAGATCCCAACTGTAGAAACGATTATCAATGTTTTTTAATCAAAAGACTTCTAGATAATTCAATGTAATTGTCCCACTCCTAAATTGAGACTTTTTTAGGAAACTGATTTGGTCATCTTAGTGTTTTAACTCATTAGTCAACACCTCCAAAGCACACAAGAGAAAATGTGATCTAAGCTTTACTAAAAACTTAAGCAAGGGTCAACAGCATGATTCTGAATGTAAATGCATTAGGCATATAGACTAGGAAAATCATGCAGTACTGCATAGTTCAAAAAAAGATTGTTGGAAGGTGTGGGTGTGTTCACATGTAATTCTAGAGGTTTGGGAGGCTGAAGGAGGAGGACTGCAAGTTCTAGACCAGCCTTAGCAACTTAGCAAGGCCCTAAGCAACTTAGAGAGATCCTATCTAAAAATAGAATATAAAAAAAAAAATAACCCAGGGCTGGGGATGTGTCTCAATGGTAAAGCACCCCTGGGTTGAAAGAAAGAAAGAAAGAAAGAAAGAAAGAAAGAAGAAATAATGGAGGTAACAGACATTCATGGAGATATTAATAAATGGAGTATTTTACGTTAAGGAGGTTTCAGTGGATTTGATAAGTTTGGAACTATGCCTTGATAGACAAAAAAAAAAAATGGAAAGATGAACAAAAATTTCAATAAAATACCAGAAGAAGTGACATTCATGCCTGTGTAGGTTTATGGGTGTTGACTTAGCCAGCACCTGAAGGAGCACTTGTAGATGGGGTCAAAGAAGGGAGGGATTTGGGAGCCGAGTATATGGAGGGTGAGAGAGTCCCTAAATCCTGCAAAAGCACAGATGATATTTCTGATGCAGTGGGTTAAATAGAGTCAGAGACAAATGGATTTGCAGTTAGATCCTAGCTAGTAAGTCACTGCAGTTCTATGTCTTCTAAGAAAGGGAACTATATTAAGGATGCAGACATTCTCTTCCAAATATACTCAGTTAGCCAGGTACAGTGGTGCCTGCCTGTGACCCCAGCAACTTGGGAAGCTGAAGCAGGAGGATTGCAAGGTCAAGGCAAGCATCAGCAATTTAGCAAGACCCTGT
Organism: Marmota flaviventris; assembly: GCF_047511675.1. Taxonomy (NCBI): domain Eukaryota; kingdom Metazoa; phylum Chordata; class Mammalia; order Rodentia; family Sciuridae; genus Marmota; species Marmota flaviventris. Next base: position 98,925,840 of record NC_092508.1, on the reverse strand, counting down.
CCAAAACTAAAATAAAAGGGAATGGGGTGTGGCTCAATGGTAGAGTCCCACAGAGTTCAATTCACAGTACCACTTAATAAATAAATTAACAAATAAATGCTGCTAGAAGTTAAGGCTTAGTCAGTTACCAACCTCAAATCAAAGGACCTTAGGGAAAAAACAAAACAAAACAAAAAAGGTGATCTAAGCACTTAACCTTTAATCTGTCTGTAATCTGTTTATTAAACACATCTCAACATACCCATTTTTCTCTTTTTAAATACCAGCACTAGTTAAATAAATGAACCCAGAATGAACAAGTATCCTGCATGAGCATGTTCCTTAATGATTGACAACACCTGGCTCATAAAGCTCTGAAACAGAGGAATAAAATGGCCAAATATTAGTGTTCTAATATGCTTTTTTTTTTTTAGCAAATGTGGCATCCCATTACCCACTCCCAAGAACAAATACTGAATAGGCAACAGGTGAAGGACAGCAAAGAAATAGTACAGCTTGGGTAGAGTCATGTTGACAAGGGTAAAAATCAGGAAAAAAGATCAAGCAAAAGTTGAGACGGTAACTGAACCACGATGAAAAACTACTCTGAATACTGCTGATCTTGTAATGATGTGGTAACACAAAATACAGCCAAATACATTCTCTGAGAATCAACAATGTAATATTTTTAATTACCTAAAAAAAAGTTAAGCTCCATAAATGATGTAAGAATGCTAAAGCATCAAAAACAAATGAAAAATGCAGGCTTTGTTTTTTATTTTTTAATTTAAAATCAAATCCATTAGCATATACCTGTTAATGGTCCTGTTTTTCTATTCTTCCTTCTGGGAAATTGGACACACACACACACACACACACACACACATGCAGTGTTAGATAAATGAATAGATAACACATGATAGAATGAATAAAAGATGAGAAAATAATAAAAAAAAATTGAGCTGGGGATGTGGCTCCAGCGGTAGCGCGCTCGCCTGGCATGCATGTGGCCCGGGTTTGATCCTCAGCACCACATACAAACAAAGATGTTGTGTCCGCAGAAAACTAAAAAATGAATATTAAAATTCTCTCTCTCTCTCTCTCTTAAAAAAAAAAAATACTACCCCCATTCCTATTTTCAGTGGAAAGCTGCACAATTCAAAGACCTGTACAAGCTGGAATTAAGCAGAAACCACATGGCAAAGAAAAAGCTCAGGGAGACACAGACACTGAAGAACCTGCCATTTAAATCTAAATGGGGACTCATATTGAACTACAGCATCTCTAGCCCATGCCTAAAATAACCAGAACTGGAGCTGCAATTAGCCATAATGAAATAAAACAGAAGCCATGCGAGGCACATCAAAAAAGAAGAACAGAAGGGCCAAGAAGAGGTTTAGAGGATCTTAAAATGATCAGTAGTTATCCGAAAATTTCAGCAAAACTGCTCTTGCTGAGAGTGGGAGTTTTCCCTCAAGTACATTGGCGGCATCTCATCTTGATGTGGCCAGTAACTATACTGGGAGTACATGGCAGGGCACGGCTTGAACAGAAGTGGGGTTCCTCAGCACGCTTACAGAGCAGCTATGTTGCAAAATGTTTTCCATTTCTGAGGCACTGGAAAGATACTCTTAGGATCATGGGAAGGAACTTCATGAGTGTCCAGATATTTTGTGATTCTGAAACGGTCTGTAAATAGCTAAAAATGCAAAATGTAATTGAATAAAAGAAGAAATATAAAGGCTTTTTTTCAAAGTATCAATATAAATATACGAAAAAAATCTAAAAACATACTAAACTAACCAGAAGATGAATGATTATCAAGGGAAAAAAAAAATCCGCAAGCGTAAAACATTTAATGAAACCACCGGTCTCTGTGAAGGACCACAAACTAGGAGTGAGGGACAAGGAAAAGATATGGTGAGATGAAAGAACTGAACTGGGATGAAAAAGAACAGGACAGAAAAAATTGTCACAGAAAATAAAAGAAGATTCACAAGGAGAACATACACTTGAAGAGATTTAAAGGATACAAAAAAGGAAAATGAAAAATATTCAAATAAAAATAACAAATTTAATATAACTAGAGAATATGCATATGTTCTCAACCGAGGTATATATGTTCTGAAATATTAGAGAATGACCCATATGTATACAGTATGCCATTATTTTGAATATGTGTGTAAATATATATATAACTCAAAATGAATAATACATATAAATATGAAGTAAATAATTAATTACTTAAATGCACACATTTTAATCACACACACAGTCCAGGCAATGAAAAATTCAATGTAGGAATAATTGAAATATTTAAAGAAAAAATGTATCTATCTATCTATCTATCTATCTATATATATATATATACACACACACATTATACCACCACACTACTACTATTCACACAGTATTATTCCAAAGAACTCATGTTGAAACCTAAAGCTAGAAGAGAAAAAAAAAAAATATGTGGAGGGGACAAGTTTGGAAAAGAAGATATTCTTACCATTTACATAATGAGATAATGTTATTTGGAGTATATTATCTAAAGAAATAATGACTACATTCCTTAAATTAAACAGAGTTTGGCAGGTTTCATGAATAGAAATCAAAGTGTAAAAAATTAATTTTATTGTTAAGTTAGATAATAAAATGTTAAATATGCATATGTATGACACACATATATACCCCGCCAAAAGAAGAAATAATTGGCCTGTTTGAATTGAATGAGAGCTGTTTTTGTCAAAAGCTGTTTTGATTACCTGACTTGATTTAATGATTAGATCAACTTTAATGATACTTCTTTAAAATGCTATAAAGAAAAAAGAGAAACACCCAGAAAAAAATAATAAGGATTTGAAATATTTTGGACAATGAGAAGAACATGCATATGCAAAACATATTTCTTTCAAGAGAATTAATGTCTCATTAGTCTCCTACCCTGATATATTTTATTAACTAAGTATTAGGATCATATCTGCCTAGAAATGTGCTCTAGCAACACACTAGGATTATAATAAGCATTAAAAAATATTGATTGTCTTATTGTACTAATTTCTTCATGGTACTTTGAAGAATTGCATTAGTTAGCTATTGCTGAATAAGAAATTACCCCACCAACTTAGAGTAAATATTGAAAACTTCTTTTATCTCTTCTCATACATTAAAATGTTTCAACAGTTCAACTTCTTTCTTCTGCTCCTCACTGCCACATACCCAAATGTTCTCCCAGTGAAAGTCAAAATCTGCAGATAACAAGATGTCAGCACATTGATGTAGTGTGCTATTCTCAGATAAACATATTAATATATTATTGCTACTCATTTCTATGGTGATGTGAATGAATCCTTTCATGGAAAGCACCTTTTATTGTTACTGTGTGTCTCCTTCCTTTCTTCTGTGTTTCCCTCTAGAAATAAATATTTATTCACTTGACCATGGAGCAAATACTTTCTGTCTGGCATAATCTTTATAGATTTTTTTTTTTTCAAATAGCATCAGAAGTGTGAATTTTATGTATAGTAACATATATATTGGGGGACATGATGTCAACTCTCCAGGGTAAAGCATGTTGGTAGCGACCAGTGAAAGAAATATCTCAAAGAAACATTCACAGATACATAGACACGTCAACACACACACACACACACACACACACAAATACATACACACACACAAATATATATATATATACACACACACACACACACAGAGCTAATAACTTAAATTGTCTGCACAGAAATTCCTTGCATTAGTAATCATTTGCTAACTATGCCTTTTATATACAATCAGTACATTTAAACTGAGAGTTAAAAGGGGGTTATTGATAGATATCTGATTAAGCAAAGCCTCCTAAAATTTCATTTTCACATTAGGGAAAGATGCCTTTGATAGAAGTATATATATGGGATTGAACTCAGTGTCACTCTACCACTAAGCCACCTCCCCAGCCCTATTTTGTGTTTTTTGTATTTTCATTTAAAGGCAGAGGCTCACTGAGTTGCTTAGTGCCTCGCCATTGCTGAGGCTGGCTTTTGAACTCACAGTCCTCTTGTCTCAGCCTTAGAAGCTGCTGGAATTACCAGCAGGCCACTGATGGTAGTACATTTTCATCTTTGGAAGCCCCAAAACATTAGAGTGGGGTCCAGGTATAGAAAGTAACAACCCATGGACTATTGAGCAGTTTGTTAGACATTTGCAAAACTTACTTTCCTTAATTATATATTTTAGGAATCTTTTGGTATAATTAAATGGAAATACATGTAGACCACTTATCACATTGTGGAATATATAGTAAAGTTTATTTAAATATATTACTAATGCAGTTACAAATGCTACCTCTTATCTCCCCTTTCCTTACTGCATCCCCAAGCATGTTTTTCCTCATATGTCCATCTCATATTCAATGAATGCTTTTTATGAACTTGTAATTGACAGGCATTCAGATGGGCATCATGATGTTGAATAATTCAGACACCTAACCATCATAAAGCTCCCAGGCAAATAGAGGAGATAGCTCTACAAAGCATCGTTTATGACAGGGTATGATTCAGAGGGAAAATAAAAAGAAGAAAAAGATAAGAAACAATGTTCCATCCTCATCAAGAGAAATTAGCTAAGGTTTTTCACCCTCACCATAATTATCAACAATTTCAGAAAGAACAAGTTACAACAAACAGGCAACTGTTTTCAAAGACACTAGTTATTAATTCAACTATATTAATAATTATTTCAAATGTAAATTGTCTAAGTATACCAATTAAAAGATAGGAATTATTGGCATAGATTAAAAAGAAAGAAAGTAGTGGGCGTGGTGGTGCATGCCTGTAATCCAAGCTAATTGGGAGAATAAGGTAGGAGGCTCACAATTGTTTCAGGTTGGCTTGGGAAGCTTAGAGAAACTCTGTCTCATAATAAAATAAAAAGTAAAGATCTAAGGGTGCAGTTCAGTGGTAGAGCACTTTAGTTGTCTAGCATGCAAAAGGCTCTGGGTTCAATTCAAAGTACTGAAAAGAAATGGAGAATAAAAACAAAATGATATGGCCATAAGAAATCCGTTACTTTTAAATAAAAAGAGTGATAACAAATGCAGAGAAGGCCTACAGAATGGAAGAAAATCTCTGTCACCTGATCTTCAGATAGTGAATTAATATCTAGGATACACAAAGAACTCAAAAAAACTTAACACCAAAATACCAAATAACTCAATAAATGGGCAAAGAAACTAAATAGACAGTAATCAAAAAAAAAAAAAAAAAAACAATATATGAAAAAAAAAGTTCAACATCTCTAGCAATTGGAGAAATGCAAATTAAAACTACAGTGAGATCCCATCTCACTCCAGTCAGAATGGCAATTATCAAGAATACAGTAATGGGCTGAGACTGAGGCTCAGCTGTAGGGCACTTGCTTGGCATGTATGAGGCACTGGTTTGATTCTTAGCACCACATATAAATAAATAAAATAAAGATCTATCAACAACCAAAAAAATTATATTTTTTTAAAAGAATACAAGTAACAAAAAATCTTGGCAAGGACGTGGGTAAAAGGGTACTCTCATACATTGCTGGTGGGACTGCAAATTGGTACAACTACTATGTAAAACAGTATGGAGATTCTTCCAAAACTAGGAATGGAACCACAATTGACACAGTTACCCCATCCTTACTATATTCAAGTGATTTTACATCAGCATACTACAATGAGGCAGGCACATAATGTCAAAGGCAGCTCAATACATAATAGTTAATCTATGAAGCCAACCAGAAGTTCCCTTCAACAGATGAATGGATAAAGAAAATGTGTTATATATACGTAATGGAGTATTACTCAGCCATAAAGAAGAATGAAATTATGGCATTTGCAAGAAAATGGATGGAGCTGGAGACTACCATTCTAAGTGAAATAAATCAATCCCCCAAAAAATAAAGGTTGAGAGATGTACACCATCATGTATATCCACAAGAAATTAATTTAGAAAATATTACTATGGGTAAATGGCTGACACATCAGTAAACTAAAGGGAAGGGAGCAGGAGGTGAAATAAAAAGTGGGGAAGGAGTAGTACTGTGGGCTGAATTAGAACAAGATATATTCCATGCTTTTATAATCATGTCAAAATGAATTCTACTGGTATGTATTAACTAAAAAGAACCAATAACATAAATAAAAAAAATAATTGGAAGCACATTGAAAAAGTTGCATTTGTATTCTGGTTTGGAGTTATTTTAAATCCTGAGCTTTAGTTTCCTCATTTATAAAATTTGTTGCCATTAGTGAAATTTTAATGAGATCTTTGGAATGAATTGCTCCATGATGCCTCCACAAAGCACGAGAAACAGAATGAAGCACTGATACTGGGAAATGAAGCATCTGCAATTAGTCAGGCTTTTCAAGTGGAGAGAGTAAAATAGATTTTGGGTGGAGTATAAGTTGTGTCTGATGTATTTTGTTACAAAGACAACATTAATAAAGAATACTACTTGAAAAAAAAGTGATAAATGTAAATAGAGATTTGAGGACATTATGCTAAGTAAAATAAGCCAATCAAAAGCAAAGAAAATGAATATGTCATGATTTCACTTTGAGTATCCAAAACAGTCAAAGTTGTAGAAGGTAAACCAATACTTACTGGGGCTGTGTTGTTCTGAGGATGTACAATTTCAGTCATGCAGATTGGAGTTCCAGCGATGTCTTGTTCAAAGTGCCTGTAGTGGATAATATTATGATAATATTATACTATGCATTTAGAAATTTGTTGTGAGAAAGCATTTCATGTTTTATTGCTATTTGTATGTGCTTTGCTACAATGGGAAATATATAAAAGAAAAGTGACTTTTTTGGGGGGGTTACTATGGATTGAACTTGGGGTCACTAGATCAGTGAGCCCCATCCCCAGCCCTATTTTGTATTTTATTTAGAGACAGGGTCTCACTGAGTTGCTTAGTGTCTCACTTTTGCTGAGTCTGGGCTTTGAACTCATGGACCTCCTGCCTCAGCCTCCTGAGCCACTGGCATTACAGGTGTGCGCCATTGCAGCTGATAAAAAGTGACATCATATTAACACTAATATATATTAATTTCATACAAAACAAGATTCAGAAATTAAGGGGTTATTAGGGATGAAGAGGAACATTAAATCATAATGAAAATGGTAATCTTCAGAAAGACCTAAAAACTGTAAATATTATACATACCTCACAGTAAAATATCAAAGTACATGAGAGAAAAACTGATAGATTTAAAGGAGAAATAGACAAATAAACTGTTAAAGTTGGAGATGACAACATATCTCTGTCAATAATTGACAGATCACACAGGCAGAAAATCAGTAAAGATATAAATGGCCTGAACTATGCTATAAATCAACTAGATACAACTGACATCTATAGCATACTCCATAGTTCCATCTAAAGGAACACTCTTCTCAAACTCATATGGAACATTCAGACCACATTCTGGGCCATAAAAAAATACATTAACAAATATAAAATTATAGAAACCATTCCAAGTATGTTGTCAGATAATAGAGGAATTCATTGAGATATCAATAAGAGAAAGCTAGGTGGAATATGCCAAGCTATTTATAACTTAAGTAACACACTTCTTAACAATTGATTTGTTAAATAAGAGTCTCATGAGAAATATTACATTCTAAACAAAATGAAAATAAAATATAGTTTTTCAAAATTTATGATATGCATTTAAAACAGTGTTTAGAGAGAAATTTAATAGCATAAAAATGCACATAGTAGGTCTGGGGTTGTGGCTCAGTGGTAGAGCCCTCGCCTAGCATGTGCAAGGCCTTGGGGTTCAATCCTCAGCACCATGTAAAAATAAGTAAAATAAAGGTATTGTGTCCAACTATAACCAAGAAATAATTATTAAAAATGCACATATTAGAAAACAAGAAACATCTAAGGTCAATAAACTAAACTTTTACTTTAGGAAACAAAAGAAGGGAGAGCAAATTTCTTCTGGGTATAGCAAATGTTCTGCAAACCTATCCCCAGCAAAACAAAATAAACTTTAAAAATTAGAGCAGAAATCAATGGAATTGAAAGCAGGAAAACAATAGAAAAAATAAGTGAAACAAATACTAGTTAAATGGAAATAAAATTGATAATACTCTAATCAACTCATCCAGGAAGAGAGAGAGAGAGAGAGAGAGAGAGAGAGAGAGAGAGAGAGAGAGAGAGAGAGAGAAAGAGAAAGTAAACAAATTCCTCATGGGGCTGAATGGCTGAATTTATCATAAACTAGGCACAAATGCCACCCTGGATATATGAACTGAGTAGCCTCAATTGCAGAGATACAGCCTCTGTATGGGCCCAGAGCAGTAGAGACTGCCAATCACCAAAGTCTTCTGTTACTTTCACTTCTGAATGCCCAATCTGCTAGCAACAGATTCCATACTGGATTGACAATATTTTGTCCTTCCTTGGAGAGACCAAATGGCCACCTGGTGATTTAGTTTATTGCAGTGGACATCTTCCATCCTAGTTTTAATTTCACAGGAACTGATATTTAGTCCTGGCATGGTTTGCCTTTATAAACTACAGATCCTTAATCAACACTAATATCTTCAGTTTACAGAGCTCCTGGTTCACAGGTATTAAAATCCCAGACAACATGTAGCTGCTGACCAGGACATCCACTTCACAGTGAAGGAGATGCAGAATTGGGCCCATAATCATTGGTCTCACTGTCTGTACTGCATAATACATCATTCAGAAGCAGCATAATCAAGTGCTGGAATGCTCTGTGGAAGTCATACCTGTGGAGATGACTTAGGGATTAAACTCAGTAGTAAGTGGTTTCCCAGGATGTGAGATACTAAATCAGAAATTTCTATATGACATGGTGCTCTAGGGGTTGAATGTGTGTGTCTGGGGTCCGGGAGGCTAAATGCATCACTTACTATCACTCCCAAAAGACCACAAAGGAACTTTGGCTTCCTATCTCTGGGCTCTTCAGAATTAGAGCCCTGGTCTCCAAAGACAGCACATTCATACCAAAGTTGCAAGTGGAATGTAAGAGTCAGCCAACCATGCACTTTGAAATCCTTGTACTCCAACATCAGCAGGAAATAAGAGGAGACAGGATTGGATAATTGTTCCTAGCTAGAAGACGTAGGACTGCTTTTGAACAATAAAGGAAGAAGGAGGGCATTTGAAAATCAGGCCACCCACTTGAGTTCCTCTTGCTATTCCTTTAACCAGCTGTGGTTTAACCAGGTACTACAAATCTGGTCTGAGAGGGAAATGGTTCCTAGGGATGCAGACTTCCTTGAAATGGGATGTGGGTCATGCCTCTGGGCAACCCTTTGAGACCAGCAGACATATTATGTGAAGGTAAGAGGAATTCAGGTGATGAGTACGGCAGGGTGTGGACAAGCAATCATATAGGATCCTGTGACCAAATGCAGAGTTACAAATGTCATTCATTCTATTAAGTTCTCTCTTCAAAGCCATCAAAAGACACTAAGAAGTCTTTTGGCCAAATTTGTTTAGAAATGTGTATCCATATAGCATGAGGATGATAGTGGCAGACAAGGAAGTCTGTCCCTCAGATGTCCCTCCAGGATGGACTTGCTGCTATATTGTAAGCCACTGCTTCAATATTTTATCTGAGGCACACTGACTGGGAAGCCCTAAAGAAGACCACAAAGCTGATACAGCCTGGCCATTTCTGTCCTAAGTGAAACTCTACTACATAATGAGGTTCGTGCTTCCCAATTCTCCTTCATTTCACAAATATCAGATAAACATAGCATTTAAAAAGCTTTCTCTGACAGGTTGTGCCTCCTTCGACTTTATCTTTTACCAGTTTATTTTTTGTACTCTTAACCCAATTTCACCAGATTCTTCTCAGGAGGCCCAGACTGGCATAACAAATATGAAATAAAATGCATGACACTATTATTAAAGAGAACAGAGATGCAGTAATGACACCCCCCCAAAAAAAATCCAAAAAACAAACAAACAAAAATACCAAAAGCTCCCTTCTGCATAAATAGCCTTTACTTTTTCCAGGAATTTCTGAGGGGAAAATAAACTGTCAAAGAGAGAGAGAGAGAGAAAGGGAGAGGGAGAGAGAGAGAGAGAGAGAGAGAGAGAGAGAATTATTTATTTAAATGAATAAATCTTGGTCATCTGAAGTTTGCTAATAAAGGATGACTTTAGTAAAACAAAAGAAGTAGCATTGTCCACTAGATGTTTCACAAGTCACATTTTTCAAACACATAATTTCTCTTCTTTACTAAGTCAATTTTGCTTCAATGAATTAGGAATTTGCTTGAAAATTACCCCTTACCTTCTAAATAGAACTGTCCACATGAAATAAAATTATTATTTTAAATATTTATTGACTAACAAAAGTTCTATTTAAGTGTAAATTGTGAAAGATAATCATACTAATTTTCTTATCTTCATTGTGTCATCGGCCTGTCATTGTCTTTGTCAATCTATGAAACCCTTTTTAAGTCAAGTACTTCTGTAAAAAGTCTCTGGGCACCTGAACAAAGAACACTGCAGCAGTGTAAGCAGAAACCGGACCAGTCATTTGGAAGGATACCTGTTGTTTTGCTCCATTGCTCTGCTTCATTCCCTGAGTGCTTTCCCAATTCCCTCTTCAGGCCATGGATATCACTTTTGTGACCTTGAAGCTTCTGTTGAATGCACAATTTTCCTTGGGAGAACCTGAACATGAACTTACCCTGCTGGGTGGCCCTCGATCATAAATTAATTGCTCTCTAGTGAGTAGTGAATCTGGGGAGTCAGTTTCCTAATGATTAGGCATTAAGACTGGTGGAAATGTTCTATCTAGTCTCTGCTACAATGTTTCTCTTTTCTTTCATCCTATCAATTTCAAGCCAATCAAACAGTGAGGTTTAATTTATTATTTTTTCATCTGGGAGGACATACTCCTTGAATTTTTACTGTGATGTTTATGTGCCTTCTACAACTCACAGACCCCTTTCTATGTGTTTTCCTTGCCTCTTTGATAACCCTATTATTGCTGATATTTCTGGGACCCAAAATACAGAAGTGCCCCCAGAAAACTTGGCATTTACAGTTTCCAAATAAACAAACCTATTAAATGACAGCTTTTTGTGTCTTTTATTTATAAACATAATTTATTCCATTCTGGATTTTTCTCCCAGCAGCAGTTATCTTCCATGTTCCCCTATAATATATATTTTATTATAGCCATATATCTTTGACCACTTTTAGGTCCTCCCACCTTAGAAATAAAATTTTTCATTGAGATGCCCAACAGATGAAATATTTCCCACCAGACTTATATTTACTCAGGTTGCATTAGAAAAGTAAATTTGTGTCAAATTGTGGGCCATAAGAGATGCTAGCAGCAGTAAATTCATGTCAAAAAGGCTGCCGGTATTTTGTGCTAAATGATGAAATATATGATAGTATATCTCACTCTCGGTAGTGGATATTCCTCTAAAGTTATACAGAACAATTCTTTTAAGAGAAGGTGCCATATGCAGAAGAAAATTTCACTTTGATAGGCACCTCCTTTGCTCCTTTAAATGAAGATTCATATATAGAATTTAGGAAATCTAGCTGGGGTCATTGGTTATTCATCATGATGCTTCTTTGGGGCTGATTGGTTTTTAGCCTTCCTCTCACAGTCTTTAAAAATGACCTATCAGATATTTTTTAATCTACATGAAATTCATAGCTCTCATTTTAAGTAGATAATATTTGCTTTCATTACCTATGGTCTTCTCAGAGTTATTTAAATTTCAGCAATAAGTTATGACTGTAAACTATTGATTACTCATAAAATGCTGTCAATTAAATATAATTTGCTTTGAAACCTCTATCCATTAGATTTTTATTTTTCCTTCAAGAGTTGTCATGTTTTAGAGGGAACTATTTTTGTGATAGGCATTTTGTGTATAAAATCAACATATTCTGAGCTTACTGATGGCTGGGATAGATCTGTGACATTCTTCTCCTTTCTTTGACTAGTGTTTTCACAATTTCACATCTTCCATACAGAACCCTCTCAGGTCTTCAGATTTACCAGGGAAGTTGGAAACTACTGTTACTCACCAAGATATGGTAAGCTGGAAATCCCATCACAATATCTACTGCAAAGCAATAGGAAGAGTCACATCCAAAATAATTACAATTTTAAAAATTTCAGAGAAGTCTACTTTTATGATTTATATATGAGTCCCCCGCCCCAAAGCTCATGTGTGAGACAATACAAGAAAGTTCAAATGTGCAATAATTAATTGGGTTATGATAACTCTAACATAATCAGTGCATTAACCCACTGATAGGGATTAGTTGGGTGGTTACTATTGGCAGATGGGGTGCAGCTAGATGAGGTTGGTCACTGGGGGTGTGCCTTGGGGGAATGTATTTTGACCTTGGTGAACAGAATTCTCTCTGCTTCCTGACTTTCATGTCCTGAGCTGATTTCCTTGGTCATGTCCTTCTACCTTGATGTTCTGCCTCCCCTTATGCACACAGCAAAGGAGTGGACCATCTGTGGAATGAGAACTCTGAAACCATGAGCATCCAATTAACTTTTTCTCCTGTAAAATTGTTCTTGTCAGGTCTTCTAGCCCCATTAGTGAAAAAGCTAACTAAAACATCTACCTACTTGGTGATTTAATATAGTTGTATGATCACAGAATCCAGGTGCTCCTTTTTTAAATTCAACATTAATAAATTATATTTTTTTAAAAAATACATGTATTGATGGGTGTCTCAGTTTGGATGGCAAAGATATCTGTTGAGAAAGACATGACTATCCTCAACAAATGTTTCTTCTGCTTGCAATAAATACCCAATGTACAGAGATAAATCTCAAACCAAAGAGTTTTACAAAGATCTATACCAAACAGAATGGACAAGTAAAGTTTGATATTAAGTCAGGCATAAATTATATTATCATCTTCACCATGTGTGTGACTGAACAAAAAGCTAATCCCACAAATTGTAATCTGTAGAGGCGATGTATTATGTAGCCCACAGCTTAGATCTGTAGCAGTTAGTCTTCTGAACTTCATCTTAGACATGGGGAAATCTCTATAAAATAATCTAACTTTTTATAAACAGATATTCAGTATCTAGAACTGAGTTTCAGATTCATAAGCTTTGCATTTCCACCATTCCAAACCCTAGCCTGTTCATCTCTCAGTCTATTTGTATATACATATGGAGTCCCATCTGGAATGAAAGACCTTAAATGTTAATTACAATTTTTAGGGAATGATGAGATTTGAAAACCATGTATTTTCTCTTTTTATTATTTGAACTCTCCCACTCTGGTGCACGTGCTCCCCCAACCCCTCTCTCTTTCTCCCTCTTTGAAAACCCAAAGGGAACAGAGAGAAATACTACAGTTTCTCCAAGAATCATATCATTTTGTTTTTGCTTTTATAAAGTTGTGTACTTTCAAATGATTTCAAATCAGAATTCCACAGAACTCATCTAACCCCCCATAATTAAATTGGAATAGTGTGTGTGTGTGTGTGTGTGTGTGTGTGTGTGTGTGTGAGCGTGCGCGCTCTACATGCAGTAGAGGAGAGAGAGAAAGAGAGATTGTTGATTGATTTATCTTTTTATGAAACAAACAAAACAAAATTAAATCCTGAATAGTGAATATTTGCTGTGGTCCTTTGATGAGTGACTTACTGCATGTGTTCTGAATTGATGGTAATTGGCAGGGGTGGGGGGCTAGAGGAGTGTTATGCTATTGCTCTACTTTCCAATGGTTGACTTCAAAACTTGAGTATCAACACTTTTAGAATCCATCTTAGCACAGCACTTTGGAATCCTGTGAAAACCTACCACGGATGGCAGTCAAGGTTAAGCTTACTAAGTAACATAAATCTACAAATCCTCAACGAAAACCCAAAGTTCAGCACACAAGGCTTCCATGGCCTACCCCCCACCCCCATTTTACTATGATCTTCTCCACTTACTGCCCTCCATTTTTCCCTTCTTGCATCAGAAAAAACTAAGGGGAGGCATGTGAAAAGGTTAATGATTTCTGCAAGTGTTGCAGAACATCCAAATAAAGGGACAATATTTTATATAGTTAGTGCTTCCTCAATTTTTCTTACTCACACTTTACCTGTATTGTGGAAACCATGCTGAATAAAGTCTCTGAGGATTAAGGCACTGTTCTATCAGAAAAACACCTGAGTCATCTTTCATGTTTTCTTGGCACTTTGTACTTTTATCTACAAAATGGAGAAAAATCAAAAATATGAGTTCTCAGACATCTTTTTAAACCCCCAAAGTCTAGAATTTCTGTTAGTCACTGATCATTCATATATTCTTCCATAAATATCAGGGGCAACAATTTAGTTTAAAATACTTAAGAAATTTACTTCCTGGTGTTACTCAGACACCAAATTTCACCTACCTCCTCATTTCTGCAAAGTTCCAGGCTGCCTTTTTTTGGTGCATCTTCGTCCTTAAAAGATTACCAGGTGTTAAACAGGCTTGTTAAAATCATTAGTGCCTAATTGAAATTTTCTCCTTGTAGCAATTAGAATAAACGGAAGGACACTGAAATAGGAAGAGATTGAAAATGTGCAGCTGTACAAATAATGTATTGATAGCAAAAAATACAAACTTATTAATCAAATCTTCCAGGGTTATAGCCAATGAATGAATGAGGTCTTCCCTAGCCATTCCTTGATAATAAAAATCCAGTGTTCAAGCTTGAAATGACTTAGCATGAGTTTTCAATATACCTAGTTGATTTATTCCATCCAAGTCCATCTGAAAAGTGAAACACAGTAACAAAGCTTTTTTTATTTACTCCAGTAGCCTGTAGTGATTTAATTCATAAAGACAAGATTTGATTTGACATCCTTATGTCGCCATAGGTACTTTTATGGGCTTTTTCTACTTTCTTCTTCCAATCTGTCTGTCTTTCTTTACCATATATGTTAGACCCTGAAAGAAGACATTTTATTAAAAAAAAAAGTCAAAACTCCCAGAAAACAGTTGAAAGTTTGTTGTCCCCTAAGATCCAGCATTCATCTGAAAGGCTTTACCTCATGCAGACTTCCCCGTTGGAACTGACATTTTGTAGTTTTTGAAGGCTAATCTTGACATGAGGGAGAGCTAGACTCATTCCTCAGGGACATGATGAGACCTTTAGCAACCAATTAGTAGGGACCTAAAGGCCAGCTTGGAGCCCAGGGAAAGGTGACACAAGTGCTTCTGGGGACATGGGAGTGAATATCAAGCCTTACCTATGATTGTTCTGGTCATGTGTCTTAGTCAGGGCTGCCCTAACAAAATGCCACAAACTGGGTAGGAGAAAACAAGGCTATACATTTCTCAGAGTTCTGAAGGCTGGGCAGTTCAAGATCCAGGTGCCTGGAGATCCCATTCCTCATGAAGTCTTGCTTCCAGATTTACAGGGTGGGAGATGTTTTCTTGCTATATCCTCAACTGGAAAAGAAAACGCTCATCTCTCCTGTGTCTGCACTCATAAGGGCATCATTCACATGCATGAGGGCCCCAACGTCATGATTACAGCTCAGAGGCTCACGTCTAAATGTCATCACTGCAATAGTGAGGGTTCTCCAGAGAAACAGAATTAATGTGTGTACACACACACACACACACACACACCCCAAAAAGAAAGAGAGAGAAAGAGAGGAGGGAGGGAGGGAGGGAGAGAGAGAGAGAGAGAGAGAGAGAGAGAGAGAGAGAGAGAGAGGAATTGGCTCACACAGTTATGAAGACTGAGAAGTCCCATAATATGCTCTATGTGGCTGAAGGAGCTCTAGGGAGCACCCTGTCATTTAAAGTCCTGAGAACCAGGAGCTCCAAAATCTGAAAGCAGCTCAAGGAGAGAAAGGATTTGCTTTTCCTCTGTTTTGTTGTTGTTATGTGTGGACCCCCAAGGGGATGCCCTCTGCTGCCCACTTTGGTGACAGTAGATCTTCTATTCTCAATGTACTGATTCAAATGCTAATTTATTGCAGATACACCATTACAGACACACCCAGAAATAATGTTTTGCTAGTCACCTGCACGTTTCCCTGCCTACCAGTCATGCTGACACACAGAATTAACCATCACAACAGGATTTAGGACTTCAGCATATGAATTGGATGGGGACACACACTTTTGTCCATCTCACAGGGTCTCTCTACAGAAATGCTTTGTCCTCACTCAGATAAGCCAAATACCTAAAACACCAAGCTGAAGGGCTCTTTCAGAGGATCTTAAGTTTATGTGTCTTATGCGTTGGGAATCATATTCACCTCTTCTTGGGTTTTGCTGTTCTGTTGCTCAATGCTTCATATATGAAACACAGTTCATGACCTCTAAAAAGCCATCTAATTTTCAACTCTCTAAGGATGGTGTAGAAGGTAGATTATATGGGAAAATGATAAATAACTATATAAAAATTAAATAAGCAGTGGCTAGGAAGGCTGAGACAGGAGGATCATGAGTTCAAAGTCAGCCTCAGCAAAAGCAAGGTGTTAAGCAACTCGGTGAGACCTTGTCTCTAAAAAAAAAAAAAAAAAAAAAAGAAAAGAAAAGAAAAAAGAAAAAAAGGAAAGAAAAGGGCTGAAAATGTGGCTCAGTGGTCAATTACCCCTGAGTTCAATACCCAGTATTACTCCCCCCAAAAAAAAATTAAATAAGGTTTGGGTAGGGGCTTTTCTACATACTAATTGCACAATCTCTGGGTTCCTCTCTGCTCATTAAGCCAAGTTATAATGTGGATGTGTTGCTTTAGTTTTCGGGTGATTGTGACCAGCTTTGAGAAGATTCATGCTTGACTGATGTCAATCATATTGGCCCTAATGGTAGGTTTTGCGGTACATACGCAACTGATTGTGACCAGTGAAATGTAAGGTGACATTTCACTGCTGACAAGCTCTGGGAAAGGATTTTGCCCCTTTATAAAAAGCATATAGATACCTTTTTCTCATGTAAAGATATCACAGTAAGACATAAAGCAGGAGTGGTAGTTGCCACCTGGAGGACATAAGACAATCAAGTCAGAAAAAACAGGCATGCTCTGGAAGACCAAGCAGAAAGAAGGGGAAACTGAGTTTCCTGATCATATCCATCATTTGCTGAGCCACTCCTAAGAAGAAAGCCATTAGAGCTCTTGTTAAGTCCACAGACAGGGATTTATGTGACAGCTAAGTTTTTGTCAAATACTTCCTAATTAATGTACCTACCCACCCATCTCAGTTTTCACTCCAGGCTGAGCATCAGGACAGCACGTTGCTGGTGACACTTAGCTCTGACACTTCAGATTAAAGAGGCAATTTTCTTTTTATTCATTTTTGTATTTTGTTTTCTTCTTTTTTTGAGGAAATGAATATATCTGTGACCAGAATGACCACTTGAGTTTCTCCTTTCCCAGGAAGCATAGGACTATTTCTCGCTACCTTCCTTCTCTGATAATTACTCAAATCCAATGGAGAGTCTGTGCTGAACTTAATTAGGTCACAAATCAAAGCTGATCCCAAACAAAGCCATCATAGCCACAAGGTGATTTCTCAAAACCCCTTATACATCTTCATCTAATTATTAGTCTAAGTAATACCAGTCAATTTCCAACACAGATGGTGGTATAAGAGCAACACATTCCATCTGGACCAACCAGATGGACTAATGGGATTAGAGTTATACAGATGGAAATTATGGGCTTTAAGAAAAAAAATCCTGACTTTTCAAACATTTGTTTGTATTATTATTTTAAATGATAGCATAGCCACACACACACAATATCTGCTTTCATAAGAACATTACATAGGGAAATCGAGTTCTTACCAGTTAACTTGTGCCCAATTTAAAGTTTTAAAAATTAAAACTTTCCTTTTATGATATAGTGATATGGATTCAAAGGAAAAGATAACATAGAAATGTTAATTAGAGATATAGCTATTTATCTAAATTTAGGAATTAAATATCTATGTCATTTCAGAAGTATAGATGAATTAAACTAAATGTGTTGAGGTGTTGAGATTGCTGTATCATTGATATTTTCTTTTCTTTTCCACTTCCTTTCTTTCTTCCTGCTCTCCTTCCTTCCTCTCTTTCTATTTCTGTCTTTTAAGTGCTGGGGTAGAACCCAGGGTCTTACACATGCTGGCTAGGCAAGTGCTCTACCACTGACTATACCTTTCTCCCACCACCCAAGACTTCAAATAACTATTTAAATTATACCTGTATCTATTTATATATGTTTAGTGATACAAAGTTTAGAATTGTGGATATTTACATATGATAGAGGTGTAGATAACTATATAGAAGGCATAAGTAATAAATAACTAATAATAGATGATTAATAATTAATTAATTTGTAGGCATAGATATTTATATAAGTTTAGAAATACTGACAACTACATAAATAAAGAGCATAGATTTTATGTAAGAATTGGGATATAATAGCTATACAAACTTATAGATGTTGATATAAACCAATGTGTAGAGATTTCTAGTTATAGTTCAAATATCTATTTAAGCTAGAGTATAAATATCTAATACATTTTCTGTTCTATTCTAAGTTTTGAATCATCCTTGAACACTGTGTAAAGAGTTATAATTGTTATTTTCACTTCTGTTCTTTACCTATAAACCAGGCAGACTTTCTTATCTGTGTGTATTGGAACCTCAGCAGTAGTTTCAACTGAGTTACCAATCATCTTTTCTTGGAAATTAAGTGAGATTTACATCTCTGCAGCACAGATCTCGTGTTGTGACACATATAGTCTGTCATTATGGACTTTTACTTAGAAATATTTAGATTCGAGTCTCTTTTTTTCTGCACATATTAAGTGCGCAACTTTGCTATTTAATACAATAAAATTAACTTTGGTGAATTATAAGGATGAAACAGTATAACAGATGAGAACACCTAGCAGAGTTTGATTACTTATGCATGGATCCTTAAACTGGTTGGGTAAATAATAGCTGTGGTAAAGCCAGAGATGCTCTGAGTTTATTGATGGAAGCCACATACAATGTTGAATATGAGAAGCCGCTTCTCTTGGGAGAAGACTAAGAACCTATGGTATCCCCAATAAGGAGCAACTTACAGAAGTCGCTTCAGTTCTTACAAGACAGTGAACTTATATGAAAAAGAGTAGATTAAAAGACTAGAACTGAAGATTATTCTTATTGCATATTCAAACTATTATCTCAGTAGTATCCCCTACATCTTAGTTTCCTCATGTACAAGATGAAGACAGTATTATCCAAATGTATTGAGTTATTACCTCTATAAAAACTAGACCTCTATAAAAACTTGCATGAGTCAACATCACAGCAGGAGGTCCAATTTACCTAGACCTAAGGTAGGCTGTACTTGAGGAAGATTGAGGAGGAACAGGCACAAATATTGATATTTTTTCCAAGTGCCATTAGTGTTGAGAGCCACAGCCGAAGGGGCCCCAGCAAACTTTCAGACTGCCAGCTGATGATTGGATCACAGCGGCCCCAGCAACTTCTAGCTGATTGGCTCACAGTGGCCCCAGCAACTTCTAGCTGATTGGCTCCTCTGCGGTGATGCTCATTGGGCTGTTTCCCCGCCCTTTCAGACTACGGAGCTGCTCATTGGGGGACTTTTTTGGCCCTGCCCACGCGACCCAGCCAATCGGCCTCAAGAGCAGGAGGAGTGGGGGAGGTTGAGAGGCTTGTGGGAAGCCGGTGGTGGCAGTTGGGCTCTGAAGGTTTTTCCTGAGGAGCTGTTTTGTTTGGCGTGTGTGGTTCTAAAAATAAAGTTCGTTTCTTTTGACAAGTGGCTCCTGAATTGTGCCCAGCCAGACTGCGACATTCATTAGCCCAATGTCTCCCTCTACGGCATCGTGGGCAAATACCCGGTATTCTACTCCTTTGATACCTAGTTTTGTTAAACCCTCCTCCTATGGGGCAATTCCTTTTAAAATGTTCTGTTTGTTCACAATTGTAGCATGTTCTTGGCCTGGCATCTAAAGCCTGTTTTACTGCAGCTGCCACAACGTGCTCTTATTCATTAAGGTCTCTACATAATTTAATATATGTGTTTAAATCTTCATATTTCCATGGTCTAATGACTTCTCTGCACTAACGATTCGCTTGCTCATAAGCCAGTTATTTTATTAATGGCATTGCTTGTTCTGTATTCCCAAAAACTCTGGTAGCTGTTTGAATAAGCCTATCTACAAATTCAGCGTAAGATTCATTAGCTCCTTGCATTACCTTAGATAATTGACCTTGTAAACCTCCATGTCCTTGTAAAGTCTTCCATGCCCTAACCGCCTCTGCAGCAATTTGTGCGTATACGCCAGGATCATATGCAATTTGTTGCTGCTGATCCTCATAAGGTTCCTTTCCTAACAACATATCTAGATTTCTCTGAGGATAACCAGCTGCTACATTTCGCCTAGCCGTCTCCTTGCAAAATTCCTCATTGGCAACCTTCCATAACAGGTATTGTCCTCCATTTAGCACAGCTTTACACATATTAGCCCAATCTGCTGGTGTCATGTTCAAGTTGTTAATGGATTCGACCATGCTTACAGTGAAGGGTGCTTGAGGACCATAGGTTGTTACAGCCTCTTTTAGCTGCTTCACTGTTTTGAAATTTAAAGCATGGTGAATTCGCTGCCCTCCTGCCTCAAATGCAGGGCATGTTAATATTTGAGATCCTGTCTCAGGACCCCAACTATCAACTGCGGGGGTTGGGAGCCTCCCAGCATATGGAGGTGGCCTTGTTAGTTGGACATTTATGTCCTCTGGTGATAGAAAGGTGTTAGTAGCAGTCTCCTTTTGTAACTTTCCCCCTGATGGCTTTTTCTGCTCTAAGCTTTCTTCCTCTATCTTTGTCTGAACTGAAGGCTTTGGACTAATCAAACCAGATACCAACGCCCACAATGTTAATGTGCCAACTGGCAGAGTTCCTGGGCTTTTCTATTCTTTTTAAATCTTCACCATGATGGTTCCATTGTGATATATTTAACACCTCCTCCTTAAAAAGCCATGGGCTACATTTTTGTATTGTATCAACGTATGCCCTGACTGCTCTTGATTTTACTGGGATGCCTCCTTCCTCTAACAATTTACTTAACACTCTTTCAGTTTGATTTTTACTAATTTCTGATCCCGTATTTCTACTATAATACAACCCAACAAGGTAATACCAAACAAAACCGAGACAGAATAAAATAAAAATGGAACCACACAAAATCGTTATATCACTCTTTCTATCCTCCTAAAAGGTCCATCCGTCCTTTTTCCCTATCTGTTCCTCAGACGCAAATAGTTTTTCCTCAGATGTGAGCAGTTTTTCTTCTGTCTCACTCATCTCCAGGGACAGGCAACTTAAAACAAAAGTGAAGCACAACAAAAGAAGAATCTTAAAATGGCTACTCATCCTCTCGCCCTGGCCTCAGGGGCGAGCAGTTTACCTTATCACTTACCCTCAGTCGTTCCCCATGCGAGCCACCAAATGCAGCAGTCTGGCTGGGCACAATTCAGGAGCCACTTGTCAAAAGAAACGAACTTTATTTTTAGAACCACACACGCCAAACAAAACAGCTCCTCAGGAAAAACCTTCAGAGCCCAACTGCCACCACCGGCTTCCCACAAGCCTCTCAACCTCCCCCACTCCTCCTGCTCTTGAGGCCGATTGGCTGGGTCGCGTGGGCGGGGCCAAAAAAAGTCCCCCAATGAGCAGCTCCGTAGTCTGAAAGGGCGGGGAAACAGCCCAATGAGCATCACCGCAGAGGAGCCAATCAGCTAGAAGTTGCTGGGGCCGCTGTGAGCCAATCATCAGCTGGCAGTCTGAAAGTTTGCCGGGGCCCCTTCGGCTGTGGCTCTCAACACATTAGTGTAAATACTGTATTTCTAAATTGTGCAACTTATTTCATCTTTATGATAATAAGACAGAAAGAATATTACTTTACTCATTTTGCAAATATGAAGTTAAGAGTCACAGAGATGAAGTTTCCAATCTTAAGCTTATACAGTTATTAAATCAAAAACGCAGTTAGGTAAAGCAGGTCAGCCCAACTCCAATTTCTAATTTTATATATAATATTTCAAAATCTGATCAGCAATAAGCTTATCCCCCTGAAAATCTGCTTGAATATATTGTTGACCCCATTCCTCAGTCTGATTTGTTGAATACCCCCAGTGAGGGACAACTTTCCCCCAGATATCTGACACACAGACTAAATTATACTGCCTTCTCCCAAGACTTCTTCCTGTGTACTAGGCACATGGCTCTGCAGTTCCCCTGAAGAGAAGCAATAGGCCTATAACAGACTCACAAACCTAAACCGGGCTCCACAGCTTCCTGATACAACCTCTCACCTTCCCATAGTTCTGTCCATTTACCCAACTTATGATGCACTGTGGTTGGTATTTCATGCTATGAAGGCTCACTGTTACTCACACTGCAATCCTTAAGGCTAGGGAAACAGAAGCTTAGAGAATAAAATTGGAGCCATCAGTGAAGATAAATAGGATAAGAACCTAGGATAAGAATGGCATTACATAAACTAACATCTTATTTCATCAATGAGGATCAAATGAATTTTTTACTAGAAAAAGAATGGACTTTCATCAATAACCTTTTATCATTCCTCAGATAATTCCATTTCTCCTTTTCACTTCCAATCTTAATTTTGACCCTTAGATTTCTTGTTAATTTTATAATAGATCATATGCTTCATTTGTTCCCCTTCCCTCTTCCCACAGTACCCTCCACATGGCTTTAAGAGTGAGATATGGGAGAACACAAATATTACATATAGTTTCTTTTGAAATTCTTCAATATTCTCTGATTCTGTACAAATTAAAAATAGACATTATGCACAACACCTTTATGAAGTTTTCCTGATGATTTTCTTCCCACTGGCTTCCAACCACATTGTCCTGAGTACTTGCTATATTTAACCAACATTATTTCTACAAAGCTTCTTGCTTTTGCACACCACGAACCCACTGAATTTGGATATTCTTTTTTTTGAATGTTGACCATGCCTTCGGACTTTTTTTAGTTGAAATATTCATGATGAAATCTGCTAACAAATGAATTAGATTGAAGGTCTTTGCTCTTCATCCCAGAGGAAATTTGCTTAGTTCTTCTCTAGGACTGTCATTTAGTCAGACACCTTGAAAAAACCATTCCTAGTTTATTTTTTCTTTTTTAAAGACTTCTGTGCCAGTTGGTAATTTTTCTGTGCCAAACCCTAAAATGCCCCACCATAAACACCCATACACCCCCCATAGGACTCCTAGCCATTTTCCCAGGATATGCCAAATGTCCCTCAAATACACAATTAAATAAGGCCCACATGATCATGTTCCAGTGCTACAATGGTGATCATCTGTGTGGTCAGAACCTGTGCTGCGTGATTAAGCTATTTTAATAACATCTCTGCCTCTATTATAGCTCTTAAGCCGGTTCATAATAACAATGTTGCATATCTCTTTAACTTCCCTTAGTACTGGTAAATAAGTGCCTGGAGGAAAAGCGCTCTATCCTATGCTTCATTTTAGGACCATCATCTGGAGATGTGCTTAACAAAATGTAGATAGTTGATGAGTGCTTCATGAATGAATGAATTGATGTAAAGTATAGCTGGCTATAGTGAAAAAAACTTCATCACAATGCAAACATACAAAGCTTCATAGAGGATTCATTGAATAGATTTAATGCTTTTCCTAAAACAAATACCCAAACTCTGTTTTTAAATTTTCCTTTTGTAGAACACACACACACACACACACAGTGTATTCCCCTCTTATCTGTGGCTTTGTTTTTAATAGTTTAGCTTAGTTGAAGTCAAATATGTTCCATTTTTGTTCCAGGACATTTTCAGATACACAGAATTTTTATGTTTTAAATTGCATTCTGAGGAGTGTGACGAAACTCACCTCATCCTACTCTATTCTACTCAGCCTGTGAGTCGTCCCTTTGTCCAACATATCCATACTGCATACCCTGCTCAGTGATCATTGATTCCATCTTGCCTTTCAAGTCAACAGCCTAGGTCTCACAGTGCTGTATTCAGAAAACTCTTCCACAGTAGCCTAGCACTGCATCACAAGGCCTATGTCATTCATCCCACAGCATGTCATCATGCAGGAAGACCATCTCATATCACAGGAAGGAGGAGGAGGACAGAACAGAGAGCGAGATGGAGAAATAACATCCACAAATCTTTTATCAAGGTATATTAAGATGATTATTCTATTATGCATTAATTGTTATTAATTTCTTACTATGCTTAACTTATAAATAAAACTTCATCTTGAGTATGTATATAGGCAAAAAATAATGGTATACACTTTTCCTATATACATACTCATATAGGATCTGTGCTGTCTGCAGTTTTAGGCATTTACTAGGGGTTCATGGACCATATCCTGCACCAATAGAAGGGACTACTTTGTGTGTGTGCATATGACAAAGTGTGTGTAAGTGTGTGTGTGTGTGAGAGAGAGAGAGAGAGCTCCTAATTAGTTAAAACTGAAATATACACCTTGTGTCTATTTCTAGAAGGTCAGAAAGAATATACACAATAATTTGTGAATAAGGTCCGCTGTGCTTCCTCTGCAAGCCGTGACCAGGGTTCCATGTGGGGAACACAGGCCTCCAAAGATTCAAGACTGCTGCTATGTTGGAGAGGGCAATTACAAATGGCCCATGGTTTCTTTTAATTTTTGAAACTGACTTTTTCTTGATGCAGCCTCTGCTGTTAAATATTTGACTATTTTTTTCAGAGTTCTACAAAGTTGACTCTGACAGTTTCAGCTTGCTTTTTTGACATTTGTATAGGACGGTGAGAGCAGGATGGTTCCTATTCTGTCATTTTGCTCACTTAATTTCAGATAGTATAGTTATTGCTATGTAGTACATAACCTCCATCTTAGGCACCATGGCTCTTTTCATTATTATTTTCATGGCTATGACTTAGCATTTGTATCAGACCTTTTGTTTCTTCAGAATCTAACACTCATAGAGACAGCATTATTTCATATATGCACAGTTATCACAGTTAATGAATGTCATGTTGTAATATTTCACAGAATCACAAAACAGTTTGCCAGTGAGGAGAGATGACATTGTAAACCATAGCTAGTCATTTCAATTGCCAGAGGCCATTTATCATTTATCATAGGAGAATGCACGCCTGCTTGGAATTTAATCCTGATAATTTTCAAAAGAACAAATATTACAATATCAGATTATAATGCACAAATCCTTGACAGTAAATAAAAATAATTTAATTCGCACATTTACCTGTACATGAAAATATGTAATTTGAGTTATTTATTGTGTGAATGAATAGCTAGAACAAGTCTATGAATGTCTATTCATTACCTATTTCTTGAAACAAGTTGTTACACACACTGTGATGTACAAGGAATTTCA
This sequence comes from Marmota flaviventris, assembly GCF_047511675.1. Lineage (NCBI taxonomy): Eukaryota > Metazoa > Chordata > Mammalia > Rodentia > Sciuridae > Marmota > Marmota flaviventris. Next base: position 98,900,459 of record NC_092508.1, on the reverse strand, counting down.
GGACACTCATTTCAATTTTGTTTCACTATTCTTTGAAATGTGTCATGAAGAAAATGCTAAATTGAAATTCATTATTCCTGTTATTTAATTTTTTTGTAAAATCATTATTAAAAAAAACAGCGTAAAAATCTGTGAAAAACAATGATAACTGGTATGATACTTGGAGGTTTAGAAAAGTTGGACACAACAACTTTGTTTCCAGGTTTAAATACACAAAGAAGTAAGCAATCAGTAATATTTTCTGCTTATATTTATATAAGCAAGTTCTCTAAGACTTCAAGTTTGCAATGATATCTCATTTTTGTAATCACCATTCTCTAACTAAAAACAATTTATCAAGCTCTTCATGGATATTGAATTGATTCCAAATTGAATGAAAATGCCAAGTATCATAGAATCGAGGTATTTGAATGTCACTTTAACTGTACTAGTACCCTCTAAAATGTTATCAAAAACTAATCCGGTGGTATAGAGAATTAGCCATTTCACAAAGATTGTAATGGAATCCTTGTCTGCATACCACTGTAATTCATCATGCTAGCCCTTGATTCCCTTCATGAGAGCTGCTGATATAAGAAAAAAAAATCAGTGCTTTCTGACACTTTTTTAAGCCAGCAAAACTGTTTCCTCATTTAGCTTTTCACACACACATTCCTGAGCACCTTAAGAAACTAGCCAATGAGCAAATCATCACTGTTGGAAAAGACTCCCTTTAATGTGTTCATATTTTACCATAGCTCTTGTTATGGTTTGGATGTTATGTGTCCCCCCCAAAAAGCTTTTGTGTGAAACAGTGCAAGAACATTCAGAGGTGAAGTGATTGTGTTATGAGATCCTAAACCCTATCAGTGAATTGATCCTCTGATGGTATTAACTGAGTGGTAACTGAAGGCAGGTAGGGTGTGGCTGGAGAAAATGGGTCATTGGGGGTGTGCCTTTGAGGTATATATTTTGTAACTGGAGAATGGAGTTTCTCTCTGCTTTCTGATCATCATGGGAGTGGCTTCCCTCCACCACACTCTTCTTCCATGGTGTTCTGCCTCACCTCAAATGCTGAGGAATAAATTCACTGTCTATGGACTGAAACCTCTGAAACTCTGAGCCACCAAATAAACCTTTCTTCCTGTAAAATTGTTCTTGTCAGGTCTTTTACTCACAGCAGTGAGAAAAACTGACTAGCACTTTGTGGCAATGTGTGTTTAAAAGTATAACTTCTTTGACTGAAACATATTTCTGGGAGAAGTAAAAGTAGCAATATGTAGATTTTAATTCAGTTAGTTGATGGGTCAAAAATAACTTTTTAGGTATCATTATAAATCAAGAACAACTCAACAGAAATATTCTGATAATAAAGTAGTTTAAGAAGTGAGCCAAAACAGAAAAAAAAAAAACATCATATGTTTATTCAAATAAGTTTGCTGATATGACGACAATATGACAGAATGTACATCAAATTAGGATCAGGTGATCCTGTTGATACCATTCTAGATATTCAAAATCCATCAGGACCATGAGCTTTATGTGACTACTGACATTCATTTCAGAAGGTGGCAATGTTCATTTATTTAATATCACTTGTGTTAATGGCATTTAAATGCATTTATGGATAATCAACATTTTAAATAAACCATTTTTTGAAATACATTATTCTGAAAAAAGTGCACATGTTGTAGTGTAGACAGCTGTGGGTTATCTCAACTTACACCCGCCCACATGTTGCCACAACCTACAGAATAAGCTGCTTGTTGAAAGCTCTCCTTAGTTGCCAGGGCTCTGTATAGTTCCCAATAGTTGCATTAGCATAACTTCTAATACTCAAGGTCAGTTCCATCATGAATAGAAAATTGGATTCTGGCTTCCTTCACTCCAAATTATGTGGCAATATTCTCCCATTTCTTGTATCAGAGCAATAAGTTCAGTTTCAACTTTGTATAACATGCCAAGTTATCTACATATCAAAGATTATTTATTCAATTGTCAATGGATATTTGGATCATTGGTAATTTTTGGCTAAAATAAATAACATTACTATGAAGATACTTGTACTTTTATTTTGGTGAACACATGTTATTGATTGATTTTATATATATTATACACACACACACATTAGTCAGATTTCTGTAAACATGATATAATACCTGAGATGATTAGTTCATAAAGAAAGGTTTATTTTGCTTATAGTTTTAGAGGTATCAATACATGTTCAGGCAGATCATTGCTTTTAAGACTCTGGTAGGTATGTTGGATGGCAATGGTGGGGAGAACATGGTCCAGAAAACTTCTCACCTCATTGCCCAGAAGCAAATAAGAAGGGGCCAGGGTCCTATAATTCCCTCTGAGAACAAACCCCCAATTAACTAAAGACCTCCCATGAGGCTTCACCTTCTAAAGGTTCTACCACCATCCAATAGTGCCACCCTATTCGCCAGGACTTAATACATGGGCCTTTGAGGACATTCAACATCTAAACTATGGCATATAACTAAAAGTGGTATTGCTGGATTACAGGTAAAACATATGTTCACATTGAATAGATACATCCAGACTTCCAGGGTAGTTATACAAATCTACACTTACCATAAAATTGGTCAAAGTGCTTAAGTTCATATTTTTACAAAGAAATTATATAATTTGACAATAAGTACATGAAAAGTTGATTATTGTCACTAATCAATAAGAAAATTTAAATCAAAACCATGATGAATTACCACTTCATGCTTCCTAGGATAGCTATAATAAAAACAGAGAGACAAATGGGTATGCTCATATATTGCTAAAGGGTATATAAAATGTTTCAATCTCTGTGGAAAATTGTTTGGTGTCTCTTCAAAATTTAAACATAGAATTACCATGTTGCTAATTAATTTTGCTCCTGGGTATATACACAAATTAATTGAAAATAGGCATTCAAACAAATATAGCACAAACCCATTGACAGCAGGATTCTGTATGATAGGAAATTTTTAAAATTCCATATTCCTTCAACTGAAGAATGATAAACAAAACACGGTATATTTGAAAATGGAATATGAATTCAGTCACAAAAACAAAATAAAATATTGATACTTCTGTTAAATTCAACAAACTTCATAAACATTACAGTAAATGACAGAATCCAGACACAAAGTTTTAATGTTTCATAAAAAATTTAGCAGTAATTTGTCAATTTCTACTTTAAATGGTGCTTAACTTTTATCAGACTGATAACCAATAGACTAAATTATATAAAATTGATTTATTTTCAGTGTTTTCCCCCAGATACTAACATACTATTTAGGTCTTTAATATTTCTCATTTGTATTATATAGTTTACTGTGTAGAAATTTAGAACATCGATTCTTAGATTGATTTTCAGGAATGAGTCTTTTTGATGCCATTGTAACATATGGATCATTTAAATATTTTATATTGATTTATACATAAAAAGTGAAAATTTTTGTATAAACTGTTTTCCAGTGAATTTTCTAACATGAGTAATGAATATGAAGATGCCATAAGCATTCTTTACAAATAGTGTCCAGTGAGTGAAGTTTCCTAAAACACAGAACTTTTCGTAAGTATGGCAATCACCAGCCCTACAGTGTCACACTGCACAGAAAGGGCAAGGATTGTTGCACAGAAGAAATGGTGGTGATGGGAAGCAGAGTGACTACAGTGTGCAGACTGAGCCAATTTTCTAGAAAAGGCTTTACATTACAAACTTCATTCTGACTTTTTGTGAAAATTGAGGCCTATTCCAGATCTAAGAGAATACTGGATGTTAAGAGACAAACATCTTGAGCTGAAAGTACATCAGAAAAGTAAGGTTTTTGATATAATATAATGAAGAAAGTAAAATTTTTAATGTGTAGAATAGGTTTCCTCCTTTCTTTTAAATCATTTGTTTAATTTTCTCCCACTGGTGAAGTATTGTAATTTTGCTTAATGAAATAAATCTAAAACAAAAAAAAGAAGAGTAAGAGTCAAGTGATCCAATTCTAAGCTTATCATTTAAAATGAAACAGTAAAATCTTGAAGTTATGTTAAAAAAAATATGTTTGTCTCTACGTTCTTTTGTGTTTAGGTCTGCATACTCATTGTATAGTGACAGATCTATTTTTTTTCAATTACTAAATATTTACAAGTATCACTGACTATTTATTTGTGAATATGCCACATGGAGATTTTAATTAATAATGATGACAGAAGTCAACACCAACATCAGTATATTTAAAAACTAAGAAATGTATAATAAATAAAGAGCAATATAATTTTATCACAACATCTGAAAATATTTTTAATCCCCTATGGTCATGTAAGAGACATCACTACTGGGCAATAATGTAAACCAAAGTAAGAGTCAAGGAATGCAGACAAGAATCTTGAACATAATCACTTTATTAACTGTTCAGTACAGTCAAGAATTCTGGATCTGATTCATCTCCAAACAAGATCCTGTTACCTTATGGTTTTAAATTTGGTAAGGACAGAGAGGATTTGGTATGCCACTTAAAACAACTCAAAAAATTCTTGTATTTTCTTTCTTTCCTCTTTCTTTTTGTTTCTTTTTTTAAGGAAAACTGAAGAAGAAGAACATCAAAACCTACCATATTCTAGGCAATTTAATCTTTCTTTTTTTTTCCCTCAGAACTTACTAATATTCAGAAAAAAAATATATTTTTGTTGTCTTGTTTTGTTTTTGTTTGTTTTATACCAGAGGTTGAATCCAGAGCTGCCACATCCCCAATACATACACACACACACACACACACACACACACACACATATTTTATATATATATAAAATATGTGTGTGTGTGTGTGTATAATATATATTATTTTTAATTTTAATACTAGGTTTTGCTAAATTGCTTGTAAGACCTCTCTAAGTTGCTGAGGCAGGCTTTGAACTTTGTGATCCTGCTGCCTCAGCCTCCTGGGCTGCTGGGAGTGGAGAAGGAACATATCTTCATAGCATGAATTAAATAAAAATGTACACTGACCTTTGTCTGTGAAGTGTGCCTTGTTACCAGTTTCTTTGATAGTATCAGGATGTATCAGCAGAATCTTCAGGTCTGTTTTAGGGCTTTGCTCCTCTCTCCATTCCATTGTTTTGCTTGACAACTGAGGAAATGGAAGGAGGGCGAACTTACATTTGTTGTGTCATAGTAAAAGGAATTTAACATGAGGAAGAGTTTTGTTTTCAGGAAGTATGGTGTTGCAGATAGAGATTGATACCCCCCAGGTAGAGATATTACAGGCACTGTAAATTATATTGAAAAGTGTGGGATCTTCCCGGTGAAGCTCTGGTTGAAATCACACACCCTGTTCTGAATGACTATATCTAGCCACAGCTTTCTGGGTCCACCACTGTGCTCTGCATGTGCTTCATTTATACACACAGTAAGTCATAAATCTGTTTACTTGTTTGTCCCTCCTAGTGAACTTGGAACAACAGCAGGGCAGAGAGGGCATCCTGTATATCAGTGCCTTTCAATCCTAAAATCTAGAGCACAGTACAATAACAGTTTGTTGAATTAAGTGGGACAGAACAGAAACCAATTTCTTTCAGTTTAGTGGACAGATTTTATATGATGAACAGGAAAAGTAAATTTTGCTCCTGTTACCTCACGAGGTGATGAAGCATTTGAGGATAACTGCAGGTCAAGATACCTCTACTTGCTGAGATGCATAATTTATAAAATAAAAAGGGAAACTTAGTTATATCCTCAGAGGGATAAAGAAAATTCATATTTTATAAATACCTATCTTATAATTTAGATGTGAATACATGTTTGCAAGGACTCTTGTCAGAGAGCTTTTCACCTCATCTGTCTGAAATATAAATCCATCAGCAGGTCATGTTTCTATAAATTAATGATATTTCCTTAAACAGTGGTAACTAAAATGTACATTCCTAACCTTTATCTTATCTGAAAGGCTTTTGGGTGCAGTGGACACAAAACTATTTTTTTTTCCAAGTATGTTAAATGTATTGGTTCTCATATCTCACTTTTATACTCAAATATAGAGAAATTGTCATTGGCTCAGGTAGAATCATGATCCCTACCACTAGTCTCTCTCCAGAGTGTTTTATCTCAACCAGGAGGCACAAACTTCCTGTTAAGTTCAAGTCTATGTCAACAATTCCAGACTTGCCTCTTGGTCCTGGTGGAAGAGAGATCTGCTCAGAGACATACAGTTTCACCAAAGTCTATTGCTTCTGCTCTTACAGGGCTCATCGCTGTGATATGGAAATTAGTCAACAGAAGGGATACTTTGATTGGCTAGACTGAGTCACATGACACGTCTTGGAGCTGAGAGAAGTTCACATAGAATAATACTGGAATTTGAGAGGTCTTGAAAAAATTAGGAATCTGGAAAAATGGATATTAGATGGTTGCAAGATAAAAACAGGAGATATTCTGTAATACTGGCATTACAAAAGGATCACCTCATTCCAGTCAGAATGACAGCTATTATGAAGACAAACAACAATAAGTGTTGGCCAGGATGTGGGGAAAAAGGTACACTCATACATTGCTGGTGGGACTGCAAATTGGTGCAGCCAATATGGAAAGCAGTATGGATATTCCTTGGAAATCTGGGAATGGAACCACCATTTGATCCAGCTATTCCTCTCCTCTGTCTATACCCAAAAGACTTAAAAACAACATACTACAGGGACACAGCCACATCAACGTCTATAGCCACACAATTCACAATAGTTAAACTGTGGAGCCAACCTAGATGCCCTTCAGTGGATGAATGGATAAAAAAAAATGTGGCATATATACACAATGAAATTTTACTCAGCAATAAAAGAGAACAAAATCATGGCATTTGCAGGTAAATAGATGGCTTTGGAGAAGATAATGCTAAGTGAATTTAGCCAATCCAAAAAAAAAAAAAAAAAAAACAAAAAAACAAATGCTGAATGTTTTCTCTAAGGAGGCTGACTCATAGTGGGGTAGGGAGGGGGAGCATGGGAGAAATGAATAAATTCTAAATAGGGCAGAGGGATGGGAGGGAAAGTGAGGGGCCAGGGGATTAGCAAGGATGGTGGAATGTGATGGACATCATTATCCAAAGTACATGTATGAAGACACAAATTGGTGTCAACATACTTTATATACAACCAGAGATACGAAAAAATATGCTGTATACGTGTAACAAGAATTGTAATGCATTCCACTGTCATTTATTTAAAAAAAATCAATAAAAAAGGATTCTTCCTTTTTTATTGTTATCAAAATACTAGCTTATTTAAATAAATAGCTATGATCTATGCCTCTTCTTCAGTACTTCCCAGAAGCATCTCCTTAGTCACATAAATTACCATGATGTAGAGAACTCATATATTTAAATGCATGTGCATATAGACTCCTTCTGTGAAGAATGCTTTCCTTATGCATCTGTTTCTAGGACTCTTGGCTCCCATCTCATGTGAGTCTTCATTTAACTTTTCATTAACTTTTCTCTACGTTGCATTATAAGTCCTTCAAAATACACACATTTCTAACAACTTCTGTTTTTTTGAACATAAAATAAAATTTTGTTTATTCATTCTACTCTCATTTTTCAGCTACAAAAAAAAATCTCTTTTATTTTTTTCAGGGCCTATACAAATATTAACACTTGCAAGTGGAATGCATACCTTCCTCATCTAGAGTAAGAATAATAAGGTTAAAATTTCAAGAAAATTTATTCTATATAATCAAATCTAACGTATTTGCATTGCACTTAATCTTTTAAAGTGCAATCTTCAAGTGTTTTCATTTCACTTTATCATTTTAACTATTGTGAGTCTACATATTTGGAAGATTAGAAGATTCCAGATAGCATATACAAGATACCTACTTTATCTAAAGACTGTTCTAAGATCTCTATAATATGTACCTTAATTTGGAGCTCACAACAGAATTTTCAAGGAAGCATCATTATCCACATGTTTCTAATAAAGTAAGACTAATACCAGGGTGAGATGGGTAAGATGCTCATTCCTCCAGGGAAATATCTCCAAGCTTCACTTCTCTTTTATCAGAGAACTGGAGATCAGAATAGTACCTACTCAGTAAACTGGTATGGAAACTGCAAGAATGTTGATGAAATGCTTTCCAATTTTTCATTACATAGTAAATCCTCAATAAATTTAGGCATTATTATGAATAGCTGAGGGGGGTCACCTTTTCAGAACACAACTCATAAATGGCAGAATTAACATTTAAACTATAGCCTTTGTGATCGCAAACCTGTACTCCTGATTAGGAGAGTGTATTGTCTCTTGTTTAAATTCAGAAACAACAAGTAGAAATCATGCTGAAATTTTACCCGGTTGCTAATAGAGGTATATAATGGATTGGACAATGCTCAGTTAACAACAAACATCTTAATTACCAGTAAATTCCTTTACCAGTAAGAATTGATAACTAAAGGGAAAAATACAAAGGACAAAAAAAAAATACTCATAAATAGTAAATAGAACAACTGCTTAAATTACCAGAAAGAGAAAGTATGTTATTCTAAGTATTAAAGAATGAGAACAGAGAATTAGTGCAGACATGAAAGGTGTTTTTTGAGTAAAGATTCTTTTCTTTTTTTTTTTTTTTTTAATTGCCTTTATAATTGTGTCACTGGCTGGGTTTACAATGCCAAGATCTGCATTCCCCTTAGTAAACACCATAACAGCCTACTTTTTATGGACATCTCTGGACATCTAGCTGGCATCTCGTTTATATCTAAATATATGAACAAAGCCTTTTACCAAGAATTTCTATCTGTGCTATTTAGTAAAAGGTCTTGCATCTCTCACCCTTGACTCCCCCCTCCCACCTCCCAATAGGGGTTGAAGCCTGTATTAGACTTGGGTATTGTAAAGGAGTCTGAAAAAATCTGGCCCTTCTTCTTGTTGCAAAGCAGTGTTAAATGATGGCCTTTACTGGGTTGTTTTTCATCTCAGCTACCAAAGTGCAACACATCATAAGATGCATATGAGCACTCCAGGTTATTGAAAATGTAATCAACGTTCTCTTGCCCCCGGCCTCCCATTGGAGCAGTGCACAGCAACCCTGCCTAAGGGAGGCATGCGTACAACTCAAGGAAAGGCTTAAAAATAGTTTTATTTATGTAAAGTTATTATAGCTCATTTCATTTGCTCCCAAAACATCATCCGTTTCATATCTTCCTCACTTCTGGTGGCTCAGAGTACAAATTAATTCCCTGTGGAGAAGAGCTGATGTTATTTAATACTAAGTACCTATTCATAAATCACATTAGGATGCATGATTAATTACCTAACCCATTTTAGGGGTAATAAAATCATCTACTTTTAAATGACCTTTGGGGAGATATGAATATAACCCAAGCTTTTAATGGACCCCAGCATTATCAGCAATCATTTAAAAGTTCTGATTTTTTTTCTATCTCATACAAGTAAAAGGGTTTTTTTTTTTTAATCTTAATATTTTATGAATGTATGACTGAAGGATCTGGCTGAGTTGCCACAAAACAAGGAAGACGTGATTGACTTGAAAAGTCGGATGAGAATATCATAATTTTACTTCTAATCTTGTCATGTATAATTGTTACAGAGTTTTTCTTCATAGGATGCTGGGTTTACCTACTTCAGTGAGATGTTAAGAGTACATTAATGTACCCTTAATCCTGTGCATACATCTTGTTTTCATTGTTTTCTCTAAACAGTAATGCTTTTTGTTTATGTATGTGCACGGTTAGTTATATGTATGTTTAATATACATAAACATACATCCCTAAAAGGTAACTCTGCAAATCAAGGTTTGATTTTCTCTTTTGTCTTTGATTCTTAATAAAAATTGTACCTGGACAGGTACTGTGGGTACCTGATCATTCTTGAAGTGTAGTCGGCAGAACTAAGAAAGAAAGTTTAAAAATGTAATTCAAGAATGAGTTCTGAAATATAATGGAAGGAAGACAAGAACAATGATATTTGCTTCTTACCACATACCCTGTGCTTGAGTGTAGTTGATCTTCTCACAAACAGGGCAAAGTTAAGAGTGTTCTTTCATTTCTCCAGGAATGGGAGTTAATAAACACTTCAGGAGATGAAGGTCCTGTCCTGATGCCAGCCTAGGTAATCTCTGATGATGTAAGTGTGCTGGCAACCAGGTTCAAGGCTGCTGGGATCTTCAACAAATGGATTAAGTGAAGAGGGTCTCCTACCCACATCAAAAATGAAAATAAATGACATAAAAATGAAAAACAAATTTTAATTGCAGTTGGGCCCAAACAGGGAAGACAGCAGATTTGTCTTCTTTTTACAGAAAGCTTACAACATATAGGGACAAAAGCCAGGAAACATGCATTTGTATACCTAACCAGGCTGTGCTAGTCAGAGATAGGTTACAATTCTGATTTCCTTGGTGACCATTTGAGCTAGGGGGCAGTGTTATGGTTTGAATATGTGGTGTCCCCCAAAAGCTTATGTGCAAGACAGGAAAGAATATTCAGAGGTGAAATGACTAGAATATGACAGTTGTAATCTAATCAGGGGTTTAATTCACTGATAGGGATTAGTTGTGTGGTAAGTATAGGCAGGTAGGGTATGGCTGGAAGAAGTAGGTCATTATAGGTGTGCCTTTGGGGTCTCAATTTTGTTCCTGGTATGCAGAGCTCCCTCTCTCTTTCCTGGTTGTCACATCCTAATCTCTTTTTCTTTGCCACAGCCTTTCACCATGATGCCCTGCCTTATCCCTATCCCAGAGCTGTGCAGTTGGCCAATCACAGACTGAACCTCTCAAAAAGTGAAACAGAATAAACTTTTCTTCCTCTAAGTTGTTCTTGTCCGGCCTTTTCGTCACAGTAACTAAAAGCTAACTAAAGCAGAAGTTGGTACTGGCAGTAGGGCCATTGAGACTAACCTGATTATGTGGATCAGGATTCTTTAGAGCTGTGTACCAGAGAAAAAATTCTGAAATGCTTAGAGATGAAACTTGGAAAAGCTTTAGAATTTTATACGTGGAATAAAATGGATGATTCTGGTGGGACATCAGAAGACCAGAACAGAACTATGGACAGTAAACACTCGACTAGATATCAGTCATGTTACCTTCTAGCAAAAAGGTTGTCTACATTTCGCCAATGTCCTGATACCTCTGTGAGACTGCATGTAAAGGTGATTGATTTATTATCATGACAGCGAATTTCAAGGCACCCTGTCTAACATTTGGGAGCTGGCATCATTGTGCTGGCAGCTTTCAGCCAAGTTTGCTGTGATAATCAGGAGCACAAAGCAAAGTGGAAAGAGTTAAAAAATACTTACAGATTGGCCAGAAATGTGTGAGTAAAACTGTGGTTAAGAACAGTGTGGTTGTTAAAGAGATTACAGCCACTAAGTAGATGCTAAGACCTTTACCGGAGAGAATAGAAAAGATGCATTAAGGGCATCTCAGGAATTGGTAAATCACACCTATCACAGGCTCCATGATGTGAAAGTAAAATTTCCTTTGAGAAGAGATCCTGATGGGGGCACTCTGTTTGAACAGGGTGGGTTAGGAAGTTGTTTCACTGTGTTCAGCTCCCCAGGCACTTAAAGTTTGCTTCAGCTGTGGCCCCAAGATGCATGGCTATTGCTCAAGATGTTAGGTAGACTGAGGTGTCAATCATGTGGCTCTGGTTCTCTAAGAATGACCTCTCAGTTTCTATTATCAGCAAGAGGAAGCTAGGATGGAGAAAGTACAGGTTACCAGAAAATGGAGTAGGAAAAAAAAAATGGGGGATTTTAAATCTCACAAGAACCCTGTTACATAAGAACTAGATGTTAGATTTCTCTAATTCTAAAATTCAGTACCTTTCTGTTTCTTCTTATCCATGTGATTCTGAGAACTCACGAAGTCACAAATATTCAGAGAAGCCCTTCTTCACAATATATTCATATAGTTGAATAAGAGAAGAAAATACATGAGAATTATATATCAAAGCATATCAATGTTAAAAATTAACCAAATGAATTATTTCTAGTTGATCAATTTAGTTGATTTTTTAAACAAAAATTTCTCTTTTATGTTTTTAGTTACCTATTTGATATTGACCTGGGAAGTATAAAGAAAAAATTCATTTATAAAAATTCTATTTAAATTAATGCCAACTAAATTTCAGTTATGTACAAAAATGTTTTCCCTATATAGGGTAATTCCTTTTCCTTTTGTTGTGCAGACATTGATATTAATGTTATATTTTGATACATTGGGTGCCAATCACCACAGATTTATTATTATTGATTTATGCCGGTTTACTTTCAATTTGATATAAAAAGATGAGTTAGATATAACAATGTATTTGTACAGACTTTTCTGCATTTACACTCTAATTATTAATAGAGTTATATTAATGGTGCTCTTTATTATATCATGATACTTTAGGTTGCTCTCTAGTATTTTTTTAATTTCAGCCTGCAGGACTCCTTCTCATATATATATTTTTTATGAGGCAAATTCACCTCTAACAAATTCTTTTCATTTTTACTCATCTGGCAAAGTCTTAAGTTACTTTTCATTTCTGAAGAATTGTCTTAGAAATATAAAATTCTTAGTCAAACTGACTTTCTTTTATTTTCAGCACTTTGAATATCTTATCCCACAATTTCATGGTTCCCATGGCACTGGAGAGAAATTACCTATTGATTTCATTGAAGTTAGCATGTATGTAATAAGTCACTTCTTTATGGCTGCTTTCAAAATGTTCTCTCTCTCTCTATTAGTTTTGGACAGTTTAATTATTATGTTATCATGTGCTTATGTATATTTCTTTGGTATTATACTACTTGAGGTGTGATAAGCTTATTGGATAGAGATTAATATTTTCATCTAATTTGGAAATGTGTGGCTACTCAATCTGTAAATATTCTCTGTGACCCCTTTGAATTTCTCTCCACATTTTAGGACACCTACCATGTATATGTTGGTATATTTGATTGGGTTCCATATATCAGAAGCTAGCTCTTTTCTATACATTTTTTTTCTCTTCTCTTTCTGTTCTTTAGTTGATTTCAGTTAACATATGTTAAAATTCAATAATTCCTTTTTCTGGTGGCTCAGATCCACTGATGAGTCTCTTGCTTGATTTTTTTTTTTTTTTTCATCTTGGTATCACATTATCCAACTCCAATATTTCTATTTGGTGTCTCTTTATAATGTCTACATTTTTTAATGATATTGTTACCGCTGTTGACCGGTGACGAGTCCTTGCTTCCCCAATGTTGAAGAATAACACCAAAGAAGCATGTCGAGACAAGGTCAGAGTAGAAATTAGAAGTTTATTAAAGGACAGCAGAAAAGACTTCTCCCTGAGGAAGAAGGGGACCCAAGATGTGGAATCCATGGAAGTGCGGTTGTGTCTCCATTTTATAGTTTCTTTCAGTGATGGAATGTAGGTGGGAAGGCCTAGGGGTGGGACACAGGTGGGCCAAAGAAGTAGTCTGAGCAGGAAGGACTTCATTAACACTTCTTTGGGGTGGACTTTGGCCTAGGGCCTTTTCAGGACTTCATTAACATTCCATGAGTTGTCCTGTGTTTCCCGGAATCATTATCAGCATGGCCTCCATTTCAGATTTCACTGGGTATTAGACCCGATTTATCTAACTACACTGACTACCTAACTTTAAATCTGGCTTCAATATCTTCTAATTTAGACATGAGTTCCTTTAAATTTTTGGACACATTAAAGTAACTGATTAAAAGATACTCTGTGTCTGCACTTTCCTGTGGACAATTTCTATTGATAGATTTTTCCTTTCTGTGATTGATCTATATTTTCTAGTGTTTTGTTGGCATGTATCGTAATATTTATTAAAAACTTAACATTTTAAATACTATAATGTAAGAATGAATATCAAAAATATTCTTCTCCCCTAGAATTATGCTGCTACTGTTTATTGTTGATATTTTTATGATGTTATTGTTTGCTTGCTCAGTGACTTTTCAGAAGCAGTTCTATATTATTTACATTCTAGGTCATGTGTGTACATTGACATCTTTGCTCAGCGTTGTGGTAAGATAATATTAAGAAAAGGTACCTTCAATGCTTTGAAATAGGAAATCTTCCCGCTTTTTCAAGGAGTTCTACTAACATTTTTTAAATATACCCTCAACAGTGATCCTGGTGATTTACAAACCTACCAGAGCTTTCAATATTTCCTTGCATTGAAATTCAGTATCATGCCGAGGCAAAAGCTGACATCTTCTCTTACTCCTTACTACTTTAAAGATTTTACAGTCTCCTATGGACACCTCATTCTCAGATTTTCATTTTAAATATTTTATCAGATTACTACTATTTTTTTTTCAACCACTGTCCACAACCTTAGGCATTGATGAAGTTGAAATACTAAAAGTAACTGGCAAAACACCCAGGGGAGAGTTCCTTCTGATTGAACAAGTTCTGAGTTAGTTAAAATAATGAGAGCCTTAGAAATAGTTTTGCAGTCAACATCTGACAGGTGGAAAAATACAAATTCTCCAGCAATTTTTTAAAATTCATTTTTATGGCTTCCTTTTTTCAATATTTTTATTAGATCATTTAGTTATGCATACTATTAGGGTTCATTTTAATAAAATTATACAAGCATGGGATATAATTTGCTCTAATTCAGTTCCTAGAATTTACCCTTTCCCTTTCCTTCTCTTACTCTATTCCCATTCCCCTAATCAACTGAGTTTCTTTTATTTATTTGTGTTTTTTCTTTTTTAATTAGTGCCTTATGAATAGACATAAAGGTGAGATTCAAATGGTATATTTATATATTTACATAGGAAAGTTTTGTTAGGTGAATTTCACCATTCTTCCCTTTTCCTAGCCCCTCTCTCCCTCCCTATTAATCCCATTCCTCTTCTCTTATCTCTTTTTTGTTTTCATGGAATTTCTCTTTCTTTTCTTGCTATTTTGGTACAACTTCTGCCTATCAGAGAAAACATTCAAACTTTAACTTTCTGTGTCTGGCATATTTCATTTTGCATCATGGTCTCCAGTTTCAGCCATTTACTGGAAATGCCATAATTCCGTAATTTTATTTTTCTTTATGACTAATACTCTATTGTATAGGTGTGCATGTGTATGTCACATTTTATTTGTTCATCCATTTTTTGATGGACACCTAGATTGATTCCAGAGCTTGGCTCTATGAAATATTCTTCTGTAAGCATTGTTGTATCTGCAACACTATCGTATGCTGATTTTAGACCTTTTGAGTATATATGGAGAAGTGGGATAACTAGTTCCATTCCTAGTTTTAGAGGACACTTTCCAGAGGGGTTGCCATAATTTGCAGTCTCACCAACAATATATGAGTGTACCTCTTCCCCCACTTCCTCAAAAACATTCATTATTATTTACATTGTTGATAATTACCATCATTGTAGTGAGAAAAAAATCTCAATATAGTTTTTATGTCCATTTCTCTGATTGTTAGAGATGTTGAACATTTTTTTTTACATATTTATTGGCCATTTGTAATTTATTCTTTGAGAAGTCCCTGTTTAGTTCCTTTGCCTATTTATTAATTGGATTATTTGCTTTTATTTATTTATTTGTTTGTTTTAATGTTAAGCTTTTTTTGAGTTTTTTTTTTTTAATATATTCTGGATATGAATCCTCTATCTGTGGAACATGTGGCAATCACCTTATCTCCTATGTAGATTCACTGTTCATGCTTTCAATTATTTTCTTTACTGCTGAGAGCCATAGCCAAGTAGGAATGACGCATGGCATTTTTGGTTGAAGGTGACCCCAGCAAGCCATTGAGATGATAATGATTATGTTAAGATGTGCATTCAATTGGAGATTAGACCCCTGCTGTCTGCCTAGGCCTGCTACTTTGGAGCTCTTGCAGGACTCCTGGAGAGTTCCCATTGGTTGGGGAAGTGCAGTAGGAGGGAATTCCAGAGGAGGGATTTCCTGTTGGTGTAGTGTGTCCCAGGAGGAGCAATGTGGCGTGGCATTTGGCATTTTTTTCCCCTGGGAGTGTGTGTGTGGAGTGTGCTGGTGGAGTTCAGAAATAAAGTTTGTTCCTGCTTCAGTGGCTCGTGATTTGTGCCCAGCCAGACTGCAGCACTTTACTATGATAAAGCTTTTTAATATGACATCATCCCACTTAATATTTCTTGATTTTATTTCTTGAATTTTATGTGTCTTGTTAAGGAAGTCAATACCTGTGGAAGTATGTTGTTGTGTTAAGCCTACATTTTCCTTTAGCTATTGCAGATTTCTGGCCTAATTCCTAGGTCTTCATTCCACTTTGATTTGACTTTTGTGCAGGTTAAGAGATAGGGATCAACTTTCATTCTTTTGCATGTAGATATACACTTTTCCTGATATTATTTCATTATCATATCATTTTCTCCAACCTATGTATTTGACACCTTTTTTGAGTACCAGATTATGGTATCTATGTGGATCTGTCTGTTTTGGTACCAATACCATGCTACTTTTATTACTATAACTCTACAGTGTATTTGAGGTCAGGTTCAGCATTACTCTTCTTGCTCATATTTGCTGTGGCTATTAAGGTCTCTTATTCTTCCAAATCAATCTTAGAACTGTTTTTCCTAGTTCCTTGAAGAATGTTATTGGTATTTGATCAGGATTGCCTTAAATTTGTACAATGCTTCTGATACTATGGCCATATTGCCAATATTAATTCTGCCTATCTAACGACATGGGAGGTTTTCCATCTTCTAACATCTTCTCCAATTTCATTCTTCAGTATTCTATAGTTTTCATGGTAGAGGTCTTTCACCTCCTTCATTGAATTAATTCTCAAATCTTTTTGAGGTTATGTGAATAGTAATTTTCCTTATTTCTTTTTCATCAGACTCATTGTTGAAATGCAGGAAAATGAATGATTTATGTCTATTGATCTTGTATCTGCTGCTTTACTAAATTTGTTTACCAATTTTAGAAGTCTCTTGTGGAGATTTTTGGCTCTTCTAAATATAAGATTATGTCATCAGTAAACAGAGATAGTATGACTTCTTGTTTTCTTAGTTAGTCATTCCTTTTCTATTCCATGGAAAATTTTCAGAAAGATTGGGCATTAGTTTTTCTTTATATGTCTGGTAGAACTTGGCTGAGAATCCATCTGGTCCTGGGCTTTGCTTTGTTGGAAAGCTTTTAATAGCTACTTTAATTACATTACTTGATATTGGTCTGTATTTCAGTCAGTTTTTTTTTCCTGCTGTAACTAAAAGACCTAAAAAAAATTAAGGAGCAAAAACTTATTTGGGGATCACAGTTTCACAGGTCTCAGTACATAGACAGCTGGCTCTGTTCCTCAGGGCTTGAGGTGAGGCAGAACATGGTGGAAGAGAGTGTGGTAGAGGAATGTGGCTTGCATGATGATTAGGAGGCAGAGAGAGACTCCACTCACCAGATACAAAATATATACCCCCAAAACACACCCTCAATAACCCAGATCTTTCACCCACAAACTACCTGCCTTCAGTTACCACTCAGTTAATCCCTATCAGATGATTAATTCACTGATTGTATTAAGGTTATCATAACCCAATCATTTTATTTCTAAGCCTTATATCCTTCACACATATTCTTCTGGAGTTCACCTAATCTAAACCATAATAGTCTGTTTAAATTTCTGTATTCTCATGGTTACATTTGGGTAAGTCATATGTCTCTAGGAATTTATCAACATCTGCAAGATTTTCTATCTTATTGGATTGTAAATTTTCTTGGTAGTTTCTAATAATTCTCTGGATTTTAGTAGTGTCTCTAGTGACATCTGTTTTGTTTTCACATCTAAGTTTATTAAGTTTGGTCCTCTTTTTTTTTGTTTTGATTAGTTTAGCTAGGGGTTTATGAATCCTGCTTATCCTTACAAAGAACCAGCTCTTTGATTCATTGATCCTTTGTATTGCTTCTCCCCACACCCCCACTGGAGATTGAACCCAGGGGCACTTTACCACTGAGCCATATCACCAGCTGACCCTTTTTTATTTTGAGACAGGGTCTTACTAAGTTCCTTAGAATCTCACTAAATTGCTGAGGCTCTCCTCTAACTTGTACTCAAAACTTGTTTTAGTGTCCTGAGTCACTAGGATTACAGGTGGATGACAGGATCTTTTGATTTTCCCCATTTGAAGTTCTACAAGTCTCTTGTATTTGAATGTCCATCTCATTTCTAAGATTTGGAAATTTTTACTATATTATTTCATTGAAAAAAAACTTGCATTTCTTTAGTTCGTATTGAAGAGCCTTCATCTACACCAATAATTCTTAAATTTGGTTCCTTGATGCTATGCCGGATTTATTGAATGTTCTGTCCATGGTCTTTTAACATTATTTTATAGTCAACTCTATTTTGAAGACTATATATACTTTATCTTCAGAGCCTGAAAAATCTATCTTCAATGCTTTCTAATCTATTGGTGATTCCATTTAATGTTTAAATTTGGTTTATGAAGTCCTTTATTTCTAGCTTTTTCATATGGTTCTTTTTCAGAATCTCTCCTTAGTGAAATGATCTTTCACTTTATGTATTTTCTCTCTAATTTTACACCTTACATTTTCTTTTAGTTCATTGAACATTTTAACTGTGAATTTTCTAAATTCTTTCTCCAACATTTCGCCCACTGTGGTATGAATGGAATCATTTGTTCAAGTGTTATAAGCTGTTTGGGGTGGTTTGTTCTCTAGCTGTTTTCTTTTCTTTCTATTTATTTATTTATTTATTTATTTATTTATTTATTTATTAGCATCTTTTCCTAAAAGCCCAGAGCTAGGTGAATATCCTGATATTGATACTTTAACTCAATGTGTGTCCTCCACTGTTCCTAGTATCTGCACCATTTTGAGAGAAGACCCTATTTACTACAACCACTTCAGAGCAAAACCTCATGCTATTCACTCTTATGAAAAATTAAAAGTTTATTAATACTGTTATCCATAGTTCCTCTAATCCAGGGATAACTTGTAGTAAAGATCTCTCTGTTCAGCTGTTCCTTCACTGCCTCATTTCTGTGCTGTGGAGAGATTTTGGGATCACTACCTACCTCTTCTCTGCTATCTTCCTCTTTTTCAGAATGAGACTTTAAAGAAGCTCCTACTTCTTTTGCCTACTTTGGTTGGTTGTATCGGCTCTTTACTGTGACTGTGGCTGCTGGATGACAAGAGAGAGATGGGATAAAAGCATGTTAAAAATGGCACAAAACATATCTTGTAACTTTAAGCAAATGCTTCAAAGCCTTTTGTAAATAAGAAGAGTTCTGAACTGTTATTTTTCACATATTTTGCCATTTTATTACTGCTTTTATAGGGAAGAGAAGAATTAGAGTTCTTTTCTCTGCCAAATTCAGTGACATCTATCTTCCCTGCCCAGGATTTAATTATAAAGAAGAGAGCAGAGAACACAATAAAGGTAATGGCATCAGTCCTGGTGTGGGTTTGGAGGAAAGAATTAGCATAACAGTATGCTAATTAGTGAAGTCATTAGTCTGACCAGCATTGGAAATTGTGAAACAATTGGAATAAATTGATTTTAACCAATAGATGTAAATATCCAATGCTTATTGGATTATAAGAATTCTAGTCAAATAATCCCAATATGAAAGAGTCTGTAAATCTAACTCTCCCAAATTCAGCTGACAGTGTTTCTTGCTAAAGTTAAAGCAACAAACTATATCCATCCATTGTTCCATTGTTGTTTTATTGTTCACTGAAAATAATTGGGTTCTCTTTCATTCCGAAGAAGCTGTTTGTAATAAAATAACAACAAAAACTATAGAAAGGGAAAGGGAGATTGTCTGATTTTCTCCACTTTTTCTCTTATGGTCTTGAGAATAGAACATAGGTTCTTAATATGGTAGGCCAGGGTTCTACCATTGAACTATGTTTTCAGCTGTAAGTTTTTTCCATTTCTACCATAGTGAAAAGATAAAGAGTCTTACACTAGCAAATAAATGATGTATGTCCCATCATTTCAAACTCCAGGGCTTAAATTGTCACATAGATTTGCCCTCACACTGTGATACCAGACGCACAATCTTCTCATCCACCAGTAGGTAGAAGAACAAAGAGATTCAGATAAATGTCCCATATAATGACAACTAGTTCTCACACCCTACAGGTTGCAGGACAGTGAGCATACTGGAACTATTATGATGTTAGCTTCACATTAGTGGCTATAGGCCTAGAACAGAGAAGACTAACCCCTTCATTTTTAGTGTACCTTTGGGGATTATTCTACAGTGAGACTTTTTTAGTAAGCCTTGATCTCCTTGATTTTTATTTGTGAGGACTCAGTTCCTTTTAAACAAATATGTGTCTATACATTTTTGCCAATGTGACTCAGTTTTCAACCATAAACACACAAAAATAATATTTTTATGCAGAAAACCTTATAAAAAACCCTCTGCAGAAAAAATTCCAAATAATAGAAAGTAGAATTTTCTAGAAAGTAGAAAAATAAAGAGAAAACAAATTTTAAAAAAATAGCAAGAAGAGCCAAAGGATAGTTTTTACAGTAAAGAAAAAAGAAGAGATGCAGCACAGCAGTAAAAATTCAGTATTTGGTTTAAGCATGTACAGTAAAGGTAGTCTTGTTTCTACCCCTATATTCAACTGCAAGGTTCCAATGATATGCATCTGAACATATAACAAAATCCAAATTAAATTCTATTTTAGGCAAACAGGAAACATATAAAATTCTCTAGCCTTCCTAATTTATGTTGCCTTGGTAGAATATAAAACAGAGATGATCCAAGTATGTTAATGAAGGAATTCATACATTGAAAATGACTCAAGGTAATTCACTGATGTTTTCTGAGGCTCTGTTCCAAAGATGGCATTTAGTAAACTTTGCAATGTTTACAAAGATGGATAAGATAACTTTTTCTTCCAAACTCAAATTCCTTTTGTCACTGAGTTCAATAATACTCACACATCCTTCTCTTCTTCCTTAGACACATTATTGACCCCACAAAAAATGTTCATTCTGAATATATTCTACTCCTTGGTAAGACACTAAGATTAGAGTCTGATGAGTAAGATCTAAAACCAGAAAATTTTTATGAGATTTTCATAAAGGCTTTTTAAGAGGGGGAAGGGCAGTGTATGACCATTGCTGATTACTTCTCATTACTATAATTATTCCAGAGCACAGGTGTGAACATTTCAACTCCCGTACCAATTTGGAAGTATAAGAAAACCTTTTAGACAGAGCAACACATAGGAAGACCACTGGAAAAAAAGAAAACCTAATTCTCTGTTGAATCTTTGGATCTACCACACTAATCATGAGTTGTCAGCCTTTAAACACTTATTGAGCCTTCCTCATTCTCATATACCTGACCATTGTTTCGCTAAGATAATATACTCAGATTTTTTATGGAATATCAATGTGATTAGTACCTATCATAATTCTGAACACATGAGATTTCACATTTCTATCCATCATTTAAGCCAAAAATCTAGAATCCACATTGACTCCTTTTATCCATCTTGCCCATCCACTAACTGATCATCAAAGTTACTCCCTCTTCTCAATTAAAGCAATACTTTCATTCTCCATCTCAATGTTGCTAGTCCCATGTAGCTACCCAAACAAAAGTCTCTATCATCTCCCACAGGACATATAATAGCTTCTGTTTTTCATAGTTGTAGTTAATCCACATAGTACTCCTTGATGGAAATTTCCAAAAGGAGTTTTTCCATGTCTGTGCCTGCAAAAATATTTAATTTTGTTTGAGATGATGGAAATGCAGTGAAAGTTTTTTACTGAATTCTAATTATCTGTAGGATAACATCTAGCTTCACAAGCACAGAGAATGTGCCTCCTGAACTGACCTTATCGACTCCTTCATCCTCCTCCCACTGAACAGCTCCTTTTTTATTCCCACTCCAGCAATACAGAGGCACAGGCAGCTTCCCAGGTGTGCCATTCTCTTTTCTGTTAATATCTTTTCAAAAATTGTGCACTTTGGCTGGAATGCCATCTTCAATCTCATATACCTGACAGGTTCTTCACAAAATTTATTTAAGAATCACCTCTTCTGTTGTACACCATGAAGTACCATGAGGTCTGTACTTTGGAACTTTGTGTATTTCACCATTATCGCACTTATGAAGTAGCAATTACATGCTTCTATTTCTAACTAATCCGGTGTGTGAGGCACATTTATCTCTCTATTTTCACCATTTAGAATGCTACCCCATAGACAATAATACATATGTAAAAGTCATTTTCAATCCCTTTGTTCACCACCCATGTGCACCAACCTGTTCTAATTTGCTTTGAGAGTACAGAGACTACATCTTTCACTCTCAGACAAGTGGACCCAGGATACTGAGACTAACTTAACTACTCAGAAACTTAGGGCTATGACCAGTTATATGCCTTAAGTCTGATCCAGAATCTACTGACTCCCCAAACGCAGGTACTTCCACTTCCTTTGGGTTATTCTTCTCTTCAAATAGGTCTCCCCTTCCTTTCAGAAAAGTCAAAATTGATGTCATACCAATACTATGTTTTCTCTTAGACAACAAAGGTAAATGAAGTAAAGAAACTTCAACACTTATAGAAACTAAAGAGCTATGGAAGTGATCTGAAATAAAAACCTAACTAAACCTTCCTTCCAGAGCAATATCACAGGGGCCAATGCTGGAGGAGCTCTGTGGAGTAGAAACTGACCACTTAAGAGAGGTAGGGCAGTGCGGTGATCAGCAGTGCAAATCCTGAATTGTCATCCTATTGTCTCTCAGATCTAATATCTTGGCTCCAAGATGCTACTCAAATTTGAATGAGGTTATTTCTCAATAAAGCTATTATAAATCGAAAATGTCATAAGTTAAAAAAAAAAAATCATCTAACACTCACAACCTACTGAGCATCAGAGTTTAGCCTAGCCTAATTGGACATTGCAAGAGAATATCATATTGCATATTGTTAGTCCAGAAAAAGATTAAAAAAATAAAAACTTGGAGTATATCTTGTACTAATGTGTATTGCTCTTGTTCTAACATTATGCCAAAATTTTTAAATAAAACCACCAAGTAAGAAGCACCTGTAATTTATTCAGTAAGAGCACCTGGAAATATTGGAGCCAAGATATTAGATATGAGAGACAATATGTTGAAATTCACAATGTGGGCTATCTCCTGATAATCTGAGTTTAGTTTTCTGGAAAACAGAGAAAATGTCCTTTCATTTTCCCACCCCAACCTCATTTTCTCCATTCACTGCTCTTTGCTTTAAGGAATTCCTGAACATCTTCTCCCAGAATGGTCTTCAAGGAGTGGAGTCATACTTTAGCCGAAAAGAATACAATCAGACTTCACCCCTTTCCTCCCCAAATCCTGGAGGTTCTGACCCATTGGTTGGTTTATTATTATTATTATTATTATTATTAGGTACCAGGGATTGATCCCAGGGGTGCTTAACAACTGAGCCACACCCCTAGCCCTTTCTTAAATATCTTATTTAGAGACAGGGTCTTGCTGAGTTGTCTAAGCCCTTGCTAAATTGCTGAGGCTTACTTTGAACTGGCAATCCTCCTGCCTCAGCCTCCTGAGCCACTGGGATTACAGGTGTGTACCACAGTGCCCTGCCAGTTGGACTCTTCTTAAATGTTGCTCTAATACTTCCGATTTTCAACATTCTTTTAGTAGCAACTGCATTCCAGTCTTAGTGTTAGGTCAGGCATTTGGAAATTGTGGAAGAATTAAAATAAAAGTCACAAAATTGCTGCACAGTGTAGTACTAAATGCAGCAAAACTATTTAAAGTATGCGAGGGAAACATACAGCATTGGCCTCAAATACAGGGAAACTTCTCTCATATGATGATTGTTAGGATCTATACTAAAGGATAATGAGTTTTAGAAACAAGTGAAAAGGTGTGGGGATTGGAGTGAAGCAGTTGTCCCAAGTAGAGGGAGAGCCTGGTCAAGGTACTGTGACAACTATGTACATATGGCCTTCTCAGAGCCCTCCCATAGACTTCCAAGAAAGAAAACATCAGCTGGCTGATTTAGGGAGAGCTCAGTGGCTGAACCAGTTACCTAGTGCTACATAAAACATTACTTAAAGTTTAGAAGTTTAAAAATATTTATTATCTCATAGTTTCAGTGGATCAGGAATATGAGCAAAGCTCAGCTTCTTCTCTGGCTCGGGGAGATAGTGTGTAAGGTGTTAACCAGGGCTGAAGTAAATCTCAAGGCTCCAGGAAAGAAGAATCAACTTCCAAGCTCATTCATGTGACTGTTGTCATGTCTTAATTTCTTGGTGTCTGTTGACCAGTGACTTCCCTCACTTCCTTAACACCCAGATGGCCCATAGGGGAGATCAACTCATGTGTTTTCTCTTAGAGCAAATGAGAAACCACACTCAGGCAAGGATGGAAGCTGCAGTCTTTTTATAATGTAATTTTGCTAGTGATATCCAACAGTCACTTTCTATTGGCTCAAAGGCAGTGATAGTTGCCAGAAAAGATACGGTATGCCCAGTTAAATTTGTCTCTGAGGAAGAAGTTTTAAAGAATATCTTCCAAATATTACAAGGAAAATGCTAATATTTCAAAAAAATGTCATATGAAATTCAAATTTAATTAGACATCATGAATTTTTGTTTTCTAAGTCTGGCAAACCTAAGGGAGTGACATCACCTCTGCCACATTTTATTCATTAGAAGCAAGAGTAAGTCCCATTCATTCTCAAGCAAATGGGGGATTATACAAGAGTGTGAACACTGGGGTGTGGGAATTATTGAAGGCCATCAAGCTGCCTACAGCAATGATCAGAGAAACCTACAGATTGTTTTCCTTTCTGGTATCTTCTATGTCTATTCATTCCAAAATATTTTTCCTAAACCTTCTCAGTCCTTCACTGAAGGGGTCCGTATTAGCCTACGTGGGTTGTCATAACAAAATGTGGTGACACCAGATCAAGGTTCTGTCAGATTGGTTTCTGTTGGGGCCTCTCCTTCAGGCTTGCGATGGCAATCTTCTCATGGTGTGCTCACATGTCATTTCCTCTTTGCTCTTGAGAAGAAAGGGAGATCTCTGGTCTCAGTCTCTCTCCCCCTCCCTCCTCCCTCCTCTCTCTCTCTCTCTCTCTCTCTCTCTCTCTCTCTCTCTTTCTCTCTTTCTCTTTTTCACCTTACAAGGACACAAACCTTGTCAGATTAGGGCTCCATCCTTCCACCTCAACTAACCTTAATTGCCTCTTGGAAGGTCCTGTCTCCTCTCAGAGTCACATTGGAGGTTAGGCTTTAATCTGTTCGTTTGTTTGTTTTGTCTTCAAGGAAAGGTTCCTTTCAATGCCTAATAGTTTCTTCAACAAGAAAAAGACAAGTTAGTACAATTCATGTGCAGCTATCTTACGGGTTGATAACAAAAAACATTTCCTCCCATATCGGGGTTTAGAAACAAGAAGCCTTCAGGTCTATTTATCCTAAAGTCTTGCCCAAGTGCCACAGCCTATGCAGTAGTTTTCAGCAGCTTATAAAGCATGACTCACAAAGGGTGCAATCACATTCAAAGTCTGATTGTTTAAATTTCATGGTGCATAATTTAGGCAATTTGATAAACTAAAGGTACTTTAGGGTACTTAATTTAGGCAGGTTGATAGCCTAAAGGTTGACATTAAAAGACAGACATAAAGGAAACTCCCTACAATTTAGCACTCCCAGTAGTAATTCTGTAACAAAACTGGAATAGGAAACAGAAGCAGATGGGTGAGTTCCGAGTTAAGGCATTTGGTTTTACAGCTAAGGGAGTCGGGTCGGATATCACAGGTTTATTGACTTGGCTGAAGAAGGTTTGGGAAACTGTTAGTACTCTTCCCTCAGATACTAGTTGCTGAATCTGATTGACAATTCCTTTTTCCTCCTGTTAAATATATCAGATTAGCAACTTCTTACACAAATCTTCTTTCTGTTGAGTCTCCAAATAGAACATTTGCTATGAACTTTAACTGCATGCTTGGCATTTTGTTTTGAAGACCCATACTGTCTCATTTCCTCTGGCCCTCTACAAAGCACTGTGAAAAAGTGAGAAGCTAAATAAATGATTCTGAGAAAACGTGATGATTAATAAGAATTGGAAGTCCTGCTTATGGAACTTGAAGACTGGGAGATCAGGTCACTGCAAAATCATACATTTTAATAGGTAATTTTTAGATGACACACAACCCACCATGAGAGCTAGAATCTTCCAGCTCTCCAGTCAATTTTCTTCTACTATCCTATCAGACTTTACTATTTTAAAATATTTGCTGAAAATAACATGCACTCTTTTTCACCTCTATGCCTTTGAAAATAAATTTCCACTATTTTGAATGCAAAACTTTTTTTTTAATTGCCTAACCCTTAGCAATCCTCTACTAATTGGGTAACACTTAGCAATACCTTCAGCTAACATGTCAACATCCCACCAGAAATTTCTTGAATGACAAATACTCTCTATATCCCTTGGCTAATGTGCCATATTTGTTTCCCCTAAAATTTGTACTTACCTCAATTTTAGCATGTATTGTTTTGCTATTGTTTACTTCCTTACCCTTACTCACACATAAAATGATACATAGTTCTTTGAAGACAGAGATCAGTATATTTATGGTTGTGTTCTTAAATTCTAGTGGATGTGTGGTACCAACTAATTTTCATATTAAAAAAAATTAATAAGACCTTCTAAATTTATGATTCCTTGTAGTTGCAATCAAATGTTATTGCATTATTTCCCTTAACCATGATAGTAAATTATACCACACAATTGTGAGTATCAAAATAGTATATCTGTTCAATGTTTCACATATCATTTGAAAAGTAATTGTTGTCAATTAAATAAACCTTTTTCAAGTCTTTTCTAAGTACAAAAATACAAACTAACATGTGTTAACTTTTCGGCATTTTTTATACAGACTTTCATTCATTAATGCAATAAATAGTATTGATGTTCTGACATTAAACCATCCTTCACCTCTTATTTATTTATTTATTTTGGTGCTAGGTATCAAAGTCAGAGCCCTTCACATGCTAGAAAAACAGTTTTCCACTAAGATGTATCCCCAGCTCCTCCTGGATTCTTAAAATCAGCTCCACTTAAATATTATCATAAGGTAGGTAATTATCTTTAAATCTTTATTCTCTGATTCTGAGTTATAGATGGATATGCCTTCTGAGCATAATTTTCTTTGTAGGCATTCTCTACAAAAAACTATATGTGTGATTAGTTATGGAAAGTATCACACAAGTATAAATATCTTGTGTTGGGTTCAGGGTACAGCAAGTAGTAGAGAGCTTACCTAGCATGCATGAAGCCTTAGGTTCAATCCTCATCACCAAAAAGAAAAACATTTCATGTGTGACTTCCATGGAAATTGAGTCCATGAGAATTTTTAAAATCTACCCAAAAGTCCTTTGATGAACACCCAGTGTTTTGTTTCAATGTAAACAAATAAACATCTTTCTAGTCTAAGGTATGTTTTTTACATGTAATGTCAATTTGTACACAACCAAACTCTGTTAGATTTGTAATATGTTATTTTAATATACTAGCTGAATTAAAAAAGTTGATATTTACTTTAGAATTTTAATATATTTGTACTTTTATTTTCTCATACTAACTTTGTACATTTTCAGAGCTAAGATTCCAATATGTTCAAATTCGTACTATCCATTGGGCCAACTACATTTTTTTTTTTTGCTCTCAGGAACAAGTAATGAAATGTAGACATTTTCCAATGTTTAACATTTTAGTTGAAATTGGTCTAAATAATTTTAACATAGTTTTTGCATTTGCATTTATTATGACCTGAACTTTTTTGTTGTTGTTATTCTTGCTCAAGATTTTGCATTTTCCATAATGTATCTTTATATATCTACACTCTTATAACATACTTAAGTATTTCTTATGTAATTAGGTCTACATGTACACACACATAATATACACATTAAATATTTTAGGATTATCATAAGAAGCTAAGTCACATATTTATGTGTATATATAATTTTTAAATATCACTTTAGATGAGGGAGGATTGGCAATTGTTCAAAATTGGACAACTAATCTGCTACTATGTCTAAGCATGACAGATATTCCTCAGAGTTAGTAGACTTTTTCCTTACTGTGCATAAACTTCTAAGGTATGATAACACATGCCTGTTAGCCCATCAAACAGCAGGATTGGAGAACGTATGAAGTAGAGAGTCTGCAGTCCATTTGCACTACACCTGACATGGGGATGATAAAACCAAAAGACAGTAATGTTTTTGAAGAATGCTTTAAATAAGGATAAAAAGGCAGAGAACAATAACAACAACAAAATGACATTCAAATTACAAAATTAAGGGAACTTGCATGCAATAAAAAGTTAACTCTTACATTTTTCACATTCAATATGCTATTGGGAGTGGATCATTCCAGTTACTTTGCAGTAGCTGATTACCGAGAAACTAAGTATTACACCATATTTTAAAATAATCTTTTGGCCCATTCACATCATATAATCAATCTATGTTTTTAAAAAATCCTTCAGATGTCTCTATAGTAGTACATTATTTTCATGTAGCAAGTGTTCAAGCTGAGATATGATGGTTGTAGAGAAAGATTTCATGATGTTTGTATCAAAGGGGAGCTGAGCCCCTAGGACGACATTTCAAGGCAATGTGTAAGAGTTCAGGGCTTTTTATAGATGACATTGCAAGAAAAGTGGCCATGTTTGGAAAAGAATGACCTATAAGAAACTAGAAACCCCAGCTCTGTACGTTCTCTATGCATATTGTTCTTAATAAATATAATTTAATGGCATGTTTCAACAATTGTTAGCTCATTATTTCCTTTTAGTATCCAAATACCATAAAATAAATTCCTTTAAACAATATTATGCTAATAATTTCCAAATGTAGACAAACTGAACATTCTTAGAAAAAATAAATTTTGATGTCATAAATGTCTTCAAAATATATTTAAAAATCTATGAAGATTAATAACCAGGAACCGGGAGATTAGCTGGGTGGTAGAGTGAGTACTTGACAGCACCAAAATAATATAAACACTACTGCAAGTAATAATAAACACTAGATAAGTCAGGATATTATAAGGTATAACAATATACATTACCAAATTTAAATGATTATAGTTGAATTTGACAAAAATACAGCATAGTATAAAAAATACAGCATAGTATAGTATATAGGAAATATTATTCTCTAGGACTAGGAATAAAACTGAAATTTGCCAGTCTTAACAAAGAATATATCAAAGACTACAAGATTCTAATATCCTATTAGTTATTACTATTAGTAATAACTATTACTAATAGTAATAACTAACAGGATATCTGAATTTTGTAGTCTTCAATAATTATTAATTATTATTAATAGTAACTACTATCACTTATAGTCGTAAATATTACTAATAGTAATAACTAACGGTATATCTGAATTTTGTAGTCTTTGATAATTATTATTTATTATTAATAGTAACTACTATTTCTTATAGTTGTAAATATTACTAATAGTAATAACTAATGGGATATCTGAATCTTGTAGTCTTTGATAATATTCTTTTTTATCAGTTTTATTCTTAGTCCTAGAGAAAACAACAAAATTCAGATTTGCTTTCATCCAGGCACAGAAAGATATGTCCTGTATGATCTCACTCATATGTACAATTCAATAATGTTAGTCTCATAGAAGTTGAGATTTTAGTGAAAGTTACCAGAGACTGGTAATAGTCAGGGACAAGGGAAATGGTTGATCAATGGGTACTAAATTACAGTTAGATAGGAACAGGAAGTTCTGGTATGCTTTTGAACAGCAGGTGTTCAAAGACAGCAGCAATAAACTGTGTATTTCAAAAAGTCAAAAGAAAGTATTTTAATGCCTTCATCATAAAGAAAAGCTAAATTATTGAGGCAATAGATATGTCTAATTTTGTTCAAACATGCCATCGTTTGGATATAAGGTGTCCTCCAAAAGCATCTGTGCAGAAACTTTTAGAGGTAAAATGATTAGATTATGAGAGCTGTAACCTGGCCAGCCATATGAGTTGAATGGATTAACTGGGTAGTAACTGTAGATAGGTGTGGTGTGGCTTCAAGAGGGGAGTCATGGGGACATGCCCTGGGAGAGTTCATCTTCCTGTGAGAGTTCATCTTGCCTTCTCTGCTTCCTGGCCACCAGAAACAGAACAATTTTCGTACCCCATGCCCTTTAGTCCCAATTTTCTGACTTTCTTTGGGCCCAAAGAATGGAATCAGCCCACCACTGACTGAACCATAAGCCCAAAGTAAACTATTCCTCCTCTAAGTTATTCTTGTTAGGTATATTGATCAGCAAGGAAAAGCCAACTAACACAAAATGTTGTACAATGTATACATGTATGGAAACCCCACATAGTATCTCATTAATATGTATACTTTTGATGTTTTTTATGTATTAGTTAAAATATATTTAATTAAGAAAACACAAACATCATACTTACCCTTAAATGGGAATAGTGAATGCAATGGAAAAGAAAGTTGCTTGTGGGGTTCTGATAATGTCTTTTTCTTTAGTGGGTGATTACTGCATAGTGATTCTTTTTATGAAAATTCAATTAAGTGAATATACTAATTATTTGTATAATTTTCTGTTTGTTATCTTTCAAAATAGGTTTACTTCAGAAAAGAACACCTATGTTTTCTAATTTAAAGCATAATCACGATTTGGGAAATAATTATGTAAACTAATTAACTTAAAATACATGAGATATGACTTTTTAAAGAACTGAAATAGTGGTTTGGCATTTAAAAATATATTAACATTAAAACACATTAACATATTCCTGAGGAAGAGTTACATAATTGTCTCCATAGATACATACAATTAATTCTATAAGAAACAATTCAATAGTTGCCATCCATTCACAGTGAAATTTATCCTTAGTAAAGTGGGAATAGAAGGGAAAACCCTAAATCTATTCCATTTTGAACTTTGGAAAAGTGTACTTATTAAGAATCTATAGCACACAAGATACCAGTTTAAGAAGACTTAGAAAATGATCTCATTAAAGTCAGAAAGAGAAGGTGCCTATCATCTCTGCCAGCTTATGTCGAAATTGAAACATTAAGAAATAGACAACAAATAAAAATAAAAGACATAGAGATGGGAAGGAAGAAGACAAAATTATTTTGTGTACATACAATATATTATTTATATTAAATAATAACTAAAATTCTGATACAATTTATAAACTATTAGAATTAATCTCTATATATTCAACACAAAAATTAATATCTCTATACAAAAGCACAAAGGAAGTAAAAAAAGTCTAATTTAAAAAAAATATATGCTTTTCAAAAGAGCAACCGAGTGTAATTTTAAAGTGCTTAGAACTCAATCTAATGAGATATAAATATGGAGTTCTTAGAGAAGATGATATAATTTATTGAGGAAAATAAAGGAAGACCTGAATAAGTGAAGCATTCTGCAAAGTATATGAACAGGAAGACTCGATGTTATGAAGGTGCCAATTAATCTAAAACTCCAATGCCATTCCTTATTAAAATCTTAGTGCCATTTGTCCATGGAAATTGAAGAGTTGATCTTTGCACTCATGAAAAATTACAGGCTCAGAACTGACAAGTTTGAAGGTGAAAAATACATACTGATAATCTATGCTATCAGAGATTTTAAACCTATAGCAGTTGAAAAAGTATGGCATTTGGTACAGGTAAAAACCAAGCACATAAATGGATCTATATGTATATGGGAATTCGGTTTATGGCAAAGGTATGTGTGGATTGAATTTATACTTTTCAATAGACTAAGTCCTATAGACTATATTCAATCTAAAAAAAATAATAATGCAATGAAAGTTGTACTTGCTACTGACAGTATCACTACTCTGTTCAGATTCCCCAGGATTCCTTTCCATTTTTGTACACCCCTCCTGAGTGCCTGTGTAATTCTGCTACTAACAGTCAAAGTCTGCTTTTTCTGAACTTGGGGTACAGAAACTTGAAGGTGCTTTGACTTTTTCACCTCTTCTCCCCCTCACCAGACCCATACTCTGGCCATTTCTGCTTTGAGAAAGAAAAATGAAAAAGAGAAAAATAAAATCTAAGCCCACCACTTAAAATTTTACCTACTGAGTGGACTGACCTTCCTTTCTGTCCTCCAGGGATATCAAACATTCATGTGGTGCCTGCATACAATACAGAATGATCTATAAGCCAGATCCATGTTTTCTCTTTCTCTGTCAACTGATGGGGCCATCATGGCCGAAAGAGAGAAAAATCATAATGTAGAAGAAGTTAAGGCCCAGAGAATTTGTGCCACTTCTTTGTGTAACTTAATTGGTACCCCAGTGCCCATTAGGAAAATGGTGGAGAGCTGCTGTATATTCCCACCTTGAAACCTCTTGGGTCAGACAGCATCCTTTAATGATAGGAAGCTAAGGCGGCATGTTAATGTTTGGATCCATGGTTGAATGTTCAATTTCTACTAAAGACCAGCAACAACTAAAGTCTTTCAAAAGGAGAATAGTTACCTGCAGAGAATGTAGCATTCTGCTAAAAATTCATGAATCTACAGTGTGATTCACCCATAGGGGTCAATCAAATATCACTTTCAAATGTCACCTCTAACTGCCATTGCTACTGCCACTACCACTTCAAGTACTCTTTGTTCCTCTGGATCATATACTTAGGCTATCTCTGGCTCATACCAATTTCCCATATGACTTTATTCAAATTTAACATGTTTTGGGTGATTTGAAAAATGAATCAGAGATCTTATCCAAATGAGGAAGATGTTGCTTCCCACTCTCTGTCCCTCTATTTTTTTTTTTTTTTTTTTTTTTTTTTTAGTTGCAGGAGGACCCAGAGGCAACAACACATTCAACCTGCAAGTGATATTTTGACATGCTGTGCATCACTGCATTCATAAGAATTACACTGAGATGAAAGGTCCCTGGATTTATAGGATCCATTCTCCACCCTCTGACAAGTAAATGTTTTACCAATATATCTGGCATAGCAGCTACTTTCTGCTGCCCTGGTTGAATCAACATAATATCACTGTGATAAGACAGCATGATGTCTCATGGAAGGAACAGGAAATCAACATGCCTGTGGGTTTAACTTTGACACAATCTGAAGACATACTATACACTGAGTTAGGTGGCTGAAGAGATCTAAAGAGAAAAGATAAAGAAAGAACACTGCAACGTGAAGTTAGAGAATGTTAGCATTTATAGTGTGTAGGAAAATTAAACCTTGAGATATCCAAGGAGAAATAGAAGGAGACCTAAGAGAATGCTATCTTAAAAAGGTAAGAGAATCAAAATAACAACAAGGAGTTTTGGGTAGCACTAAATGCCACAGGCAAAGCTTTGGAGCATGACCGGTTAGAAGGGTGGATGGACTGGGGTACAGTACAATAAAGTCTCAGAGAAGATGGGACTTGTTGAAGAATAAACCTTGGTAAAAATTGTATGACAAGTAATAATTATTCTAATTTACAAAACTCTCATTTTCTGAGGATTTTTAATAGCAAATTATTTTGTTCTTTCATAAAATATTATTTTGTTATACACATAGTATTCTTGTGTGTTTTTCTCCCAATAGTTCCAGTTAGGCTTTTTAAAGCATTCTTAAAAATACTTGGATTTTCTTTATTTGCTCTTGATTTGTATATCTTGTGCTATTGCTATTCTGATGATTTTCCATATCTATACGTGTCTGTAGTTCTATTTTTAACATTAATCTTCAAAAATAGTGTGATACAATATTTAGTATTTAATCATGTACATTTGATTTATAGCTCCTTCATTAGAAAAATTGCTCTGCAATCATATTTCAGAGATATTAATGAAAAAATATTTTACTTACACAACAACGGGAGTCTTGAGTTATGGGGAAATGAAATTGTTTTAGTCTTAAGAATTTTACAAGACAGATGACAAATAATAGATAAATAGAGAGATACAGAAATATCCATATATACATATAAAACCTATCACATTTAAAACTGTAACTCAAAAAAGACTTCTGCGTTTTTATCTTTGTTTCTTACAAACTATTTTTAGCTCAAATTATCATTTCTCAAACTATTGCTTGTAAAACTTTGTCCTATCTCCCTGCCTCAACTATTCCTCTCTGTATCTCCTTTACTGATTGTTACAGTTCTATAATAGATGCCCCCCCCCCAAAAAAAAAAAAAAAAAAAAACTCATGTGTGAGACAGTGCAAGAAAATTCAGAGGTGAAATGATTGGGTTATAAGAACTTTAGCCTAATCAGTGCATTAATCCTCTGATAGGGATTAACTGGGTGGTAACTACAAGCAGGTAATATGTGGCTAGAGGAGATGAGTCAAAGGGGTTATGCCTTATAGGTATATAGTTTGTCTTGGTTAAGCTGAGCTCTCTCTTTGCTTCCTGGTAATATATCCTGAGTGGCTTTCTTTCATCCACACTCTTCTGCCATGATAATCCGCCTCACCTTACTCCTTGAGGAATGAAAGTGGCCATCTGTGGACTGAGACCTCTGAAACCATGAGCCTCAAATAATCTTTTCTTTCTTTTTTTTTTTTTTTTTTTACATTTGTCTTATCAGGTCTTTTGGTGACAGCAGTGAAAAAGTTGATTAAAACACTAATCAAATTAATGTTGAATTCTGAGTTATTTGGCCTGTCTACTTTTACTTAACAAATCCATCATTCACTAGACTCAACATTTTAGAATTTTATCAACTAATATTTATAGGACTACAATGAACTGTTAATCATGGCAGGAGATAGTAAGATTACTTTTCTCTTCGAACTTCCAAGCAAGTCTTCATCCATGTATAGTCAAATCAAGTAAAATTTTACCCATGTATTTCTAAAAGATTTCCCTGAATTGTATTTCACAGGAAATCACCTGAACTGAATATTAACAGACATCAATCATATGTAGAGACGTGGAGAGAAGTTGTGTGGTCAAAAAAATTCAGTAATTTCTATGATCTTAAAATGCAATGTAAATTGGTAAATAGGGTACACTATTCACACAGCATTTATAAAACTTAAAAGATGTCCTTGGGGTATAGTTCAGTGATGGATGGTAAAGCACCTGCTTGGCATGTGTGAGGACCTAGGTTCAAACCTGTCCCCCAAATAAATAAATATAAGACCTTCTGAGATAAGAACCTTTTAATGTCTTTTCATCTCCTTGTGAAAAAGGAAAAGTGGTGGTCTTCAAATATTTTTGTTCTGCTGCCTCCTAAAATTTTAATAAATTCTATACTCCCTTATCCATTTAAAGTTCATACCTAAAATGTTTCCACTTTCATTTAATTAATTGCATAGATGGAACATCCAACATTATAAAAATTGACATTTTAAATAAAACTGTTATATCACTTTTTAAAATGCATCCAATAGACTCTAAATACCATAATGATTTTCTATCCCTGCTTACCCACTGAATATATATGTGATTAAATTCTTTAAGTTGGAAATTTTATACCTTTATCTCTTTGAACTTATATTTAAGTTCTAATTTCAACACGCAATTTTAACCTAGTGTAATGTGTCATGTGTAAATTTTTTTTTATCTTGATCCATAAGGAATGTGTTAACTCCCTTCCTCAGAAACCTAAATAGCTCCAGCTAAGTACGTCCACTGTATACTGGTTGCCACTTCAAACCGCTGCACCTTGAACTCCAATTTCTACCACTTGCGGGATGCTGGCAAGACAGAACACAGCAACTTCATTACTTAGACATAGGATGCAAGGGACAGAAGAAACCCAGCATCTATCACAAGAGGCTCTGAAGGCATAGGAAGCTGCATGGGGGATGGAACCTTGTCTATTTCTGCCCCACTTGAACCACAGCTGAGGACCTCCAGAAGCAAACCCATCGTGGATTTTATACCCCAGAGGCAATATGACACATTAGGCTTAAGCATTATAGGACATCCTGATTGTAGGGGAAGCAGGAACAGAGCCAAGGTTATTCCAGCCACTTCCTTCTTCCCTCAGAACATGTCATTCCCAGCACACTCTATAGTTATTCTTGAGAACTATGATCCAGAAAAAGGAGAAACTTGAGTAGATCCAAGGCCACTCAGAGAAAAGTATCATAATTTCACAGTTTAAAATGAAAGGTTCTGTAATTGTCAATCAACTTTCCCCAGTAAGGATTTCATGATTCCCATCCCTGAGTTTTTCCTTCAGGTGTCTATCTGTAGAAGCCCTTCAATTTTTCCAGATGACCTGTTCCTTTTTCTTCCTTTCTTTTTTACTTTTTCTTTTTCTTTTTTTTGGTACATCTCCTTCATTTATGATTGCTGGAATTTTTCACACTGTGAAAGCTTCACTCCAACTGTTTTTTTTTATATAGTCATGCAAACTATCTTTTTTTTTTTTACCTTAAGTAGGAATTACATTTTCAGTCCTATTATAAAACTTTATTGGAAACTGTCTCATGACACATCACATCCTTCTTCAAAGCTTAGTTACATACATGTGTCTTGCCTTTCCTACCTGGATACTAAGATACTTGAAGGTGGAACACATATGCCAGTTGACTTTATATACATCACAATAAGAGCAAAAACATTTGATTTAATTCAATCAGCAGACTTATTATTAAGCTATTTGTAAATAAGTTATTGACCTTAAGTTTTCGATCCATAGAGCTATCTTATCAGTTAGGTATCGCCATGAAAATGCTGATCAAAAAGTCAAACCCAAAATGTCAAATAATTTCCACAGCATATATTTATTGTTCTTGCTTCTCAGTGTGTGGGTTAGTTGAGGTTCAGCTGATTTCAGGTGAATTCAGCAGAGCCTGGCTCCAGACTGCATTTCATCCTTGAGTTTGGTAGACATGTCTGAGTCTGAGACTTGGGATGAAGGACCAGCAACTTCCCAATATATGTAACTTCTGGTGATGACAGAGCACAAAAGGGCAAACCCAACCACACAAGCACATTTCAAGCCTCTGCCATGTCAATCTTCCTAATATCTCACTGGAGAAAGTAAGTCAAATGCCCTAGTAAAAGAAAGGGCTGGGAAGTGCATATCACCTACAATGAGAAGGCTGTAAAAGCATAACATTGCTACAGTGGAGGATTGAAGCAGGACCATGGGACATATGGTATTCAGTCTCCCATGTCCACAAAACTGTTAATTGTATAAAAAGTGATACATGAAAAAAAAATTATATAGAAATTAAAGTTTTGTCTTGTTTTCTTTTCCCCAACAGAAGAGATGACAGTGATGACTTATTATGGTTAACTGTTTGCCAGAAATGTTGTAGAGAAAAATATATGAGAGGAATAGGCTACTCTGCATAGGAACAGGAAAGGGATAGATTTGGGGGTACATAGTATCCTCAATCTAATGTACAACCCATTCTTTGACAAGTTATTCCACCTTTATTTTATAAGATAATAGACTACCAATATTAATTTAACATTGTTAAATAATGCTTTATGAAAATTGTCCTGCCAACTTGTACTATTTACTTAAAAAGTGTTTTTGAATAAAGGGGAAAAAATGGATAATTCCTTCCTTCTTCTATCCTTTCCTTCTTCCTTTCTAGTTTTTATTTGACAGATCTCCCTAAAAAATAGTATCATGTACATTACGAGATATATGTAAATATAATAGTTAACACTGTATATGTACATGTGTGTTTATGTGTATATATATATATATATATATATATATATATATATATACACACACACACACATAAATTAAAGCAAATAGTAATAGAAAAAGAAAACAAATGCTTACTGAAGCAAGAGAAGCAGAATTGATTCAGCCTGTCTCGTTGCCTCTGACTGCACTACAGACAAGCTATTTGCTTTAGAACTACCCCAGGCTAGGCTGGCAAGGGCATAGTGACTCCCATCTTTAGTTATCATAGCTCACCCACCAGATCAGGGTCTTCTGACACTCTTCCATTGCCGTTGCTCTCCTAGGGCTGTGACACATGCAGGATTGTGAAAATGAAATAGCAACATCTAACTGGCTTCTGCTGTCCTCTACTGCCACCTGTATGCTGGAAGCAGACACCACACCATGTAGTGATCTCTAGGGCACTGGATGCACCTTCTGTGGCCGACCTTGAGAGAGATGGTAGAGGAAAGAGTCCTGGTGAACACAATCTTAGAGAGAGAGGCTCCTTATCTTCTGCAAAACTTCCCTTTGTTAAAAATAGGGAGAGAGAGAGAGAGAGAGAGAGAGAGAGAGAGAGAGAGAGAGAGAGAGACCCCCTTTGATAGAATTTAAGAGAAGAAGAAATACACTTGACCCAGAAAGGGAGCCCTGGGTCTCACATTAATTGATACTATGAAAAACCACTGATATCATTCAGCTAATTCAATCAAATCATAAAAGACATTAGAAGTGAAATTAAAAATATCATGTACCCTATGATACATATGTAAATATACGGGGCTCTTCTCTGCCCTGTTGATTATAACCGCTTCTGAACTAGAATTCCTGATTACCAGAAAAAAAGAAACTGAGTCACGAAGTGGACTAATCAAATCACCTAGGTCTTGTAACTCAAGGATGAAATTAAAGTCCTTTAAGTAAGCTGTATTGTCAAAATTACATGTAATACCATTGTGACTATTGGCTTAATTCACCCTATAAAACAAATCTGTAATTATAGCAACTGATGGTGAAACTGCTCTATCAGGAAAGTTCTAAATTCAAACATTCTGTCTTATATACCATGTCAAAAAAAAAGTTTTGATTTTGAGGTTTGAGGAACTGGTTGATTTTGTTAAATAAGTAATTCCATTTTTTTTTTTTTAAAGAATATGGACTGTTTTGTAATGCAGATTCCAGTGACTTAGGTGCTACATAGCTTCTTGGCATAGTTCACAGAACAAGTGGCTTTGTGTATGCAGGGCTACAGGGGACACAGGAAAGTCTCCTTAACCACAAAACACCTCTGCAGAACATAATAAGAAGAGGAAATGCATTGACAGATACCTAGTCAATACTAATAGTCAAACTATATGTTCACTTATGTTTCTGAGAATGTATTTTGTTTAATTTTATTTCCTTTTTCTAGAGTCTCAATGCATAGCAGTATACATCATTGAAAAAAAAGAAGAAAGAATGTGCTATAGGAAATCTACAGACCAATGAACCCAGACGCTCCTTCTAGAACCTGGTAATTTGACGTAGATGGAGAGTCAGAAATATCTCCATGGGCTGCCCTGATGTGTTTGAGGGTCACCTGGTTGTACTTTGGGCATGTGCAGTCTTGCCCACATTAATGTAATAAAAATTAAATTAACGCACACCTGTTTTTTTTTTTTTTTTTCCTTTTGTTTGCTCACTGTCAGTAGTTCTCAATGTGCACTGTCGGTTGGCCTGGACTAAATTCAGTCAGCCTCAACCACAGATCAAATACTGTCAACATTCTGCTGTACGGCTTTTGACAATTCCTTTAACCTGTGAGACACAAATTCCTCATTATTAAAATAAGGTTAACGCTATCTGGTACGTTTTATCTAATTTTGTTATGAAAACTGGATAACCTATATCCAGTCTGCCTATAATGTCTGCCTATAAATATAAACCTCCTAATATTACATTCTACTTCTATGTAAAAAGCAAAAAAGACTGAGGGAATTCAAGTATTCCCTTTATGATGGATAATTTTTAGGTAGAGTTAATCCATAAAAAACTTTAATGAAAATAAGAATAAGGTAAGGAATATGGCAGAAGAAGCAAGAAATTTTAATGAGTAAGGAACTGAAATATCGTGCATAATGTTTTGAAACCAGATTACAAAGCAGTTTGTCACTTAATATGAGTGTAGTCCCTTAACCTGTCTGAGATTTTTGTTTGTTTTTGTTTTTAATAAAAGGAGGTTTGTGTACCTGTCCTTCAAATTTCACTGAATTATAGCATAATAAATAGATCAAGTAAAAGCAGCTTGTAAATGAGAAAATAAATTACAAATTAAAGTTTTCGTATGAGAAAATTAAGAAAATATGAGAGTCTGATCTCAGTTGTAATAGCTATTATAAAAAATTAAAAGTACTGGAAAGGGATACACTGGTACGCTGCTGGTGGAAACAGGAATCAGTAGAACCATTATGGGAAACAATGTAGACATTCCTCAAAAAAAACCAAGAACTATCATGAAATCCAGGTATCCCAACGCTAAGTATATATCCAAAGGAAATTTAATGTGTACATTGAAGAGACATCTATACTCTCATTTTTATTGCAGTAATATTCACAATAGTGAAGATATGAAATCAACCTTGGCTTTCATTGAGGACTAGATAAAGAAAATGCAGTATAAATAATGGGATACTATTCAATCACTTTAAATAGTGGATTTCTATCCTTTATGGCTGGAACTAGAGGACATTATGTTAAGTGAAACAAGTCAGAAATAAAAAAAAGAATAAATGCCACACATTTTCACTTACAGGTGGAACTAAGAATTTGATCTCAAAAGAAGTACAAATTATAGCGATTACCAAAGCTATAAAGATGTGGGGAAGGAGGGACTGAAAGAAGGTGCTCAGTGGGTATAGGGTATGGCTAGATATGAAAAATAACTACTAATATTCTATAGCACTATAAAGTAAATAAAGTTGACAAGAATTAATTGTGTATTTCAAAATATCTAGTATAGAGTATCTTGAATGTTACCAACACAAAGAAATAATAAAAATCTGAAATGATGGCATGCCAGTTACCTTGATCTGATCATTGCTCATTATTATATATGTATTCAGTGTCACCTTGTACCCTATAAGTATGCAACATAATATGTCAATTGAAAATTAAAACATTTTTTAATCTTAATATCTACTTATAGAGGTTGGAATTTCATATAGTCTTTGAAGAAATGAGAGCTTTCAAATGAAGAGAAAGGAAAGGAACTAAAGGATCCATAACCACTGAGACCAGTAGTTCTCAGTGAGTATGTGTGTGTACGTGGACGTAGCTATCCTGAAGACGTTGGTCAGTGTTGGAGATATTTTTGGCTGCCCCAACTGGTGGGGAGTTCTAACTAGCACTCTACTCATGTTAAGGTCAAGAATAACATCAAGCCAGGTGTGGTGGCACATGCCTATAATCCCAGTTGTTCAGAAGGCTGAGGCAGGAGGATGGAGAGTTCAAAGCCAGTCTCAGCAACTTAGCAAGGCTCTAAGCAACTGAGTTAGACCCTCTCTCTAAACAAAATATAAAATAGGGCTAGGGATATAGCTCAGTGGTTAAGTGCCCTGGTTTCATCCCCAGTACCAATAGTAATAGTAATAATAATAATAATAATAATAAGAATAAGAATAATAATAAGAAGAATAATATAAAATGTACTTGAATGCATAGAACAGAACCCAAAGAAAGACTTATCCAAACTAAATTATCACTAGTGCTAAGGCAAGAAACTCTGCAACAGAAACATAGGTCACTTTTGTAGAAGACATAGAGGTCAATCCAAAATCTTTTGATGAGTTATGGCTATCCAGTAGGAAAGTAATCGTTTATATGCAATGTGTTCCATCTCAGTTATATTTCACATTCATTAAGAGGAGTAGTTGGGCTTGGGGTTATTTATCCCCTTGAGTTAGGTATAGTATCATGTCTTCATCCAATGAAATGGCAGTAGTGTGGAGATGTGTGTCTGTGGTGGTGGTGGAGGGGGCACCTATGAACTGTTAGATCTGCTGGGAGTGATGGTACATACCTGTAAACTCAGCAGGTCAGGAGATTGAGGCAAAAATATCACAAGTTCAAAGTGATCCAAAGCAATTTAGCTGAAGTCCTGTCTCAGAAAAAAAGGGGCGGGGGCTGGGGTTGAGGTTCAGTGGTGAGCTCCTGGGTTTGATCCCTGGTACCCAAAATTTCTCTTCTCTCTTCTCTCTTGCCATGTGAAAAATAACTGATTTTCAGACATTTCAGAAACAAGATGATGGAGCTTCCTAACTGTTACAGGAGAATGGCCTTGTTCTTATGTGACCTTTACATATTTGTAATAGGGCATAGTCATCACCCTGTTTGATCTTCATGCATTTAAAACAAAGAGCTTGGCATAAAGGATGCTCAAAACTTCCTTAAGCACCAGCATTCTAAACTAAATGAATATTCAAAAATTTGTGGTAAAACACCCTTTTTAAAATTTTTCTATCTAGACAGGTAGAAACATTTTTAGAATGAAGATTAAGAACCCAAATTCTTAAATAATTTGGATCAATAGTCTCAGATTATGTCTTAAGCTGTTCTGATATCTTGTTGCTCTAAGTAGACACATCATTTGATTGTTAGAACAGTAACTCGGTAAAGATTGTCAATGGCTATGAAAATAGATGTATGAAAATAGGATTTAGACATATTTTAGCTTGTGCTGCTCAGATAATTGAACAGCATGTGCATATAATTCTTTCCCATAAAGAAACTACATTCCAAAAAGGTTGGAGGACTGCGAAAGTGACGAATCATGGTTTATACCCCAGCTACCGTGCACAGTCCATGGTACCGCACACTCTTGATGACTCATGGAGTTGTCCATGGTGCTCCAGCACATACCTCTACTTAGTTTTCTTAGTAAGCATGTTTTTATGTATGATTCACCTGCTAGCAATTCACAATGCACTCAAAGATTGAAAGCACCAGGCTCTGCATTCCCTTCCCATTCTGAGTTTTTCTTATTATTGCACTTTGTATCATGAGATAATTATACATTCATATGCATTCTCCGAAAGTAACATGCAGAGATCACATGCTCCTTTTGAGTTGTTTACCCACTGGTAACATTTTGTAGAATATGGCATGTCCTATGCAGGATACCGATGTTGATGCATTAGCAATATAGAATGGTCCCAAAAGCAAAAGGGCTTTTCATGTAGCCCAGTTACAGTCATGTTCACTTTGCTCCATTTCCCATTCATTTTTACTCTTGGCAATCTCTTCTCCATTTCTACAACTGCATAATATCAAGAATGATGGATACCATAGGGATTATTATTAAAATCAAATTATTAATGAAAAAGAATAGTGGGGCTGACATTCTTTCTCAGTTCCTATCAATTGGTATACTTGAGATAAGTTTTAGATTTTTCTCTAAATATTAAGGAGGTCTTTATAGTTCTATCCTGTATTAATTTAGTCCCCTGTGCCATTGGAGAATAAAAGACACAGATGTAAAGAAATACTCTGGGTTGTGGGTAAAGCTCAGTGATAAAGCACTTGCCTAGTATGCATGAGATCCAGCACTACAACAATAAACCAACCAACAAACAAATAAATAATACTGCCACCACTGAGTGATGTTATCAATGAACATTCATTTTTTCTAATATCACTTGAAGAAAAATATGCTTAGAAAATAATCTTTACTTTGTACCCACTCTGATCAGTCAACTTAGTCCACTTCCATTCATTACATCTTCACATTCAGCATTAGCAGTAATCTTCTGCAAGAAATTGGACAACAAGCCATCTGGTTGGAAAAATAAATGTGCTCAGCATCAGGACAATTTTCCTGCGATGGACAGTGCATCTCTTTCTTTCTTCTCTGCCATTAAAGACTCTCTTTATGAAAGTTGACCCCTTCCCTACATTTTTTCACCACTATGATCCATCATCTTTGGAAGCATTCCCCTTGACTATCTCACTGCACTAAACTGCCAGTAGGTGGATGTGGTTAGGGGTTAGCCACAGAATAAGTCAGAAGGAGTTTTTAAGAATTTCAAAAATTTCCTCCAGGCCACAACTGTCATTTTTGCTCATCCTGAGCTTAATTGAAACTCCTCTGCTATTTTCCCAAAACTCAGTGTTTCATTTTCACTTTCAAAGACAGACATAAAAATCAACATTGCCACAGTTGGTCTAAAAAAATGACAACAAAGCTGCTTGAATGTCATGATATAATTATAGGCACCTGCAGTTGAAAAAAAATGTAAAGAAAGTGTCCATAGCCTTAAATTTGGGAATCTAGAGAGTTTCCCACCAATTATCCTCTGTAAAATATTTTTAATGCAAGATCATATCCTCTAATACTCCTCACGTTGCACTTTTGCCAGTGCCAGTGTTAATTTTGACTTCTTGAATAATTACACTACCACTCGGTTCTGATTCCTCCTTTGTGATGGAAATGTTTATTCAAACAGGCTTTGTTCCTTGTACCTGACAGTCCTTTTATCATGTTACCTCTCCTCTCACACTTGAGCTGCCTAGCCTGGCAACCTGATGACTCCCTGGCTTGTAGAGAAGCCCTAGGAGAATTAGTCTCATGCTGCTTTTGTTAGACAGGAGGCGTTTGAAATTCTTTCCTGAAAGCTAAGCAGGATGTTGAAGTCCCTGCTGCTCTTGCTGGGTCCTGATCCTGTACTTATCTTCATCACACAAACTTT
This sequence comes from Marmota flaviventris, assembly GCF_047511675.1. Classification (NCBI taxonomy): domain Eukaryota; kingdom Metazoa; phylum Chordata; class Mammalia; order Rodentia; family Sciuridae; genus Marmota; species Marmota flaviventris. Next base: position 98,856,124 of record NC_092508.1, on the reverse strand, counting down.
TGTTTGTTATGCATTCCTTTTGATATTATGCTACACGCACAATTCTCTGAGGGCAAATCATTTACAATATCTGAGGAGTAAAGTTCTTTCCAATAGACAATAGGATAACTTCTTTTGTCACACCTGTGACATCTGACATTGTGGAGTGATGAGACCCATTATAAATTTATGGGACATTTCTCTCTAATCACAGGTTATGAGGGCTTAGATTGTAACAAAGAATTCTTCCAGATGTTAGTGAGCTAAACAACTGTCTTAGTAATAGGCATTTTCAAGGTTATTATCTTGATTTCAAATAGGACAATTAATAATCATTTTAATGGAGGTTTTAGAGGAAATTTCTTCATCAATTCACCTACAGCAAGTTAGTTTTATAATCTATGACTTTAAGATCAGTGAGGTTAAGAGGCAACTGCTATATGACTGTGTGTGTGTTTGCCCCTACATAAGCACGTGTGTTTGTGACATATTAATACAGATGCTCCCAGGTTTATAATAGAGTTATATACCTATAAACCAATCATAAATTGAAAATGCATTGAATGCACCTAACCTGCCAACCATCCTGGGTTAATAACACAGTGCGCTGAAGGGTCACAGGTGCTCACCCTGCTGATGGCATGGCTGATGGGAGCCCTGGCTGTTGCTGCATCTGGCATCAGAAGAGAGGATCATACCACATGTTGCTTGTGCAGGAAAACACCAAAATTCAAAATTTGAAACAGGGCTGCTCCTGAATGTGTATCACTTTTGAACCACTGCAAACTTGAAAATTTGTAAATGAACCATTGTAATTTAAAAACTATCTTTAAAATATATAGATACAGAAAAATTCTCCACCACATTGGATTGTCCCATAAACATATTATTCTAGAATTTTATACATGTAGAGATATTAGATTACCTGTTTCAAAACTTTCACTTTATAAATAATGAAATCAAGATCAAAATCGGATAAATGATATTATTAAAGTCACACAGTCCATTTAAATCCAAATTATGTTAAACGTTCTCTTAATTTTGATTAATTTTCCTATCTGGACATTCATCAAAAGATCTTCAAACCTGCTGTTACAGTCAGAATGGTGTTTCTAAAAAAATAAAGTGGGACACTTTTGGGATTTTATAATTTGTTGATAATACTCAAACGCTAGCATGGTATAAAACACCATCCATGATGTCATTTCTGCTTAACATCTTCAGGCAACACCTCTCATTTTGCCCTGGTTCTGTTCCCTCATAGTTTCCACTCAGTGCAGGATGGATGAGCTGGGGCACTGTTGACATTTTAGATCATAGAATTATTTTCTTGGCAACCAGATCACTGCTGTATTCATTGTATAGGGTGTATCACAGCATCCTGGTTTCTCTATAACGGATAGGTATAGCAACCCTGCTTTCAACCCCAGTCGTCATAACCTAAAAGGTCTCCAGAGATTGCATATAATCCTGGGCACCAAGTTGTCCCTCTTCCATTTTAGAAACATGGATTTGACACATTCAACCCTGAGACACAATGATTTTAAGCTTTTAGAAACCTAAACTTCATGTAACATACTTGTATACAAAGCACTTTTGACTATCTTAATCCACTGTAAAAGTGGCTCATTTTCAAAGATCTACATCAATACTAATAATATCTTTTTATGAAATCTCATCTTATATCATTTCCTATTGCAATACCCATCCATTCATTTTCCAAGGCACAAGGTAAATCTTTGTGAATACCTCAAATAGAATCCCTGACACTTCATTGCACTCATTAGTGAATGTGGCACCTCACTTTGCAACTGTGATTCAGCTGAGACCATTCAGATTCATCTTGACCCCATCTAACGCCATTCATGTATTCAGATTTCAAAGTATTTTCTCTGAATATGTGAGTGAATAAAGAAGTAAATCAATGGACAACTGGAATGGAATAGTGAGTAGATAATTGTTTTATGTAACTCACTTGATATTTATAAATCCAGCTGAGTTTTTACCAAATTACTAGCTAAATCAGAGCCTAATAGCTATGCAAAAATCAATCATGGAAGTAACTCATAAATCTGACTGGAATGATACTGTCCTTCTAGGAAGGTGAAGTCATATCCGGCTCTACTTCAACTCAATAGACACCTCTCCTGTATTCTCACTTAAATATTAGTCAAAAAGGATTTTGTGAAGCCATAATGTAAGCAGTACAAACAATGGTTTTCTCCAGCAATTTGTGGGAAAAAAATCATATATTTGAAAATATGAACCTTTCATCTCTTCATGAACACAAAAGATAATGAAGGTGTAATGAAGCTTTTATGCTGTTGCGACTGAAAGACCCGACCAGAACAACTGTAGAGGAGTAAAGGATTATTTAGGGGCTCACAGTTTCAGAAGTCTTAGTCCATAGAAGGCTGTCTCCATTCCTTGGGACAGGAAGTGATGCAGAACATCATGGCAGAAGAGTATGGCAGAGGAAGCAGCTCACATTATGATCAGGTAGCAGAGAGAGAAACTCCACTCTCCAGATAAAAAATATATACCCCATAGCTGTGCCCTCAATGAGCCACTTCCTCCAGCCAAACCCACCTCTCTCCAGCTACCACCCAGTTAATCCCATCAGGCATCAATCCACTGATTAGGTTAAGGATAGAACCAAATCATTTCTATTCCAAACCTTCTTGCATTATCTCACACGTGAGCTTCTGTGGAACACCACATCTAAACCATAACAGAAAGGTTCATTATATTATGCAGCTGTATCACTAATTGCTTCCTCCCTCACATTGATTAAGCCAACCCAAACTCCATCTAAAGAATCTTGGAGCAATTTCCAGTAATTGAACAAACATTTAATTTTTACCTATTATAGTCTAAACATATTAAAAGTTGAATGTTCCCAGCTCAAAACTTCAAAATGCTCCAAAATTTAAGTTTTTTTTAGCATGCTCATGATGCCACCCACAGAAAATTCCTAACTCACTTCATAAGTTGTAGAAAAATGCAATCAAACCCAAAATATTGCAGGAATTATCTTCAAACTTGTGTATGAACTACACATGAATTTTCTGTTTAATCTTGAGTTCCAACCCAAAGATATCACATATATGCTAATGTTTCAAAATCAGAAAAAAATCTAAAATCCAAAACACCTTGAACCTAGGCATTGTGGATAAGGGATAATCAACCTATAATCAGATACTTGTGGTATCTATGTTTTCAAATTCTTTATCCCATTCTTCTCCATGCCCATAGATATTTATTGCTTCAGCAGATGTTGATCTAAAAAATATATCATTAGTCAGTCTTAAAGACTACCGAGGACTAAATGTGGAAATATACTTGGTTGACAATGTTTAGCCAATTACCATTTACATTTAAAAAAAAAATCCCTTCCAATTTCCTAAGACATTATGGAAGAAGCATGGTTGTAGCTTAAAAATGTGTTAAAAAAAACAAAACAAAACAAAACAAAAAAAAACACTGTCCTACTCCCCAGGCTTTTCATGCTTCTCAACTGTACTAGAAATCTACTGGTCTTTTATTGATGTTGTAATTTTGGCAGCAAGGAAGACTGAATTGGTATGTGCGTTGAACTTGGTTACATATATATTTACACAAGCAAAAAACTGAGGCAAGTAAAATACAAATAAAGAAATACACTGATATAACAATCAATATTAGTTACAGAGGAAAAGAACTTTGAGTTCACTGAAGAAGAGAAATTCTATAAATGAAATGTAATATTTTTGTAACCTTACTAACACTAAATTCCAATATTATGAAATATTTACTATGCAAAAGTGCTGTGACTGATGTGCCAACAGTGTCTGTAAGTGACTGTTACTCCAGAGGCCATTCTGCGGCCTTTCTGCAGATTCATCAAATAGTAACAGAGACCTTGTGAATCCTAAGTATACAAATCATTATTATTCCTTTGTTCTGAATTTTCTTAGAACTTCATTCTGAGTACTCTACTATGAGATGTGGTGATACTCACAAGATTGCTGTGACCTATGCAATAAAATGGCTAAATATTTTACAAAGACATACATAAATAAAGTTAACAGTGATGTCCACACAAAACCCAATCTCAGAAAACTGAAATTCAAGAATGTATCTTATTTTCATGTGCCCAGGAATGGAGGAGTCACAGAGTGTGGCCACAGACTTAATCTTCACTGTTTTATAGTAGCTCCTTCAAAATCTTTGTATAAGTAATAATCATTGTTATAATAAAATTTTAGGAAGACAAAAGCAAAGAAGACAGTTTAAATCTTCAATTAATCAGCAACTTTTATAAAATAATGGAGAACATTTTAACATGCTACAAAGCAGAGCATGGTATTTTCTAAAACACAGTCCTTCGGATTCAGTAGCGTACTTTAAACAAGTAAATTCTGACATTAGATTTCCAAGTTCTTGACTTTGTTTCATAAGATGCCTAAAAAATATTTCCTAGCTTCCCTTAGTACCAAGGATAGAGGAAAATCAAGGTGGGGGTGGATCTTCTAAAAATCAAAGGGAAATTAGTAGAGAAAAGGGACAAGCGGTAAGAGGTAGGAGGGAAAGGGGGAAAATGCTGGGCACTGATATTGGCCAAATTTTATTGTTATATTGAATGTATGTAAGAATATGTAACAACAAATCCCATTAATATGTACAACTATGAAGCAACTATAAAAATGTAAAAATGAAAATGGTATTAAACCATTAATCATACTTTGAACAGATCTGGCCCTAGTTAAGGAGAGAATAAACACCTTCTGTCTACAAAGGCGAGAACAAAAAATTTTATGTTTTCTCTTACAGGTTTGAGACTCAGAGAGAGAGAGAAATAAAGATGCCAATAAAATCATTTTAATAGAGCAGGAACTGCCCGGATCTTAGAGATCACTTAGGCTTACTTCCCATTGCTAACGGGGAAACTGAGCACCCCAAACTAGGACTTACTTCAGATTTGACCAACAGATGGTGGCCATCTGAGATCTCTAGACAGAGTCTCTGGAATTTCAGCTTAGCAGGTGGGTACTTTAAGTGGTTGAGAGAAGTAGAAAAGAAAAAAAAAATGTTTCGACCTCCTGACTTTTAATGTAGGTTGAAAAAATGCAATATTGCGTAGTCGACATTTTAAGATACATTGCAAGAAACAAAGCAAAGTAGTATAATATCATATAAGGGCCAGTTAAAAGATGATGGGAATGAGTAGGTGAGGCAGAGTGGAACATCAGGGGTAAAAGTGGAAATAGACAGGGAAGGGGAAAGAAAAGGTAAGATAAGAACTGAGCCAAAGAGACATAGAGAAACACACAAGCAGTAATGGGTTTTCCAGAGTTTTAAACATGTACGAGGCCTCATTAAGTTTTAATTGACTAAATGAATGGAAAAGTGTTATTTTCTTCAAAAGAATATGTTTTTAGTCAGCTTTTTCACTAGTGTGACTAACAGGACCTGACCAGAACAATTTTAGGAGAAAAAGTTTATTTAGGGTCTCACGGTTTCAGAAGTCTGGATCCACAGACAGCAGGCTCTGTTCTTTGGGGCTTGAGGTGAGGCAGGACATCATGGTGGAAGAGTGTGGCACAGGGCAGCAGCTCACATGAAGATCCAGAAGCAGAGAGACCCCACTCTCCAGATACAAAATATATACTCCATAGCCACGCCCCCAGTTAACCACTTCCTCCAGCCACACCCCACCTGTTTCCAGTTACCACTCAGTTAATGCCAACAGGGATTAATTCACTGAAGTTGTGAGGTTGAGACTCGCACAACCCAGTCATTTCTCTTCTGAACTTTCTTGCATTGTCTCACATGTGAGCTTTTGGGGGACACCTCACATCCAAATCATAAAATAATGTTTTGGTTATTTTCAAACATACGCATAGAGAAACATACAGAGTTCACATTGTTGTTATGGCAGAAGAGAAAACTGAGGCTGTTTTTCTACTTTTAGTTTACCCTATCATTTTTTCAGTGTTACTACCTATTGTTATGACCGCTTTTTATTTAAGAGACCACCACATGTTATATTTAACTAATGCTATAAGACTTCTAAATTTGTAGTGCCTCAGTCTTTGGGGGATTTATTCCAGGACCCCTGTAGATATCAAAACTCAGAGGTGCTTAATTCCATTATGTAAAATGGCATAGTATTTGCATGTAATGTATGCACATCATCCTGTATACTTTAAATCATCTCTAGAATATTCATAATACCTAATATACCATAAATGCTATATAAGTTGTTATAATTTTATATTAAGATAATAAGGGCAAGGGGAAAACTACATTTTAAATACAAATGCAATTTTATTTTTGAAGCACTGTGCTTTTAATCTGGGGTTGGTTGAATCTGTGGGTACAGAACCTATGTATACAAGAGAGTATATAGTACTCAATCCTTTATTAAGACACTACTCTGTATAAGTCAGCTAAGGTAGGTCATGTGACATAGAAGAGATTTCCCCTCCCATCTTTTGAAAGCAGGCATCAGAGTCCTATCTTGCAAGGACCCAATAAATTAAAATGAAGTTTCTCCTCTGGCTGGAGATTTCTCACTACTAATTTACACAAGCCAGTGAATCTGGTAATTGATTTAGATTGTTTTACTGTCCTGGATTTATCCTTATCTTCAATGTGTTTTGTCAGCAATTTAAAAATGATCAACAAATTTCACACTCTCCATTACTAAAGGGATCTAGGAAAAGTTTTAAAAGAGGACAGTTGAATTATTACTCTGCAACTTCTTCCACCACAAATATTCAGGCAATTATTTTAAATTTTCCAGAGTCCTGAACATGTAATATATACTCATTAAATATTCGTTGAGTAAATGAATGGAAAAAGTGTTATTTTCTTCAAAATAATGTTTGGGTATTTTCAAACATTCACATAAAGATATTCAATTTAGACTTGTAAAGTCTTACTCATTCCACTGGTGCATTGATACCCATAGGGAATACAGTCGAAATAAAGTGATTTCTATCTAGTTTATCTTAGATGAAATGGTGATGTTGCAAGGCATTTAATTCAACTTGTTTTCGCACCCTTAGGGAAACAAAGAATAGATTTCTATTTAGCTTAGTTTAGTAAAAACTTTGGTGTCTGAAGGTTCTTGTCAGTATATCAGAAATATCTAACCAAAGCTCCAGGAATGTAAAACCCTCTGGGTAACATGAATCACAGAGAAAATTCTACCACATGTAATAAAAGGTTAATTCTAATGAAACTGTAAGTTTTTCTGCCTGAAAATTCCACTCTAAATTCCACATTTCAGTATTATTATAGTGCATTAACCTTTGTCTCCTTCTAATTGCTCAAATAAGTTAAGCAGTGAGATAAAGGAGAAGAAGAGAAGCATAGAGGCAGTGGAGAGCAAGCAAGGGCTTGGCTGGAAGACCACCCTACCCACCACTGCAGTGACTGAACAGGGTGTGAGTAAGAGGGCCTCAGGCTTACCCTAAACAGCCCTTTGGGTGGGCCACTGTATCTGTGTTGAGGAAGCCACAAAGAAATATTCACTGAACTGAATCATTGCTCTTCATATATCTCCTTGGAAGAAATAGCCGACCATCTAGAAGAGTCCTTCATCCACTAAACTGTTGATTGAAGTGCATGATCCAAATGGAATGTATAACTGACTGGCTTCTCATGTTGGGTTCCAGAAATCTTAGCATCAATCCTGTGACTCACAGAGAAAAACAGTAGTTACACATATTTAAAAATCATTACCTTTTAGCTCTCATTTTACTATATAATTTTATTTTAGGTAACTTTGTAAAATTATAGATATAAATGCTTATATAACACTATGTGTCTTGCACTATTAGAAAGACTTTGCTTCCACGATCTTATATGATTTTTATAATACTCCTCTGGGGAAGGTAGAATAGTAAGCCTGTATCCTGGGGAATCTAAGGGTCAGAAAACAACTCAGGGAGAGTAAATGGCTCTCATTGAAATACTGGCCATTAGGTCTGACTTTAAAACTCTGCACATCGTTTCAAGTTATGCAATTACAGTGTTAAAGAAAGGCACTGAATAATGGGGGAAAAATTACCCAATCAGCTCTTCACATCATCTTTATGCTGAGGAACCATAGGACTGAGTTTTCTGATTGATATTTGTGTTCAGTTAAAAAACTATGTTTTCTATTCTTTCATTATTTAAATAGGCCAGATGATTTGATCAATAACATAAAAGAAAAGCATATTTAAATGGAAGGAAATCACTAGTACAAATAATAAAATGTAAGAGGATGATTATAATTATATGTAAAATACTCAAAATGTACTCTAATAACTAATGTATAACAATATGTTAATATTAAGTTACACATTGATTTTGTTAGCAAATACTTATTTCCCACTCACGTTTTGAGACATGTAGTGGTCGTTGAGCATATGGAAATAAATGTAATAGCCTTTTATCCATAAGAAGGTTAAATGTGAAAGGGGAGGACATTTGAAAGGTAGCTTGTGAACACAAGCTACCTTTGTGAAATGAATTTCGTATTGGTGCTGAACACTGGACCAAGACAAAGTAATGGAATTGGCCATCCTGGTGTAGAGATCATAAAGGGAAAAGACAGAGAAGTACCTATGGTAAATTCTTATGATTGTCATGATAAATTTTTAACACTATGTGATCCTTTCCTGGCACAAAAATAAGATAATTATAAAGTTATGTAAGCTGTCTCTGGCAAAGACACATTCAAGCTCAATCTTAAGAAAATAAAATAGTACAACTTACTAAAAGGAGATGAGGGAAGTCACATGAAAAAGTACTAGGAAGTTAAGTATGGAAGCACTCAGCACCTCCAGTGTACTGAAATAAGGTCCTCAAGTACCAACCTTCCTAATTTCCCAACATTAAAATTAATGACACATTAAAAACTGAGCTAAATTTCAGTTGCTCAGATAAATCTTCAAGGAAAAAATATGGGAGGGCTTATTTCTTTCTATAGAGGGATCAAGAAGCTCTTTTAAATAATACTTTAAAAAGCAAGGTATAAATGCATTTAATTAATTTAGGCTGTCAGGTCCATAAATGTTGCATCTCTTTTCTTCTCTAAAGCACTTTCCCACTTCAGTCTTAAAGGGCACAAGTACCATACCAAGGTATTAGAGGAAATAAGCATTTAAGCTTGACGTGATACTTAAAATAAAGCTAATATAAAGGGAGTGAGGAGTTTAAATGGACAAACTAATCATTTGTCAATTTTATTTTACCACATGAACTTTCAATTCAACTTTCAAAATTTAACTTTAAGAGGGACTGGCTATAAACATTTGCTCAAAGTGCCTAAAACTTAATAAACACTTAATGAATTTCAACTGCAATTTTATTAATTACAGTATTTTTTCATTACCATTCTCATTATTATATATTTCACCAGCATTTTGATGAATTAAAGAGAAGCTGGTTTTAGAAAATTACCCGATTGTTCCCAATATTTGATCTGATGGCCGCTTTTCTGGGAAATAGAAAAATGGAAAACTATTTTTCACACAATTACAGCTGCATTAGATTAATGTCTTATGTTGACTTATTGAAGAGCTGAGGTCATAAAGTAACTAACTTAGCCAAAAGCTAAGGAGAGAAGGCACCTGTAGGAGAGAAGAGATGATAGAAAATACTCGAACTATGCAACCACAAAGACTAGATCAGCAAAAATAGTTGAAAAGGTAGTAAAGCCTCTATCTGATATTTCACCATAGTATAACATCCATGAGTTCCACTGAAATTGGTGGAATTTACACCCTTTTGAAGACTTTTTTTTTTCTCTTTTCTTTTTTCTTTCTTTTTTTTAAGAACTCCAACAGTTGTCCAAAAACAATATCAGAAAAAAACTTGAAGAAATATTTATGGGCTTGAGGAAGTGAACCGCTCTGTCAGGTAGATCAGAAATATTGCCTGATCCACAGATTATTCTCCTTTCTCCACTGCAGCTTCATTCTAGGAGGTAGAGGAACCGAAGCACTGCTTCTAGGATATAGGTGAAATAAAACAAGTAAGGAAATAGAACAAATAAGGATTAAAAAAAATTATTGGGCTGGGGATGTGGCTCAAGAGGTATCGCGCTCGCCTAGCACGTGTGAGGCACTGGGTTCTATTCTCAGCACCACATAAAAATATATTGAGTCCACCTAAAAAAAAAAAAACCTAAAAAATAAATATAAAAACATTATTTCTTACCAAAGAACATGGATAAATGCTGGGACCACAATTTCAGCCTGAGAAAATAAACAAACCAAAAAACTAAAAGGCCATGCCCATGAGATCCAGGAGCATAATTTTTCCTCAACGTGTAAGGCTTAATCAGAAGCACAGAAATGAAAATTCACCCCAATTTAATTAAAAGGATGAGCACTAGCTAATAATAGCAGAAAACAGTTGGCTGAAGTTCAAGAGATACCTTTTCTGAAGCACAGTGTCAAGGGAATATGTGAAACTCTGAAATAAACAGATAATTGCTTGGAAAAGATAAACTCCATACTGTTTTAGTCAGCTTTTTCAACACCGTGACCAAACTACCCAACAAGAGCAACCTAAGGGACGAAAAGTGTAATTTGTATTGGGGGCTCATGGTTTTAGTGCTCTTAGTCCATACAGGGCCAACTTGATTGCTGTGAGCCCAAGATGAGACAGCACTTCAAGGTGGAAGGGCCACAAAGCTTCTCAGTTCATGGTGGCCAGGAAGCAGACAGGGGAAGAGGCCATAGAGAAGGTATTTACCATCTCCAGTCATGACCCACCTGCCTATGGTTATCACTCAGCCAGCCCATGAAAACTAGGATGGAGTAATTAAATTATATCTCTCACAGTCTAATCATTTCACCTCTGAACATTCCTGCATTAGCAGGAGCTTTTGGAGGACACATACTATCAAAAGCATATGATAACCATAGCAATCCCTTTTATAGGAATTTGAATACTCTGGTGCACTTATGTGCCATAGAAATAAGGTATCTCACAATCAATTTCCAGTTATATTAACTCAAATTTAAACTCAAATGCCCTAGGTAAAGCTCTATCAGAAGGAGAAGAATGACCATTTTTCAGGAATAAAATGCAGTACTCTTTGGTATACTATAAAGACTTCAATCACACAATAAAAATTTATAGGACATGCAAATTATGTTAAAAAATTATGATCAGAGGCTTGGGTTGTAGCTCAGTGGTGGAGTGTTTACCTAGCATATGTGAAGTACTGGGTTTGATGCTCAGCACCACATAAAAGTAAAGAACATAAAGATCCATTGACAACTAATTTTTTTTAAAATTATGATCAGAATCATTCTACAAAAAGACAGATTTTATAGTTTCAAGAATTTTAAATAATGATGACTTATATGTAAAGGGATTTAAGAGAAAAAATAGAGAACATACCAATTAATGTGGCCGTGTTCAGCAGAGAAATGGAAACTATAAAAGATAATCAAATGGAAACACCAAAAATGAAAAAAAAATTAACTTTAATACAGATGATGAATGCTTTCAGTATACTCAAAACAGCTAAAGAAAGAATCTGTAAATTTGAAAAATCCAATAGAAATTATTCAAACTGAAACACAAACAAATAAAAAGAGTACAATAATAAAAAAAAATCAAGGCCAAACATGTACAAACTATGGGAAAATATCACAAATATTTTAAAATGTGAATTTATGATATCTGAAGACAGAAAACAAATTTTTTTTTCCAAAAAGGCTGGCATCAAAACACAGACACAAAAATATTAGAAAATGCTGTGCAGGAAAAATAGAAAAGAAGCAATATAATAAAATGAAAACCCACATATACATTATAAGTATCATACACAAGCTTCTAAAAAATAAAAATGAGACAAACTTAAAATCAGCTAGAGAAAAATAAAAATATTTTATACAGAAGATTAGCATTACAGTATAATTCTCAGAAGCTATAAAATACAGATTGAAAAAGAAGAGTAGCATCATTTAATGACTGAAATAACCCCTTTACCCAAACTGTCAACTAGGATTTCAAAAATCCAGAGAAACAAATGTTAGAACACTTCTCAGGAAAAACAAACAAACAAACAAAAAACCTTCATAATTCATTGCCAACAAACCTAAAAGGAGGGTTATTATGGCATCAAATTAAAATTTGGATCTACACAAAGAAATGAACATTGCTGCAAATAAAATTATGAAAAATTGAATTAAATTCACATTTTTCCTTGGTTTAATTGTTCTACATATAACTGACTTCTAAAGCAAAACAGTTCAGTCTTTGTTTGTGTTTGTTGTGATTATGATTTAAAATCCATGACAATAAGCACAATAATGAGACAGAGAAAATGGGATTTTACCACTGAAAATTTTACAGGTGAGGTGACATAAACTCTGAAGGTAGACAAAGACTGTGTTAAAATGGTGTAAATGACATGTAAGAAAAAGACTAAAGTAAAACAGAAAGAAAAAGTGTTCTGAAATACACCTGCTTAAGAAAAAATTGGAAAAAGGAAAAAAAAGACACACAAACACATGAGACAAATAGAAAAATAGTCAGCAAGATTATATATTATAATTCAATTCTATTAATAGTCACATAAAATGTGGTTAGTGTTAATAAATTAGTTTAAAGGCAGGGCTGGGGTTATGGCTCAGCTGTAGAGCACTTGCCTAGCACATGTGAGGCCCTGGGTTCGATCCTCAGCACCACATAAAAAATAAATACATAAAGTAAAGGTATTGTGCTCAACCACAACTAAAAAATAAATATTAAAGAAAATCAGTTTAAAGACAGACATTGATAGATTGTGTAAAAAGACAAAAACCAATTATAAGTCATCTACCACGCTAACACGAACCCAAAGAAAGCTTATGAAGCTATATTAATATCAATGAAGTCAGAACAGGCCCAGCTGCCTGCTGAGGGGCAGAGCCGCCCCCTACCCCCCCCCCACGCCTGCCAGGTAGGTGGAACTGTGACCACCGTCAGAAAAGGCCCAGTGGCCCTCGGAGGGGCAGAGCTGCCAACCACTCCAGCAAGGTAGGAGGGCCTGCGACCCACCGGCAGAACAGGCGCAGTGGCCTGCTGAGAGGCAGAGCCGCCCCCTCCCCCCGTGCCCGGCAAGGTAGACAGAACTGTGACCACCCACAGAACAGGCCCAGCGGCCTGCTGAGGGGAGTGCCGCCCCCTACCCCACCCCACCCCCAACAGTGGGAGGTAGAACAGTAAAGGGGGGAAAAATAATCAAAGAGGAAAACAAACCATGTTTAGTAACATAAATAAACAAATATGGCTGGAAGAACAACCCATATCTCAATAATAACCCTAAATGTTAATGGCTTAAACTCACCAATCAAGAGACACAGGCTAGTAGAATGGATCACAAAACAAGACCCATCAATATGCTGCCTACAGGAGACACATTTGATAGGAAAAGACATACATAGGCTGAAGGTGAAAGGTTGGGAAAAATCATATCACTCATATGGACTTCGGAAACAAGCAGGTGTGTCCATACTCATATCAAATAAAACAGATTTCAAGCCCAAGTTAATCAAAAGGGATAAAGAGGGACACTACATACTGCTCAAGGGAACCATACACCAACAAGACATAACAGTCATAAATATATATGCCCCTAACAATGGTGCAGCTATGTTCATCAAACAAACTCTTCTCAAGTTCAAGAGTCTAATAGACCACCATACAATAATCATGGGAGACTTCAACACACCTCTCTCAACAATGGACAGATCTTCCAAACAAAAGTTGAATAAGGAAACTATAGAACTCAATAACACAATTAATAACCTAGACTTAATTGACATATATAGAATATACTACCCAACATCAAGCAGTTACACTTTTTTTTCTCAGCAGCACATGGAACCTTCTCAAAAATAGATCACATATTATGTCACAGGGCAACTCTTAGACAATATAAAGGAGTAGAGATAATACCATGCATCTTGTCTGATCATAATGGAATGAAACTGAAAATCAATGATAAAAGAAGGAAGGAAAAAGCATACATCACTTGGAGAATGAACAATAGGTTACTGAATGATCAATGGGTTATAGAAGACATCAAGGAGGAAATTAAAAAATTCTTAGAGATAAATGAAAACACAGACACAACATATCAGAATCTATGGGACACATTGAAAGCAGTTCTAAGAGGAAAATTCATTGCTTGGAGTTCATTCCTTAAAAAAAGAAAAAACCAACAAATAAATGATCTCATACTTCATCTCAAAATCCTAGAAAAAGAAGAGCAAAACAACAGCAAAAGAAGTAGAAGGCAAGAAATAATGAAAATCAGAGCTGAAATTAATGAAATTGAAACAAAAGAAACAATTGAAAAAATTGACAAAACTAAAAGCTGGTTCTTTGAAAAAATAAACAAAATCGACAGACCCTTAGCCATGCTATCAAAGAGAAAAAGAGAGAGAACTCAAATTACTGGCATACGGGATGAAAAAGGCAATATCACAACAGACACTTCAGAAATACAGAAGATAATCAAAAATTATTTTGAATCCTTATACTCCAATAAATTAGAAGATAGTGAAGGCATAGATAAATTTCTTAAGTCATAGGATCTGCCCAGATTGAGTCAGGAAGATATAGACAACCTAAACAGACCAATATCAATTGAGGAAATAGAAGAAACCATCAAAAGACTACCAACTAAGAAAAGCCCAGGACCGGATGGGTATACAGCAGAGTTTTACAAAACCTTTAAAGAGGAACTAATACCAATACTTTTCAAGCTACTTCAGGAAATAGAAAAAGAGGGAGAACTTCCAAATTCATTCTACGAGGCCAACATCACCCTGATACCTAAACCAGACAAAGACACTTCAAAGAAATAAAACTACAGACCAATATCTCTAATGAACCTAGATGCAAAAATCCTCAATAAAATTCTGGCGAATCGGATACAAAAACATATCAAAAAAATTGTGCACCATGATCAAGTAGGATTCATCCCTGGGATGCAAGGCTGGTTCAATATACGGAAATCAATAAATGTTATTCACCACATCAATAGACTTAAAAATAAGAACCATATGATCATCTCGATAGATGCGGAAAAAGCATTCAACAAAGTACAGCATCCCTTTATGTTCAAAACTCTAGAAAAACTAGGGATAACAGGAACATACCTCAATATTGTAAAAGTAATCTATGCTAAGCCTCAGGCTAGCATCATTCTGAATGGAGAAAAATTGAAAGCATTCCCTCTAAAATCCTGAACAAGACAGGGATGCCCTCTCTCACCACTTCTGTTCAACATAGTTCTCGAAACACTGGCCAGAGAAATTAGACAGATGAAAGAAATTAAAGGCATAAAAATAGGAAAAGAAGAACTTAAATTATCACTATTTGCAGATGACATGATTCTATACCTAGCAGACCCAAAAGGGTCTACAAAGAAACTATTAGAGCTAATAAATGAATTCAGCAAAGTGGCAGGATATAAAATCAACACGCATAAATCAAAGGCATTCCTGTATATCAGCGACAAATCCTCTGAAATGGAAATGAGGACAACCACTCCATTCACAATATCTTCAAAAAAAATAAAATACTTGGGAATCAACCTAACAAAAGAGGTGAAAGACTTATACAATGAAAACTACAGAACCCTAAAGAGAGAAATAGAAGAAGATCTTAGAAGATGGAAAAATATACCCTGTTCATGGATAGGCAGAACTAACATCATCAAAATGGCGATATTACCAAAAGTTCTCTATAGGTTTAATGCAATGCCAATCAAAATCCCAACGGCATTTCTTGTAGAAATAGAGAAAGCAATCATGAAATTCATATGGAAAAATAAACGACCCAGAATAGCAAAATCAATGCTAAGCAGGAAGTGTGAATCAGGCGGTATAGCGATACCAGACTTCAAACTATACTACAGAGCAATAGTAACAAAAACAGCATGGTACTGGTAACAAAACAGGCGGGTGGACCAATGGTACAGAATAGAGGACACAGAAACCAATCCACAAAACTACAACTGTCTTATATTTGATAAAGGGGCTAAAAGCATGCAATGGAGGAAGGATAGCATCTTCAACAAATGGTGCTGGGAAAACTGGAAATCCATATGCAACAAAATGAAACTGAATCCCTTTCTCTCGCCATGCACAAAAGTGAATTCAAAATGGATCAAGGAGCTTGATATCAAATCAGAGAGACGCCGTCTGATAGAAGAAAAAGTTGGCTACGATCTACATGCTGTGGGGTCGGGCTCCAAATTCCTCAATAGGACACCTATAGCACAAAAGTTAATAACTAGAATCAACAAATGGGACTTACTCAAACTAAAAAGTTTTTTCTCAGCAAAAGAAACAATAAGAGAGGTAAATAGGGAGCCTACATCCTGGGAACAAATCTTTACTCCTCACACTTCAGATAGAGCCCTAATATCCAGAGTATACAAAGAACTCAAAAAATTAGACAATAAAATAACAAACAACCCAATCAACAAATGGGCCAAGGACCTGAACAGACACTTCTTAGAGGAGGACATACAATCAATCAACAAGTACATGAAAAAATGCTCACCATCTCTAGCTGTCAGAGAAATGCAAATCAAAACCACCCTAAGATACCATCTCACTCCAGTAAGATTGGCAGCCATTATGAAGTCAAACAACAACAAGTGCTGGCGAGGATGTGGGGAAAAGCATACACTTGTACATAGCTGGTGGGACTGCAAATTGGTGCAGCCAATTTGTAAAGCAGTATGGAGATTTCTTGGAAAGCTGGGAATGGAGCCACCATTTGACCCAGCTATTCCCCTTCTCGGTCTATTCCCTAAAGACCTAAAAAGAGCATGCTACAGGGACACTGCTACATCGATGTTCATAGCAGCACAATTCACAATAGCAAGACTGTGGAACCAACCTAGATGCCCTTCAATGGATGAATGGATAAAAAAAAATGTGGCATTTATACACAATGGAGTATTACTCTGCATTAAAAAATGACAAAATCATAGAATTTACAGGGAAATGGATGGCATTAGAGCAGATTATGCTAAGTGAAGCTAGCCCATCCCTAAAAAACAAATGCCAAATGTCTTCTTTGATATAAGGAGAGTAACTAAGAACAGAGTAGGGTCGAAGAGCATGAGAAGAAGATTAACATTAAACAGGGATGAGAGGTGGGAGGGAAAGGGAGAGAGAAGGGAAATTGCATGGAAATGGAAGGAGACCCTCAGAATTATACAAAAGTACATACAAGAGGAAGTGAGGGGAAAGGGAAAAATAATACAAGGGGGACAAATGAATGTCAGTAGAGGGGGCAGAGAGAGAAGAGGGGAGGGGAGGGGAGGGGAGGGGGGATAGTAGAGGATAGGAAAGGCAGCAGAACACAACAGACACTAGTATGGCAATATGTAAATCAATGGATGTGTAACTGATGTGATTCTGCAATCTGTATATGGGGTAAAAATGGGAGCTCATAACCCACTTGAATCAAAGGTTGAAATATGATATATCAAGAACTATGTAATGTTTTGAATAACCAACAATAAAAAAATTAAAAAAAAAGAACAATTAAAAAAAAAATACTCTTCACTTTTCTAACTACCTATTTATGTATGGCTGAATTTTCCTCACATTTGAAATAAAACATATTTTAATAGATTGAATGTGAGAGTAGATATGAGAATGTGTCATCTATTAAACCAAGCATTAAAGAGATCAGAAAATTTACACAATTTTTGGACAAGAAATTATTTTTAATTAAAAATACTTATATTGCCATGTAATTTCTTACTTTTAAATGAATTTATAAGCATTTGAGAGATTTCTCAGCTTTAATTTCTATTACAGTAAACACAGCAAACATAACCCACATAAACAAGCCCTCTTGGGAGTCCTTAATAATTTATCAATGTAAAAAGAGATGCTGAGACCAAAGGGTTTCAGAACTGCTATTCCAGACTGCACTCTAATACTAAGTAACAATTAAATCTGTATAATTTGAAAAGCCAAACTTGTCCCAAAACTATTCTCCTATTGTTAATCCATGACAGAAAAAGCCACTCAGAATTTAACAATGACCTCAACCATCATTCTAGCAATCTTTGCTACAAAATGACTAAACCATTTTATTTTGAGACATGAGCTTTTTAAGGGCCTTTAAAAAAGATTGATATTTAAAATTTTTAAATAGCTTCAAATTATAAAAATATAATTTTACAAATGGTTTATAAAATGCTATGAAAAATTATGAAACTTTCATTATTAAATACACTTTTATTATTATTATAAAAAAAAATTTCCCTAGGATTACAAGCATCCCAGGATAATTGTTAAGAAACTGTAGCTGATAATCAAATAATTTTAAAAGCAAAATTATAAAAAAAGAAAACAACTTTTGTTTCTTATGTAGCCAAAATAAAAATGTTTAATGAGGGCTGGGGGTTGTAGCTCAATGGTAACGTGCTTGCCTAGTATATGTGAGGCACTGGGTTCCATTCTCAGCATCACATATAAAAAAATAAATGAATAAAGGTCCATCAATAACTAATAAATTTTTTTTAAAAATAATTAAGTGATGCACTTTAATAAGGCTGATATGACAGAGCTTAGTGGTCTCGGAAAGAGTAATTACCTAAAGTGTACTAAAGTCTGTAAATGACTCCACTCCTATAAACACCAAAATAACTTGTTAAATGAAAAATGTTGAATTATGTCCCATCTGATTCAAATGTATGATATGTCAAGGTCATTGTACTGTCATGTGTAACTAATTACTACAAATAAAAAATAATAATACAAAAAAAGAAAAAAAAACAATGAAGTAGACTATAGAATAAAGAAACTTATTAGAATTTTTTAAAAAGGCATTATATAATGATACAGTGGTTAAATTCCACAACAATTATGAATGTATATGCAATTATATATAGTGATACAAAATGCATAAGGAAATAGCTAGAGATTTGTAAAGAAAAATTAAGCAAGCACAATTGTATTTGCAATGTTTTATATCTGAAGATTTCATCAGTGATTGATAGACTGAGTAACCATGAAATTATGACAGATACAGAAGCACTATGCAAGACCCTTCATCAACTAACCTATTTGACATTATAAGCCATTTCATCCAAAGATACAGGATGCACACTATTTTCAAGCATAAAGTTAATCGTTACCATGGTAAATAAAACTTTAGGCTATAAATGAAATCTCAAAACAGTACAAACATATCAACCATGAAAAGCATGTTTATGGACAAAAATTGAATGACAACAAAAATTAAAACAGAAACAGGTTTTAAAAATCTATTTGTAAATTAAGCAATACACTTCTGTATAATCCCTGTGATAGAGAAGTAATATCAAGAGCAATTTAAAAGCACTTTGAACTGAACAAGAACGAAAATAAAACATCTTAATCCATTCATCTATTTAAGGACATTGTTGATTCCACAGTTAGCTATTGTGAATTGAGCTGCTATAAACATTGATGTGGCTGTGTTACTATAGTATGCTGATTTTATTTTATTAATTAATTTATTTTTTTATTAGTTGCTCAAAACATTACAATGATCTTGACATATCATATATCATACATTTGATTCAAATGGGGTATGAATTCTTATTTTTTCCCTCGTGTACAGATTGCAGGATCACATTGGTTATACAGCCACGTTTATACATACTGCCATATTAGTGTCTGTTGTATTCTGCTGATTTTAAGTGCTTTGGGTATAAATCGAGGAGAAGGATAGCTGGGTCAAATGGTGGTTCCATTCCCAGTGTTCTAAAGGAATCTCCATACTGCTTTCCAGATTGGTTGCACCAATTTGCAGTTCTACTAGCAATGTATGAGTGTGCCTTTCCCCCCACATCCTTGCTAACACTTATTGCTCTTTGTATTCTTGCTAACTGCCACTCTGACTGGCATGAGATGAAATCTTAAAGTAGTTTTGATTTGCATTTCTGTAATTGCTACATATGTTGAACAATTTTTATGTATTTGTTGATCAATTTTATATCTTCTTCTGAGAAGTGTCTCTTTATCTCCTCAGCCCATTTATTGATTGGGTTGTTTGTTAGGTGTTACATTTTTTGAGTTCTTTATATATCCTGGAGATTAGTGCTCTATCTGACATACATGGAGCAAAAGTTTGCTACCAAAATATAGGCTCTTTCTTTACCTCATTGATTTTTTTCTTTTGCTGAGAAGAAACTTTTTAGCTTGAATCCATCCAATTTATTGAGTCTTGATTTTATTTCTTGCACTTTAAGAGTCTTGTTAAGGAAGTCAGTGCCTAATCCAATGTGATGAAGATTTGGACCTAGTTTTTCCTCTACTAAGTACAGGTCACTGATCTGATTCCTAAGTCCTTGGTCCACTTTAAGTTGAGTTTTGTGCCTGGTGAAAGATAGAAGTTTCATTTTGCTGCATATGAATTTCCAGTTATGGCATTTGCAGGTAAATGGATGGAGTTGGAGAATATCAGCTAAGCAAAATAAGCCAATCCCAAAAAACCAAGAGCCAAATATTCTCTCTCATAAGTGGACACTGATCCATAATGGTGTGGGGGGCATGGGAAAAATGAAGAAACTTTGATTGTGCGAAGGGGAGGGAAAGAGGGAAAGAAGGCATGGGGACAGGAAAGATGTGGAATGAGATGAACATCATTACCCTAGGTACATGTATGCCTGCACATATGATGTGATGCTGCATTGTGTACAACTAGAGAAAAGGAAAGTTGTGCTGCAATTGTGTACAATGAATCACAATGCATCATCAATATTTACATTAGAATATATAAAAGTCTTAATGCAAAGATTCCATTCTAATAAAACCACAAAAGAAGAGCAAAATAAACCAAATCACACAGAAAATGAAAATAATAAAGATAAGGGCAGAAGTCTATAAAACTGAAAGTGTAAATAATAGAAAAATTAATCTCTAAGTAGTTTTATGAAAAGGTCTGTATATTCAAAATCCTCCAGTTATACTGGCTAAATAAAGAAGATACTAATTAAAAATATCTATAATAAAAGGAAGATATCATTACAGATTTTAAAGTCATTAAAAAGAAGAAAAGGATATAGCACAAGCAATCTAAACCCATAGCTTCAAGACATTATATGGAAAACATATATTCTTTGAAATAAAAATTATGTTAAAATTAATTCAAGAATAAATAAATAACATGAAAAATCATATATATATATATATATATATATATATATATATATATATATATATATATAATTTTTTTAAATTAAATTCACAGTTTAAAACCTTCGTGAAGAACAAGTCCAAAGCTTGTGCTTTCACTGGTGAATTTCACCTATCATTTATGAAAGAATCCTACATCTTCTGTTTTAGAAAATACAAGATAATGAAATACTTCTTATCCCATTGTATAAACCTAGAATTATCATAAGAGCAAAACAATGAAAACTAACATCTGCATGAGTCTACACAAGAGGAAAAACACAAATCCTCACCTGAGAAATTCATAGCCAACAATCTAGAGGTGAAGGACTCAATACTTCTCCCTAATATCAGGAACAATAAAATATATATTCTAGTCTGAGCTATTAGACCAAAAGTTACAAGAGAAATGGCATAGAGAATGGAAAGGAATTGAAAACTCTCTCCATGTGTACATGTGTACATGATGCAATTTTATAGACTCCTAAGAAAGCCACTAAAAGTAAACTATAAAACTAATAATGCTTTAGTTCAAAAGCTTGCCAGAAACAAGACAAACATAGAAAATATAATAATTTTACCCTTCTTTAATAACAACAAACAAACCCAAAGTGAAATAAACAAAAACAATTCCAGTGGAAATTGCCTTAAAAATAAAATACTTAAGAATAAATTTTAATAGGAACAATAATTATATTTTGAAAACTACATTGTAAAAAACACTGTTAAAAGAAACTGAGGAAAACCCAAACATACAAAGACATTCCATGTTCATGTATCAAAAGACTTCAGCTTGTTAAGGTGTTGATATATTCAGTGATCATAAAATTTGTATAGAAACTCAAAGTATCATGAATTTTCAAAAAAATAACATCATTGAAATACTTCCAACTTCTTCATTTAAAAAAGAATTTCCAGAAAGCTACATTTATCAAGAAATGAATCCCCTAATAGGGTTTAACTGAGTAGTAACTCTAGCAGACATGTAGCTGGACATAGTGGTGCACACCTGTAATCCCAGCCACTCAAGAGACTAAGGTAGAAGAATTACAAGTTCAATACCAACCTTATCAACTTAGGTGACCCTTTGCAACTTAGCATGACCCTATCTTAAAATAAATAAATAGATAGATAAATAGATAAATAAATAAATAGGGTTGGAGATGTTACTCAATGTAACAGTGCCCCTAGGTTTAATCCCCAGTACTAAAGAGAGGACAAAAAAGAAAAGAAAAGGGAAAAAAGAGAAAAGAAAAAGAAAAAGTAGACATGAAATTCTTATAAATCAATGGGATAGAATAGAAAGTTCAGGAATCTATTCTCACATTTATGCTAATATTGATTCCCAAATAAGCTAGCATGCCATTTTGATGGTGAAGAAAAGAGTAGCTTCAACAAATGTACTGAAACAACTACCTATTTACACACAAAAATGGAATATCTGTACCTTACATCATATATCAAAATTAACTCAGAAGTGAACCGAAGACCTATATGTATGAGCTAGAATTTTTAAATGATTAGAAGAAAATCAGGTATAATCTTCATAATACTGGGTTAATGATGATTTATTAAATGTGATACAATATGCAGAAGAAACACAAATAAAAGCAAGATACATTGTTCACTAGCAAAAGTAAAAAATAAATCTATTGTGCATCAATAGACACCATCAGTAGATTTGAAAGGACAAGTCATGTAAAGAAAAAAATATATCTGAAAAGGGACTTGAATCTAGACTATATAGATGGCAACTATAACTCTAGAACAAAAAGATAACTCAATTTAAAAAAATGAAAAGATTGCAACACACTTTATTGAGCACAAATAGCTTATGAGCACATGAAAAAAAAATGTTTGGCATCCATGGCCATTGCGAATTTTTGTGGTCATCTCACAGTGACCAGATGGACTCTCACATAAAGTTTAGCTCAGTTGTCAAGATTAATAACACATAGCCTGAGGAGGTAAGAAAGATTTATTATTTACATAATGAAGCTATCTAGAAATGCATGGTAAGCCTCTCAAGGTAGTCTACAAATGACTTTAGAGAGTAAGAAAAGGATATTGATTTGGAGTTACTGTGGTAGTTACAAGGTCTTATGGTTTAGATATTAAGTGTCCCCCAAAATTTCATGTGGCTGCATCATTGTAGTATGTTGATTTTTAAGTCCTTGGGTATAAACTGAGGAGTGTGGTAGCTGAATCAAATGGCATTCAATTCCATGTGTGAGACAATGCTAGAAAGCGTAGAGGTAAAATGATTGGATCATGGCAGTAATCCAATCAGTAAATGAATCCCCTAGTAGGGATTAACTGAGTGTAACTATAGGCTGGGAAGTTGTGACTGTAGGAGGTGGGTCATAGGGGACATGCCTTTGGGATAGGTATTTGGTGAGCTGAGCTTAGTCTTTCTGTCTCTCTGCTTCTGATGTGATGTCCTAGGCTACTTTCCTTTGCCACACTCTTCCACCATGATTTTCTGCCTCATCTTGAGCCCCAAGGAGTAGACATGCTGTCTATGGACTGAGACCTCTGAAACCATGAGCCCCAAATAAACATCTCCTTCTATAAACTGTTTTTTGTTGTTGTTGGTTGTTTGTTTGTTTTTCAGGTCTTTTAGGCACAGCAGCAAAAAAAAGCTGATTAAAACATGGGATAATGCTGGTTAACTTTCCCATCCACGAACAAGGGGTTACATGGTGTGAAACTTCGGTCCATTTCAAAGGAAGACAGTGTCCAGGTTTTTTTGTTGGTAGTGGTGCTGTTTTATTTTGCTTTTTTGTTTGTTTTGTTTGTTTTTCAACTTGCTCAGATACAGTGCAGAGAGGAAGAGAAAGGGACTTAATACCTATCAAGGTCAAATATAAAAACAGATTCAGAATGTTTACTACAAATCAAAACCACAGTGAAATACCACTTCACATCCAGTACCATAGCTCTAATCAACAAGAAAATATAACAAGTGTTTGCAAGGAAATGGAGAAATTGTATCACTTGTCAAATGCTGGTGGGGATGTAACATGGTTCCATCATTGTGGAAAATAGCTTGGCAGTTTCAAACAGTTCTATATAAAGTTACCATATGGCCCAGCAATATCACCCTTAGGTATGTATCCAAGAGAAATGAAAACATATTCACATAAAAATTTGTATGCAAACTATTAACAGCACTATTTATATACTAACTAAAAAGTGAGAATAACTCAAATGTCCATCGACTCATAAATAAATAGAATATACTGTATTCATGTAGCTAAATATTATTAGTAATAAACAGAAAAAAGTACAGATGCTTGCTCAATGCTTATGAACCTTGGGAACATTATGCCACAAAAATCAGCAATCACAGTAGGCCACCCATGTGGGATTCCATTTATATAACTCCAAAATAGGCAATTTTTTTTTTCCTTTTGGTACTGGGGATTGAACCCATGGATGCTTAACCACTGAGCAACATCCCCAGCCCTTTATTTATTTGTTTGTTTGTTTTTACATGTTCCAATTAGTTAGTTCCAATTCTACCAACACAGTAGAATGCATTTTGATGCATTGTACACAAATGGAGCATAACTTCTCTTTCCTCTGGCTGTACATGGTGCTTAGTTACACCAGTAGTGTAAACATAATATATAGGGTAATAATATCTGTTTTGCTCTACTGTCTTTCCCATCCTCATAGCTCCACCCCTCCCCTCTCTCCCCTCTGCACAATCCAAATTTCCTTCATTTTTCCCTACACCCTGCCTGCCCCCACTGTGGATCAGCATCTGCTTATCAGAGAAAACATTTGGCCTTTGATTTTTTGGAATTGGCTTATTTCGTGATAACTAAGGGATGATATTCTCTAATTCCATCCATTTATCTACAAATGCCCTAATTTCATTCTTTGTAAGGCTGAGTAATATTCCATTGTGTATATATATCACAGTTACTTTATCCAGTCATCCATTAAAGGGCATCCAGGTTGGTTCCATAGCTTAGCTATTGTGAATTAAGCTGCTATAAACATTGATGTGGCTGCATCGTTATAATATTATGAATTTTAAGTCCTTGGGTATAAACTGAGGAGTGCGGTAGCTAAATCAAATGGCGTTCCATTCCAAGTTTTCTGAGAAATCTCCATACTATTTTCCATAGTAGTTGCACCAATTTTCAGTCTGACCAGCAATGTATGAGTGTACCTATTTCCCCCACATCCTCTCCAACACTTATTACTGCTTGTATGCTTGATGTTTGTCATTCTGACTGGAATGAGTTGAAATCTTAGAGTAGTTTCAATTTGCATTTCTCTAATTGCTAGATGTTGAACATTTTTTCATGTTTGTTGATCAATTGTATTTATTCTTCTGTGAAGGGTCCGTTCAGTTCCTTTGCCCATTTATTGATTGGGTTATTTGGTTTTCTTTTGGTGGTAAGTTTTTTGAGTTCTTTATATATCCTGGATATTAATGATCTACCTGGTGGGTGCGATAAAGATTCTCTCCCATTCTGTAGGCTCTCTCTTCATGTTATTGATTGTTTCCTTTGCTAACAAGAAGCTTTTTAGTTTGAATCCATCCCATTTATTGATTCTTTATTTTATTTCTTGCACTTTAGGAGTCTTGTTGAGGAAGTCAGATCCTAGGTCTACATGATGAAGATTTGGACCTACTTTTCTTCTATTAGGCACAGGATCTCTGTTCTAGTGCCTAAGTTATTTTTTTTAATGTTTTATTTAGAGACAAGATCTCTCTGAGTTGCTTATGGTCTTGCTGAATTGCTAAGGCTGACTTTGAACTTGCCATCCTCCTGCCTCAGCCTCCTGAGCAGCTGGGATTACAGGCATGCGTCACCATGTCCAAACAAAATAGGCAAATTTATAGACAAAGAAAATAGACCCACAGTTTCTTAGTGATAAGGGAAGAGGACTGTTGGCAGCAGCTAAAGGGTGTGGGGTTTCTTTTGATGATCACAAAGGTATTCTAAAATTTATTGAGCTGATAACTGCAAATCTTTACTAAAAGCCATTCAGTGGTACACCTTAATTGGGTTAAAGGTACAATATGTGAATTAAGTCTCAATAAAAATATTCATTAAAAATAATAATAATCTTCAACCTTTATTTCACACCTAATATAAAAATTAATTCAAATTGCTTATTGAGTTACACATAAAACCTACAGCAATAAAATTTCTAGAAGTAAGCAGAGGAAAAAAAATCTGTAACTTTAAATTAGCCATAGTTGTTAGATATAACACACAAAGTATCATGCATTAAAAAAAGAAAGCATGATAAATTGAACTGTACTTATTTAAAACATTTTTTTAGAGAATAGTCATCCTTTGCTAAAGAGAATGGAAAATGTCATGGCCACTTCAGAAAAAGTTCTCTGTTCTTTATAAAACTAAACATGTTCCCACCATATGATACAGAAATTCCACTTCCACCCAAGAGGAATGAAATATTGTGTTCACACAAAAATATGTACATGAATGTTTATGGCAACTTTATTCCTTTTGCACAAAACTGGAAACAACCCAGATGTCTTTCAACCCATGAAAGCATAAACAATCTGTGATACAGCTGTACTTAAAATACTGCTCCTATTAAAAGCAACTAACTATTGATTCATGCAACAACTTGGATGGTTCCTAAATGCCTTTTGTGAAGTAAAAGGATCCAGACCCAAAAGGCTACATATTGTCTCATTCCATTTGTATTACACTTATCAAAAGGAATAACTACAGGGAAGAAAACCAGTCAGTGTTTTCCAGGGGAAGGGGGTATACAAAATGATCCACAAATGCATAGTTTGGGGGAAAGTTTGTGATGACAGAAGTGTTCAAATCTGGAAAGCTGTTAGTAGACACATAATTTATTCATTTGTCTAAACTCCACATAACAATACAATTTTGAACATTATTTTGTGCATTTTTTTAAAAAAGAAACTAACATATAGAAGTAATTGACTCTTCAAAAGAGTCAAGATTATGAAAGAGAATATAAAAGTGACCCACCATCTGAGGTTGGAAGAGACTAAGGAGATATGACAAGTAAATTCAATGTGGGGTCAAAACCAGCAAAATCCAAGTGAGTTTTATACTTGGGTTAAGCATTCTACCAAAGTTAATTTCTTTATTTAGGTAAATGTCCCATGGTTATAGTAGATGTTAACACAAGAGGAACCTGGATAATGGTTACATAGGAACTACAAATCTTTTATAAGTCCAAAATCTTCTCGATTTTTAAAATAACAACCTTTAAAAAGCATTATACTAAGCTAAAGGGTTTTCAAATATATCTCTCCTATATATTCAACCATGTGGTAGTCTAATCCTCCACACCCACATTCACACAAAAATATTTATGCCTTAATCCCCAGAACCTGTGAATGTGTTACCTTAAAATAGAAATAAAGATTAAGAAATTCTCTCAGTGGCCACGTGGGGCTATAGTTGCAATTAAATTCTTGTTTGCTAGTATTTTAATATTGGATGATTTTTTTTTTCAATTTCATCCTACTTCATTCTGATAGTAATATATTGACTGGAAAGTATTCAAATCTATTTTTTTCTGTTTCTATGCTAACCATTTGCTACAATTTTTAAACTACATGAGTTTGTATTCTTACAGTTCTGTTCATCATGAATCTAAAATCCATTTCACTGGGACAAAATCAACTGTCTAGGACCAGGCTCTCTGCAGACACTTTAGAAGAGAATCTGTTTCCTTGTCTCTGCTAACTTCTGGCTCTGTGTTCCTTGTCTCCCTTAGCTTGTTCCATCTTCAAACCCAGGAACACAGTGTCTTCAAATCTGTCTGCTCTCATCATCACATAATCTTCACTTCTCTCTAGATCTCCAAGTTTGATCCTCCTGCCTCCCTCCTATAGGGGCTCTTGTGATCACATCTGTGGTCACCTGAATCATTCAGGATAATTTTCCTGTCTGCAAAATCCTTTTGCAATGAATTTTTTTTTTATCTCTGTGTGTGAACTCTTAATATCAGTGGACCCAGAAGTCAAACTTAGTTTGTACTTACGTATAATCTCTGGTGTCTACAGTATACTGTATATAGTCGTAGTGATGACACATTCTATAGTAACAGCACTATAGATTTTCCTATTTGATAGATCAGATCATTGAGAGTTAGTCTTCTAGTAAAGATCTAGGACTAAATAATAAAAAAATATTAAATGTATTGCATGAATTTCTGGGAAAATGGCCTATTTTATGAGTAAAATGATGATGTCCAGGTAAACCTGAGAGAAGTAAGAAGAGCTGTTTCTTCTGACCATTGTGTCACACATGAATATCAATGAGGTGGTGGGGCAGTGGTCAGGTTGTCAGTTGGGAGAAGAACAATAATAATTAGGGCAAACCTCTAGGCCATTTGGGGGCTTAATAAAGTCCATGTTTTTAGACAGGGGCTTGAAGTTCTCAGATTAGAGTGTGTTTCATTATATCTCATTTTGTTTAAGAACCAAATGATTGTCTAAGAGAAATTTCTCACTAGCCCCATTGGATTATCCAGGAGTAGAAACTCTCATCTGGAAGTCAGTTGCTCTCATCTCCACGTGCTAAAATATCATCAACCTATAATTATATTTTCCATGTAAATCAAAGAGATTCAGATAGCATATTCATATTTTAAACCTCTTGTTTAGTGTATAAGGAGAATGAAGCTAATAATTTAACCTAATATTTCATCATCTTAGAAACAGACATATGTAAGGGCATACCCCTTGACAATAGGTAAAATTTAGTTCCAGAGAAAATTTGATTGAATTAATTTTAAACAAAATAAGTCTGTGAATAGTGAGTGTAGTAGAATTAGAAGTAGAAGTAGAAGAGGAATGAATTAGTGTGCTTAAATATGTTTGAGTATGTCAGGTATGTCAGTGATACCTAGTGAAATAAATATATATATTTGGCCTTATATGCCAGCCTCTTTGTTAACAGTTTGGTATTTTAAATAATGTATTTAGCTAACATCTTTCTCTTTATGGTTGCTCATCTGAAACTGGATATAGTCTGTATCACTGGGATTGTATCGGTATCATTAAATAAGGCAAAATGTAATGATAATAAAAATAGTGAACTGCATGGGTAGTGCATAAAATATAACATTTTGCTTAAACTATATTTAGAATTTCATTTAAATATGATATTATGTATCATTATTATAAAGTCAACTGTATAAGATCTTGTGGAAAATTCCTAGTTTTGCTAAAATCGGCCCAGCATCTTTGAGTTCAGGAAAGAACCATTATTTCTTTGATGGTTTTATATTTCTAAAATGTCAGATACTAGCCTATCCTAATCTACCTTCACTAGTTCTAACATTCAGCTAGAGTTTAAATTTGAGTTATTCAATTTTACTTTTTCTAGAAATGCAATTTTCTGATTTAAAATTCATGTAATAATATGCATTGAATTGACGAAGAGTTACTAATTAGAGAAGCATCGGGGACTTCTTTCGGTCCTCACAACTATCTGATATGTAATGAGCAGAAAACTATTCATAATAATGAAAGTCTTTTAGTATTTGAAAAAGAAGGGCTAAATTTAGTAATTTACATTATTCTCAATAGTCTTTTAACACAATGACTATTTTTGTCAACATTTTTATTTTTAAAGCACTTTAGAAATGAAAGTTCTGTGTTACAATTTCTCTATTCCTTAATAGAATCTTAATAAAATAAATCTTGTACATGAAACATCCAATGCATTTATTAAAAAGTATTTATAATAGCTATGGTTTGATGATATACATTATCAGTTACTTTTGAAGTTATCTTTCTTGGAAATTCATACTCATGAACAGTCTTGAACCTCACAGTTCTATTATGAATATGTTTATCCCCATTCTACAGACGAGGAAGCCATGACTCGTTTGTTCTAAAATCATATGTTCCATAATTGGTAGAGCCATCATTTAAACACAAACTGAAGTCTTTTCCCATTCTACTTCAGATTCTCAGGTAAAACCCGTTAAATAGTGCACTTGATCCATCTTTGTGGTCTGAGTTTTTATCCTCTGTGAACTAGTGAACCGAGTCAGTGCCCTGATTCTTCATATGGATGCAGCAGGTGACTGCTCTTTCTATACTAAAGCATCTTCAGTGTGGTTGACCAAAGATGAGAATTGGAATAGCATCTGGCTCAGACTGGTGCCTTTAGTGAAGAAATATTTCCAAATATATCACGAATAGGAAAAGATCCAACTTCAAGCCTGTAAGTTCTCATTAATAAAGAGAATGTTGGTACATCTGATTTATTGGGAAATCTTTCTTTACCAGAACAGAAATGTGTTCATGTCTGGGGTTTTATGTTCCACTGAATTGCTTGATGGATATGTTATTCTGGATCACCTGAAATTGAAGGGTTCTTTTTAAAATAAATGTTTTAAAAAAGCAGCAGTGCTAATGGCACAATAAAATTGACAAGTTGAAAATAAAATGTCAGAAATATAAAAAATTAAAGTTCTCTTAGCAATATTAACCTACCATATAGCACATAATGTCTAAATTATGGGGGATTTACAGACCTAAGTAGTAAGCCAAAAAATTATTCTGTGAAAATGTGAGCAAGAAGTTTTGATCCAATTTTCATGCCATCACAAGTAGGTCTTGATAAATAACAGTTTATATTATTGATGCAGTATTATTGGAGCGTCAGTCGGCATTCATGACAAAAAAAAGAATTTACTTTGCTGTTGGGGAGAAATGAACATGAATCCAGGTTTTTCTCTTTTCTTTTTTTTTTCCTAATGTTATTAAGTTTGTAATTGACACATAGTGGATGTCAAATTTATGGGGTACAGTGTGATGTTTCCATTTATGTATTCATTATGTAATTATCAAATCAAAGCAATTAGCATACTGATTGAATTGCTTCCACCCTGTCATTCTGTTCTCTTATTTTTAAAGTGGAGAAAATACTTCTGTGAGGTAGAGCAAGAGAAAGACCTGGAATGCTAGCTCACAGAATGCAAGTTCTGGTATCAATGGTAATACCCTTTTCTTATAAATGAATGCCAATAGTATTCATACGATTAAGGAGAAAAGATATGGTGTAATACTCCCCATTTATTTAACTCAGTAGGATTCAAATTCTTAACATGGTATTGAATTTATGTTCTAACTTCTTAATTATCAAATTTTTTTTTAAAATTTTTAGCCCAGTAGAATGTGAGATGTACAATAATTTTGGTAAGAAGGTAAAGAGTTTTAATAAAATTTTGACATGATAATGTCACAAGAGTCACATGAAAATTCATATGATTTAAATTATTCTTGAAAGTGATCGTATTTGGCTACAAGGCAGGAGTCAAGAAGAGAGAAGGGAATTGTAGCTGATGAGCAAGAAGCCCAGAGGGATAATGCAAAAGAAACGGACCAATTCTCCAGGTCTTACCTTCCTCATGTGCAGATTGAGATGGCTTGGGATAGATCACATGTAGAATATATTCTGACTTGAACATCTTTCTGGTATTGTACTACAAAAATATGCATCATGTCTAGGATGTTTAAAAATCCAAATATATTTCCAATCCCCTTTCTCCTTTTCTTATCTTTCTCTTTCTACTTCTTCCTCCACCACTTATGCTTTCTTTTTTTATTTCCCTTGGAATTCCTCTATTTCCCTTTTTCTTCTCCTTTTGCTTTTTTTCTCATTTCTATATAATCTTTTTGTTCTTCCTGTTCTTTTCATGCAGAATTTATAGACCCACTCATATTTTATGTAAATTTTCCAACAGAGGATGGATAACCTGTTCTCATAATACTATTTTTTTTCTTTTTTGCTTAAAATCATTCTATTCCTGCTGAAGCAAAAATATCTTTATTTTCACACAGTGTATTGAAGCAAAAATATCCTTATTTTCCAACAGTCTATTGAACTCTTTTTCAGCTATGATGCTTTTGCTTTCAGTCCATGGTAACAGGGGTTTTTCTCACTGCCATGTTTAGATTTCTGCTGCATACCACATTCTGTACTATGAGGTTCTTTAGGATCTGAGACTTTTCTTGTCACATTTATATTTGAAACACACCTTTTTATTTTATTTATTCATGTGTCACTTTGGTAAAAGGGCTTGAAGCAGGATGAAATAAAAGTCATAAATAATAAAGCTAATAAACCTGGAATTGAATTTTTTTTTAAAAAAATCAGACATTGAAAAGTAAAATGAATTAAGCCCATCACACCATATTTAGTTAACTGTGTCCTCCATGGCAGTCAAATGATAAAGGACTGTCTATATATTGTTACATTTCGATCCCTCATTAGGAAGAAGAAACCTGTCAATTAAAAAAAATACATTTTCTTGAATAAATACATGTTATTGAATAGAAATTTGTCATATGATAGTTTCTATGTCCTAATTAACTCATTGAAAGCACTCCTACCAATAGCAGAACGTACTATCCGTATTTTATAGTGTTTTGCTCTTTAATGTTTTATTGTTTAAAAACATTTATCAATATGCTGCCATCCACAGATTTAAGTGAAAAGGCAACAGATTTTCTTTCTCTGTCCTGCCCTGCAGCTTTATTCCTGAGGAAAAAAAAATGGTTTAAGTGAACACTTTTGGCCTGGTTGTTGCCTTCATATCTCTGCATCATGTGCTTGTACTCCAATTGCTTAATTTATTACAGTAAGTGTGTAATTTCCAGTTTGATAGAGGAGCAATTAGGTTCACAACTCACATGCATACACATACTTTCACACGTTACCTCATTCGGCTCTGGAATATAGATTATATCTGTTATGAATCAAATAGATTTACAGCAATATAACTAAAATAATCAGTGCAGTCAAAAAGTGCATTATATCATGTGTCCTAGCGCGTGAGCTCCTGGATGAGAATGTTTTGCTGTGTGGTGTTATTTTTACCATGGTGCCTCCAGGTTTTGAAACACTTCCTGGGCTGTTGTCAACAGTCAATAATGAATTGCTGAATAAATAAGCTTCCTTTCAGAGCCTCTCCATTTCCTTAAACTAATAATTAGCTCACTTTTATTTTGCAGTTTAATACACACACACACACATACACACACACACACACACACACACACACACATATATATATATATATATGTATATATTTCATTTTCCAAAATACTTACTGATTATTTTTCTATTGAAGTTATGCCTGCATAGATCTATCACACCCAGATACACTTTCTTGATTGCTCCAGATGAAGCTAGTGGCTCCCAAGATTATCATATTAATACATTTTAATAAATGAAGATGACATAAGCATAAAAACATGTACGGGTGACAGCTACACATGGGAAATTAGTAGAATAGCTTATTTAAAATTTTTCTTCATCCAAGCATTAATTCTTTCACATATATTAATTTGTTCTTGCATTCATTCATTAAACAAAATTTTGAGTGATTAAACACTGTGCCTCTATTGAATTTCAAAGAACTAGTCCTCAAGTTATTCACATTTAGGTAAAGGAGACATGTAACAAATCCAGCAATTGCATTTAGAATCTGGTCAGCAAGTCGAGTGGGATATGAAAGAGAAGAATCAGGGACTACATGGGAGCAGACAACTGAAGAGTCTACACAGAGATCATTGTTCAAGTTCATGAAGGATCAATGGGCAAACAGGAAACTGGAAGAACAAAGTCAAAAGCAAGAGCCCATAATATTAGAAAGCTATATCACATTGAGAAAAAAGACACGATACAGGATTTTTGGAGCACAAGCTTTTTAGGAAAGGATGAATAATAGGGTCTTGCAAGCCAGCTAAGACAGTTTGTTAAGGAAAAGATTAGGATTTAGGATTATCACTTGACAGATACATGTAGAATGCATTAGTAATTGAAAGGCTGAAAATAGATCACTTAGAAATCTTTCACATGAGGCTAGGAGACTGCATTGAGAGAGCTTAGACACTGTTGGTAGAGTTGTAGAGAAGTATGTAGAATTGAGAATTGAATAAGAGGTTTAAGGCAGGAACTCAATTTGAGCAAAGATCAATTCAAAATTATGCATTTAAGGATGTCTATCTTGATACTCGCACTTCAGAGTTCTTAGCAGAGTCCACCTTGTTCTTCAGGAAATTGGATACAGTTCATCATGTCTAATTTTTTATTTGGATTAACTAATACATTATTCACTATGTGATACATTTATTTAGCAATGCCAGCCTTCACAAAGATTAATTCTGGTCAAAAAGGAATAAAAGCATATTGCACTTGAAAAAAACACAGAGCATTATAATTAGAGACAGATCATAATTATAACAGCAGTTTATGGAGGACACAGGTCAGGGAGAAAAAAATGCAGAAACCCCACACATGTCACTTCTTTGGCTTTTCAACATGTCGAGTCCAAATAGGGGTTTTCTGAACCAAGGGTATGATGGAAAGTGATTATCAATGCTTTTTAAACAACAATAATTGGTATCTGGTAAGCCCATGCTCTGGAAAATGGAGTAAATTCATCTCTGAGCATATCATTAAATAGAAAACAAATGGAGGAGAATTAAAGAAGATAAAAATCAGAAGTAGAAAGAAAAGTTGTTTTTAGAATAAGTGATTTATATTCACTCTATGATTTATTTTTATGATGAGACCCCATGAAAATTCATAGCCCATCAATGAATGCTGACTGAGTGTTCATAAAGAAGAATGGACAAATGTCACCATGGATAAACCAGGGAAATTTTCTCCTGGACAACAGGACATCTTCATTTTTACAAAACTCCTTTTGTTTCATGCTCTTGTTGTGCTCCTTTGAGCTGTTCCTCTGCACAAAAGAAACATAAGCAAAAGTCATGATATGATACCTTAGAGGTATATGTCTCTGTGTGTGTGCTCATTCTGACCTAAGCAACATTTTTAAATTCTTTATTTCCACAAAATTACCACCACAGCAGGTCTCACTCCAATTAATTTCATGATGGAAAATAGTCATTAATGAATAAAATCCCTGCATACGTATTTCAATTGAAAGCAGTGAAATGATGGAAGGGAAAACAATGTACCAGAAAGAGACATTTGGGAGTGTTCACCAGGAGCCTGCAAAAGTAGGTTACATGCTCCATTCAGGGCAGCTTTTTCATCCCTATTATTCAGACTATTAATATTAATGGATTCTGGGAGAGAAAGTTAGGGACCTAGTCTTCCATCTTGCTGTGCAGGAACTGAATATTGCATGATACAGAATAAATGGAGTGTTACTGATGCCATTTTGTCTCAAATGAAGTTATGGCACAGAGCGATCCTTTATCCTCACTCTTTCTTGTTCAGTTGGAATCAAGGCCAAAAAGCAGTAATAATAATAATAATAATAATAATAATAATAATAATATATTAGGTGGTGTATACATGTATATGTATATAGTCCCTAGCTTGCAAAAGCTGACAGGTATGTATTGGGTTAGTGTGACATGAGAGAATCCTAACCTTCTCCCTACCCAAGGCCTCTCTTAGCTCCACAGAGTGGCAACCTGTCCCCTGGCAGTGTAATTTAACATGATTTAAGAAGGAGGAGACTTATTATGCAATTTACCCACCCACAACAGAAGTGTAAGCTGTTGATGTCCAAGGAAAATTAGGCATGGAATGAAAATGGACTGGCTGGATTCATTAGCTGTAAATTTCCCATTTTTCATTAAGTGCTGTGAGGCTGAGTGATTTCATAAAATGTTTTTTTACTGCACAAAGAACAGGATATTAAAGATAATAAAGATAGGTGGTTCTACCACCTGGGAGGGGATGTCTTACTAAGGGATGCAGCTTCATTAGTTCTTATGACTATACACTTTAGACGTCAAGGCTCAAGCATTCCTCAGCTTTGGTTTTTCTATTAATGCTGCATTCCTTTGAGAATTCTGAAGAGCAGTTGAGATTCATGTGTTTTGGAACAAATGAGGTTTCTCTTTGGTTTGTGTGCATGCATGACTCAGGACCTATAGGAATCTGGAAGGAAATACAAACAGTTTAATCTGGTGTCTCAAAGCTACTCAGTACAGAAAGAAGGAAGGGAAAAAGAAAGCATGTTTTTATTTCTGGCGCAGGCAAAGTGAGTCTGGTCAGTGCTTGAATCCAAAAGATGAACATATGCTCTACTGATACAGATCTGGTTGATTCTAGTGTAGTTTTTAAATGAAAAAGAAAATATTATTTTCCCTTAATTTGATATTTTTTCTGTGACTTGGCTATATTTTAATACATTGAGAACACTTGCACTAAAACATCATTATGAGAGCATTTGCATGATACAGGAAATAGAACATGATTGATCTGCTAAGAAACTACAACTGCTCTCCTTCCAAGAATAAATAAATTAAGGTGATAGAAGAAGGCAGCTAGATGATTTTTAATGGAGGATTATATTTCTTTTGAAATTTTTAGAATTTCACAACTACTTCTAGATATCCAATTGTCCCAATGTCAATTATTGGGAAGAACATTCTTCTTCTTTTTCTTTTTTCTTTTGTCTTTTTAAGTATCCATGACATATTCATTTATCCACTCATCCATTGTAGAATGCATTTTGGCAGATTACACATACATAGAGTATTACTTATTCTATTTAGGATTCCACTCTTGTGGTTTTGCATGATGTGGAGTTACCCTGGTTGTGTATTCGAATTCAAGGTTAAGAAAGTTATGACCAATTAATTCTACTGTCTTTCCTATTCCCCTCCCACTCCCTTCCCTATATTTTCCTTTGTCTAATCCAATGGATTTATAGTATTCTACTCCCTAACCTCCCTTGTTTTGTTTTAACACCCACATATAAGAGAGAATATTCAGCCTTTGTCTTTTGGAGATTGGCTTATTTCACTTAGTATGGTATTCTCCACTCCCATTCATTTACTGATCAAAGCCACAATATCATTCTTCTTTATGGATGAGGAATATTCCACTGTGTATATATACCACATTTTCTTTATCCATTCGTCCATTGAAGGATACCTATGTTGTTTCCATAGCTTGGCTATTGTGAGTTGAGCTGCTATAAATATCAATGTGGCTGTATCACTGTAGTATACTGTTTTTAAATCCTTTGGGTAGGCCCAACTCTCCAACATGTCAGCTTAGGAACTGAATTCCTTAATAAGGACAAGAAGCACATGAAGTAAAATCAAGATTCAATAAATGGGATGGTATCAAAACTGAAAAGTTTCTTCACAGCTTAGGAAACAATCAAGAATGTATACAAAGATCCTACAGAATGGGAGAAAATCTGCACCACCAGTACCTCAGTTAAGGCATTAATTTCCAGGATATAAAAAGAACTCAAAAAACTTAACACCAGAAAAATAAGTAACCAAAATAATAAATGAGCAAAGGAACTAAACAGACACTTACAGAAGAAACACTAATGGTCAAAAAATAATCTGAAAAAAATGTTCAACAACTCTAGTAATAAGGGAAATGCAAACTAAAACCACACTGATGTTCCATCTCACTCCTGTCAGAGTGGTAATTATAAAGATTACAAGTAACAATAAGTGTTGGTGAGGATGTGGAGAAAAAGGTACTCCAATACATAATTGGTGGTACTGCAAATTGGTATAACCACTCTGGAAAACAGTATGGAGATTTCTTAAAAAATTTAAAATGGAACCACCATTTGACCCAGTTATCTCACTCCTCTGTCTGTACCCAAAGGGTATGAACATTCTCTTCCCATTAAATGGACTCAACATCCTGACAGAAAACCAATTGAACATAGGCTGAAATATTTACATTTTCTGAATTGTTGGGGAAGAGACAGGTATACAAGTCAAGTACATTTCCAAACAATTAATGTTGGGAGGCTTCCTTTAATCAAATGAGAAAAATGTGGATCTGGTTCATTGAATTTTCTAGTCTAAGTTTATAAACCATTCATGTTAATCTTTTAAAATGATCTCCCATTAATCATTTCTTCCTGATAGATTTCTCTTTTTTCGCTCTATTTTCTATTTTCTATTGTTTGTTTCTGAAGAACAGCTTGCTCATTCATCCTGAAATTCACAGAGACTGACACATAGTCTGTTTACTAGTTATTGAGTAAATGATAACTTTTCCTCTTTAGATATCATGTGCAAGTTTCCCTTCAGATGAAGAATTTGAAACTTGGAGAGATTCTTTTCAATTTGTCTATGGCAGCACAGCAAAGACCAGTCCTGAAATTCCTATAAGGGCTTGTTCACCCTGTATCTAGACTTTTGGCATGAACCAGATTTCAATAAAGTTTGCTATAAGCTACATGACATGAGTACACCTGGTTCAATCTTGAAGTGCTTAACTAATGATGCAGTTAACCAGCAATTAATGCTCACATAATATAGAAATAAAATACCAGAGAGAGGAAAAAGAATGGATTTTGGTTTTCAGGAATACGCATTTTACTTTTCCTTTCAGATTTGCCAAGCATTCATGGCAACATTAAAGCAAGAGTTTTCAAATAAGTAGGATATCTTAGACACTCCAGAGAAATGCTCATAAGAAATACAAACATATGTCCTGGAGGAGTCAGGATATTGATTAAATTCCAGCATTTGACATCATGCTTTCCAAAATTACCGTGAGAAACAGCAGTTAATTCTGAGGTGAGATTTAACAGCAAAACAAAAAAGTAGACAGATTCCACTCAATTATCATGGGGTTCTGGAGGTTTGACAGTTGCAATCACACAAATAGCCAGAGGGTTAATTTTGATTAAACACTGAAACATTGATAATAGATCAACAAGAGCAGCAGCCAAAACAATGAAAACCCCATTGCATTTGGATTTTACTGGTCACTTGATTCCAAAACGTAAAAATAATAATTAAGATTATTTCAACAACTGAACCAACAGAAAATTGAAATTTTCATATATTTTTTTTTTTTTTACTTTTAAGTTAAGGAATCTAAGGTATATGTGAACAGATTAATGATAATGTGCATGATGTTTGAAAAAAAAAAAAAGCATGACAAAGATTTCTGGTGTCTGACCAAGAACAAGATTTTTCAGTTCTATGCTTCTCTATGCTTCTTGTTAAGAAAGAGACCTTGAAAGCCCCGGGTTATTTATTACATTAGTTTCACCATGATTATTAGTCACCAATCTTTGAGTTTCTTCCCACTTTTTTTTTTCTTTCCATCTCCTTCATGATGGGCTTCCTGACAAGCAGACTCTGAATGGAAATTATGAATATTATTTATTGAGAAAAGATTTCACCCATATGGTGGACAAGCAAGCAGGATGGATTGAAGAAATCAGGCAGCAATATAGTCTTAGCAAATGCCTCAGTCGATACCTGAAAGACTTCTGGAGCAGAGGTGTTGTTCAGAATGTTGCCATATTGAGGTGAGAATGAGAATTTATGACCTACATTGACCAGGCTGCCTGAGCATGGGGCATGATAAGGGAGAGGCAGCTCTTTTCAGATGAAGGCAGCTCAGCCAAGAATTTACGTGTATCTCACACACCAAGGGGAATGGAGGGAAAGCACCCTAGCTGTTCCTCCCTTCTCCAACATAGATGACATTCTTTCCAAGACCCAGACAAGAGACTTTTGCATTTTGAGCGTGCTCTGAAGTTAGGACATTATGTCACTTTCCACAGACCTGACCAATAAGATCCCTGGGGGCTCTGAAGAATGTTTCTCTACCTTATGAAATAAAAAAGGGTGGACAGAGAGAATAGCAGAGAGACTTGTCCAAGGAGCTACCTTCTATCACAATCCTTCTTTCCTTTACTGGATGTTTGTTGAGGCACAAACCTTATAGCAGTAGCATCCAGTTTCTAGAAATAGAAGAAAATGGGAGAAGGGCTATTATTCTGTTATCTAGAAAATTAAATCAAGCAATTTGGGGACTTCTTACCTGAATGTTTTCATTCTACAGAACATATTTCTCTGCCCTAGGCTTTTAGGTCTTCCCCTATCCCCACCCCCACCCCTGGGGATTTTTCATTTTCGCAGATAAAAATACCCAAACTGATGTGGAGTTCAAATAGTTGAAAGATCTGACACATAACAAAAATGTTTAATATTCTTCATTTCTCTCCCCTAAAACACACAAATCATTTTATAAGATTCAGCTGTATAGAACTCATAAAATGGATCATTTGATTAGAGTTGGATTTTCTAATAAAGAAAATCTGATGGGCATAATTCTCATATGTAATGTATAATGTTTTATTTTCTGGAAAGAAATCTTCTAAAATTTATATATTAATATCTACTGATCATCAATATGAACTGTACAATAAAATAATATTTTTAATGCAGGGCAAAGCAAGGAAATATATGTGCTTCTACCTTAAAGGTCTCAGGCTCTTGTGAAATTAAATCCTTATTACTTTCTGGAACTCTCCTTTACCATCTGGCTACCAACTGTTAAGGTCTATGGCTAACAGGTTCTCTAGCCCAGTCCTTCCTGCATTTATGTAACTGTGGTGATCTGTGTAGACCAATGAGTTAGTGATCTAACCCTGTTAGAACTATGATCAAATTATTAACAGAGTCTTTCAATGAACAACTGTTGGCTCTTTGGTCTGTGAATTTCACTAGTGGTCCATTGGTATTTTTTTTTCCAGTTCTTTGGATGTTAGCTTCTCTGATACATGAGATTCTAAAAGGACTAGAGTATAGACATGTATTGGTTCGGTTTTCATCGCTGTGACCAAAATGAGAACAATTTAGGGAAAGAAAAGTTTATTTTGGCTCACACTTTCAGAATTTCAGTCCATGCCCAGCAGGTTTCATTGCTCTGAGCCTAAGATGAGGCAGCACATCCTAGTGGAAGGGTCCAGCAGAGGAAAACGTCTCAGCTCATGACAGGAAGCACAGAGACAGTGAAAGGGGCCACAGGGAAGATCAACCCTCCCAGGGTGGCACCCCAGTCACCTGCCACCACTAGCCATGTCCCCAGTGCCTACAGTTACCACTCAGGCAGGCCATTCAAATGAGGATGGACTGACTAGATGACAGCTCTCACAATACAGTGATTTCACTGGCAAATATTCCTGTATTAACTTAGGAGCTCTTGGTGGACACCTCATATCCAAACAAGGTACGTAATGTCTTGCATCTTCCTTGTCTTTTGTCATTTCTAAATCTTAACAGTCGTATTAGCAGAAGTATGTGTATATATATATATATATATATATATATATATATATATATGATTCTTGCTCAATGAAGACTAATACTATATGTTTTATATTTTATTTATACCTAACAAAGTCCACAAAAACAGGAAGATCATTTTTGTTTTAAAGACAAATAAAAAGGAAAAAAAAAGATTCAGATAAATGCTGGCAGACCTCATTATCCCATTGTCTTGTTTTTTAGTTGTTTTGCTGTTGTTTGTTTGTTTGTTTGTTTTGGTACTGGAGATTGAACCAAGACACACTTAACCACAGAGCCACATCCCAGGTCATATATATATAAATAAAATAAAATACATATACACAGAGTAGAGTATATGTATATCATAGATAGATAATGATATAAATATAGATATAGATATAGATATAGATGAGTTACTTAGGGCCTTAATAAGTTGCTGAAGCTGGCTTTGAACTTATAATCTTCCTTTCCTCAGCCTCCTGAGCTCCTTTGGATTACAGGCTTCTCTCTCTCTCTCTCTCTCTCTCTCTCTCTCTCTCTCTCTCTCTCTCTCTATATATATATATATATATATATATATATATGCCTTATGCCTTTTCTGCTTTGGGTTATTTTAGCTACAGGTAAAAATCTCTGGAAATTACAATAATATATAGAAGTTTTGCCCATATTTTGATACTGATGTAGCCAAAACACTAAAACTACCCAGTAGAATCCCATCTCTCTTCTTCTTTTTTGCTTCTAGAATTTGTATTCCTATTACTGTAAAACTGTCTTCAACACAGTTTGTTTTTCATAGATTTGGGAATATCACAGTCTTCAGTCATTTTTTGAAAACTAGGCTATCCATAGAAGAAAGAACAGTACTTTATTTACTTTACTTGGAAATATGTTCAGTAGCATGGCTCCATAAATACACATCTTTGCATCTCATTTTCATGATGATCTCATGGGTACAGCAGTCACTGAGCATTACTGAAACACTTCCATGCCAGGAACACAACATAACTCAGGAGACTCAATATAAAATTATTATTATTATTTTAAGTGTTATTACTTTTATGGCTACATGAATGCCTGTGGTGCTTTGCAGTGAATAAAATATGCATTATCAAATAAATGTATACAAAATATCAGAACTAAAGAGCTCACAATTTAAAAACTAGAGTAGCAATGGAAGGCAGGTGCTTAAAAAATGAGGACAAAGTTTCCCTAAAAGTCTTGGAATGAAAGAGGGACTTCAGGTAATACAGTTCTAAAGTTGGGATGATGCTAACTAAGCAGATTTATTCAACCATGCCGCTGTCATTTAGGGCATAAGAAATAACCAAGCCATGCAAGCCAAAGTTCACTCTATTAAAGGCAAAAATGAAATACACATTAAAAATTCACTAATGCAACCTCATTGCTAGGGTATGGTGGAAAATGAGTCCAACTTTATCATGGTCCCTTAATTTCTCACTTTCCTCAGTTTCTTCTTTTCTTTCTCAAGTCTTACTTTGCAGACCCCGTTTTACCTTTTTCCCTTTTATTAGTTTCCTGATAGGGCCCTTCCTGATTTCAACTTTTCCAATTGTCATTGCATGGTTTCTCCTATATCCACACCTGCCCTCATGTCATATAAACTCTCAGTCCATGACAGTCAGGAAGCATAGAAAGAGTGAAAGGCACCACAGGGAAGATCAACTCTCCCAGGCAAATACATCACTCCATTCATAAATGAGAATTGAATGCATAAAGTTTATTCAGAAGATGCGGAGAGACCAAGAGAGAGTGAAAGATGATGTTGGTAAGAAAAAGTCAATAATGGGTTAGTTTAAGCAGTGACTGGGTTATTCATCACTGCAAGTCAGAATGACATGGTGGACACAGTGAGGTGGCCAAATGTACAAAGTGGAGCATCAATTGCATCTACTATAATCTGACTTCAACTACATTCATGTCTTACTTGATAGCTGTATGTGGAATCTTCCTAACCTTCCTGTGCTTTTTGCCTATCTCAAAAAGCAGATGTTCAACTGCAAATTTACTTGATTACATTTTAACTGATACAATAAAAGACACTTCTAAACATGATAAACACAAGACGATATGTTTTAAAGCTTCTACTTTTGTAGCATTATTTGGCACAACATTATTTTACTCTCTTACATCAGGGCCCATTCTTAGTGCTGTTTATCCATTTACATACTTACTTAGATATAAATGAATAAAACAACTGACTGTGTGATATGCTTTTACTCTGATCTCTTTGCTTTCATCCTATCCCTGTTTTCCAAAGCAAACTGCATTTTAATAACATAAATATAATTTGAGGTTCTTTGAAAAAGTGGATCATGGACCAGAATATTGGGAGAGTATTTGTCCTTATAGATCAAATGTAAAGCAAGACTGTCAACAAATAAAAATAAATAGATTATAACTGGAACATAGTGTGCACTTGAGAAATGAAGGGAGAGTAATTGACCAGAGTTCAGCATGTATTAGACAATATTAAGAATTTTATTAGAGCAGTTTTCAATGGCTACTATGGAAAGAGTTAAAATTAAAAAGTGAAGCATAAATGGATTCAGAACTGATGTCTTTCAAAGACACCAGAGGTCTTTCTATTGTACTGTGAAAGGATTTGAGGTTCTTTCACACTTGAGAAAGCTACTGAAATAAGGAATCTTTTTGCTATGCTTTTATATCCATTTAATTATTTAATGTGTATCACAAAAATTTTAATAATCATCTCAACTGCTAACACAGGATGAGGTTTGTTCTGAATTAGAATAAAGGAGGAAAAGCACATATATGACTTGTCCCAATGATACAAAATTCTCACAGATATGGTTCTATCTATATCAGCAGGTGTTCTGCCTATGAAACACTTCTCTATTATCTTCAGTAGAAAAAAATAAACTGATTTGTTGACTGGAGGAGTAGGAAGAGGCAACAAACTAGTTTGGATGAAAGAGGAAGAGAGAGAGAATATTTATATGTGCTTTAGAGGAA
Source organism: Marmota flaviventris (assembly GCF_047511675.1). NCBI lineage: Eukaryota > Metazoa > Chordata > Mammalia > Rodentia > Sciuridae > Marmota > Marmota flaviventris. The sequence continues at coordinate 98,811,901 of NC_092508.1, read as the reverse complement.
AATAACACAAAAAATGCAATTAATGAAGGTTTTTTTGTGAACCCTTGCTTTAAATCCCACAGTCTCCTTTAAACAAACACTCCAAATGATTATAATTTTAAAAATCTTTCATGGAAAGATAGAGACTGCTGAGTCTTTAAAAAGCATCATCCCTAAGATTAAAATATCCACTTTCTTTCCTTATTATTTATCTATATGGTGGGACTGATTAGATCTAATTAAAGTGAGTACAAGGATACCAAACCATAATGAGTGTCTATTTTTGATATATTTTTAAATGAAGTGCAAAATGAGATGCTTTGGAGAGTTTTCTCCTTAGCAAAGGACAAATAAACAGGAGAAGATGTGTTTCCAAGGTCAAAACCAAAATGGGTCAAATGAAATTTATAAAAGAAAAATTTCTTTAGAAAATATCACGGATAATCATAAAACATGGCTGATGTCTTCCAATTAGCAAAGTCACTAGTTCAAATTACAGCATGAGCATGCATGTATGTGCGTGCGTTCACACACACACACACACACACACACACACACACACACTATTTTAAAAAGCCTCTGGTATTTGATTGAAATGGTAAATAAACCAAGGCAGCTACGTTATATGAGAGAAGAAACTTAAGATACAACACTTGAACCCATACAGAATTCAGCTGCTGCCATTTAGTTTCATATATAGTGTGTTTCTATCATCCCCGCCCCTTGAGGGTGAGAAAATAAAACCTATTCTGGCACTTCCCATTTCTTGGCAAGGAGAGAGGAAGGCAATCTTGTTTACCATTCAAGAACCTGAGCTCTGGAGATAGTTGAATCATCTGGTGAAAACACCTTCAAGATAGTTCTGATGAGGACTAAAGATGATATACATAAAAGATCTTATTATGCTTTGGATCTAGATTGTTACCTCAAAATTTCCATGTTGAAAGCATGCTTCCGACACACCAAGGTTCAGAGGTGGAGCTGTAGGCAGTGATTACATCATAGTGGTTCTAATCTGATCTGTGGATTAATCCATTTGATGGATAAAATCCATAGACAGCTGAATAGAATATTGTGACATGACCCAGGTGGAGGAAGTAGGTCAGTGGGGGATGCTTAGGAAGAGTTTATCATCTCCTAACCTCTCTCCCTGTTTCTCAGGGGCCAAGTGCTGAGCAGCTTTCCTCTGTCACATTATTCTACCGTGAGGTTTCTGCCTTGGAACCATCAGAGCATACACTAAGACCTTTGAAACCAAGTACCTAAATAAACAGATCCTCCTCCAAGTTGCTCCTGTCAGGTATTTTGTCACAAAAGTGCAAAGTTGATGAACACAGATCTGTATCCTAGCTTCTTCTATTTCCCATTTTCAAGGTTGAGTTCTTCAAAGTTGGCAGTCTATTAATCTGTTTCAGAGACAATTCCCAACAAAAATGTAAAAATCTTCTCTTTTTTTTACTCTAACTTCATCTGAAACTCAGAGGAAAATTTTGTCAACCAGGAATTTGCCAGGTGGAAAACAAAATCAAGGACTAGCCTTGCACATCTAAGAAGTAAATTAAATGCCAGTCCTGCATTCATTCATTCATCCTTTTTTTTTTTTACCTGATTTGTTTTGTTATATATAAGGTTGAGTAATAAGCCAGCCTTACATTTCTATCAATTGCAGCCACACCTGGTGAGTGCAGTAAGGCCCATCTGTGCCCTTGCACTTGAAGGTAAATTTCTGACTGGGCAAAAAAAGGATGTTCTTGGCAGAAGTTATTTGGGAAGGTAGAATCTTCTAATATGGGTATGTGGTAAACATAATTATTTACTAAATTTTATTTAATTGATAAGGAATTTTATGTTTCAGTTTAAAAATAAAACAGGGCTAAAGATTCACAATAAGCAGACTGAGGCAGGAGGATTGCTACTCAAAGCCTGGTTCGTCAATATTAGACACCACTTAAAATAGTAGCTGAGAATTATTCCTCTTATTGAACCATCTCTATATTCTATTATCCCAACAGTGTTCCATGAAAATGTTTTGTTTAAATAATCACACAGATTTCATTTCATAACATACACATAACACCCCCCCCCCCACACACACACACACACATATATATATATATATATATATATATATATATATATATATATATATACACACATTCCACATATAATGCATAGCGTATTCAAGAATTCTGTTATTAAGTTTATTTTCTTTTATGCACCTGTCTATATGTTTTTCTTGGCATTAATAAACACTTATTTTAAAGTTTTTACTTGACTAGGTTTATTAGTCTCTCTCATTTTTCTATCAAAACTTCACTAGGACTTGCAAATATTATACAATACAACACCTTTTAAGTTCTTTACAATGAAAGACTAACAAGAGAAAAAAATATATATTTATAGTCTTTCCTCTAAAAACAAAATAATCTATTAGTTCCATCAACTAATTTCTGAAATCCTCTTCTGCTGTAACTTTCCTCCCTTCTCCCTTGGGACCAGCTGTTCTCTAGGGTTCTGCAGTGCTTATTCCAATTTCCCCTTGTTACTTTAAAGTACAGAATCCTTTATTTTCTAGATCCTATACCTACTACTCCCAAAATTTTACCTCCTGGCTGTAAGAAAGTACAGTTTGTGATAGCTTTTTAAGCTATAGGAGAATAAAAATATCTTTCCTTTGCATTTTCATGGGTTCAAGTTCAAGGTCTTTATAACAAAAGACAAACTACCTAGAGAAAAACGTAATTTTGTTTAATTATGTGACATGATATTCTTCCATAAGAAAGTGAAAATACAAAGAAATGGCTAGATCTGTGCAAATTTTCAAGCTTAGGCTGACGAGGAGTGGACAGTCATGAGTAAATATGATTAGAAGACAAAAGGATGTCTAAAATAAACTGGGGAACTTTAGCAAAGTTTGCTTGCTCCGATCCTTTTGTCCTCTCTGTGTCTTAGGTCCTTTTCTCCAGATGTAAAGAGGATATGTCTGGAATAAACTTCTTGTGACCTGCATTCATGGGGAAGGGTCAGAGCAGAGAGCTACCTCCCTGCTTCTGAGCTCTTCTCAAATGTCAAGGTGCCATGTTTTGGAGGAGCATGTCTCAAATTCCATCTAGATGCTTATTTTTATAATTTTGCAAGTTTGGAAATATATGTAATCTGTCTTTGAGTTTAATAATTTGGCCCAATACAGAATTTTATAGTCAAAACAAAATTGTCCTTAAAGTTTTAGAGGTCTTTCTTCCCTAGAAATCTATATCACTCTTGAGAAATCTGGTGATGTTCAACTCACAATTATCTGTAATAATTATAATTTCATATATATATGTATTATATATATATATATATATATATATATATATACATACATACATATATTTCTATGGTGACACACAAGTTCATCATCAAACAATAAATTTTGTCTATTAAATGCAGAGATGTATGCAGAAAATGAACCCTCAAAAATAATGTGTGTGAGATTTGAAGAAGTTTAATTTAAAGAAAGTATCAGGGGAAATATTTTGGGACATGCTTAGAATCATTAGTCAAACAAAACTTCTGGTAAGTAGAGCTTTGTGCTTCATTTGCCTTCCTGGCTCCACAAATTATTAGCTTCATGACTCTGGGCATAGTAGCCTCTCTGAGCCTAAATGGCATCAACTAAAAGATAAAGGTAATATTTGCATTGCATGTTTGCTTCTTTTCTAAAGCTTTAGCCAATACTCAATAGTTATGCCTTTCTGTTTCAGGAGGGCCTATTTACTTTTTGATTTAGAAAATTTGGAAAGCCTTTTGTAAGTTGATTTCTTCAGGAAGTAGCCTTACTTTGATATAGAGAAATATGCATTCCTCCAATCCAAGCAATTTAGGAGACTGAAGCAGGAGTGTCACAAGTTGGAGACCAGCCTGCAACTTTAGTAAGACCCTCAGGAATAGTGTCATTCTTTCCAGAAATAAAAAAAAAAAAAAATAAGTAAAAGGGTGGAGATATATTCAGTGGTATAGTACCCTTGGATTCAATCTCCAGTACAAAGAAAACTTATGTGTGTTCTTGTGTGTGTGTGTGTGTGTGTGTGTTTGTGTGTGTGTGTTAATGTCAGCCATTGCAAAAAAAAAAAGAATACAAGCTGACAGGACACATTTATTGAAAATAGACAATGCTTCAGTCAACTCCAAATTACTTGCTTGAAGTGTTCCCCTTGCATGTTTGCTAATTAAATATGTACAATTTGAGTGGGACATAGAAATAATATTAAAGAAAAATAATGTAAAGCAAATAGAAGAAGTGCCTTCAGTTTTCTCAGTAAAAAAATCAAAGAAATGATTAATGTCACTGCTTTTTATAACTAAATTAATATGTGTGGAAAACAAAAAACAGCAATGCATCAAATTCCAATCAAAGGTGTGGAAATGAAAGAACACAAATTAAGTTGTTCATTGTACTTGTCAGTTATCTGCATTAGATAACAAACTTTAAAATCACAACTTGCAACCACAGCTAGAATTTCTCTTCAACTATGCAAATGTGCTTATGGTTAATTCTATTTTCCTGATAGGCAATCTAACACTTTGGGCTTCTCCTTTCTTGTTCTGGCAATTTAAGCCCACCTAGTGTATTTTCTGAGTATTCATCTCACTTTATCAACAAAGATTAAAGACTTAGTCTAACTGGTAATCCCATTATCTTGCATGATAAAAGTAAATGTATCTTTGGTCACTGACTGCAGAACTCAAGGGATTTATCATGAGTGAGTACAAAATCCAATTAATCTCAGCTTTCTTAGCAGTCATGTCGATCATTAGTCTATTCCCTGAATGCATGTATTTACCTTTAGTTTACCAGAGGATTTTCTAGATTTTAAAAGAAACATGATGTAGTTTGATTTGAATCAAAACTAATATGTTTTAAAATGAGAACTGTATATGTTGTAATGTTTTTAAAATAATGAATACTCATATGGAATAAAAGAACAAGATGTCATCCCTTTTAAAAAGATGAGTAGGCTAGGCTTATGGTTTCATTGAGAAGCATTTTTTTCAAGATATGAGATAGAGGGCTGCATTCTTCAGAATCAATCCAAATTTTCTATCTTTGAAGAATAAACACATTCATCCAATTCTTCCTTATCACAAACATTCTTTCCCTCTCCCTCTCCCTCCCTCCCTCTCTCTCTCTCTCTCTCTCTCTCTCTCATACACACACACACACACACACACACAAGCACATGCATGAACACAAACTTTACAACATTTGGACAAATAAAACACACAAACTTTACAACATTTGGACAAATGAAACTGGCTATTAGCTTTGTCAAAATCATTGTGCTACTGTGAGGTTTAGATGATGAGATAATATTTGTAAAACTGTTTTTTTTTTTTTTTCAAATTTAGAGAAAGCAAATTTGAATAAACACTTAATATTATCATTATTATTTCCACAGTATTATTCATAAAAGACTTTTGAACTTATTTTGTTGCTTTGGGGAACTGAAATTAATTGATGAAAAATTTACCTGGCTTGTTGGCTCTAATATTTTAGAGTGCCTAATGGTATTATATAAAGGCAAATACAAATTATAAATAAGAGGCTTATTTCTCACTGTTGAAAATTATGGTAAAAGACTTGACATTTTCTCTTTTTTTTTCTTCAAAATTTCTTTCTTTGTCTTTCTTAGCTGCATAGAAATCTTTTTCATTGTTAGTCCACATCTCAGGAATGTTCAAGGACCTTAGAACATCACTTTGAAATGTTACCACCAAATAAGTCAGTGCTTTGTCTCCCTGGAGAAGTAAGGAGATTGGCCTAATGTCAGTTGTCACCTCACCCCAGCTTGCAAAACCTATCTCATGTATTGAATGAATTATATCCACTTAGCTATATAAAACAGATTGTCTTTGCAATATCTTTAGTGCATTACCAGTGATGATTGCCTCATCCTTTTTGGTTTAACATTTTCAATAAAACTTTTACAGTTTCAGAGACATTTTCTGGGTTGTAAGGAAATTTTGTTTTCAGTTACATTTCTCCAATAATTGTCACTCTTCCTTTTCCTCGGTGTCTGCATGACAATCCCCAACCTCAGTGTCTCCCAACATCGTTGGGTGGGACAAAATCTTAGGTGGCTATTTTTACCCTCAGAATTACATGGGCAACAGTGTGACCCACAGATTCTCAGTGAGGATGAATAGTAGAGTCTGTGTGACTTTGGAAGAAGCTTGCCAAAAGTCCTCCAAGAAAATGCAAGTGTCTAATTTTTTGCCCTACTTTTATTTTTATTTTAAAATTTTGGGTTTTTTTATTTTTAATTTGTTTTGCACCAGATATTTCTTACAAATGGTAAGGTAATTTTTTTTCAAGATATGCCAGGCAGGCACTGTGCCCATAGTCTCCCAGAGACTAAGGAGGCTGAGGCAGAGGGATCATAAATTTGAGATCAATCTCAGCAACTTAACGAGAGACCCTGTCTCAAAATAAAAATAAAAAGAGTTGGGAATGCAGATCACTGGTAGAGTTCTCATGTATTTAATCTCCAGTATCAATGCATCAATGTGTGTTTGGGGTGGAGGGGAAGACTTCAGTATAGAACTAAGCTCTACTCCAAATACGGCAATGACCGCTGGTTATTTGCATGCAAAGAGCAGAGTGAGGTGGGTGGATGGAATATTTCTAAGAGGATCTAAATTGGACACCAAGTTTGGGGATCCCTTCTAAACAAGACACACAGAGTTCTTGTTAAGGCAGAACAGAGACTGGGGGGCTGAGTTTAAAATGGCTCAGAGGAAGCTGGTTAAAATGTCCTACAGGAGTGGCTGGGGTTTGGGCTCAGTGGTAGAGCACTTGACTAGCATGTGTAAGGCACTGGGTTCAATCTTCAGTACCACATATAAACAAATAAAATGAAGATCCATTGACAATTAAATAATTTTTTTTTTTTTTTTTTGTATTACAGAAAGCTTCTGCATAGTGGTGGCTATCCTAAATAGAAATTGAAAGTAGGGAGAGGCTCAGATCTGAGGTCTGAGAGAAAAAGCTATTGCTAGAAAGAACCAGAAACATACCACAAAACTTTAATTAGTTAAAATCAACTGTACCAATAAATATCATAAAAGTTAGAAATATCTTTTATGTAAATATTACAATTGAGTCTTATTGTATAAACATGCTTTTTAAATTAAGAGGCAAACATTCAATACATTACAAATTCTATTAGAAATCTACAGCTCAGAGTTAGGTCTATCCATTAATTTCATACAATAATTTTTATAGTAAAAGCCTACATAATTATTTCACAAATCAGGGAAGCAAAAAAGGGAGAACTGGTAATCTGCCGAATATAACAATACAAATCATTTAACTAAATTTTGTTGTGTTTTGACAAATGGTTATAAAACATAGCTTACGTTGAAAGTATTGAATTAGATTCTATTATAAAAAGAATAAGAAATCAAGATCCTCTTCATGAACTTCTTAGAAAAACATAGAACCACAGCAAAAGAGCCCCCAGTAGAACATGAAAACAGAAATAAAGAAAAATGCAGTCATGCCTGTGCCCAGCTTCTGCCTTCATTATAATTATTTGAGTGACCACAACGTGTGTAAAGTGGACCTCCTTTTTACATATCCTGTTTAATCTGCATGTATTTCAAATATTTCTTTTGTTTTTTTGGCTAGGGATAAAATTTAATTATCACCTGATACTTTTATAGCTGAGAATGAAACCTTAATTTAAATGAGCAATTTATTTTGGAAGCCAGAATAATAAAAAGATAAGCCTTTCCCTACCAGTAGACCCAAATATCCTTGTGAATGTGAAAAATATTCTGCATTTCTTCAGGAACACTTTGCATTTTATTTTTCTACTTGAATCTGAGTTCATCCTGACAACCTGACCTAAGAAACTAGAAAGTTTAATTTTATGAAGTATTGATTTAATTCAATAAATATTTGTTCAGCACCATTTCAGACTTTAAGAATAAGATATAAAGATGAAAAAAAAAGACATGATGTAAACTATTGAGGTTATGACATGGAAAAGTACACCAAATGTAAGAAACCCTGAACTAACAACTATAGCACAAAACTAATGAGAAAGATGGTAGGCAGACTTCAAGGTGGTGCCCGGGTGATTCTCCACCATGTATCTTCACAACCTTGCTTGATCTCTTTCCACACTTGCCAGGATTGGACTGTGTTGTCAACTGAATACTGCATAAGAAATGGATTTCTTTTCCAAGATTAAGTTATAAAAGGCATCAAGGTTCTGTTTTGCTCCCCCTTTTACACTCTTCCCTGATTCTGGATCACACTCCTGCTGAGTGAAGCCAGCTGCCATGTAGTACCCTTATCAGTGAGGAACTAAATCCTCCTACTAACAGCATAAGAGTGAGTGGAAAAGAGAAGCTCTTGGGCTTCCTGTAACTTCACCCTTCACTGGTATCTAATCAAGAACCCATAAGAGACTGAGCCAGATTCCCCTAATATAAACCACAATTGGGTTTCTGATGCTTAGAAATTATATGGCATGACAAATGTCTTTTGTGTGAGCTGCTAAGTTCTGGAGGTGTTTTGCAACAAAGACAACTAATGAAGAGAGCTCTGCAACTGATGGAGGTAAAATTCAGAGATGGATTTGTTTCTTCCTTCGTGGTAAAGAAAATGGAGCACACTATTATGGTGCTAGCAACCTTTTGAAATGATTGTAAGAAGTAGTTTGGATTTGGAGAAAATATGTTCATGAGCAAGAAATCCTGGGAGGTAGGGAACATACTTAAGTGTGCAAAGGTAAGAATGAATTCATGAGTAATTAACAATGCTTCAACTACTTAAATTCTAGGTACATGGAGGGTGTCAAATGAAGATATGTTGGAGCCAGGTGAAGAAATGCACATATTTATTGTTTAGGAACATATCATTTAATAGACAGGGAATGAAGAGTAATTGTATTAATTGTATTCTATTCTCAAATGAGAAATTCATAAAATTAAGCTGCATTTAAGGAAGATTTGCAGGGCAATGGTGAATGGCAAAGATTCTTTAGTCTATATGCAGGGATATTCTGAGGGATGAGAGAACATTCTCATTGCTGAAAAGATTACAGGTTAGAGAAAAGTGTAGCCAAGTAGAACTGTTACAAGACAGGTCATGAGTGTTATTGTGGAGGAACACAAAGACTGAGACAAGTTATTGTATTAGGCAATGTTTTGTGTGTTTCTTGAAAGAATAAATACATAAAGAATAAACTAAGAAAATTAAGAGGTCAAAAAGAGAAATTGTACATGCTATCTCTGTCTTTCAAGGGAGGCACATTCTTTATACATGTGTAAAATTCAATCTTTATAATACTGTTCAGCAACTGATATTTTTTAATGCCAATTCACAGGTGAGAAAAAACGAAGCAAGTACTTTAGTTACACAGCTGGGAAGAGATGGAGCTGGGATTTGAGTCAAGATCTGTCTAATAATACTTCCCTTACACTTTATACTCTACTCTGATGCCAGAAAGCTGTGTTTGTCAGCAGTCCCTGTAATTGGAAGTCAAGTTTGCCAAGCAAGGCTGAATCAGATAATACTTTTTCTTTGCTTTCTAACTGAGAGCTAGATTGTCTCTGTTGGGGCTGATACTCCAACTCAATTAAGCTAATGCCATATGATCGGTTTGGTAGAAATCCATTATCTCAGTGGAGTGACTGAGACTGCCACATTTGTAACAAAGAATCCATCAAAATATTTACTCGGGTAGCTTTATATAAATAGTACCTCAAATAAACACCTTGCAGATTTATTTTCACTTTGTGAAGTCATATAAGGTAAGATGGGAAAGATACTATGTCTAGTCAAATATCAAGGTCAAAATAATTAAAGTAATTTATTGAATGGGAAAGCTTTCTATTAGATAAGAACAGAATGAAAATTTTACCTTTGTCCCAGGCTCTAAATCAATTATAAAAAGAATAATAGACTATATTGAACAGAAAAGCATATTATCCAAATGTAATTTTCATGGTTTTTACAGATAAAGAATTGGTCTTTACATCCTCTTATTCTCCTGAGTATTATATATTTACTTTTCATCCACAATAAAAAGCAAATATTTGAAAGAAATATGCTATTAATATACTATATTGCTCAAGGGATTTATGTTCACAAATGTTTGCTTAAGTGTTTATAATTTATTCTCTTTACCCCTGTGGCACAGAAACCTACTTTGGGGAAATCAGTTAACTGGGATCCATCAGTCTCGTGACCCATGAACTTTTCTTCTTTTCATTATACTTTTCTTTAGATTATTTTCACATTGCCCCTGATCTATTTCTTCTTTATAACAATTTATGATGCCCCCAGATTTTCTTGAAGCTACTGAGAAGCACTGGCCTGGCACAGGAATTCTGCAAAAGGACAGTATTATAATAGGTGAAACGAGACTTCCCGTCTCATCACCTCCAAATTGAAGGTGGTCTTCAGTGAGAGGTGAATGATATGGCATGCCAGCCAAAAGCAGCTTCAGAGGATCCTGCGCACATCAGAAATTGCTTGTGCTAAATCTTCTTACAGTGTACTTAAATGCAAACCTCTGTAGTAGTGCAACTGAAAGAAAGAATCTGAGAAGCATATTGCATGCCACTGACCTTCCCTCATCAGTGGGAGACTTCACCCAGAACCTATGCCTATTTCTGAAGGTCATTAGGAAATGCTGGGCTACTCACATTGCTGTATGTTAGACACTGGCTTCACCCATAGAGTTCCTCAAATCAAGTCAGAGGGGTGGATTAAAAAAAAAAAAAGTTCAAACTACACAGTTTAACCTATAACCAGACCACTAATTTCTGATACATAAAACTTTCCTAAATTTTTAAGCACCAACAATAAAATCAGCACATTTTCACTATTTCTCTCTTCTGTCTTCTTTCTCTTACACACGCATGCGCGCGCACACACACACACACACACACACTCACACATTGTAGAACTAGAACTGTTTGTAAAGATAAAAGACAATATAGTGATAGCCTATTCTATTCCCTCCAATTTAAGAATTTCCACATTACTCTAGGTGTCATAGGAACATTAAGAAAATGTAAATTTGAAATATCCCTTGAAACCACACCTTAATAAAAATCCAGATCTTTCTAAAATATGGAATGATAATGAAACATTGCCTGAATACTTTTATGTTAATAACATTCTGTAATAATATTAAAAGTCATTATTGAGCATTTGTTTTGAGCCAGGTACTGTGTGCAAGGAAAATTCCCAAAGTCCACACTCAGATTATTAATTAAATCAGTCATAAGTGGTTGAAATTTATGATTCTTGCAGCAGAAGCCTAGTCTTTCACCATTGAGCTGATGCTTGGCAGTTAATTTGGTGGGATACATTTAATCTGATTGAATGATTGAAATTGAATTCACCACTTACATTATTGAAATTGATTACCATCAACATTTTTGAACCAATCACCTTATATAGTGACCCTGACAAAAAGAAGAAAATCTTATTAAATTGTTCTCATCCTATAAGTTCTATCTGCAACCTCATTTATTTTTCATACTCCCATGATGAGAAAAGTAATGGTAGTAGTACTAGTAACAGCAGCAGTAACGTGTGTGTGCGCACGCACACATGTGTGCATATCTGAGTAAAACAGTATCTCAGGAAAGTGTTGTAACCCACATGCAAAAGTCTTTCCATCCATGACACTCCAACAATGATGATTTTCTCAAAGTCTCTGTTAACTTTCTTAGTCAGGCTCAACCATGTGGTGAGCAGCATTACTCATAGCCAGGCCATTCACACCAGCAAGGAAGGAGTCATCTCTTTATGTGATTAAATACATCCTGTGCTCTACTCACACTTATTCATTAACTATTTTATATTAACATTGATTGAATGTCTTCTTTGCATCAGACATTGTTAGCTTCTGGGATTACAATCCTATGTAATAAGATACAATCTTTGCCAAGTGTGTGACCCATATCTGTAATTCCAGCAACTCATGAGACTGAGGCAGGATTTGAGGCCAGCCTTAGCAACATAGTGAGACCCTGTCTCAAAATAAATAAAAATGACTCAGTGGTAAAGTGTCCCTGGTTTCAAAACAAAAACAAAGGACCACCAAAAAAAAAAAAATGGAATGAAGGAAGAGTGAAAGAAAAGATGCAATCCTTTCTCAGGTTGACTAGAATTGAATTGGTGAGGTAGACAATCATAGTGCTTGGGAAAACACCATGATAATGATAAGTCCACAAGCAAGAAAAAAAGCCCCCAAACTGCTGATACATCAGAGGATATGTTGCCTGACTCCAACTAAACAAGAGGGCGATTGCAAAAGGCTTTCAGATGTAGCAAGACCAGTAAGCCCGTAGTCAAAGGGCAAGAGAGAAAATGATATGAACTGGCCTCTGCACATTCTTCTATATACCTAACTGTAATGGTGTGAGAACAGGAAAGTTACACTAGAGAGTTCACTCTGATTATGGCATTGTTAATGAATATATGGATAATGAAAAATTTGGATCATGAAAATTAGAAGGGTTTAAGGTGATAGGTATTTATGATGGGCTAAATTTAAGTAGTGGTAATATATAAAGGAGGAAGAAAAGAAAGTTAAAAATAGGAGCTATGTGAGATATGTGTAATCATGACACTAACCATTGCAAGCTTCTTGAGACGTGTTCATGTTCTTCAAGCATACAAGCCTTTTAAAATAGAAAGCCTAGAAGAGTGTTTTACCAAGATGGGGTTCTCCAAACTAAAATTGTCTGTAGCAATGGTCTCCTTCAGATTTATATAGAAATAACAAACTTGTTTGGTATTTATTTATGTCATTTAGTGTTGTGTAACTGGATAAAGGTAACCTGTTGTAATAAGTTATATATAAAATATTGTGTTACTCATTATAAATAGTTATGATTATTAATAGAGGAAGCAGTATATTCTCCAATTCCTCCATTTACCTGCAAATGCCATGATTTTATTCTCTTTTAATGTTGAGTAAGATTCCATTTTCTTTATCCATTCACCTACTGAAAGGTATCCTGGTTGGATCCACAATTTAGCTAATGTGAATTATGCTGCTATAAACATTGATGTGGTTGTGTCCCTATAGTATGCTGTTTTTAAGTCCTTTGGATATAAACCGAGGGGCTGGGTCAAATGGTGGTTCCATTCCCAGTTTTCCAAGGAATCTCCATATTGATTTCCAGATTGTTTGCACCAATTTGTAAAACAACCAGCAATGTAAGAGTCTGCCCTTTTCCCCCACACCCTTGCCAACACTTTTAGTTGTTTGTATTCTTAATAGCTTAATGGTGGAGTAAGATGAAATCTTAGAGAAATTTTGATTTGCATTTCTCTGATAGAGATGTTAAACATTTTTTCATATATTTGTTGATTTTGTATCATCTTCTGAGAAGTGTCTGTTCAGTTCCTTGGCCCATTTATTAATTAAATTACTTATTTTTTTGGTGTTAAGATTTTTGAGTTTTTTATATATCCTAGAGACTAGTGTTCAATGTGATGTGCATGTGGTAAAGATTTGCTACTATTCTGTAGGCTCTCTATTCATCTCACTGATTGTTTCTTTTTGTTGTTGTTGTTTTATTTTTTGTTTTTTGTTGAGAAGAAGCTTTAGAGTTTGAATCCATCCCATTTATTGATTTGTGATGCTGATTCATAACGGGGATGGGGGGAAGCATGGGAGGAATAGGAGAACCTTAGATAGGACAAAGGGAAGGGAGGAGAAGGGAGGGGGCATGGGAATAGGAAAGATGGTGGAATGAGATGGACATCATTATCATAAGTACTTGTATGAAGACATGAATGGTGTGAGTCTACTTTGTGTTCAACCAGAGACATGAAAAATGGTGCTCTATTTGTGTAATATGAATTGAATTGCAGACTGCTGTCATATATAACAAATTAGAATAAGTAAAATAAAAAATAGAAGTAGTAATTGATTTGAGTGAAAGAGTAAGAAAACATGAATCTCTGGTTTTCATATTATGGAAATGAAGTCATAATGATGAAGAAGGGGGTTGTCTCAGCATGTATATACAGTACACATTTTTGAAGACCAGCTGGAGAACGACTTCAATGAACTCACTATTGGACACAGGGAGCCTTAAGTGACATGGGATATCTAAAAAGAGATGTTAAGTCACCAAATGAGTGTAGAGATTATGCACTCAGGAGGAAAATACAAGTCACCAGCTTCTAGGTCATAGTACTTGGATTCACCAAAGCAGAATATGTGTAGGAGTGAATCTAATTCTATACTAATGAATACTAAAAACAAGCCCAGAGAAATATATGTGTATGCACATATTTAAAAAATTGCAAAACCTTCAGAAATCAAGGTAAAAGGAAAAAGAAACATTGAACTACTATTTTTTTTAAAAGAGGGTGATATTGACATACTATTTCATTGATGCGAAGGTATCAATATCCAAAAATAGAGGGTTGAAAGATCTGTGGAGATGAGCGGACTTCTTCATGAAACTCACACCCTTCTCTTTTCTTTCATATCTCTAAAGTTTCTTATACAGAACTCATTACTCAGAGGAAAAAAAAATTCTCTGTGGTACAAGAATGAATTTTCGAATTTTAAATCTTGAGTCCTAACTCCACGCTTTACTAACTTTGCAATGCTGGACTATTTAATTAGCCCTTCCGAGTTCCATGTTGCTCTTCAGCAGAAAAATTAAATATAAAAGTACCTATCTCACAGGGCTGTTGTAAAGAAAAAATGAAAAAGTCTATAAGAAAGCACTCTATAAGCTCCACTGGGCTCTAAATAGCATGCAAATTGGATATTATTAATAACATGTGGGTGTTGTTCTTCACATCCTTTACCAGTCTGAGTGTGTGTGTGTGTGTGTGTGTGTGTGTGCACACGTGGACGTGTGTGGAGAGAGAGAGAGAGAGAGAGAGAGAGAGAGAGAGAGAGAGAGAGAGAGTTTAATCTATTCGTTGTAGTTATTTTCTGTTATTACAATGTATGTGTAAAGATAAATATTTTATTTGCATATTGGGACTTAATTTGTAAACAAATGCCCACAGGGTAAGATAAAGGAAAATATGATATTTCCCTAGGCAGTATTAATAATATTCCAGTGTATTCCTAAGATTGTGCTAAAATGAGCACCTAAATCAATCTTATCCCTGCCTCTAGGACTTTACCCAGTTGTTCTCGTGACACAGACTTCCTTGCAGTGGGTACAGTTTTCTGTCATGGGGCTCACTAACTGACAGCATTCACATTTTACAAGAAGCCTGGCCATCAGTTTTTCTGGGGCAAGAGTGTCTGCTGCTGGCTTCCACTCAAAAGTTACATTTATATCACTGGCCTATGCCTACTTTATTTTTTAACTATGCTGACTTTTTAGTTCAGGCCTTGGTTTTCCCACACATACATGACCTCAAGTGACTTCAAAGTCTCTCTCTTTGAGCCAAGAGTGGTGGCACATGCCTGTAATCCCAGTGGCTTGGGAGACTGGGGCAAGAGGATCACAAGTTCAAAGCCAGTCTCAGCAAAAGCAAGGTGCTAAGCAACTCAGTGAGACCCTGTCTCTAAGTGAAATACAAAGTAGGGCTATGGATGTGGCTCAGTGGTCCAGTGCCCCTGAGTTCAAACTCTAGTACTGCCCCCCCAAAAAAAAGTCTCTCTCTTTTTAAGATGTGGGTCTCAGCCTTGCAGAATCCAACATCTTATTTTATAACACTTTTATTTATAAACTATAATATAATCATACTATAACTTACCTAAGTACATATAATCTTAAAAGAAGAAGCTATCAAATTTCCTATCTTTAAAAGGAAGGTAAATAGTAATATAATTCAATATATAAATATTTAAGGAAAACTATGATAGAACACAAAACTACTTTTAATCCAATGCCAGGATTCCATGTTCTTATATTGGTAATTCAAATATTCCTGATGATGAAATTTCTTGAAGTAGTGGACAATGTCTGATATAATTTTGGATAACACAATGTATGCTTTTTTTCTCAAAAAGCTAAGTATGCATTCCTGAAAAATGTATACTAATTATAAAAAAGTGGTGCACACATATGAAAAATAGATCCTAGGTCCAAGTAAGTATAAATTGGCTTTCATATATATATGAATTTCTAGTAGGACCTAGCAAAATTGTGCGTGTGGAAAAGATTATTGTTCACCAAAAAGTATCATTTCTTCTCCTTTTGGGGAGCATAACAAGAACCATTATCTAGCCTTCTTTTAGTCTAGTTAATGAAATGAACCAGAAATGAAATGTGCCATTTTTAGCTAAGTCGTTTAAGAAAATTCATTCTGTCCCCTATATCAGTCACATTGCCTAAAGGAAATAAATGATATGTTCAAATTGAGCAATTGAAGGAGAGTTTAATAATGTAATTTAAAAACTGGGAACAGGATACAAGGATAGTGTCAAAGTTAGTGCAAATTCCAGGGTTGGTTAACAGGAAGATCCTTGGGCTCCCGAAGCCTGGAAAAACATGAGGAGGATACAATTGCCAGAAACAGAAGGGGCTGTATGCCAGGAAATAGGGCCTCAGGTGTGGACACAGCCAGCCGGCAGCAACCCCACCAGAGAGGAAGCAACCATCTGATGTCTCTCTTCTCTCCCTACCCCTAATGCTGCTCATGTTCTCAAGGATTGAGCCCAACTGAAATCCATTGGTCAGGGAGGCCCTAAATGGGGCTCAACTTCTTGGGACAGAGAGCAACTTGGAGGAAAGATGACCCACATATCCTCCAAAAGCATCTTTGATTCAGTCTGACTGACATCAATGATGATTGCAAGAGTAACCGATTTAACACTGTTTCCCAGAACAATGGCCTCTTACTTGGTAAAGTTATTAGAAATGGAAATTCCCTAGTCTCAGGGTAGACATACCTTAATCAGAAAATATCAGGCAGGAACCCTGATTTCAGTGTTTTTGTTTGTTTTGTTTCTTTTTGGTGCTGGGGATGGAACTCAGGAACTAGTGCATGCTAGACAAGCACTCTCTTACTGAATTGCACCCCTGGAATTTTAATAAGGATCCTAGTGAGCCCAATGCATGCTTAATTTTGACATGCACTATTTCAGGAAGGCAGGCATTATTTTTCTGCTGCTCCTTTCCTGCCCCTCATAATTATATCAGAATCTAGCAAACCATTGATAGCAAATAAATAGCTATTAAATGAATAAAATATACATTTGCATTTCTGTTTTAAATATCTTATGTCATATAGATATGTTTGATTGGCCAGAGTTCCAAAGCAAGAGAGAATGGAGATTACTGTCTTTTCCATTTCTTATCTTTTATAAATTGTGCTGCTATATTAAGCAATTTTAAGACTGTAAGCACATGAATGTGGCAAAGTGATGATAATTTTTTCACATTATCAGATCAATTCTTAATTTTTCTAAAAGAATATTTTCTGTGTTAATGAAGTGCAATTTCTCAGAGAAGTAAAGTAAAGGTTTGAGATTTTAATTAAATGAACCAGGATTTAGCAAAACAATACTAGGCTCAGCCAAATTTCTCCATGTTGATTGTTTTCATACAGAGTGAGAATTTGTGAAATGGCCCAAAGTTAAATGGATTTGGGAAGTGTTGTGTTGTGGTGATTAGCACACCAGTTCAATCAGCAAGAGAGAAAAATATGGCTTGATTGGTTTATTATCAGAAAAAAATGATATGTATAGAGATGCTGTGTCCATGAGAAATTATATCTGCCTATCAAAATAAAAATACACAAAGCCACCATTGCTGCAAGTTTATGAACAATGAAAACAAACAGAAAAATATCTTCTTGAACTTGGGCTCTTTTGCATCTACTTAAGAACAACAGTGTTTCATTATTTTCTTGCAAAAAGAAAACACAGAATTATAAAATGCTTTTTATGTCAGATTATATTAAAATGACTTTTTGAAATGGTATTATCCTATTTTTAGACAGTCAACATGTGAGGTACCTAGTAACTGAACTGAGTCTTGCTTTCATACACTAGCAACAAAACAATCACAACTACATCGAAGATGTCTTTTTAAGCATCTGACACTATTTTAAGCATTTTATCTGCTTAATTTAACTTAATCCTCATGATGACCACATGAGAAGTGTTGTGTTACATTTCTGAGAAAAACCAAGGTTTTACTATGTTAGATAACTTGCTCATGTTTATAGAGATCCACAATTCAAGCCCAGGTCCATCTGGAACCAATGATGGTGTGCATAATTATGTATACTCTAGGATTTATGCTCTTTTTACAGTATTATCTTGTCATTTTTATCATGTGAATGCTTTACCCAGATTTGATCCTCTCCTTTTAGACCTGTTTTCCAAATCTTCTTGCATTAAAGTGGCCAATGGATGAAGTTGATTTGTCAAATCATTCTAAATGGACCAGATCAAGGCTCTGAAGTTTGTTGGACACAGCTAGAGGAGAGGGAGAGAAAGATGCTGCTGAGAATACAACACAACAGAAAGAAAGTGATATCCTCAGGCAGGCAGTAGTGGATCAGACTTACATTTGACAAAACTCCACCAAGAATGTTGAGCTAGCTAAATCTCTAAAATTCTTTATGCTATGATACAACACACACACATCTATAAAAATAACAGCTTGAGAAATATCCGTTGGCTGGATACGTTTCAGTTCTGGAAACACAGTCTGGGAAATAAATGTTTAACATTTTCTTTCTCCTCAAACTTAAGCTTACTAGAGACCAAAGCTAATTCATACTGTGATTAATGTAGACAAAATAAATTAAAATTTCAAATTAGTTTTTTCAAATTAATGTTGAAAATAGTACAAGATGATGCTTACCTCTGTGCTATTCACTTCAGATGAGATATCGGGAAATGGAAGGGACTGTAACCAAATCAAAAGAGCTCAGGGAAGCCCGCAGAGCACATGTTTTAATATCTGAGCATGGAGCTTCCAAATCTTGCCTTTGAATACGATTTATCAACTTTGTAAATACTGGAATGACCTATTCCCAGAATCATTCAGGCAATTCAGTCAAACTCCCTTCTAAATCCTAAGCATTCTATGCATCCCTTACAAGCATATGCCCAACATAATTTCTCTTAGTGGAGGGATACATCTTAGCATATAAGGCATTTTAAATTTGCTTAGAGAGACCCTTCATATATATTAAATAATATTGCAAAACTTTGGAATTCTTAATTTCAGCTAGTACTGTGTGTTATAAAACAGTCTTTCTGGACTTTGGGTATAGCTCAGTGCTTTAGCGTGTGCTTAGCATGCAGAAGGCTGTGGGTTTCATCCCCAGAAACATGAAAATATTTAACAAATAAATAAACCAATATTTTTAAACCAGTATTTCTAATACTATGCAGTAATTCGCTCTTTAATCAACATGCTCATATACTTCATATTTTCTCTGGTACATTTTAATATATAACCTATTTTCTACCAGAAATTACAATTAATATCCTATATTAAAACACATTTTTTTAAATTAAGTTTTTTGTCCAAAAGTTTTACTACAAAATAGCCTCAAGAGTTCACTTTGATATGTAAATATCTTCTTTACAGAAAAATTTGACTTTTGTTTCCAATTTTGTATGAACTAGAATGTTATTCTGTTCTGCTTTTATTTGTTTGGTTTTTGGTGCTGGGTATCAAACCAAAGGCCTTGTGTATGCTAGGAAAGTGCTCTACCATGGAACTATATTCCCAACCCAGTAATCAAATATTTGATAAAATTGTATATTAATAAAAATTAAGAATCATTGACTCTGCTATTTTTGTCTTCTAATAAATAAAAACAAGCAAAACTAAAACAAAGCAAAAACACTCAAACTTCACACCTACTTATCACTGTCACTGTAAAGTAGAATTATTAATAACTGAGGTTCAGAACAACTATAAAATTTGAGGAACATCATATTGATGCTAATGGCAGAGTAGAGATAGAAATCACACCTACTGTGACAATGAGCAATTTAATATGTAAATATCATAGAATCACTTCCCCATCAGTGAGAGGGTAGAATCTAGATAGACTGAGAGAAGGACAATTCACATGGTATACAACAGGTGTCACGTTTCTGAGGTGTGCATGACCATGACTAGAGGAGAGAAAAGGAAGACATGCTTGGATAGTGAGTTACGGTGAAAAGACAAAGAAAGAATGATTCCATTCATGAGGCTTTGTCACTGGGAGTTTGGGAAATAGAACTGGACTCATTCTCATAAGGAAATACAAAAACATAAAAAGTTTGAATCCCTTTATGTCGCGATGGGCCAAAGTTGCGACTTACGCAGTCAAGTGGGAGAAATAAAGAATGTCCAAGTGTTTCTGCCCTTTCAAATGCTTTATTCACTCAAATCACTCAATACAATTTCACTGTATAGATTCTTAATCAAGAAAATGACAATCTTTAATGCTAGGCATTGCAATAGACATAATAACTTCATAGCAAAAATTCTAGATTAATTTTAAGCATTGCAAACACATTTAATCATGGCAGGCTCATGACAGACATTCCCTCTGCATGCTAAGCTCAAGAGTCACATCAAAAGTCTCAAGCCTTAGGCTTTAAGTCCAGCAGATGCACACTCAAACTGTGGTGATGAGATCAGGAACCAAGGCAGGCTTCTCCTAGGGTGGAGCTGAGGATATGGTCATAAGGAGAAGTCCCTCTCTCACCAGAGTCAAGAGGCTGCTATAGAGTTTGAGAGCGGTGAGAACAAGACAAAGGATCAGGCAGATGAGAAGAGTTGGGATGTCAGTCCAGGTCCTCATCAGGCTCTCAGGCTTTAGTGTATCAGTGTCAGTGGCTGAATGTCTGTTCATTTGCTCCATCATTTATACTAAATTTATACTTTCAATCCCTATCAGTTGCTACTGGAATTCTAGTGACCTCATTCGTCCTGAGGGTAAAGCATCTGATCTGGTGTTTCCCACCCTGATTTTCTTGCTTCTCGCTCTTATCAGAGCAAGGGCAACTTGCCAGAGACTTCACTCTGAGTTTGTCAGGGTGGGGAGAAGTGACTTGTTTGTGCCTGAGGGCCACACTGGAGGGCTCCATAAGTGTGCCTGGTGAGACTGCAGGTTTCAAACCAGAATTTAAAAATGGAGTTGCTTAGGCTAAGGCCTTATACTTTACCAGAATAATAACAATAAGTAAGTAGAGTCTACACAGATGTTCTTGGAGCCATATCCCCAATACTTGAGAAGAGAAAGAAACAAGCACTGGAGAAACAGATACTACAATGACACATATTAGAAGGTTGGACTTAAAAAGGGAGGACGGAAAAATCAGTGGAATTAGAGACTGATTGACTATTACAGAAAAGAGAAGGATAAGTAAAAGCCTATTCTTAGAAATAGATGGTTGTGGATCTGGAAGAATAAAGTAATGGGTAATGAAAAAATTTTATCATATAGAAAAATCAAACACACACACACACACACAAAGAGGTTTCTATGGCCATATACAGCACATGCGGAGAAATGATGAGTTAACACTGACCTCACATTTTGTAAGGGAATCCAACCTTTGGACATATTCTGACTCTTGAAATTGTTATTGATCAAAAATTCCATATCCTAGAACAGTGATTCAGTTTTGCAAAATAAGTTGATTGTTGGAATAAAAGGAGGGTGCCACATATCATTATTATTCTTATTTAAATGGATTTCTTATAAATAATTGATGGCTGCTATTTATTCATCATTGAATTAGAAATTCATATTGAAGTTAGGCAAGCTCCCTGAAAGAGAATTTTTATTCTTGTGCCAGCTGAAGATACTTAGAAAATCACAGAAGATTTTGAATGACTGATTGTCTAAATATTCATAAAATGGCCAAACTATTTGATACTCTCTAAAAGATTACATTAAAATGGAACACCAGCATTAACAGCCAAGTTAACAAAGCAACCAACAGTAAACTTTTAACTTGCTTGGTTAGATGATACCAGATGTGAAAGGGACACTGAGCTGGAGTACTCATAGACTCATAGTTTTCAAAAATTATATTGTTCAAATTACTTTATGAATCCTGGAAATTCTAAGAAGATCCACATTGTTTATTATTTGCTAGGAATTTGGTCCAAACTGATATTTAAAGTCCAAGCGTATTAAGGAAGATCAGAAGCTATGGAAAATTTATTCTGCTTTCATTGATTTTTTTTCTATTAAGGCTAAGGTATTAAGGACACCAAGACTTAAATTCCTTTCTTCTGAACTGTTTTCTTATGCCACCCACTACAACACCCATGAATTAAGCAAGAGGTATGTACCCAGATTATTTTCCTTTACATGCTCAAGTATGGCAGATAAAGGTGTGAATCCTGAACTTAGGATACAGGGAAAAATCTTGGTCTCATCATTGATTTATTGAATGACTTTGAGAAAGTCATTTAATTTTTTAATTTGCAAAATGGAGAAGATAATAGTATCTATATTAGAGGGTTTTAGGTACGATGAAGAGTGTACATGCAGGAAATCAGTTCTTAGGAATAATATCCATTATTATTATCACCAATGATGTATTTTTGTTATCATTAAAACTATATATGAAATTTCTGCCCACCAAGGTCCAACAGTATCCTCCATTATTCTTTCTGGTCTTCAACACAGAAGACGTCCCTGCCCCTTAACTCTAATAACCAAATGGAAAGAAACAGAGATGAATTTCAAGGAAGAAAACATAAACTAATTGTTATAACCAGTAGAAATAGGGATCTGGTCTGTGTTCCATGGAGTCAAAGAATGAACACATAAAATTGAGAGAAGCACACAAGCAGAAATTTATTAAAGAGGACATTAAGTTTCAGAAATGTAAGAAAAGTCCCAAGGGGGAATATGGTAGGAGTGTGAGTGCCACCAGGGTCTCTGGGCATCCCTTGTTTTAAAGGCACATAAAGTGAACTGGACTTGTCCAGTGCCTGGGGGGCTCAGGCTGAGTTGCATAATTGTGTTTTTGTGAGAATGGAGTCTTTTGTCCCTTTTGGGAAACATGTTCTTGTGTGATATGCTGGCACATATCTCAAAAGACAGATCATACCTCAAATGGTGTTGTGGACATAAGTCCTCCTTATCAACCCTCACCATTCTTTCCCGATCTGACTCCTTCCCCCACCCCCACATCACTTCCAAACCTGATTCCATATAATGGAAACCTTTAAGGAATGGTTGCTGAATTTTCCAAATGCCTTGAAGTTAGGTAAGCTTCCTGAAAGAGAATTTCTATTCTTGTGCCAGCTGAAGATACTTAGAAAATCACAGAAGATTTTGAATGACTGATTATCAGAACTTCTTTTGTGGGGATAGGGAAGGAGCAAGCCTGGAAGAGGAGAAGTTTTGAATACACATGCTGAGATTAGAGAGCATTCAACAGTGGTAGGGAGGGTTGTTATTTCAATTGTAAATTGGCTTAACTGACATTTTTCTTGGGCAGAAATGGGTAGTTTGAGAGAGTTTTGAATCATCAGAACAAAAAGGAGTTCACAAGTCAAAATCATAAAGGGCAGGGCAAAGCATGGTTTTTCAATTTTAATGAACATAATAAAAATAAGAAGAGTTTGTTAAAAGCTTCTGGGACCTAAACCCCAGAGATTCTAATGCATGGGAGAGGGTCCATACATTTGTATACATAAGAAGCCCTCAGGGGATTCAACCATGTCTGTGATCCACCCTTTGAAAATCACTAGAATAAATGTAGGTAACATCATCCTCTCTATTTCAAAAGTTTATCAATGTCCATATTTCATAATATATCACACTTGATATTGGGAAGGAAAATGAGGGAGACAGATATTCTAATTTGAGAGAAATCTTTTTAAGATAACAACATAACAAAAAAAATAATGTCTGTCATTTATGTGCCTTCCTTATTTTATATACAGCAAAACTAGTATAAGGAAGGCATTGAGAGAATTGTTGTGTAAGAGAAAAAGGAGATTAAAAAAGTTTACATAATCTGTTTCAAGATGGTGAAATAGAGGAGGTCAATTTCCTGGCTGCTCCATGGCATGAAACAAAGAAAGCAGACAGTCAACTTCTTGGCAAATGAAGTACTAGAAACCTGAAGGAACACTGTATGTCCACAGATTGGAAACACTATAGTCTCAGATAGGTAGACACACACACACACAAAAAAAAAAAAAAAAACATAAAAAAGCAAAAGAACAAATCACCCAAAACACATCTAGGTCCTTCAAATAACAGAATCCACCAACATCACAGTGGAAGAAATGTCAGAGAAGGGGTTCAGAATGCACATAGTTAAACTGATCTGTGAAGTAAATGACAGTCTAAGGAGTAAAATCAGAGAGAAAATACAGGAAGTGAAAGATCACTGCAATAAAGAGATAGAGTTTCTGAAGAAAGAACAAGCAAAAGTGCTTGAAATGAAGGAATAAATAAAACAAATTAAAAATTCAATTGAAAGCATTACCAACATACACTAGATCTGTTGGAAGACAGAATTTCAGGCAGTGAAGACAAAATAGATAATCTTGAAAGCAAGGTTGACCATAGAGAACAGATGTTAAGAGACCATGAACAGAACTTCCAGGAAATATGAGATAACCCAAAAAGACCAAATTTAAGATTTACTGGGATAGATGAAGGCTCAGAGACACAAATGAAAGGAATGCACAAACTTTTCAATGAAATGGTATCAAAAATTTTCCTAAACCAAAGGATCAAATGGAAAATCAAAAACAGGAGGTTTACAGGATCCCACCTGTAGAAAATTTCAACAGTCCCATGCAAAGTCTCATTATTATGAAAATGCCTATTATGGTTTTAATGTGAGGTGTCCCCCAATATCTCACATGTGAGACAATGCCAGAATGCTCAAAGGAAAAATGCTTGGGTTCTAGGAGACTTAATCTCATCAGTGATTTAATCTCCGGATAGGGATTAACTGAGTGGAAACTGAAGTGATAGGGTGTGGCTGGAGAAGGTGGAAATTGGGGCATGGCTTTGGGTATATAATTGTATCTGGAGAATGGAGCCACTCTCTCTCTTTGCTTACAGATCTTCATGTGAGCTGCTTCCCTCTGCTATATTCTCCTGCCATGATGTCCTGTCTCACATAGATCCCTGAGAAATGGAGCCTGTGCTCTGTGAACTAAGACCTCTGAAACCTTGATCCTTCAAATAAAACTTTTCTTTTCTATAATGTGCTGGATGAGTCCTTTAGTCGTGGCGACAAAAAAGCTGACTAAGACAGAAAATAGTACTGAAAGTGGGGTCATTGCTGTGACTAACCTGATGATGTGGTTCAGAAGATTTTGGAGCTTTATGGAATTGTGCAGAGTAATTTTGAGATGCTTAGCAGTGCAAGCTGGAAATTGTTGTAAGTGGAGCTTAATGGCTGCTTCTGGTTGGAGCTCAGAAGACCAGAATGCCAATAGGACTGTGGACAGTGAAGACAGGCTCAACAAAGTTCACAGAAGAAGGACTCTATGGAAACTTGGAGTAGAGGTCATTCATATTGTGTTCTGGCTGAGGAGTTGTCTTCATTTTGCTAGTGTTCTGAAACTTTCCTTTCTTTTTTCTTTCTTTCTTTTTTTTTTTTAAACTCTCTGTAAGACAGATTTTTTGAATGGATGGACTTATGAACTGCCAAAAGAATTTTCTAGACAGCATAGCATAGTAATGGCATGGATATTGTTGGAAGCTTTTAGCCAAATTCATTGTAGTAATCAGGAGCAGAAAGCAGAGCAGAATGATTTGAAAAACTTGGACATGAAAAGTGGAAGTGAAACGGGGCATAAGGAAGTTGCAGTTAAAGACATTAATGCCACTAAAGAAATGCTAAAGACTTTGCCCAGAGACAATAAGAAAGATGGTTTGAGGGCATGTCAGGAGCTGGCAAGATGACACACACCTCAGGCTAAAAGAAGTAAAAAAGTGAAAATTATCTTGAGAAGAGAGCAGTGGGGCACTCTTCTTGCACAAGGGGGCCTAGGAAGTTTTTTCAATGTGCTTAGCTACCCAGACAATCACAGTTTGCTGCAGCCAGGGTCCCTGGAAACATGGCTACTCCTGGAAATGTCAAACACATGGTGCTGGTTATGCAAGAATGCAGGATGCTCGAGTTAGGTGGTCATGGAGACATCCACCAAGATTTCAAAGGAAGGCCTTGGAGGCCAGGCAAGGTGCAGCAGTGTTGAAGTCCCTTCAGGCACCACCTGGAATGCAAAGTGAGGAGGAAGCTGAAGCTTGAGTGTAGACCACAGAGATTAAGAAATCCCAGTAATGTGGACAATTGTCCTAGGAAAGCTACAGGAATAGAGCAGAGACAAGCCAACAGGAAGTCTACTTGGGCTGCACCCAATAAGGCCACAAGTGTGGAGCTACACAAACCCTTTGGAGACAATCTCAGGATGCCATGTGCCCCAAATGCCCAACATGGAACTACGGGACTTGTTTGCCCAGTTGGATTTCGGTCTTGTTTTTTCTATGCCCCCAATTTTGTAAATGGAATGTTTACTCTGTGTCATTGTATATTGGATAATTATAAATTGATTTTAATTTTATTAGTGCTCACAATATAAGATTTCCTTAAGCTCAAAGAAGAATATCAAAATCTCTGGGACACTATTAAGGCAGTGCTAAGAGTAAAAATTATTACATTGAGCACATTGTTTAAAAAAATATAAAGCTACCAAATAAATAACCTAATATTATATCTCAAAATCCTAGAAAAATAACAAATCAACGCCCCAAGCAGTAGAAGACAGGAAATAATATCAGAGCTGAAATCAATGAAATTAAAACAAATCCAAAAAATAAGCAAAGCAATTTTTTTTTTTGAAAACAAATTTGGTGAACCTTAAGCCAAGATAATGAAAAGAAAGAGAAAAAAATCAAATTACTGAAATTTGTGACAAAAAAAGAAATAATATGATGGACACTACCAAAATACAGATCATAATTAGAAAGTGTTTTGAAAATTAATACTCTAATAAAATAGAAAATATCAACAAATTTCTAAAGACATTTGACTTACCAAATTGAATAAGGAGAACATACACTATTAAAACAGATCAATTTCAAGCAATGAAATTGAAGATGCTGTCAAAAGCCTACCAAGAAAGAAAAGCCCAGGACCAGATAGATTCTCAGACAATTTCTACCAGACCTTCAAAAAAGAATTAACACCAATCTTCCTCAAATTATTCCATGAAATAGAAAAGAAAGAAACTCTTCCAAACTCATTCTATGAAGCTAATATCACCCTGACACAAAAATCAGACAAAGACACATCAAGGAAAGAAAATTTCAAACCAATACCCATGATGAATGTAGATGCAAAAATTATTAATACAATACTGGCAAATTACCTACAGAAATATATTAAAAAGATAGAGCACCATGATCAGGTTTGGTTCATCCCAAAGATGTAAGGTTGGTTCAAAATATGTAAATCAATAAGCATAATTCATCACATCAATATAATTAAAGACAGAATCAGATGATCATTTCATGTGATCCATAGATGCAGAAAAAAACATTTGACAAAATATAGCATCCATTCATGTTAAAAACACTAGAAAATATAGGGATAGTAGGAACATATTGCAACATTGTAAAGGTTATATATGCTCAACTCAAGGTCAACTTTATTTTATTTTATTTTATTTTAAAGGACAGAATGTTAATACATTTATTACTTATTAGTAAAAATAAATACAAAGTCATTTTGTAAAAATGATTTAAATAAAAAATGTAAATCAATATGAATTATAAAAAGTTATACTCCATATATGTATAGTATGTCAAAACGCACTCTACTGTCATACATATCTATAAAGAACAAACAAATAAAAACAAACAAAAAGGAAGACTGAAAAAATATAAGAACCAATTTGAAATGCTAATTATAATTATTGACATTTAAAGTCAGTAGAATACAATAATTCATAATAAAAGTTGCACTACTTGTGTTCATAGAAATTAAAGTCCTTTTTAAAATGTTCATGTGTACTTACTAATTATTTGCTTCCTACTTTTTTTTTCATTAAAATCCTTATTATACATACAGAGCTATATTTTCCGTCAATGTTATTTTAAATGGAGAAAAATTGGAAGTATCTTCTCTGTAAACTGGAACAAGACAGGAATGCCCTCTTTCACCATTTCTATTCAACATAGTCCTGGAAAATCTAGCCAGAGCAATTAGACATAAGAAAGAAATTAAAGGAATACAAACATGAAAAGAAGAACTCAAACTATTCCTATTTGTTGATATCATGATTCAATATTTAGAAGACCTCAAAAGCTCCAACAGAGAACTTCTATAACTCATCAATGAATTCAGTAAAGTAACAGGGTATAAAACTAACACCCGTAAATCAATTTCATTCCTATACATCAGTGATGAAATCTACTGAAAGAGAAATTAGAAAAATTATCTCATTTACAATAGTCTCAACGAAAATAAAATGTTTGGAAATCAATCTGACAGAAGAGGTGAAAGACCTCTACAATTAAAATTGCAGAACACTAAGGAAAGAAAGGAAAGAAAGAAGATGGAAAGATCCCCCATGTTCTTGGATAGGCAGAATTAATATTGTCAAAATAGCCATACTACCAAAAGCATTATATAGATTTTATGTGTAATTAAGTTTCTGACGGCATTCTTCATAGAAATACAAAAAAAAGTCATGAAACTCATTTAGAAAATTATGAGGCCCAGAATGGTCAAAGCAATCCTCAGCAAGAAAAGTGAAGCACGAGGCATCATGATAACAGACACTAAATTATACTGCAGAGCTATAGTAACAAAATGGCATGTTATTTGCACCCAAACATACATGAAGACCAATGGTTCAAAGTAGAAGACACATAGACATCCCCACAAAAATAGAGTTATGTCATACTAGACAAAGGCACCATAAACATACATTGGAGAAAAGATTACCTCTTCAAGAAATGGTGCTGGAACACTGGAAATCTATATGTAACAAAATGAAATTAAACCCCTATCTCTCACTGTGCATAAAACTCAACTCTAAGTGGATCAAGGACATGGGCAATAGACTAGAGACTCTGCACTTTCTAGTCTGCCTAAATTTCCATCATCTTGGCTTAGGATTTGACTTCCTCAACAAGACTCTGAAACCTCAAGAAGTAAAATCAAGAATCAATAAATGGGATTTTATCAAACTAAAAACTTTCTTTATAGCAAAAGAAACAATCAAGAACCTGAATAGAGACTCTACAAAATGGGAGAAAATCTTTGCCACCTGAATCTCAGATAGAGCATTAATCTCCAGGATATTTAAAGAACTCAAAAAACTTTTAATAACAAAAAAGATCCAATCAATAAATGGGTAAGGGAACTAAACAGACATTGCACAGAA
This sequence comes from Marmota flaviventris, assembly GCF_047511675.1. Classification (NCBI taxonomy): domain Eukaryota; kingdom Metazoa; phylum Chordata; class Mammalia; order Rodentia; family Sciuridae; genus Marmota; species Marmota flaviventris. The sequence continues at coordinate 98,782,567 of NC_092508.1, read as the reverse complement.
GAAATATGAGTGGTCAAAAAATATGTGAAAAAAATGTTCAACATCTCTATCAATTAGAGAAATACCAGTCAAAACTACTTTAAGATTTCATCTCACTCCAGTCAGAATGGCAGCTATTAAGAATACAAATACCAATAAGTGTTGGAGAGGATGTGAAGAGAAAGGTACACTCATACATTGCTGGTGGGAATGCAAATTGGTGTAACCACTCTGGAAAGCAGTTTGGAGATTTTGCACAAAACTTGGAATGGAACTACCATTTGATCCAGTTATCCCACTCCTCAGATTATACCCAAAGGACTGAAAATCAGCATACTATATTGATGTGGCCACATCCATGTTTATACTAGCTCAATTGAAAATATCTAAGCTATGGACCTGGCCTAGGTGCCCTTAAATAGATGAATGTATAAAGAACATATGGCACATATACAAAATGAAATATTACTCAGCTATAAAGAACAATAAAATGTCGGCATTTATTGGTAAATGGATGGACCTGGAGGCTATCATGCTAAGTGAAATAAGCCAATCCCTAAGAACCAAAGGCCAAATGTTTTCTCTGATATGCAGATGCTGACTCACAGTAGGTAGGTGAGGAGGGAGGAGTGGAGGTTCACCAGATTGCACAAGGGGAATGCAGAAAAAAGAGGGATGATGGAAATGAGAAAGATAGTAGAATGAAAAGTTCATATATGAATACACAACCATTGTAACTTCATATCATGTACAACCACAAGAATGGGACATTATGCTCCATGTATATATAATATATCAAAATACATTTTACTGTCATGTAAAGCTAAAAAGAAGAAATTAAAAAAAGAGAAAACAAAATAATTTACATAATCTGCTTCAATGAAATGTCATATAAATGATGGAGTTTGAACTCAAACTTGTGCTTTCCTGATTTTAAAGCATATCTGTTCAATAGGAATTTCTAAGTTCAAAAATGGGTACTTCTCAGCTGGTCATATTAGTCAGGATATCAGCAAGGAGAATGCTATAGTTTGGATCTGGAATATACCTTTCAAAGCTCATGTATTTAAAGTATGTTCCCCATTGCAGCAAAGTTCAGAGATGAGGATTTTAATATATAATTGAATTATGAAGGGTCTGTCCTCAGTAATGAATTAATACATTTAATGGATTAAGATTTGAATGGACCATTGAGTGATCTTTGTAGGTAGATGGGGTGTGGTAAAGGAAGTAGGTCAAGTGGGTGGGGTATAGCCTGGGGGACTATATCTGTCCTTTGTCCTTTAATATCTCTTTCTCTCTCTCTCTCTCTCTCTCTCTCTCTCTCTCTCAGTTTCTCGTGTCCCTCCAGGATGATATTCTGCCTTACTTTAAGCCCAGAACAATTGAGTCAGTTGACCATAGACTGAACCCCCTGATACCATGGGCCCAGAATAACTCTTTCCTTCTCTAAGTGTTCTTTTCAGGCATTTTGGGCACAGTGAGAAAATACTACCATCAAGGTCAGGAACCAGATTAAACAGTTCATAGAATTTATTAAATCTTCTAGTGCTTATTTCTCTGAAATTTTCCTTTTTCTTTCTTTCTTTCTTTTTTTTTGGAACCAAGGATTGAACACCGCGGTACTTAACAACTCAGCCACATCCCCAGGCTTTTTTGTGTTTGTTTGTTTGTTTTGAGACAGGGTCTTGCTAAATTACTGAGGCTGACATTGAACTTGGCATCCTCCTGCTTCAGACTCTGCTGAGCATTATCATTCACTTTTATACTTTTAGGTGGGCATGGCAGGAGATATTGGACACTCATAAATACACATGTAAGATTGCTCTATTTGCTTTTTAATATGGTATGTCTGTATCTGAATGCATGTGTATGTGTGTACAAATATTTGGGAAAATGTAAAATAAATTAGCAAGATAATCTGTTCAGTGTTTGACTCAAACAACACAGTTTTTTCCAAACACATACATACATACATACATGTGTGTGTGTGTGTGTGTGTGTGTGTGTCAGACAATGTAGAAAAAAAAAAAGGCTCTTGACACTCTGTTTTACAACTTTTCCTGTAGGTGTTTGGAGAGAGTTAAGTCAAGTCTTTACATTGTGCTTGCTTTCCCCACAGCTTTATGATGTTCCTTTGCATCGAAGTTTAAAATTCGCATCTCTTACATGTAAAGCATGAACTCAGGGTTCTTCTCTTTAAGAGAATGACTGACAACTTTAAGGAACTCAGCAATTTTTGAGTAAACTAACAAAAACCTTTTCAACTCTCCTAATGGAAGCACTGAATGAAAATAAATTTGTTATTTGTTTACAGGAAAAATCTAAGTCTCAGTTGATTATCAATGTGAATATTTCCAGTATGGCAGTACAAAGAAAGGAAGGAAGGAAGGAAGGAAAGAAGGAAGGAAGGAAGGAAGGAAGGAAGGAAGGAAGGAAGGAAGGAAAGAAGGAAGGAAGGAAGGAAGGAAAGAAGGAAGGAAGGAAGGAAGGAAGGAAGGAAGGAAGGAGAAAGAAAGAGAGGGAGGGAAAAAGGAAATGAAACAGAGAATGAAGAAAAGAAAAGAGAATAGGGAGAGAATTCGCATAATACATTCTTATTGTAATTATTAGGGATACATAAAACAAAACACATATTAAAATTTAAATGCTTAGTGCAGTACAAACAATGACTTTTGAATTAGGAAAATGAAGATTTAAATTTATGCTCTCCTTTGGGCACTTACCTTGGGACTTTCCTTAGGTTTTCACATTTTCAATTTTGTTTTTCATTAAAAACATAGAGAAATTATTCCCACACAGGTTGTTGTGAAAGTTAATGGGATGGCTGGTGGAGTATCTAGGAGAGTTTAGAGGCTGGCAGAGCTCAGGAATGTCAGCAGAGCTGCTACTGATGCTATTGCTGCTAGTGTCCTGAAACACTCAGCCTCATCCTCTTGCCATCCCCCCAGCCTGCAGCTCTGATTTTGCACTCTAACTCATACTGTTTGAATGCCTGAATCACACTTCTGGCTGACCATCTATTTCTAATCTCATCTGTCTTTCATTCTTACTGGATGCATTTAAAAATACAAATATGATGACATTATTTCTGTGTTTAAGAAAGAAATTTGAGAAGCCACTAACTTTCATAAACACTTAAAATCCAACTTCATATATTCACACAATTCCCCTTATTCATTATAAGGATAGTGAGAAAAACTTCTCGTTCCTATATTCAAAGAGAATTATACCAAATTTTTAAAAATTAAGCAACTTTCCCACATTCATGCACATATAGCTGGTAGAGTTGAGAAAGTAAAAAGGCAGAACATATCTAGTGATCATAGAACAAAGGAAAAAACTTCTTAGAAAAACAGAAGGTATCTCTTAATCTGTCCTTAACTTTATAGTTATTGTCCTCTCTGGACACTCATGTTCCTAGAGGAATTTCAAGTATTTCCACAGTTTTAAAAATGCTGATCCTCCTGGTAGGACATCTCTCTGACCTATTCCCCTGTCTCTGACATTTTCCTATTTATCTTTTTAAGAGTTGGGTTCATGAGACCCCTCTTCAAAAGCTTTCCTAAAATTAGAAAGAACATCTCTTTTTCCTGGTCCCATGGCAACCCATACCTAAGCCTTCACACTTGTGGAGATCCTGTGCCATGAACTATGTGCCCCCAGGTAGAGGGGCTAGGCCTTGTCTGTGACCCTAGTGGTCAGAACAGGGACCCACATTGAGGAGGGTCTCAGTTAATGTGCAATGAAAGAATCAACAAATGACTTCATGAAAACTACAGAAGGAAAAGCAAGGCCCATAGACTTCAATCATAAAGGAAATGGAATATGATTTGTCTTCATCTACCTAGATTTTCTAATTGAGAGATAGACTCCATAAAGCAGCAATCTGTAGAGAAAAATTAAGTCATTCAATGAATAAAGCCATCATTTTTGTAAATATAGAGAAATACAATTTGAGTTCATAATTCTATTGCACAGATGAATTTATACAGTAAAATATTTTCAAACATTAAAAAGAAACTTAAAAATTGACAAATTCCTAATTTAATAAATCCTTTTACGAACACCATTATGTGTAAAAAAAAAAATATATATATATATATGAAAAAAGTAGGATCGATTTATATGAAGAAAACATGCACATATGAAAAATACTAACAATAATTCCAGGCTAAAAATTACTAAAAAAAATGAACAGGAGTAATATTCATAAATATATATGAAAAATAGGAGAAATGAGTAATGGCATATATCAAGAAGCATCAACCCAGGTCATCCTGAGCAGGGATTAGAGGAAAGCATCTATAACTCCAGAGCACTGAGAAGGAAGCTTCCCCAGTAGCTGTTGAATCTGACACTGTGTGTTACTTCTCCTGAAAACTTTTTACGGAGTTTATAAGAAATGCTAATAATTTTCTTCTTCTTCTTCTTCTTCTTCTTTTCTGTCAGGTATCTGAAAGCCTCTAGAATCTGCCAACTCTGACCTCTCTGGACCTTGCTTTCACCTGGTGCACCTGCTCAGCCCTTCCTCCTTCTTGTTAAAATCAATTTATTCAGCCTGAATAGAATAACAAGTGAGTCCAAGCATTTATTTATTTTTATCTTAGCAAAAGCATAGGGCCAATCTGCCTCCTCTAGGGAACACTGGAAAGATAAAACATTAAGAGCATGAACTTATGTCTAGAGAAGCCAAGTTGAGTCAGAAGAAGCTGCCTTGACTTTAATAAAATTGGCTTTCTCTTTCTCTAAAATTATCTCAGTGGTGAATGTCAGTGCATGTATGTCCATAAACACACATGTATATACACACACACACACACACACACACACAAATGTTAAGAAGTTTCCTTTACCTGCTAATTTATATCTAGTTTCCTAGGGGACATTTATGTATATCTAAATATCAAAGATTGAATTCATAATTTTTATTAATAAAGTACTCAATTTAACAAATTAAGCTCAATATGACAGCTCATCTTTAACATGATTTTTTTTAAATTAAAAAAAAAAAAAAACAGTACTGAATTCTTCATGGAAATAATGAGAGATCTCCATAACATGACAGCCTCCTGGGGAAATGATTTGGCTCTCAGTGACAGAGAGAAAGTAAATGAACTGAGTGGATGGTACAGGAGTGAGTCAAAAGCCCAGCTTGACAAGGTATTAATCTGAAGGGTTTTTCTCCCCGCTCATGTCAACTTATAATGATGATGTGGTAATTGATGGATGCATTGTATTTTAATAGGATGCTTTTTTTTTTAAAGTCTTCTCTAGTCTCCCTTTCATTCATGATGACTTCATGCAGACTTCATTATAATAGGATGTTTTGGTACTAGCACTACTTTAGTCAATAGAAAGAAATCAAATTTGAAACTCTGAAGCTAGGTAAATTGAAGAAAAAAGTGATGCACTGTTGTCATGCATCAAGCTATCTAAGGTTGGTTTCTGAAATAAGAAAGCGTAAAGAACTAAAGAAAAAAAATTAAAATAAGAAAGCAAGAGGGTAAACAAGCAAGGAAGAAGAAGGAAGGAAGGAAGAAAAGAATGGAGGAAAAGAGTAACATTTGTTATTACTTCAAAGAAGTGAATGAGTGTGTACAGTTCATGCGAAGTTGTACAAAATGAAGCTTGAAATAAAATATGATCTCTGAGGCTAAAAGGCTAGCACAGTTTGCTACCTGCTTTTCAACCATACAAACCAATAATCTTCTATTAAGATGGACTTAATAGGATTTTTGTTCAATTAAAATAATTAAAATATAGGTTTGATAATTTCAGGAGGGAGAATTATAAGGAGCTAATGCAGATATCATTGATGTTATATTAATTTTCCAAAAGCTGAGATGTCATTACATGCCATTGCTGCAATGAGTGTTGTTAAAGAGGCTTCCTATGTCCAAAGTCCCATTTTCTCTGTGGCACTACAAATACTAGATAGGCCTGTTGTTCATTTGCATAGACTTGGGTGCTCTTTCTTTGGGCATGGTATTGCTGCAATGATGGGGTTTCTGGACTGTGAGTAATTTTTCACTTATTAGTATCTCCACATCTGGACTAAATCAGCCAGTATAAGGCACAGAGAACTTTACTACTCCTTATCAATCACAGGCACTGCCAATTAGGCACATCCTTCTTCTCTACTGAGGTCAAATCCAACATGTAAGTTTTGGTAACACAGACAGTCATTGTCACCTTAGATTAGACATGATAGTGTAATAAAATGCAATCAATACTCAGAGCCTAGTAGTGACTCCATGAGGTCAAAACGGTCATATTTAGTCCCCATTCAGAGCACCTCAGAGATGTTGGTGATAATGATGATGATGATGATGATAGCAGCACCTACAGTTCGGTGAACATCTGCACTACAATAGGTACTAGGATAAGAAATTAAAAAATAACATTAGAACCAATAAATTATTTCACTATGGGTATAAAACACAAAACAAAGTTAACAATCAATTATCTCTATATACCATGAATTAACAGATTGAAATGAAATTAAGTGTTTAAGAAAATTATTAAAATATAGTATGTTCAGAGATCAATTTAATAAAGTATGTTCAAGCTTTCAACACTAAAAGTTGTATATCACCATAGTTAGAAAAAAATTAAGGATGTTCATAAGTGGAAAGAATTCGCATGTTCCTGGATTAGCATACTTAAGATTGTTAAAATGTTAAAGACCTAGTACCAAACCTTCACAAACTCTTGAATAATAGAAAAGACAATATAGCATTTCTGATTATCTAATGGGACTAGCTCTATGCTGAAATCAGTATATCTATAAAAATTGCAGATGATATTTGTATAAAAACTATAGTTTCCTTAAGAAATTTATAGACTATTGTATCTCATAAACACTAAACTAAAAACTCTTAACCGAATCTTAACAATTCAAATCCATCAATATGTGTAAGAGAAAAAATTATCCATCATGATTAAGTGGGATTAATCTGAAGGATATAAGGTTGGCCTAACATTCATAAATCAAGTAACTTAGAAGTCATATTAAGAGACCAAAAAATAAAAAAAAAAACATAAATCATCTTAACATAGATAGAAAATAGCATTTCACAAAATTCAGTGCACTTTCATGCTGTAAAAAAGTGCATCATTACCCTTAATACATGTATGAAGACATGAATGGTGTGACTCTGCTTTGTGAGCAACCATAGGTATGAAAAATTGGGCTCTATATGTATAATATGAATTGAAATGCTTTCTGCTTTTATATATAACAAATAAGAATAAATTTTTTAAAAGTAACAAACTATGAACAGAAAAAAATTTCCTTAGCTTTATAAAATAAGACAAACAAAAAATGAAAAAACAATGACACAACTGTAACAACAAATGTCACCATTTTCTATTGGTTAGAATTTAGGCAAGAAAGTGTATTCTTACCACTTTCTTTCAACATTGGATGTTCTAGCCAGTTCCATAGTCAAGATCAAGAACAAAACAATATGCATTTTAATACTTTCAGTAATTGATAGGAAAAAATACTGCAAAATAAAAGCTAAGGCTTACAGATGATAGACTATCCATGTAGAAAATTCCAAGAAATTTACAAAAACCCTAACAAAACATAATATGTGGATTTAGTTGATGTATAAATTTTCTATGTTGTGTAAAAAACTTCCACAAAGTTAGTGATTTAACAAAACAAATATTTATCCTCTCATTGTTTCTTTGGGTCAAAAGTACCACCATGGCCTGGTGGGTCTTCTATCAGAGATTCAGGAAGCTGCAGTGGAAGAATGGGTACTCAGGACTGAGTCCTCAGCTGGAGGCTCCACTAGGAAACATGTAGTTCCTCATTCATCTGGTGATAGTCAGCATACAGCCCCTTGGGCTTAAAAGATTTATAGCAATTTAGTTAATCTAAGCTACTAATGCAGAGAAAACCCAAGACCAACCCAGCTAGTAAAATAAGTCTTTTATAATTTTACATAATCACAGGAGTGACAGTCTTCACCTTTGCCATATCCTATAGGTTAAGAACAAGTCACAAGTTCCACCCATGCTGGAAAACCAGAAATCATTTTCAACCAGTCTTCTTAAGAATCTTCAAACTTAACAACTTAGATAAGAAATGTGCCGATTCCTTGAAAAATACAAGTACTAAACTCACTAAATAATAGGTAACTTGTATAGTTCTTATCTATTAAAAACATTTAATTTGCAACTAAGAAACTTCACAAAAGAAAACTGCAGGATTACATCAAATTGGTTAACTTATTTACCAGAGCAAATTTAAGAAATTTATAGACTATTGTATCTCATAAACACTAAACTAAAAACTCTTAACCGAATCTTAACAATTCAAATCCATCAATATGTGTAAGAGAGAAAATTATCCATCATGATTAAGTGGGATTAATCTGAAGGATATAAGGTTGGCCTAACATTCATAAATCAAGTAACTTAGAAGTCATATTAAGAGACCAAAAAAGAAAAAAAAAAAAACATAAATCATCTTAACATAGATAGAAAATAGCATTTCACAAAATTCAGTGCACTTTCATGCTGTAAAAAAGTGCATCATTACCCAGAGCAGAATTGAAAAAGTAGGTAGAAAAACAATAGAAAAGAGTAAAAATCAATTTATTAAAAAAAGATAAATAAAATTGACACACCTTCAACTATACTAAGAAAAAAAATTAGAAAACTCAGAAAAAAGTCATAAATTAAAGAGAATACATTAACTAATACCACAGGGGAAAAACACAGGAAATTACTATGAATACTTTTTTTTAAAAAAAATCACTAAACAATGTAGAAGAAACAGATAAATTTCTAGAAACATAAAACCTACCAACAATACATTTTGAAGAAATAGAATTTCTGAACAGACCTATTACTATTATGGAGATAGAATCAGCTATCAAAAACTTCCTAACAAAGAAAACTTCAAGACGAGATGGCTTCACTATGAATTCTAGCAAACATTTAAAGAAGCATTAATGCTAATCCTTTTCAAACTCTTCCAAAAAAATAGGAAGGAGAGAACATTTCTAACCTTATTTTATAAGGCCAGCATTACCCAGAAACTAAAGCCTGAAAAAGAGAGCACAAGAAATCTAATATCCAATATGCTAGATAAATATAGAAGCAAAACTCAATGAAATAATAGCAAAAGAAACCCAGGAGCACATTAAAAAGATTATACACCAAAACCAAGTGGTATTTATCCCTGGGATGCAAGATGATTCCACATATGAAAGCAACTTAATGTGATTCAACACATTAACAGAATAAAGGATAAAAATTACATGATCATCTCAACAGATGCAGAAAATGCTTTTGACAAAATTCAGCACCCTTTCGTGATTAGAAAAAAAAAAAAACTCTTAATAAACTATGAATAGAAGGAAAGTATCTCAAAATAATAAAAGCCATATGAAAAGCTCACAGCTCACATAATACTCAACAAGTAAATGAGAGAAAGATTACACAAGCGAATGAAACAACCCTCCAAAGGTGGTTGTCTAGAGAAAGCATATTAAGACTTGTGAGATTTTTCAGGTTTGTCCTATGATTGGGTTTATGTGTTTTTCTTATTAGGATACCTGAAAAGGAGAGGAGTTTGTGTTTTCTTTCTTTTTGGAGCTTGCTCTTATTTTCCCATCCACAGCTTTGCTATCTTGTCTTGAGGTGACCTTCCTATGTTATCCTAGATAGTATGATGATCTATTACTTTCAGTTATGATGTTCAAATACGAAATTACAAATATTGAAAAAGACATGAAATTCTGAATGCCGCAGTATATTTATTTCAAATGCCCTTGTTTGTCTTATTCCAGGAATTATACTGCAAAGGCTCACATATAGTCTTCATTTCCTCAGCCAAGGTCTATAAAGCTGGTTTTGATTTGCAATTGTTAATTTCACAGTTTCCTCTAGTGCCATTTCAATAGCTGTGCACTTATTTATTTATTATTGAATGCATGTTTAACCGTATAACCCCCTGTTAATTTGCTATCCCTTTATCAAGCTACTTTGCTGTGTCGGAATCAAATCTAGGAATATCAAATGTTCTCATAAGGTAAGTGCACAGTAAAGTATGTTTACACAAAACTTGTCCTGATTGCATTTTCCTGTTTATGCAGTGTTTCCCTGAACTCACCTGCAGAATTTGCTATTGAAAATCCAATTAGATGGAGATTAGAAGTGAGTATGAATAAGCATGGGAACTATGTTTCTGTATCAATTCAGACTCACATTTACTCATTTTGAAAAACAGAACACTGGCAGGATGATTCTGAATTGATTGTCATCATCCCATCAGTAAATTTTATACTGAAAGTAACCAATAATTGACTAATCAGGAGGTAGATACTAATATTTTGTTTTGATTTACTTTTTGCCTTATCCTGTTTTATTTACAAATTTTATATAAAGCAATGTACCGATAAAAAACTTGGAAATTAGGAAGAAAATTCCATCTGTAGAGCTATGTCATATTTACCATGCACAATCACTCTTAATATAATATTGTAGACTCTTTTGTATTTGTGTATATGTATATATACAACACATATCTATATATAATACATACCCATACACACACACATATATATATATATATATATATATATATATACACATAAATATATTCTCTTCATATATTTAATATTCATATACCATTAAAATATTTCACTGATATAATATTTCTTGGCATTCAGATTTTTGTAAAAAGATTTGTGGTCTACATGGTGCCACACATCATAATCCCAGCAACTCAGGAGATTGAGCCAGGAAAATTGCAAGCCTCAAAATAAATTTTAAAAAATGGCTAGAGATGTAGCTCAGTGACAGAGCATTTGCCCAGCATGTGTAACATTCTGGATCCAGTCCCATGCACAATACATATACACATACATACATACATACATTTGTTTTATAAATAATTGCATATATCCATCTTGATTTTGAATAATTCTTCATAATGTAATCTCAGATGTGAAATTAGGTCTTCATAGATTATAAACATATTAAATACTTTTCATACATCTTTGACTTGATTTCAATAGCTAACAGTAAGTGTTTGTGATATAAAAGCATATATAAATTTATAAATCAATTCTTATATGACTGGAATATAGCTTCTAAGGAGCATGATAAATTCAATAAGAAGTAATATCATGCCCCACTCTTTATCCTTATTCATTTGAATTACATTGCAGAATATCAAAGAGCTGCTGACTGTTGCTCATAATTTCTCTTGGTTGAGCAGAGATTTGCAAAGGGCCACTCATTCCTAGGAGACAGTATGTTTTGGAGAGCATCAGAGTAAAAAGGTAAATATACCCCTGTTGCCATAATAGATCTAATATTTACAAATGATGTAACGTGCAAATTACTTAACCTCTGGGATTCCGATTCCACCTTTATAAAATGGATATTCATCATCCTTCCTTCATTTACTCAAGTTATGTATTTAAAAATATGAATTGAACTGCTTCTATGTTCCAGGCACTATGGGTGCTTGGGATGGAGTGATAAGTAAAACAATTTAAATTTCTTGATGTCATGGAGTTGGCAGTGAAGTGAGAGAGATGAGTAATACAAAATATAACAAACAAATAATAGTGTACCCCAAAGGATCTTGACATGGTAAAAGTCCTTTTCTATGTGATGGTGAGGGAATGGAGTTCTGAGTGGTCCATCAACTCCTAGGGATCTACCTGAAGCAAATGAGGAAATGCAACTGTGAAGACCACCAGGGTATCTTCTTTCCCTACCCAGGGATTTCTGTTTTGCTTTTGTTTGAGTCACAAGTTGAAGAAGCTCTTTGGAGCAAAATGAGATTATTTTAAATTGCTGGCCTTAGCAGACATTCGTCTTAAACTGGTTGAATCTTCTTTTTGGACATTTATTTTTATTCTGTGGCTTGGGACTTATTTTTCTGGAAAATAAGTCAGAATAGTTAAATGGAGACAGTCTTAGAAATACAGCTTTTTCCTTCAGAAAGTGCACTAAAAACTACATATTGACGATGCCAGTCCATTGGAAATCTGGAATGGGTTCTTGTTCTGTTATGCTCGAATTCGGGACCCCCAAAAGACCACCAGAGACCCAAGATCGATGTAAGCAGCAAAGAGGTGTTTATTGCGAGCTAGCTCAGTCCTCCGAGTGCACACAGCAACTGGTGACGGTGAGAAGCCCCGAGCCCAGGGTTTGCAGCAGTTTTATACATTCTTTGGAGAAGGCAGGGACCCCCACATACATCATAGCATCTCTTAGCAAATCATCACACACCGCGGGAAAATCAAACAACAACTCTAAAACATGATTAGCACATTCACTGGCGGGAACAAGTTGGGTAAGGGTGATTGGTTAGTACAAGAGGGGGATTCACTTGAACTGATTGGTTAAAGCCAAGAGGGGTGTTGGTGCTGAACTTCATGGTTTCCCAACACGTTATCAACCACCATAAACTACTGGGAGGGTCATCTGGCATCCCAGGTATTTCCCTGTCTCATGCTGATTGGTGGCTGCTAGGGGGTTGCTATGGATCCCCACCTAGCCTGACTGAGTCAAGGACACCTGGCATAGCAGATCTCTCCTTTTATTTGTAGATAAACATCTTAGCAGGGTGGGAATGTGCCTAGGAGCACTCTGTGGGTTTTTCCAAGGACAAAGGTCATATCCCTTCCTTGGACAGGCTTTGCTCTGAGGTAGAGGCTGGTTTTTCAGTTCTACAGTGTTGAATTTTTTTTTTTTTTTTTAATATCCAAGAGATTCCAAGGCAAGTGTAGACAGCAAGTTTTATTTAAGAATGTGTTAGAGGCAGACTTCTCCAAAAAGAAGGGGACTTTCAGAGCTGAAAGCCTACTCAAAGGGGTGCAACTTGCTTTTTGTAGATGCCAGAAGCCTCCTTTTTAATTATTGTCTTTTCTTTCCAGTATATGTGACTGGGGGCCCCGGGTGAGGAAGTTAATTGTTAGCAACCGGTCTTCATTGATAACCAGTCTTCATCCTCTCTCCATAGACTCCCCTCCTTCACTACCTACATTCACTGCCTGACCTTTGCTCCTGCCAGTTTGCCGAGGAATGTGACATACCCTGTCCTTTCAAGCCAGATGGGGCTGCAGGCAAATTGCTTTTTGTCAAAGAAAGCATGTGGGGCTCAGCACAATGGGCCTGTTATATCAAATTATTCTCTTAAATTCCTGTTCCCTCCATTCTCATCTATCTGTTCCCTAAAATTAACTGAGGGCCTAAAACCCCTGCCTCTGAATTCGCTTGCTGATGCAGATGAGACTTGGAGAAAATGGACTCTCACTTCATAATCCTATATTCCCCATCTACATGATCATATGTAAAACAGCCACTTTTCATAGTTGCTCTGGGATGCTAATAAAATGTTAAATGCCAAACATGTGGTAAATGATAAAGAACTGGTAATTATTGTTAGTGATGCTCTGAATAAGCTGGATGAAGTCTGTGTTTTCTTTTTGCAACTCCTCCTGAGAGTCATTCTTAGACATTGTGGAGACCAGAGTGGTTCACCTCATTTTATATTTGAGAAAACTGATTCCTAGGGATAATCAATCACCTGACTCTGAAATGCCACAGCTTCTGAAGATGGTGGCATTCCTGATGAGAAACTGATGTGACTCCATTTTTGAGAAACCAGCTTCTACCTCAAGGCCTGTCCAGAGGGAGGGGGCCAGGTGTCCCTGACTCAATTAAGCTAGGTGAGGACCCTTAGCAATCCCCTAGCAACCACCAATCAGGGTGAGACAAGGAAAATACCTGAAATGCCAGGTGAAACTCCCAGCAGTTTCAGTGATTGATAACTTATTAGAAAACCCTGTAGTTTAGCACATACACCCCTTGGCAGCTTAAACCAATCAGTTCAAACGAATCCCCCTCTTGTACCAACCAATCACCCCTACCCAACTTGTTCCCGCCAGTGAATGTGCTGATCAATATTAAGAGTTGTTGTTTGATTTTCCCACGTTGTGAAATGATTTGCTGTGTGATGTTGTGACATATAGAGTATCCCCCAAAACCTATAAAATCTCACTGAACAAGAGACTGGGTCTCAGTCTCTGGGACAGCTATGTCAGAAACTTTTCTGAGTCCAGGCTCAAGCTTGCAATAAAGAATCTTGTGTGCTTGCATCGGATTCAGCTCCTGGAGGTCTACTGGGGTCCCAGGAATCTGGCATTACACTGAATGTCTCTTATCCTCAGTAATCATGCCTTTGCCTGGCACTCCTAAGGAACACTTTCCAAACTTTTCAATGCCTAATTTACAGTTCAAACACTGCAGTTTGCTGAAGCCCACAGCTTCACCTCTGTATAGGCTTTCTGTCAGTATTCTTAAGAGTTTCTTTCTTGTTGCCTTTTGCTCCTAATTATGGCCAGCTGTAAACTAATTAACCTCTCTAGGTGTCTCCCAGGAGGTTAGAGTGCTTGGCAGCTGGGGCAACAGCAGCACTGCAGCTGGGAATAAATGATAACAAAGCATATTGATTCACCAACCTGCTTCCCAAGCCAGCAATTTCCTCGTAGTCTCCTTGCTAGCAGAGATAACAAAAGCAATCAACAGCAAAGCTTTGCGATGATGAAGGACTTAAATGTCCTCATTGTTTTAACTTTGCTTCAAAGTCTGATGTGTAACCAAAGTAAACTGCAAACGAAGGAAAACATGAGTTGACAAATGAGTGAATGAATGAATATATGTGAGGGAATGCAGTGTGGCAGTATAAAATCAAGTAATCAACTCAAAGGTACTTGTTTTGTATTGTCTACCATGTTACAAGGGCTTGGTTGCATCCTAGGATAATGATGCTAGAAAGTGGGAAGAAAGAGATAAATGATGGGCTGCAGTCCTGAAGGCCTTGAGCCCTGATTGGAGGAATTCCTCTTGCAAACATTTGGGTGGCATCTTTTTTCTGTGTGATATGTTTTCTCCTTCATTTTGTGTGCGGGTTTGTATGTGTGTGTGTGTGTGTGTGTGTTGTGTGTATGTGTTTATAATTTAGAGGTCTCCCTTACCACATGCTTCAGTAAAGGGTCTTGCCTTACATATCACAGTATGTCCAGCAACTTTTATTGGAATTGTTTCACAAACGGTATTTGAATTATTGTATCACTGGTTCCAAGAATGTAAAAATTTCCTCTTCACTGACTATCAGATATGAACTAAAACTTCAAAACTATTTGAGTGACATGTACCTTAGAATAAAATGTTAAATAATAGGTCTTATTACATTTCCCTCTTTTGGAAAATGTGGTGTCTGTTTTCTTGCCATCTATTTTCATCTTTTGGCTTTTCTTAAACCTCTTTTATCCTGTTATTCACATACCAACTCTGTTCTCTCTGACCCCATAGCATGAGGTTATGATGTTGGATAGAAACTGACATAAAATAGAGGCCATTTTTACCTAAAAGGCTTGAAATTAGTAAAATTGCAGACTATGCTAGACTTTGTCATGACAGAAAAAGAAAATTGGGAATCAATAGCATAATTAAATGTGTATATTTATTTTTCTCCAAGAAAAATTATTTTAAACAATTTTTTCTTATGCTTCACAATCACGGGAATAATTATATTTCAGAAAAACTTTTTATCTTTTGATATTGGCCAGAAATTAATTATATTCCCGAAAGAATTCATTAATATTAATAAATTTCTTATTGTTTAAGAATATGTATGGAAAGACAATCTTGGTTTTCATCATTAAACCTTGTCGTATATGCTAGTTTTATTATTTTGAGACATTACCAACTCTTAAAAAATCCAGTCACTAAAATCCTCCTAAAGAATGGCTTCAATGAATAAACATATTTTTCTTTAATTAACATAAATTCATATGCAAATTGTTTTCAAGTTGTGTTGTAGTTTTACTTTGATTTCCTAGATTGAATAAATATCCCCTTTGCTGTCCCTCTTACCTAATTCATTTGCTTAGTAAGCTCTTTTGTACATTAAATGCTAAAATAAAGCTCTGCCTGCCCTAAAATTTGATGTATTCTGATCCTTGGAAGCAAAACATTTGTTTGTGTTGAGCTAACAAAAAAAGGATAATTAAGTTTCTCATGAAATAGTGTCTGAACACACACCTAAAATTGAATACAGTAACTCGAATATGGGGACAAGAAATCATTATTTGTAAGTACACAGAGTGATTTTTCAAGGACTTCAAAGGCAAACTGCAATTTCACTGAATTTATGCTGAATTTTATTGAATATTACATATGTAAGAGAGGTCTCAAAATCTATTTCTCTGACAGTCCTCTTTTCACACCTCAAAATAAGAATTTACAAAGTTATGCTATGGCTCTGTATATCTCTCAGATCCCAATAGAAGGAACTGCTAAAAAATAAAGACCAAAGTAAATTCTTAGTAAAACTTTATGGAACTAGTGTTAAATTAATGAGTAATATTTTCAATTAAAACTTGCAACCAAACATCTCTCTTTAAGACCCTTAGAATTAAATTACCTTTAAAAAAAAATGGTGGCCCAGATTCATGGGTTGTGT
This sequence comes from Marmota flaviventris, assembly GCF_047511675.1. Classification (NCBI taxonomy): domain Eukaryota; kingdom Metazoa; phylum Chordata; class Mammalia; order Rodentia; family Sciuridae; genus Marmota; species Marmota flaviventris. The sequence goes on along the minus strand of NC_092508.1, from coordinate 98,766,078 downwards.
AAGTCACACTATCAATAATTTTCTTGAAGACTTATCATAGAAATGAATGTTTATTTTTTTCCAAAACACAAACATTGTACTTAGAGGCAATGTGTTTTTATACTTATACTTTATGATTACCATTAAAATATAAAAGGATCCATATGCAAACTCAATCACACACACATCACAGGCCGCTGTGCTGGGGGAAACAACTATTAGTTTAGCATTTTACTTGGCACACAGTAAACACTTAACATACACAAGCTATGCCTAAAGCCACACATTTAGAAGTTGACTTCAGTTCTCTTATTCTATTTACACACACACACACACACACACACAGAAACACTATTTATACACACACACATAAGCCCATATAAACTAGAGATACATATAAGAAATTCAGCATAATTTCTATAATTACATATATGTACATATCACTTGTGTTATATATGTATGTAAACCATATTATTAAGAGACTTGTTTCAATAAAATTGGGCATGAGGGATGAAAGGAACTTGGAGCATGAGCGACATCATTATCCAAAGTACGTGTATGAAGACATGAATTGGTGTCAACATACTTTATATACAACCATATATACGAAAAATTATGCTGTATATGTGTAATAAGAATTGTAATGCATTATACTGTCATTTGTTTTTTTAAAAAAATCAATTTTAAAAAAGGGAATGAGAGATTCTAAAAATTCAAACCTTAAGAATTAATTTAAAATACTGAATTTTCAATTTCAAAAGACTTCACTGGAAGATAATCTTCCTACATTACATTTCTAGGAATGCTTAATATTCAAATATAAAAGACTCACTTAAACCTCATCATGAACCTAAAATAAGTCTTCAATTTATGACTGCCAATTAAATTGAAAGAAATCAGAATGGAGCTGAGTAAAGTTTTTCAATGACTCACTTGTGGAAGCCCAAGGCATACCTTTGTGTAGAAAGCAGTGTGACACAGGAACTGACCTTACTGTGCTTCATGCAAATAAAGAGAAACAGGTAAGCTACAAGACCTTGCTCAATCAACAGAACTCTGTATCACCACCACCTCCCCGTCCCAGCCTAAGTTAAAGCCTTTCAATTTCACACTTACTGTTTAACTGACAAGATTCTACAAGGTTTAGTTGAGTATGCAGAAAGAATAGGCTCATTCCTTAAACTACTCAAAATTGCAGACAATATAACATGGTATCTACTGTGCATGTTTTGGAGTTGGACATTTTGGGTTTAAATCCTTCCTCAATTATCATCAGCTCTGTCATTATCTGGGTCATTTAATCCTCAGGTACTCTGTATGCATATGGGAAGAATGACATGCATGCCTTCTGTGTATGTGCCTGTGTGTGTGTGTGTGTGTGTGTGTGTGTTTAGGATTTACTACATGTAAAACATAATGGCATTATAGAACAAGGTCAGATTCTATGAAATAGTTGATATTTTTCATCTGCAATAATGCCAAATCTGTATGGTTCAGTAGATTTTAATAAATTTTAAAATGAACTATCTGAGGATACTAGTCTTATCTACCAAATAACTAGAAGATAAATATTGTTCTGCATGACCAATTATATTGGGGGCAAAATATTATTAAAAATTCTGTTTTCATTGACATGAGAATTATGTTGGAATTTGTCAAAGAGTAAGGGAGAACAGGACTCTCAATATATACACATAGGGATCACCCTGGGTATTGTTAGAATGTGGACTCCAATCCAGTAGCCACAAGTAGGGCTTGGAGTTTGCAATTGAATCTAATTCCCAATGAGTTCTGACACAGCTCCTAGAGCCCGCACTGAAGCTCAAGAACAAGAAAACAGTAAGAAGCAAAGGAGAATTAAAGATCATAGAGATGAAGACAGATAAGCACACAATGAGGAAGTCCAGATACCTGCTCTTAGCCAAGATAGAAGATTAAACAGGAGATGGAATTGGATGATAGGCAGGAAAAATTCCATGTGTCCAGAAGAACTACCATTTTAATAAGGACTAGGCTGGCTTGACTTTTTTGGGCAAAATGAATGCTATTCATCAGGTGGGGGGGGGGGATATCAAATTAGAATGAGAAAAATAATTCCAAAATTTAAAAGCAGTGATACATCACAAATATCACAATGCTAAGATAAATGCCCTGATTTGATTTGAAGTCAAACCATATGCATCTTCAAAACCTTGTTCATACCGTTCTACGACTACAGGACTCAAGGAGCAGTGTAATGGAGAAGTAGTTAAATAGACAAATGGCAGCAGTGTCAAACCTCTGTGGGCAATACATCTTGCTTTTGCAAGTTTTACTGAATATATGGCTGTGTGAACACAGATTTAAGTAAAGTTTTCACAGAGGAGCATCTGGAAGCTTAAGCTTCATGGGCTAAGTAGTTAATCGGCCTCTGGCTGGGCCTTTGTATTTTGTAGCTAACAATGATCTGAATACTAAAGTCAGGAATAAATTCATTTTTTTCAATGTAAGAGGTTATCCCCATCATAATACCATCATCACTCACTTGCACTTGATTTCTTTCAATGTAGGAATAAAGGTGAATTTATAAAAGGTGTGCTCAGCTTGACACTCACCTGAGTGGATCAGGTGAACTGTTTGAGCACATGAATCTACTTCCTCACATGAACCATCTCCTAGGGCAGAATATCCTTGACCATTTCCCTATGACTTAGGAAATTTAACCACTGAGTTTGGAAAAGCAACTTAAAGTATTCTGAGAGATGTTTTTAAAATTAGGACCGTATCATACAAAGGCTATCAATTTTTTAAGAGCTGTCTTATATTCCAGTCCTTTACATCTGTCACTTTCTCCGACTTTCAAAGACAACCCTCTCAAGTACAGCTCTGGTCAGACCAGAGGCTTCCAGGAGATGTAGCCAAGACTCAGGAGAGTTTGAATGACTTTCTTTTAGTCCCTTTTCACTTCTGTTAACATTTCCTTGGAGGATGAAGCATTGATGCTGTCAGACATTTTGGCATAACTGTCTTGCTACTGATGGGTAGGACAGGAAGGATACACAGTCTGCTTAAAAGATGAACATACAAAGAGAGCTCTGGTCTGACAATAATGTCAGAACATTTTTTTTCATTTTCATATTTTATGATGAACCATTTCCCAAAAAATCAGGGATTATTTTTTAAATTAGCTTCTAGAATCCTTATACAACCTGTACAAAGCAATTGGAAAAAAAGTGAGGATCAGAATTAGAGCTCAAGTAACTAAGAGGATATGGTGTTACATAGGATGGGAGATAACAACAAAGAGTTCAATATTTTACATAGTAAATTCTGAGATGGCTCCAAATAATTTATGTGATGAATATGCAATTGATTCTCTTGAATCAATTGAAGTTGTATAACTAACAACTTCAATACACTTTTATTTTAAAAGAGGAGCAGCAAAAGGTCACCTGGGGAGTGAAGGACAATAAGAAACAAAGCTTGGATTTCAACTGGAATAAATAGCTCCTTAGAGCAATGAGTACATTTATTTAAAATACAATCATTATGAAGATCTCAAAATGTAAACACCACTGAACAAAACAATGGATAAGATTTGAAAGAAAATTTTGCAATTCAGGTACTTTCATTAGATAATATAGAAAGAGCATGGGGGAATGGAAAGGTCCAGATAGGAGGTGAAACTACTCCAGCACATGAGTCAGGCTCTGCAATTTTCTGGCTTTATGACCTTGGAGAAGGTACTCAAACTTCATGCATTACAGATTTCTACTGTATCTAGGGGTATCTTAGAGTTTTGAGAAAATCAAGCATGTATTCATATGAAAGTGATTTCAAATTGGTCTCTTCAATTTCTGATTTTGCACTTTGCTTATACTTCATATTTATTTTAGCTGATATATAGTAACTCAGAAAAGAAATAAATATTTGACTGCAAATTAAGACCTTGGATTTTAGTCACATGCTTGGTATGTACTAACTGTCTTTTCAAAGTTAACCAAGCCCCCTCTAAGATCCAATTCCTCAATATCCCATGAAAATAATAACATCTATAGAAATGTTTATGGATTGCTAATAGTTTATAACTAAGAAAGGTGTTTCTAGCAAGGAAAATGTCACTTAGTAGTTGGTTAAAAAACTTTAAGAGTCACTGTTACTAAGAAGAAAGTAACTTTTCACTTTCAGTCATTTATGTGAGATACTAGTAATACCTGATTAAGGTAGATAATTTTTGCTAGAAAATTTACATCTAAAGTGAAAGGCAATCAACCTTTCTTAGGTGGCTTTCATTTTTCCTTCTTAAAATAATAATTATAAATGTTATTTTGTTCATGTATTTGTACAAATCTCATAAAAGTAAGTTCCCTTATTTGTCATATAATAAAATAATATTTGAAGACATTAATTACTTTGTTCATAGAAACAGCTACCAAATGGAAGAGCAATGAGTATAATTCACATCTGTTTAGCTTCCATAGCATTTTCTTTTGTGAATATACCTCATAATTTCTTAACAGTAGAGATGGTCACTATTATTTATTTTCTATTATTAAAAACAGTATACTGCTGGAAAGAGAAATAATTCCAAAATTTTAAATACTGCCCCAAATATCAAATGTTTCTACCCAATAATATTAAAAAGGATTACTCATTAGTACACACTGAAATAATTACTGAGTATTTGTATGTATTAGGACTCAAATTGGTTTTAACAGAAAAGCTAACAGTGGCTCAAGTCATGCAAGGGCTTGTTCTTTTCAAGTACTAGCAAGACCTGAGCTGAGCAGTTCAGCTCTTCCACCAGGGTTCTACCCTAGTGTTCTATCCCATCCTTAAGACTATGTTTCTTGATAACTAGCTCATGGTTACAAGATAGCTGATATAGTTGTAAATTTGCAGGTGTAATGCAAACAATTTCTGCTTCTTGGAATGGCAGCATAGTAACCAGAAGATGAATCTTCGAAACGAGAATAATAGAATTTAAATTGAAAAAAAAAAATCTATGTTTTTAGAACAGTTTGATTTAAAGAAAAGTTTTGAAGGTAATACAGAATGTTCTCAAACACCTTGTTTTCATTTTCATCATCAACTTCTTGTATTTGTTAAAATGATATATTTGTTAGAATTAGTGTACCAATACAAACACTATGATTAAGAAAATTTCAGACTTTATTTAGATTTCCTCAATTTTACCCTAATGTTTTGTTTCTCTTCTAGGATTACATAAAGGGAACCTCATTACTTTTACCCATACTGTCTCTCTAGAATTAATTTGGCAATGACAGATTCTCCCTTGTTTTGGATGACTGACAAAGTTGGCAAGTCCCGGCGAAATATTTTTTTCTGTTGTTGATTTGTCTAATATTTGTCTCATTATTAAACTGGCATGGTGGTTGTTGAGAGAAAGACCACAAGGCTGAAAAGCCACTCTCATGACATTATATCAAAAATATGTACTATTATGATGACTTATAGTTGATGCCTTGATCACCGGGCTGAGGTAATATCATCAGATGTATCATTGTCTGGAATCCTTCCCCTCCTTGAGGGCAAGATCACAACATAAATTATTTGAAACTCTTCTGCATGACACATTTTTCCACCCCACATTTGTATATTATTAAATAATTCATTCAAATTAGTGTGAACTCCTGGATATTTACTTTGTCTTTTGGGTTAAAATTCAATATTACTTTGTTTTTCAAGTTTTATTCATTGTAAACTCGAAATTATTTTTAATAAACCATTCTGGGTAACAGGTAAAAATAGACAAAATTTCCAAAAGATACAGAATATTCAAACAACATGAATAACATATTGATCTAATAAGCATAGGTAAAACTTTGCACCCAGCAATTAGAGAATATCTAGTATTTTCAAGAGTACGTAAAAAAATTTACCAAAATTATTCTATAAAATGTGTCATAAGGAAAGTACCAAAAATTTCAAGAAACTTAAATAATCCAGTGTATGTTCTCTGACTGAAGTTTGAAATTAATTTACATATAAAAACAACAAAAATTACTATTCACTTTGATATTATGAAAACTATTTTTAATAAACAATTATTTTAAAAAGACAGTACCTGCTTCTTAAGTGTGCACTGTGCATGGTGATTTCTTTCAAAGAGCTAATTCTGGAAACTAATTGTGCAGTGAAAAAATGTTACAAACATTTCTTCAGCCAGGTGTTCAAGGTCAATGTCAACAGCTATGAATTATGTTGATAGCATATAACTTTGGCAGTATATGGTGAAAATGGTGCTTTACCACTGTGATCTTCCTTTTCAAAATTCCTACTTTTATTATGAAAAAAAATCAAAAAAATTCCAGTAGGCGTCATTCTATAATGTACCTGACTGAGATACCTCAGAACTGTCAAGGTCATCCAAAACAAGGGGAGTCTAAGAAACTGCCTCACCCAAAGGAATTCTAAGGAAGCATGATGATTAAATGTCAAGTGGTATTCCAGATGGAATTCTGAAACAAAATTAAGAAAACATGCAAAAAAGTTTGAATTTTACTTAATAATACTGCATCTATTAATTTAACTATATGTACCATGGTTATGTAAGATGTTAATAAGGGAGATTATATGTAAATACAGACTGGGAAGAGGTATAATAAGGAAACATGAATGTCATTTTTTGTATATTTAAAATTATTACAAAAATATAAAGTCTATATTATATAAAATGTATTAAGTGGAAATTAAAAATTATTTTCACTGGATAATAATTGAAGTAGAGTATACCAAAATTAATTGGATAAACTCACAATGACTAAAATTTCTAGCTTAAATATGCATGCCACAAAATTCTGTAAATTAATGAGTTCAGTATTTGTCCAAAATGATCAGAAAATTTAAACAATAATACAATAAAAGAATTTATGAAGTAGGTTAAATAAAATAGAAAATACCTATTCAAAGGTGAAATCAGTGATCTCAAAAAGCAGTCCTATAAAACTCTAATATAATGATAAACATAATATATGATTAATAAACAAATTTTGGAAGAATTCATATTTAAAATAAAATAGAATGTCAAAATAGATACTTAAGACAAAAAACATGAGGGCACATTTTTTAAAATGAAGTTCCAAAGAAAGTAGAAATTTACATATTATGAATAAATTCCTTGAAAAAGCATTTACTAAATCTGATAAAAGAAAAAGCAAACTTCTGGAATAATTAAATAAATTGAATTTTACTTAAAGTAATAAATAGGCTACTTTTCAAAAACGAAAATACACTACTCAGATATTTAAGAAAGAATTAATGTAAAAGTTGCACAAATTTTTTTCCAGAAATCTTTCATCAAAAAAAAAAAAAAAGAAGTGTTATTAGTGGTAAGGAAAATGTCTAGGATCATACACTTAACCCTCAAGATTCCAGGCCTCCATATTTCCAGAACCTGTGACTTGATGCAATGTTCCTCATGCGGTTACACATTATAGGAAGCAAATATCTAAGGAAGAAAAGATTATCTAAGTAAATCTAGTCTACTCTTATGAGACCCTGAAAGCACATTGCTTTCTCTGACTGGTAGAAGGAATAGAAAATAGGAGAAATCAGAAGTAGAAAGCATAAATGGAAATCAGAGGGATAAGATATGTGATGAGGACTTGGAGATGATAGTGGGGTGGGTAGGTAAAGAAAAATGGATGGGAGATCTCATGGTCTTAAAGAACTGAAATAAAAGCCCTTGACTGGTGTCCAGGGAAGAATTGGGACCCCAGTTCTACGTATTCTAATTGCTTGAAGGAATACAGATATAGATGTAGATTCTTTTCCTTCACACCACAGGAAAAAAAAAAAATGACCTTGACAATGCCTCGATTTAGGCATTATAAAGCTTTAAACACAGAACATAGTGATGTGTTCAGACTCTTGACTCATAAAAAACATGTAACAATACATTTGTGTAAAGACATCAAATTTGTGGTCTTTTGTTATGAAGAAGCTAAAAAAGTCATACACTAAATCCAGATTAACCTTGACCTAAAACATGAAAAAGATCCTTTTGTAGAAAGAAAAAATAATATTTTTATGAGCATAGGAGCAAAACTCCAAAGCAAAATACTATGAAAACAATTTCAGCATATAATAACAATTATCATATTGTCAGATATTCTGAATAAATTGGATATATTCTAGGAATGAAAGTTGGCGTGTCATCCATTCAATAAGTGATTAATTAATTCAACAACTTAACATAATTCAACAACTTAACATAATTCAACAGAGAGGAAGAATCCTGAGAGATTTCCATATTCATATATTCCATTTAACATTTTATTGACAGTCCTGACTAGTTCAATAAGCCAACAGCATTAAATAATGACATAAAGACTAAGAAAAGAAATGATCCCTGCTTCATTCTCAGATGACATAATTATATGCTTATAAGATTGAATAAAATGTCGGGGCAATTATAATTAATGGATTTAACAAGGTTGCTGAATCTAAGAATTAACATCTAAGAGCTGACCACCATTCTTTTTCCATATATGAAAAACAAATAGAAAATCAAACTTAAAATGAAATGTCATTGCAACAGATTCAAAGAGTATTAAACACCAAGAACACCAAGGGACAGATTTTAGGAATCTATTCTTTAAGAATTTCAATACAAAGTACAAAATACTTTTGGGATAATGTAAAAAGATATATTAATATATATATATATATATATATATATATATATATATATATATATAATATTAAACTTGGTAAGTGGATTGGAAGATTCAACATTAAAAATGCCAAATTTCCAGTTGACCTTAATGTAAGTATATATGTAGTATATAGTACTACATGTATATGTAAAAGGTAGAATGGTAAATAACATAATTCAAATCTATATATTATCCTATTATGTAGAATTACAGTTCTATAAACCATGGTTTGTCTTTAATCATACATTGCTATTGTAATATTAATACCATGAGATGATTTGTTGATCTATATCCATTTTTCATTGTTAATTTGGAATATAATGGAAATTATCCAAAGTCCAATAGAATTAAGCAAAACAATAGTTTTTTACATCAATATACACACTTTGTGCAATCATGAATTTGAGAAGGAATCCAATTCCGTTCTTACTCTTCACACACTATAATGTGCATGCTCTCAGTTACATAGTCGAGGTATATTAAGATGTTTGGTTGTAGTATTTTAATGTGTGTTCTCAACTCTGAAGTTGAGAACATCAGTGTGCACTGGATCATTCAGTTCACATTACAGATAAAATTAAAGATATACCTTATTCATGCTAGATGAAATCTGACTTGACTTTTAAATCGAAGTTAAAGGAATACTAACACTCTGCAATCCTAAAGTACATTTTAATATTTTGGGTCAAGGAGCAGAGAAAACAAAAAGGTCAATAAATAAGTTGCATTTGTTAAGCCAGTTGAACATGCACCCAGTGACCTTCTTTTCTCAAGGGTATAATGGGCAGAAAGTTGGAATAAATGGCCTTGAAACCAGCACAACTATTTTAAAGTTCAAAAAAACTAAATTCATGAGAAATTAAGTTTATAACAATATCACAACAGTATATTTATTTGATATTTTCTGTTTTTCTAAAAAAATGTGTGAGTCAATAAAGTATTAGAAAATAATAGTACAAGTAATAAGATGAATTTCATAGATTTCTTTGACAAGATTGTACATCAGGATATTATTATAAAATAAATCATTTTATAGAAACTGACATGAAATATAGTAGTTTATTTTATTCTTTTACTTTGGAAATATACTGACATGTTTTGGTAGCTTGACTTGTGGTTCTCTCTCACACACACAAACACACAAATAAGTACAGAGTCACACTTGCACCTCCCCAGAAACTCATCTGAATGTGCCATCTTTTCCTAGAAGATGGTTGAATTCATTTGTATCGAAGAAATACCTGTACAAACAGGCATTGAAAAATGCGGGAAACTGATAGGGAATGCCCACAAAATCAAGGTTGATCATCTCAGTGATGTTTACTTTGTTATAAAAAGCCTTTCCAGGAATGATGTTCAAGAAGATGGTGACACAAATTGTTACATGTTGGGTGTTAGTGTTTGCAGTATTTTGTTATGTAAAATAGTATTTGGTATATTGGAAAGCTTGGCTTTTGGTAGGTGATTGAAGTTTCTCCTTCCGTTTCTTAGTTTTAATGCTGGTCCTTTATTATCTTGGACATCTAGTAGACAATGTAGCATCTTGTAACATAACAATTTTAATGTTTGATTTAATTTCAATATGGAGACACACACACACGCCCTTACTTCTTTTACTGTTCTGAACCTCACAAAATATGTTGAATCATAAGTAGAGACTGTTATTAAGCATTATGTTAGAATGCTTCTTAAATTTAATCACTGAAAATGCTTCTTCAGATGGGCAGTCTTTAACAGTTGAAGAACAGTTTCTTTAATTTATATTTGCTATGAGTATTGAGCTCTTAGTTTGGAATTATATACCATGGTAATGCAAGATTGACTTAACTTTATAAGTTTTCTTTTATTGGAGTGGTAATATTTTCCTGTAATATATTAATATGCTGGCTTCATTAATTTGCTTTCTAATATTAAACATTTCTGTGTCTCAAAAAACTGGAATCCATTATTATAAGACTTTTTAAATATGCATTACTAACTTACTAAGGTTATAATAAGGAAATTTATTTCTATCCACAGTGATATTTGCCCTGAGTTTTCTTCTACTTTCTTTTCCCACAGGGAATCAGTACTACTTTAGCCTTATAAAGTAATTTAGTTAGCTGTGTTTCTGTTTCCAGATTCTGAAACAGGAAATGTAACCTGAATGTTACTTGTTTCTCAATGACAAACTAGGGCAAGCCAAGTGAACTTCTAAGGTTCTATATATGGCAACAAAACCAGAGCAAAACAAGTAAAAAAGGCAAACTACAGTAGTACATGGTAAGCATCTCTGTGGTATAAAACTCTGCAACAAAACTTTTGAAAAACTAAATTTGGGGTTGAAGTCCTGAGTATGACCCCCAGTATTATAAGAATAAAATTGCAAAAATATTTTCAAAAATGTTCATTTAAATATCATTTAAAACAATATTTATACATGAAAGTATTTCTTTAATTTATTTGTGACATTTTAATTCTCATTTTTTTGTTTTCTTCTGAGTTCTTGAAATAGTATATTTACCCGGTCTACTATTTCCTTTACTTTTTTATTTAAAATTTTTTATTTGTACATTTTTATATGTTTTTATTATTTGAGCATGTAACATCTTCAATTGGAATTTTATTCACTTACTTTTAAAAAAATACTTCTTGATTTTTAATAAGATTTTTAGCCATAAGTTTTCACTATTTATATTTTGAGTGTATCTAGACACATTTGTGTTAAATATTTCGCACTGTTATCTATTTTTAAATGGTTTTCAAATCTGATTCACATTTTTCTTTATGCCAAGAATCATTTTAAAAGGTGTGAAATAACTTTTACATGTATGTTTACCCAATTTTTACTTTTATTTTTGATTTTAACACATTATGATGGGTTTGAGTTGTATATTTTGAAATTTGTTGATATTTTATGTGTTTGTTGGTATATATGTGTTTATGTTTTGAGGATATTCTATGTATGTCTCAAATGATATATCATTTCTATTCATAAGGTATAAATATTTACATAAGATTATAACAATTAATGATGTTTATCAAGTTCTTTCTACTATTTTTTCTTTGGCATGATATTCTCAAAGTCAATGTTATTTCTTATCTAATAACATTTAAGAGATGTTAACTTACTTAGGCTATGGCAAAGAAGGGGTCAATGAATCTGATCGAGTTTTATCTGTTTGAGTCCCAAAGTGATTTTTTCAGATTTACTTAAAGCTTACTTTGTTAAAGGACCTTCATTCTCTCCCATCTGAGTCCTAGATAGTTAACCAGGAAAAAATAATTTTGATACTTTCAGCCATCACTCATGGGAAAGATTTCTAGATAACAACTCATGATAGTTTCTTCACAGTGATAGTCCATTGCTTAACAACCTATCATAATGACCCACAATTGCATTATGATCTGGTATTTCTGAAACAAGGGGAAACGTTTCTTCAATATCACGTCGGTACATATCATGTCATTATCAATAGCATTATACATATAATCCTAGTTCAAAAAAGTTGCATAGGTTTTATGCTTTTTAAAGTAAAGCTTTAATCAATACTCAATAAATGGGATGGCATCAAATTACAAAGCTTCTTCACAGTAAACAATCAAGAAAATGAAGAGAGAGCCTACAGAATGGGAGAAAATCTTTGCTACCTGCACCGCAGATAGAGTGTTCATTTCCAGGGTATACAAAGAATGCAAAAACTTAGTACCAAGAAAAAGAAAGAACCCAATCAATAAGTGGACAAAGGAATTGAATAGGTGCTTCCCAGAAGAAGACATGTGAATTGTCAACAAATACATGAAAAAAAAAAATGTTCAACATCTCTAGCAATTAGAGAAATGCAAATTAAAACTACATTGAGATTTCATCTCACTCCAGTCAGAATGGCAATTATCAAGCATACAAGTAACAATAAATGTTGGTGAAGGTGTGGGGGGAAAGGTATACTCATATATTGCTGGTGAGACTGCAAATTGGTGCAAACACTCTGGAAAGTAGTACAGAGATTCTTCAAAAAACTAGATCAACCATTTGATCCAGCTATCCTACTCTTGAGTACATATCCAAAGCATTTTAAATCAGCATGCTACAGTGATGCAGCCACATCAATATTTATAGCAGCTCAATTCACAATAGCTAAGCTATGGAACCAATCTATGTGCCCTGCAGTAGATGAATGAATAAAGAAAATGTGATACGCACACACACATACACACAATGGAGTAGTACTTGGACACAAAGAAGAATAAATTTATGATATTTGAAAGTAAATGAATGGATATGGAGACTATCAAGGTAAGTGAAATAAGCCAATCCTAAAAAGCCAAAGTTAGAATGTTTTTCCTGGAAGCTAACCCACAGCAAAAGGGAAAAGAAAAAATAGATATTCAGATGATTAGACAAAGGGAAATGAAGGGAAGGGATAGGAAAAGGAAAGACAGTGGTATGAATTCAAAATAATTTTTCTATGTACATAAATGAATACACCACAGTTATTCCCTACCATCATGTGCATCCATAAGAATAGGATTCTAATTAAAATAAGATATATTCCATACTTGTATAATTATACCAAAATAAATTCTACTGTCATGCATAATCAAAAACAACCAGTAAAATAAAATTTTAAAAAGTAAGGCTTATTCTTAAATATGAGTGCTAAAGCAATGTAAGTAGAAGATTACATAAATGAACCCAGCACTTATTTCCAAGGGATTTTTAAGTCAGTCTCTCTCTCTCTCTCTCTCTCTCTCTCTCTCTCTCTCTCTCTCTCTCTCTCTCCTTCACTTGTCATTCCCTTTAGAATAAAAATATAATTTACCTTGGGATCTTTAAGTTCTGTGATGACAATGATTTTTTTCCACTATTTAATTCCCAGCTATGAAACTGGTACATGCAATTTTAAAAATCTTTAGTGAATTAATAAATGAATGAAGGAATAAATGTATTAAATGTCTGCCAAGAAGAAATGACACTCCTAAACATCGCCATCTTTGATGAAATTATAATGTTCACAGTCACATCTACCTAGGATCTGATTAAACGTTTTTGTTCAACAGCCAGGGGGTGGGAGGGGGGGGAAATTCTTAGGTATATACTTTACAGAGTCAGCCTCTGAATAACTCCTCTTGTGTTTTTACCTGCCATAAACAATGCCTCTCCTGTTTCAAGACATCAGAAAGCTGCTTCAAGGATAGCTATTTGGTGAAGTATGCTCCTGAAAAGCGATTGACTGACATCATTCTGCTTCTTAATTTTTTTCCTGGCCCGTGCTTCCCTTTTTGCTATGAAACTTCTCCCTAGAATTCTTAATATGTTATCACTTCCACCCATTGTTTCTTTTCCTATGAATTTCTGCCACTGAATGCATGCTTAGTAGTAGCAGCAATGTTGGGACCCAACATTAAACAATTTATAATAACTGCTAGGTGCAAATGATCTCATGCTTTCTCCCAGAGTCAGAAATTTTGGCTATTCTCCTTTACACCTAGTGAAGAAACATTTTTGCCATTTTCTAATGTAATCAAAATTGCAATCATAAATAACTAGACTAGGCTTAAAGATTTTGATGGCTAACACTGAAGATTTGAGGGTTCTGATTAAAAGAAAAATCTAGATCTATAAACAGTGAATTTTATTTTCTGAGTACTAAACATTTTAGTAAGGTGTTGACTTTTCTTTCTTATAAATCAGATGTCCAAGAACATTTTAGAGGCTGAGAAAGCATTGGTGGTTTAGTCCCATAAAAAGAGAGGAAATGGGAAAATGGCATTTGTTTTTAGCAGTTAAACTCTTCTATTTTGTGTTAGTTCCCCTCCCGTGGTTCAGTGTTTTTTGTAACCTGAAAATTTATTAACATTTAGTTGTTACCTTAATAACAATAACTATGGGTTATTGATGGCATGCAATTTAATTGCATGCATCCTAAAAGGTAGATATTATTGAGTTTATTTTTCTAATAAGGAAACAGAAGCATGAAGCAGTTAGTGAACTGGACTTGGGTTCCAAAACTACAAATTGGTGCAGTCCATCCTGCCTTCCCTTGGTGATTCTTCTGACTAAATGATTTATTTTATTTTATTTTTTGTTTATGTATTTTTTTTTTTTTTTGTATAGGGGATTGAACTCAGGGACACTCAACCACCGAGCCACATCCCCAGAACTTATTTTGTTTTTGTTTTATTTTATTTTATTTTTGGATTTTATTTAGAGACAGGGTTTTACTAAGTTGCTTAGCACCTCGCTGTTGCTGAAGCTGGCTTTGAACTAGGGATCCTCCTACCTAAGCCTCCTGAGCCACTGGGATTACAGGTGGTGTGTGCCATGATGCCTAGTCTAAGGTTTCTTAACTCTTGCATTTGAGTATGGAACCAAAAGCTTCATCTACATTTTGAAGTTGTTATATCCTTAAAGATTAGGTGGGATACTCTCTGTGGTTATAAAGACAAAAGTGCCTTTTGTCCTATATTCTGCTGATTAGTCATGGTGTCTATCTCTCTTGTGCCCATTCATATGATAGTTTCTTGGTCATAAGGAGAGGATGATAATGATTTCAAAATCATCAAAAATGAAATGCAGTGAAATGACTGCATCATGCTTTAAGAAATGCTTACTAACTTTCCTTTCTTTTCTTTTCTTTCTTCACTTTAATATCTCCTCCCTTTTCTCTCTTTCCCCCACTCCCTCTCCCTCTCTCCTTCTCCCTTCTCTCAGTGCTGGGATCAAACCCAGGGTTTCACATATGCTAGGGAAGCATACTACCACTGAGCTACAATCACTACACTTACTTCCCTTTTCTCTCTCTTTTATTTATTTATTATTTTGGTACCTGGGATTGAAACTAGAGTTGTTTACCCCCACTAAGTCACACCCTGAGCCCCTGGGCTCCCCTTTTTTTGGAGACAGGTTCTCCCTAAATTGCTTAGGGCCTCACTAATTTGCTGAAGTTGGCCTTGAACTTGCAATCCTCTTGCCTCAGCTTCCGGAGATGCTGGCATTACAGACATGTACCATTGTGCCTGACAAGAGATAATTTTTAATTTCTAGATAATTTTTTATTTCTAGAAAGTCTATATCTTTAATTTTACTTTTTCCCCCAGAAAGCTAATAAATGAATTGCTGTAAGCAGCTATGGACTGTAGCTAAAATATTTTATGAAATTAAAAATAAGCTTCCCAGACTCTCACATACTCTATTTCTATACCAATCTACTCAAATCAAACTCCTTCACTGAACACTGGTAAATTTTAAACTAAAAGAAGTCTCAGAGAGTCAAGTAATGTCACAATTAGAGTACTGTTTAATTTGCTGTCAACCATAAAGCTTCAAAGTCATTATATGTGTGTTCACTCAAGATTTCCAAAGCAGTACCATTCAGTGGCAATAAAATACAAGCTACTGTAAAATTTAAAAAATAAATAAATAGCCACATTACAAAAGGCAAATGGAGACAGATGAAACTAATGCTAATATTTTATTTAACCTAACATGTCAAAAATTATTGCAGCACGAATGCAATATAAATTACTAATGTGATATTTTACTTCCCCTTTTATTTACATAAAATCTTCAGAATGTGGTATGTAATTTACAACCAGAGCACATCCCAGCTTAGACTTCAGAGATACGTGAAATCATCTCTAGATTACTCATAGCACCTAATACAATGTAAATGCTGTGTCAGTAGTTATTATACTGGATTGTTCAAGGAATAATGATGAAAAAAAGTCTGTACATATTCAATACAGATGCAAAGTTGTTTCCAAATATTTTTAGTGCATGTTGGTTGAATCTATGTATATATGGGGCCAACTAAACAGATTTTTTTCATCTTTAGGAGGATTCCCAGGAGCTATCCAGTAAAGCAGATGCTATTTCCCAGTCTTTGCAGATCCATCCCAATATTTCATCTTACTATACATCAGTTTAATGCACATGAGACACCCCCCACCCGAAGTTTGAACCTTCAACTGGGCTCTACCTTGATCAAGAAGGAAGGCTTTGGATATAGGGGCTATGCCAACGTGCTCAGACTTTCAACATGCAAACTCTTAATTCATGCATTTGTTTCCTAACTGATCAAATAGTTCCAAGATTTCCTCTAATGTGGATGGAGACCACTCTTTTAGTAAAACTGCTCTATTGAAATTTCAGTAGTGAAGAAGTTATAAAAGAAACACAGTTTTATAACAGATAAACATTCATTAAAGAAAAGTGCTACTTATAAGAATGGTCCCTTTCAATTTAACATCATCAGTCTCTCTTCTAACAGTTCAGCAAACTTTTCAAATTCTACTGATGGTTAAGTGCTGTGAAAATTATATAATACAGTCTATAAAATTTTGTCAAAGATTCAGAACAAGTTTTATTAAAGGTTCAATAGCAAATATACAGAAATACTGAAGCATGTAACATTTTAAGTTAAAAAAAAATACATATATACATTACCATGGTTTAGATATTAGGTGTCCCCAAAAAACTTATACCTGAGACAATGCAAGAATTTTCAGAAAAGAAATAATTAGACTAAGACAGGTGTAACTTAATAATGGATTAATCCACTATTATGGATTAACTCATTAGTAATTGGAGGCAGGTGGGGGATGCCTGGAGGAAGTAGGTCAATCAGGGTGTGCCTTTGGGGAATATATTTTGTCCTTGGTGAGCAATGTTCTCTCTCTGCTTCCTGGTTGCCATGTTCTAAGATGCTTTCTTCCACACCCTTCCACCATGATGTTCTGCCTCTCTTCAGGCTGTGGAGTCAGTCCAACCATGTACCGTACCTCTAAAACCATGAACCAAAATAAACTTTTCCTCCTCTTAGTTGTTCTTGTCCAGTCTTTTAGTCACAGTAATGAAAAAGCTAACTAAAACATAAAAACATATATGTGTATGTGTGTAAAAAAATAAATGACCCATCTTTATCATGCATTTAAAGGATATTATTGAGAGTAGGGATTCAAAAAGTTGACGCTTTTTCAGTTGATTTACTAAATGAAATGTAGTCAGAAGATTGTGGCAGCATGTTCTTCTCTTATAAAATTTGGTCAGAAAACCTGTATATCAACAAGTTAGCATGTATGTCATTTTTATGGGTTCTAGTAAGTATGTATAATTGATTATACTTAATTTAATTAAGTATGGAACTATAAAAAAAGTTTAATAAGTTATTAATTTTATAATATTTATCATGTTTTCATTACAGATTGGTGTTTACGATTTTACCTAAAACTTGTAAAATCTACCATGTTCAAATGATTTGCTACTTTTTTCTTTAAATTTATTATACTTAAAACTTGTGTTACTTTTTAATGCACAGAAAATCTGATGCTCACACATGGTGCACTTTAAAAAAATGGTTTATAATATATGAACATCTGCTCTGCTCTGCTCAGAATATCAACAGGGAAAGTGAAGGAGAATATTAAGTGTTGCCCACATCATTACTGTTACAATGAATAAGATAAATATTTGAACATAATGGCATACTTTATCACAAAAACATATTGAGGTTATTTGGGGAATTCATAATGTTTCATTTAATCACAGAAAAAAAGTAAAAGCATGAAGTGAGTAGAGAAGAGGCTTACTGAACAGGGAGCCATTTCCCTTGCCGTGACATTCAGGCAAACCCTATTAGCTCAGATCCTACACAGTTTGGAAATTAAGGTTATTCAGACTTGATGCAATGGATTCAGGTGGCAAAAGTTTGGAAACAAAGTATTTATTTGTAAAGCACAATACTGTTTAACTCATGAGAAAGAAGAAAGGGAGTTATTAAAGCAAATTTCAAGAACAAATAGGAAATTCTTTCTCATAAAGGGTATTAGAGTTCTGAATTTAGCAAAAGCTATTGGCCAGGAAAGGGCCAGAGCACAGGAGATAGTTAGAGGGGTTGTTCTAAGTCCTGAGTGCTTTCCATAGTGTGCTCTGTGCCTGACATTATAATTGTGGGCTTCTGCTTCCTCATTATTAAAGTCAGTGGGTAAAAGAGATGAACATTAAGTTTTCTTCCAATTTTGAGTCCATGATCCTAACTTTTATGGGCTAATGTATGGGATGAGGATACGTTACTGTGTAAATGTATTTACGTTTATTCCTGTCTTAGAGTGTATTCTGTTGCTGTCACTGGATCCTTGGGACTGGGTAGTTTATATAGAAAAGAGGCTTATTTTGGCTCAAGGTTCTACAGATTGGGAAGTGCAAGACCATGACAGTGACATTTGCTCAACTACTAATGAGATTCTCATGACATAAGGCAAGCAGGTACATGTGGAAGAGATGGAATACAAGAGAGAAGAGGAGAGAGGCCAGGCTTACTTTACAGTAACCCATGTGATGGTAACTAATCCTGTCCCAAGAATCCACTCATGCCACATGGCATTAATATAATCATGAGGGCTTTGTTCTGAAGGACTGAAGACTTCCCACCAGACCCAGCTCCCAACACAACTTCATTGAGGAATTAAGTTTTAACACAAGTTTTGGAGGGTACAAGTCATACTCACATCAAAGCAATTCCTCTTTAGTATTTCAGGGTTTCTATAGCATACCCTCCTCAAGCTTTTCAAAAAATCATTTTCTATATTTCTTCTTCTTTATACTTAGAGAAATTAGCCAACAGGTGGACATTAGTCTCAGATTTATAATTTTGCCTTTCACACTACTATGATTTTCACAAAACTTGTTCAACAAAAGCAAATTATTTTATATTAATTTTGTATTCATGGTAATATAGTATGTATACATAAGTACTAAATAGATTTAATGTTATATTTCTTCCAAGGCAAAATTTTAAATATGACAAATTATTTAATCTTTACCTATGCATTTACAAGTAAGCATTTTTCTCATATACTCTATCTGTTCTTTTAAACCTGGTGAGATCATCCACATAACTATTTAACTTACAAACCAAGATTGAAATTCAATTGTTTAGCACCCAGAAGGTGTATCACATGACCTATTGAAGGTCTATAAGGAAGTATTAAAATTTTTAACTCTTTTCATTTTGTCTTTTTAATCATCTCAAAATTTCCATGTATATAATCTTTATATATAATTGGACAGACTTGTTAATTGATAAATATTTAAGATGTACTTAAATTACACATACATATAAAGATATGTGTTCAAGAAAGTAGGAAATTCACACTGCAAATCTGTGCTGCCCTGTAGATATTAAAGTCACATCTATAACTTAAATTTCCCAGTAGCTCTATCAAAAGAAAAATTAAAACAAAATATCCAAAGTATCACTTATCATGTAAAGCAGTATGAATATGTCAATAATATATTTTGCATTTGTGTGTGTATTTTTTTTTCTTTTTATTAATCTTTTTGTTAATCTTGGAAACTCAATGTGTATATTACGTGTACATCTCTCTCTCCTTTAACTAGAGACACTCCAAGGGCTCAATAGCCACATGGAGCAAGTACTTACTTCTTCTGAAGCTCAGTTTTCAAAACTACACAAAGAAGCTGTTTTTCCACATAGTTTGGTCTTGACCCTCAAAGACAGTGCTTTGGTTCTACTCCTGGAATTTCTTACTTAAATCCCATTCTAATGTCTGTCTCTGAACCTTTGCACAACAAATTTAGCTTCTTGGTTTTACTGTTCCATCTGTGCCCCATCTCTGCTGCCTATATGGATTTCCAAGTCATCTCCAGCTGCCACCTGGAAACACTGTTTCTGTGGGCTTTTGTGGACAGGAAGTTCAGTCTTTGCCTCCAAACATTTAACTATTTCTAATCACCCATAATTTCAATTATCAAATTCCAGCTAACTCTCAGATAGTTTTTTGCTAAATCAGTGGCTCTCAATTGATGCTTCTGTAAATTGGACTAAGGATTTTCATTACTCCAAACCAGTTATTTTGTAACTCCCAAAAAATAAAAAGAGAAAAAAAATCAATAGAAGCAATTTTCCCGAAGTAATTTTAAATTTCATTTCGTCTCTATAATTTATTTCTAAAATACTGCTCCCTGTTAATATTTCTCTTCAGTGAGAAATATTATGGTTAATTTATTAGAGAGCAAATAATGTTAACAGCAAGTGCTAAAAAGTATCTTATATTATGTATAAGCTCTGTATAATAATGTACATCGACATCTGCCAACCCATTAGTCCATTAGAATGTAAGTTTCACATTACAGGATTTTTTTCCCTATAGTGTTCCCAAATTTCCTAGAGTATCTGGCACATATTTCGCTCACAATAAACATTAAGTATATAAATTTAAAAGTCATTTTTCCTCCATAAGCTTGTTCTTGTAGGCAGAGTGCTTCATGGTATTATTTCTACAAATAATAATATCACTATTTAATGCATGATATTGACTAGTCTGAGTATTAATTGTGATAAGTCTTTCTATAATATTATAGGCAGCACTAAAAATTCCTGATTGCTTGAGGAAGATTGATAATATATCTGCCTGAGGACCATGCTATATAGTATTTAGCCATTCTCAGCTTCTTTGGAGAAAGAGGATTACTTTTGCTCAAGGTGCCAGCATTCTTTCATGGCCCTGTTTAGTTCCCATGGTTTTACCACTCGTAAGAACAAAAGCAGAAGAAGAAACATGATAACTATCATCTTACTTGAATTATTTTTTTAAATTATTTTTTGTTCAATCAATCCCTTTTTCCCCAAAACCTTGGCAACAATTACCTTTGTTGTACCATTTTCCTCAAGATAAAGAAATGATCAGCTTTGAGGCTGGGGATATGGCCCAAGTAGTAGTGCACTCGTCTGGCATGTGTGAGGCACCAGGTTCGATCCTCAGCATCACATAAAAATAAAAATGAAGATATTGTGTCCACCTACAGCTAAAAAATAAATATTAAAAAAAAACAAAGAAATGATCAGCTTCTATTATTATTCTTTTTAGGTATATCCTATTCTTTTTTTCTTTGAAATGAAGTTAATATGTGAAACAGAGCCTACAGTGTATTTAAACTGAAATATAAAGCAATTTCTTTGCATACTTTTTCAAAGTGTGGTTTTATGTATTGATACTCCATTTTATATAATAGATTTTATATATTCATTTGCTTGATGAATTTTAATTTAGACAATCAAATCTATTACATCACTCTAGTAAAACACATTTTGTCTTATCCCGTTTTACCATTTCTTATTCTGTTTCCACTCAGTTTATATTAATTTTATATGCCTGCTGCAAAATAGCTTATTTATATGATTACACTTAAAATGGATGCGTGCTAAAATGATTATATTTGGATGTGGAGGGAGGGATAAACAAAACCCATTAGAAGTCTGACAGAGAATAAATGCATTCTTCGAGTCTATTTTACATGCACACTTGAGTATCCTTCAACATTTGGAGTCAGTTATTACTGGTCAGTGTCCAAGACTGAAGGTTGGGTGGGAGTTGAGGAATATGGTAGGTAAATATGCATGGCCCTTTTAAACTGGAAGTTAAAAGATAGACTATGTTAGATATGATTGTTTTTCAGATGAATGAGATATAAAGTGGGGGGAAATAGTGAAAAGAATAGCTGCTGAATTAATGTTTATCATATATATTTATATACACATACATATAATTATATATATATATATATAACATATATATGCTGTTTATATCTTTCATATATATAAAGATACTACCTAGAAATTCTCAAAGATTTTTTTCAACTCTGATCCATGATTTATTTCATTCTGTGATCCCACCATTATGCCCCCAATGACACAGAAAATCAGTCCATGAGCAGAGCACCAGCAAAATTATCACATACATAAAGTCGAGAGAGAAAACAAAGTATGTACTTTTCTAATAGCCTCACTTTTTAGTCCCAATAGAGTGCATGGCAGATCAATGTTCTCCTTGTAGTGTCTCTGCCTCAGTGGCTTTGCTCCACTGCTTCATGGCGTGCTTCCGCAGATTTTAGGCAGTCCATTATAGATTCTCTGTGAGAAAAACTTCCTACTTGGCAATAGTCATACCTACTCATACCCCAAGTTAAAACATTTTCCTTTTCAGAAGGTATGAGTGGGAGAGGATATAATGGAATTTGTAAGAGAAAATCTTGAGAACCTATTCATTTATTTATTTAATATTTGATGAGATTCCTCCATGCACCTATCACCATATGATGTACTAGAACATTAAAATGAATCAGGCACTCTCTTTTTTGCTCAGAATTTCTTTTTAATGTAGAAGGCATACACGTAAATTGATAAATTTCATCACGACGGTCTAAATGCTGTAAGAGCATCTAAACATAAGACTGTAGAAGGCAATTATTTAGAGAAAAAAAAAAATTAGCTGAATGTTCCAGTTGCAGTATAGTAGAAGAATCAAACAATAGAGGTATCGCTTTTTCACCTGCACTGCCCACATGATTCCTACAGGTAGATATACAATGATGAATCCATGTATCCCTACCTCATTGTGATTATAAATACTCTTAGACAGTATTTCTACAAACAGAAGAATAGCTATATTGGTATTGTTAAAACTTGAGACAATTTTGAATTGTCACTATATAAGGAATAAGGACAAATTTAAATAATTAAAAATCAGTTAAACATCAAACTGGACTTTGTGAAGTATTGAGATAAAATATTTATATAGAGAAATGTAACTATCTTCTGTGAGAACTTTAAAAATTGTATCTGCAAAGTATCTGTCATGTTTGTGGTTTGAGAAGGTTGAAAGAGCAAATGTACCACACTATGGTCAGAGAGGCTTTACAGGAAGAAATTTAAATACTGGGACCACAAAAAAGAGTTTCAAATTATTTTAGACACTTTTCTTTGTTATTCAAAATAAAATACACTCTGAAGGAAAAGCGTTTTAATTTTACAGTCCTCTGTTAGAGTCTGTAAACAAGTCAAAAATAACACCTGGCATTTTGCCAGGGGAATGTTAGAGTTCGTAAACAAGTCTGGATGGTGCCTGGCAAAATGCCAGAGGGAGTGGTTTGAGAAGTAACAAAAACAAGCCATTGAGTGTGGAGATTCCTTATTGGTTGACTGATGTATCTAGTTTATGCTAATTAGATAAGCTGAGTGGAATGTATAAATACTGCTCCTGTCCTGCAATAAACGGCTCCTACTCCTGCTGTATCAATCAACACAAGTCGTTCGTCACCCCCCGGTTATTTTGCCCAGCCAGCCGGCCTTCTACAGTCCTCCTTACTATGAGTAAGATGGATGATTTTCTTTAAAATGAATTAAAGACTCTGTGAAATGTCAAGTCAAATGGAAAGTTGTGTATATTGAATTGAATGGATACTCAGCATGCCTAGACATTCTAATATTACTTTATGATCCCTCCAAATTGGTGAGATCCACATTATTCTCATGTTGTCTTGATAGATGTTTTGTTAAATCCTGGATATTCTATGTAATATTAGTGTTACTACATGTAAGGTACTCTTGAATTTCATTTACATAATCTATCAAGTGGTCTTTATAATACCTTTTTTAATAGGTTTGTTATGAGGGTTAAATAGACATGACCTTGGGACGTTGTCTGATATACAACCGTTGGTACTTGCCTGGAATTCCACACTTGGTTACCCATTTCTCTCCTTCTGTGACTTCAAAGCTTTGAGCTAGGCATTCAGTTAGATGACATGTAAACCACAGTACATGAACTAGCCCTATTTCTTTCAAATAATTCCACCGTGTACCTTCTTTAAGAGGTATCCTGGAAATCTGAGCAAGTTGATGGAAAATAACAATTAATGAGGAGCTGGGATTGTGGCTCAGTGGTACAGTGTTTGCCTAGCATGTGTGAGGCACTGGGTTCAATCCCCGGCACCACATAGAAATAAAAAGAAGATAATGTCCATATATATATATATATATATATATATATATATATATATATATATATTTAAAGAATTAATGAGCCACTTTGGGAGAGGGTACTTACTTTTTCTATCTTATCTCATATTAAGACGACAGATCCAAGATAAAGGACATGAACAAAAAACACAGAATTCTGAAATATTCTAAAACAATAAAATAATGGTTGCATAAGCTTGGTACCTGAGGGTACTAGTGAAAGTAGCATCAGAGTTAGCTTCCATGGACATATGATGGTTTTCAAGGATAAGAGGCACTTTTATTTTCAGGTGCAGAATCATCTGCAAGAATTGTGGAACTGCAAAAAATAAAAAGGTTATTTTGATAAGAATATCAGAATACCAATTGTTTATACATTCTGGGAGAAAATGATATGATGAGCATTGTTCTGTAATGTCCCTGGCATACTAGGAGGTAAGAATAATTTAATCTTGAGAGAAAAACACTGATGATCTGAGAAACAGTTCCCTGAGTACACACCAGCGTGCAAATGGGGTTTACTCTGCATAGTTGTGCTGTACCACTGAAGACCTGTGAACTAACAAAGGATATATGCTTGGCTGTTTTGAGTTGGTGAGATCAAACAGCCAGGCCATAGAGACCTGGGAAGAGCAGAAGTGCAAAGATTGTATACACCTCATTGTTCATTCTTAGAGCTGGATAAAGGTAAGGAACTGAGACATTGCTAATGCTACCAGTAAGAAGCAGAGCAGAGGGAGAGTAAGAATAACCCAAAAGAAGGAAAAAGGAGTCCAGGAAACCAGATGGATTGGTGCAGAATGAGAAATATCAACCAGGAACTTAACAGTTAAAATCTTGGTCAGATCCTTTCATACTGTTCTAACCCAAACCCATCTTCAGTTCATTGTTCTTTCGTCTTTAACTAACAAGCACCTTATAGGTAATATAAGAAATGAGATGCCACCAGCCACGGTGACACACACGTTATTCCAACATTATTGGGGAGGCTCCTGGAAGAGGATTCAAAGTTCAAGGCCAGCAGGGGAAACTCAGTGAGACCCTGAAAAAAGGGCTGGAAGCTGAAGGTGTTCAGTGTAGAACATTCAAAAAGCCCAAAAAAAAAAAAAAAAAAAAAAACAAACAAAAAAATCAACTGCCCATGCTCACTGCAGCATTTCACAATAGTGAAGATATTAAA
This sequence comes from Marmota flaviventris, assembly GCF_047511675.1. Taxonomy (NCBI): domain Eukaryota; kingdom Metazoa; phylum Chordata; class Mammalia; order Rodentia; family Sciuridae; genus Marmota; species Marmota flaviventris. The sequence goes on along the minus strand of NC_092508.1, from coordinate 98,740,459 downwards.
AAAAAATTCAAATCAACTTAAACATCTATCAATGGATAGATGGATGTGGATACAGAAAGTGTGATATAAACATTCAATGTTTATCAAGACCCTCAAAAAAGAGGGGTGGTGGGGATGTGGCTCATTCAGTAAGCACCACTGGGTTCAATCCCTGGTACCAAAACAATAAAAATAAAATAAAATAGATTAAAATTTTTAAAAATCAATAATGTTTGGTCTTTAAAAACAAGAATATTTTCCAGGCACAGGGGGCAAATGCCTGTATTCCCAGCAGCTCAGGAGGCTGAGGCAGGAGGATCGCTAGTTCACAGCCAGCCTCTGCAAAAATGAGGTGCTAAGCTGTTCAGTAAGACCCTGTCTCTAAATAAAATACAAAATAGGACTGGGGATATGGTTCAGAGGTCAAGTGCCCCTGAGTTTAATCCCCCAGGACTTAATAATAATAATAATAAAATAAAAATAATAATAATAATAATTAATAAAAGAAAAAGAAGCAGAATATTTGTGGTAATAAGTGAACCTTGAGGACACTTTCTTAAGTGAAATAAGCCAGGCACATCCAGAAAACCAATTCTTGCATGATCTTACTTACGTGTAAAATTTTAAAAAGTCAAATTCATAAAGCAGAGAGTGGAATGTTAGCTATGAGAGGCTGTGTGTTTGTGTGTGTGTGTGTGTGTGTGTGTGTGTGTGTGTGGAAGGTACAAGAAGGAATTGGTAAAAACACAAAATTTCAGTTAATTAGAAGGATAAAATTCAAGATATCTATTGTACAAGATGGAGATTACAATTAATAACAATGAATAGATTACATAAAAATTGCTAAGAAATTAGATTGTAAATGTTTGCACCACAAATAAGTGATAAGGATGTGAGTGGAGATGCAATGTGAATTGTCCTGATTCATCCATTCCATAATGAATAATGAAGTGTGTGTGTGTGTGTGTGTGTGTGTGTGTGTGTACACCTCATGATATACCCATAAACATGTACTAGGTTTTTATTAATTAAACCAAATAAATATATAATATGATAAATATATAATCAAAATTATAAAGAAAAACAATAAAATTACTACCAAGAGTTTTCTAGATCAAGAATAGAGGTCATTGGTGTCTAGAGATTTTTCTTAGAGGTTTTGGACCAGATGTGCCTAGGACCTGGGAATTTACCAATTGATCTTCCATTGATGATTTCCTCATTCCTTCCACCTAGGTTCTATAGACATAATCTTGAAATTGAACTGGTATAAGATATGCACAAAGTCCAGTCTTTATATTTAATGGACCAAATAAATTATATGTCCCAATAGTCTTTAAAGCTTTTATTCTGATGGACTTTAAAGAAAATGTAAAAACAAACAAAAAAAAAATCCCACAAATATCCTTGTATGTTTCAAGATTATCTAAAAGGCTTTCTGAAGTGTCAGTACTGTCAAAAAGTATATGGTGGTGTCTTGAACCACTGACTTATTAAATAAAGGTATTACATAATTTTTAAATGCACAAATAATAGTAAATTATTATTTATTATAATAAAGCAAAATAATAATAATTAGTCTCAAGACCATTCATTCAAGAAGAAAAGCTCTTTCAAATGTCATACGTTTTATATTGCATTATTTTTCTTTATACTTATTTCCTCACAAAATTTGATTTTAATATATTTTTTTCCTTGACTGTCTTTCATTTATCACCTTTTTTTATACATCTTTGCAACAAAAATATACCTATGTGTTCAAACTTAGTGGGTTGTATTTCTGTGGCCAAAACCTGAAGCATTATTTTTTTCTTTTTGAAAAATGAATTAAAATTGCTAGTACTATGCACTGCTTAGAACGACATTATATTGCATATTTGGATAAATACATATTAAACATAAAAAGTAAACTTTCAAATGAAATACATTTCTTAACAACACACATTTTTACAATTAATTCATGTACTCATAAACAAAAAATAATAATTACCAGAACAAAAAGCACTCAGTGAAAACTGAAAGAAAAATGGAAAGAAAATTTAGACCACATTAACTCTGAGTCCTAAAAAGGTGAATTCATAATTTTGATGATGCATTATTTACAATAAAATGAAATATAGAGTCTCATTAATTATTCCAGATTTAATTAGTTTATGTCAGAAATGAATAAATGAACTGATAATATTTTGTATAAGAATAGAGTGTTAGTGAATTGATGCTAAGTAAAAATGAATGCAAGTTTAGAAAAATATGAGGATCTTTGGGGGAAAATTAATGAAAATATTTCTCCTACAAGTTTAAATAAATGCTTAAAAAAACATAAAGCACTCAATTATTTCTAATGTATGTTCCTATTATTCAGTGAGTTAACTTGATTAAAGGATAATAAAAAATGGGACTTTTGCCTCCTCCTTTTTGATTTCATGCAAACTTTGCATATGGGACACAAACCAAGTAAAGATTCTATGAAAACAGGCACCATACGGAAAGTGAGGATACACCTAGAATATTGATAATTTTCACAATGTTTTTCACAATTCTTGAGTATATTTTATGTCTAGATATCCAGATAATCTACATATATAAATTGATAAAAGCACAATCTGACCATTGATTTGTTTTCTGAGACAAATAAATTACAATTACCTTCGATATTTCTTGCTACACTTGTTTTTATTTGCACACATGGGACTCTCTCCTCCTGAAGCAACACATTCTTTGACAAATATTGAGGGTTGAGAGACCACTATTTTAGCATATGGTGACTCAATTGCAAAATGTTTTGTTGACTCCAGTATGCATGTCAACGGATCCACTGTCTTGGTATCCTGACTTGTTTCATTCCAAATTAATAATATTGAGTATAACTTAGCCAGGCGAGGTAGTGCCAGCGTGTACCCTCGGAAGATTGTGAGTTCAAAGCCAGCCTCAGCAACTTCGAGGCCCTAAGCAACTCAGCAAGACCCTGTCTCTAAATAAAATACAAAATAGGGGTGGGAATGTGGCTCAGTGGTTGAGTGACTCTGAGATTAATCTGTGGTAGAAAAAAATAAAAACTTTTTTTTTATTTTCAAATCTTATCTTCTTAATTTATTTGTCTAATCTTACCTTACCTTCTGAGACTCTTTGTAAAGTGGTGATAGTATAAATCTATGTAGTTTTATTTCTCAATAGTAGTTTATCATTAAGTTTGAAGTTTGCTATATATTTCTTTGGAGAAATTTAGTATCAATTAGTTACTATTTTGTCCTTAATTTGTAAAACCTCTTCTTTATTTTTTACATAAATTGGTGAATTTTGTGAAATTACTTGTTCTGCTTAATTTGAGATGACACATGATTTGCTTTCATTATTTAGTTAATATGATAAATTATAGTGTTCTATTTTCAAATGTAACACAACATTTTAGCTGTGGTATAAATCAAATTTGATTGTTTTCTGTTATTATTTTAAACACCTCTGAATTAGGATTACTACAATTTTCTTTAGAATTATTCATGAGAAATAATGGCTTATAATTTTATTTTCCTGTAATTGCTTCATTAAGTTCTGTAATAATGGTTGTTGCAATCTTCATAAAATGAATTGAGATTTTTTTCTTTTCTAATTTCTGAAATATTTGATATAGGAGGTTGATTTTTTAATATTTAAAATGGGTGGAAAATTTAAAATGTTTAGGAACTCAAGTTTTGTTTTGCTTTCTAATATACAAAAAATTTTCACAATATTGTAAGTATCTCCTTGTTGTTTCTAGGTTCTATATTGATATCTTATTTTTCTTTCTTGATATTATTAATTTGTTCTTTTTATCTCTATTACTTCCTCCAATTTAGAATTTTTTATGTCGTATTTCACCTTGTGTTTTCCTTTTTTAAATTTGTTCTTATTAGTTATACATGGCAGTAGAATATATTTGGACATATTATACATATATGGAATGTAACGTTTCATTCTTCTGGCAACACATGATGTAGGATTACATGGGTCATGTAATCTTATATGCACAGAGGAAAGTAATGTCAGATTTACTCTATCGTCTTTCCTATTCCCATCCTCTCTCCCCTCCCTTCATTCCCTTTTGTCTAATCCAAAGTACTTCTATTCTTCCCCACTCCCACCCCCTTAAAGTGAGTTAGCATTCACATATCATAGAGAACATTTGGCCTTTGGTTTTATGGAATTGGCTTATTTCACTTAGCAGAATAGTCTCAAGTTCCATCCATTTAATGGCAAATGCCATAATTTAATTTCTCTTTATGGATGAATAGTATTTCATTGTGCCACCTGCACCTTAGAACATTAATCTCCAAGATATAAAAGAACTCACAATACTTAACACACACAAAAAAAATAATAATAATAAATAAATAACCCAATTAATAAATGAGCAGAGCAACTGAACAGGCACTTCACAGACAAAGAAATGCTATCAGTCAACAAATATATGAAAAAAATGTTCAACAGCTCTAACAGAGAAATGAAAATTAAAACTACACTTACACTTAGATTTCATCTTACTTCAGTCAGAATGGCAATTATCAAGAATACAAGCAACAGTAAATATTGGAGAGAATATGGGGGGAAAGGTACACTTATACATTGCTGGTGGGACTGAAAATTGGTACAACCACTTTGGAAAGCAGTATGAAGAGTCCCTAGCAAACTTGGAATGGAACCACCATCTGACCCAGTTATCCCACTCCTCTGTTTATAATCAAAGGACTTAAAATCAGCATCCTACAGTATGCTATTACATCAATGTTTATAGCAGCTGAATTCACAATAGCTCAACTATGGAACCAGCCCAGGTGGCCGTCAACAGATGAATGGATAAAGAAAATATGGTATGAATTGCACCTTTTTTATTATCATTAATTCTATTTTTTTACACAAATGGAACAAAACTTTTTATTTCCCTGGGTACATGATGTAGAATCACACCATTCATGCAATCATATCCATACATAAGGATAATAACGTCCATATCATTCTACCATCCTCCCTCCAACACACTCCCCTCCTCTCCCCTTCCTCCCTTCTCTCCCTTCCCTCACTTCAACTCCATCCAAAGTTCCTCCATTCTTCCTTTGACCCCCGCCCATTGTGGATCATTATCCACTTGTCAGAGAAAACATTTGGCCTTTGTTTTTTTGGGATTGGCTTACATCACTTAGCATGATATTCTCCAACTATTCCCATTTACCCTTAAAATATTTCACCTTTTTGAAGTAAAATTTTGGTTTGTTGGTATTCTGTATTATGTTTGTGTTCTATTTAATTAGTTTCTGCTGTTATCTTTTATTATTCTTTCCTGGTGTTTAATTTGCGGTACTTTCATTTATTTCTTATGATAAATATTTAGTCAATTGCTTCTCAATCTATTGTTTTTAGCTCATAAATTTAAGGCTATGAAATTCCCTTTGAAGAATGCCTTTAGCTGATGCTCTCACATGGTGACATTTTATAGTTTCACTATTACACCTTAAAAACTAGTCTCTAGGAGCCAAATGTGGTGGCCTGCATCTTTAATCCTAGTGGTTCAGGAGGCTGAGACAGGAGGATCACAAGTTCAAAGCCAGCCTAAGCAATGGCAAGGCACTTAGCAACTTGGTGAGACCCTGTCTCTAAATGAAAATACAAAATAGGGCTGGGGAAGTGGCTCAATGGTTGAGTGCCCTGAGTTCAATCCTGGTACCAAAACAAAAGAAAAAAAAAAAAAAGCAAACAAACACTAGGCTCTAGGCTGTGGTTATAGCTCAATGGTAGAGCACTTGCTTAGCATGTGTGAGGCACTGGGTTTGATTCTCAGAACCAAATATAAATAAATAAAATAAAGGTCCATTGACAACTAAAAAAAAAAAAAAAAACTAAAAACAAAACTAGGCTCTAATTTTCATTGTGGTTTCATCATTGACCTATGATATTTTTAGAGAATTTAGAGATCTTTTAAATAGTTACATTTCATAATTCAATTCTAGTTTAATTAAACTATAGTTAGTACATGTATTCTGTATGGTTTAGTGCCTTTGGAATATATGACTTATTATTCCAAGGTTTAATTAATTTAACAAATTATTGCATATAGATTAAAAATGAATTTTAATATTAATAATATTGTTAAAATTATCTATGATATGTTGTTTTTTTACAATTTCTTTTTTCTGTTACTATTATGTGTTGAAGTTTCCCCTTATGATTGTGGATTAGTCACTATCTCCTTATATTGCTGTTATTTTTTTCCCTTAGTTATTTCAAGACTAAATTTTTAGGAACAATTTTAGCAGTATTCATTTTTATTGTATTGTCCTTTTGTTTTCATGAAAGAAAGCTCCTCATATTCAATGGTGTTCCTTATCTTAAAGTTGTTTCTTCTGATATTACTGTCATCTATTTTTATGTTGTCTTTGTAAGATGCCATTTTCTATCTACTAACTTTGAACTTTTGTTGATCTTTATATTTATGCTGAGTTATGAATAACATTTTTTTGCAGTTGCTTTTTGCTTGTTTTCTTAATTTGTGTATTTTATGCAACTTGATTTTTTCATTAATTGAATACCTAGTAAACCTACATTTAATATAATTACTGGTGCATTTGGCTTTTGATATGTTGTCTTGCCATTTTTGTCTCTTTTTTCTGAAATACAGTTCATCATTTTATTGGCATATTTCTGTTAAATATTGTTTCATTAATCTTTTTAAAACTCCTATTAGTTTTATAATTATGTATTTTTAAATCATTTTACTCTTTTATATCAGATTCTAAATATTTCTTATATTATAAATTAAATATAATAAGAAAACTGATTTATAAAATATTCACTTATAGATATGCATCATTTAATAATGGAAAACATTCTGAGGAATGAATTATTAGGCAAATTTTCATGGTGCAAGCTTCGTAGATTATATTTACACAAACCTAGATGGTAGAGCTACCTACATACCTAGGCTACATGATCCAGTTCATTGGTCTTAGGTTTCAAACCTGTATACTATATTACTATATTAATATTGTAGGCAAGTGGAAAACAATGGTATGTGTCTGCCAAAACTTATCAAATGTAAAAAAGCCATAGTACAAACAAAATGCAAAAAATAATAAAAAAAAAATGTTTACACCTATCTAGGATGTAAATTACTGAATACTTTATAAACACTGTACACCTAGGATCCCCTAAGTTTATAAACAAATAGTGTTCTTTCTTCAAAAGTAAATTGATTTCAGCTTACTATAACTATTACTTTAAATACTTTTAAACTATTCTTATATTAAGACACATACAAAAAAATTTCCTTTCCATCCTTGATATATAGCTTTTCTCTATTTTATTTTTGTTAACTTATTAAGCTTTTTGTCTAAGTAAAACAGAAACATACATTAGCCTAGACCTCCTTAGGATCAGAATCATTAGTATCACTGTCTCTCATCTGCAAGTCTTATTCCACTGAAAAATCTTCTGGATAAATAATAACACACATGGAGTTGCCTTCTGTTTTTATTTACCTTGGAAATTCTGAATAACCCCTCATTTTTGAAGAACACATTTCCCAAATATAAATTCAGTGGTTAACAGATTTTTTTTAACTTTTGTTTTTCCTTTGAAACTTAAATATTTTATCCCATTGCTTTCCATCCTGCATAGTTTCTGATGAGAAATTAGCTGTCCAACATTTTAGATCCCTTATGTGTGGTGTTAGCTCTGTCTTGATGTATTCAAGATTATGTCTTTCTATTTGACTTCAACAGTTGAATTGCTCAGTGTTCTGGATTTGGTTACTCTGTGTTCCTCAATTATTTTGGATTTGTTAATTAATGTCCTTCATCACATTTAGGAAGTTATCAGCCATTCTGTCTTCAAATATTCCTTCTGCAATTTTATCAGTCCCTTTCTTCTTCTGGAACCTCTATGTATACATATTTATGTATCTGAAGGTATTCCAGATGTACCAGAGGCTTTTCACTGTTTTTCATTGTTTTTACATTTTGTTTCATATAATCAACATCTCCAATTATCATATGTTGTTATATACTTATTTTCCTTCTGCATGCTCCAAACTACTGTTGAACTTTTCTAGTGATATTATAAAATATTTCAGTTGTCAGACTTTTCATCTCTAGAATTTGTTTAATTTCCTTTGTGATTTTGATCTCTATTGATAAACTCCATTTTTTCATACAGATTTTTTAAAATTTCTTTTAAATATTTGGCTGTGTTTTCTGTTAGCACCTTGAGAATTTAAAAAATAGGTTTATTTAAATTTTTTGTTTGGAAAGACCTAATGTTTTGTCTTTTCAGACTTGGGTTTTTAAACTTATTTTTTTCTTTGAATAAATCATGATTTTTTTGACTGTTTTGTAATCTTGTTGTCTTGTTGCAAGTAGGTATTTGATAATAGTTGATTATTATCATGTAGAAATCCTAAAAATTATACTCTCCCATTTCCCTTGATTATACATTAGAAAGTTAGAACAGAACAATAAATAAAGTATGAAAAGTTGTTCTCCAGAACAATGGACCAGGTTTCCATGATGGCTGGCATTTTAAAACCATTGTTTTTCTGTGGGGTAGGGAAAAAAAAATACTAGAAAGTGTTCCTGTCAATTTGTGTTGCTTTTCCTTGAATCAACATTTGCTTGGTTATTATAAATCTTTGGTTATGATAAAAAGTTCTGAAAATATGGATTCTAACAGCTAATGCTTGGTTTTCAACTTTTCTATAGAAAGACTAGAACTTAGTAGCTTTCATTCAATTTTGTTTTACACTTTTTTTGATCTCTTAACAGTTATTTTTGCAGAGCAAATGTTTTTAATTTTAAGAATTTCTAACTAACTTTCTTTCTTTCTTTCTCTCTCACTTTCTTTCTTTCTTTCTTTGGTGCTGAGTATTCAACCCAAAAGCACTTTACCACAGAAACATGTCCCAGCCATTATTATTATTATTATTATTATTATTATTATTATTATCATCATCATCATCATCGTCATCATCATCATCATTTTAATTTTGAGACAGGGTCACACCAAGTTGATTAGAGCCTCACTAATTTGATGCGACTGGCTTCCAACTTGCAATTCTCCTGCCTTAGCCTCCTGAGCCTCTGGGATTACAGGCGTGTGCCACCATTTCCACCTCATTTTTGTTTCTTTCATGGATAATGATCTTGATGTTTTAGTAGGCTTTTGCATTGCTGTGACTAAAAAATCTGATGTGAACAATTTTGGAGGAGGGAATGTTTAATTGGGGGCTCAAGTTTTCAGAGGTCTCAATCCATAGACAGCCACTCCATTCTTTGGGGCTCAAGCTGAGTCAGAACATCATTACAGAAGAGTATGGCAGAGGGAAGTGGCTCACATGACAATTAGAAAGCAGAGATAGACTCCACTCCCCAGCTACAAAGTATATATGGCAAATGCATGCCACTGGTAACCCACATCCTTCTTCTACACCTTACACGCCTTCAATTAACACTCATTTAATCCCTTAAGGGAATTAATTAACTGATTGGGTTAAGGCTTTTATAATCCAATCATTGCTCCTCTAAACCTTCTTGCTTTGTCTCACACAGGAGCTTTTGGGGGATATCTCACATGAAACCATAACACTTGATGCCATGTTTAATATCTTATCAATAAATTCAATTTCACCTAGAATTTTCCCTATTCTTCTGTAATTTTTATAGTTTTGCCTTTACCTTTTATATGTCTGACATATTTTAGGGTTTTTTTTTTAAATTATACATTCTGTCTCTAGATTTTCTTTAAATATGGATGTCTACAAATCCTTTGGATGTTCACCATCAATTGTTAATAAGACTCTTTTCTCTACTGAATTTCCTCCTGTGCTTTTTCAAGTATCTGATTATGTTTATGTGGGTCTTTTATTGGACTGTTTTCTGAATGTAGAAAGGAATTGAGTTATGCATATTAACTTTATCAGTGATATTCCTATGCTTTTTCATTAGTTCCAGGATTGACTTGTTGGTTGATTTTTGAGGTTAGTTTTACACAGACAATAATGTCATCTATGATCAAAAACAGTTGTATTATTTTCTTCCCTCCAAAGTGCATGATTTGTTTACTTTTTCTTCCTTATTGCACTTTTTGTCTTTCAGCACAATGTCAAAGAGAAATGGTAAAAGGAGGCATCCATGCTTTGTGCCTAATCTTTAAAGATAAAGCATCCAGTCTCTTTCTTACCATATACCTTATAATGTCTTGAATCAAGTTACCTAAAGTTGTGTTTTTGAAATGTTCAGTATCCTGTTAAGCAAACTCCCCTCTATTCCTGGATTCCAGAACCTTATTTTTTTTTATTATAAACTGTTTAATTTTCTCAAGTTGTATTTCTGAATCAATCTATAGAATTATATGATTTTTTTCTTTAAGCTATTGTGTATTAAATCAATTAATATTCAAATGCCAAATTATCCTTCCACACCTCAAGTAAATCCTACTGGTTTTGATGTATAATTCTTTGTTTTTATTATCTGACAAAATTTTGTGGAGGATTTTTACATCTATACTAATAACAAATATCAATGTACAGTTTTTCTTATTGTAATGTTTGGATCTCATTTTATTATTATGCTAACTTCATACCATGGGCAACACTTAAACATGGCTAAACCTTAGTGACAAGCTTTCTTTCAACACCTACCATTAATATAAAGGCTGTCCAGAATATTGGAAGCATTGTCCAGTCCTGAAGCAAGCTATTGGAAAGCATTTTATTGTTTTTTGTGAGTACTATTTAGTATATTCTGGAATTCTCATTTACTCAATGATTTCCACTTTTTATGAAATTTCCTCTCAGAAAAAACTATCTTGTAAAACCTTGATAAGTGTAATTCAGAAGTCTGCATGCACTTTCTATTTTTTATTTATTATCATTTAATATTAATAATTATGCTAGTAGCTGACATTTACCTACACCTAGAATATACCATGTACTAACATCCATTTTACATTCAGTATTTCAATTTTCCTATTGAGGTCATATCATTATTTTCACTTAATGAAAGGAAATGAAACTCAGAGAGGTAAAAACATTATAAAAACTATAAAAACTGCAGTGTCACTAGAGCCTAGAATTAAATCGCCTCGTTTGTGCCGGCAAAACTTACAGTCCACATAGTACATTAGTGATTCCTAGAGTTGTCTCTGGCATTTGTGTCATCTGCAGAGGTGATAACAAGATTCAATGTGTTTGAGGGAAATATAAGGAAACTGCATTAGTAAATACATCAAATAATTTATACAGTAGAGTTTAAATAACTACATGTATGCATTTAGTCTGTATGAGGAGAATTGGTGTATCCAGGACCTCTGAAATATGTTTCAACTATCTCTAATGGCTCTTTATCCAAAGGTGATGCTTTGTTGATATGGTTAAAAACATCCTGATGCTAGAAGTTTTTCCCGCTGGCCTCATGCAGTTATTTTGATGCTTCTACATTTTAGTGTGTTCCAAATAAAACCATACGCAAATTTATTTTTTGAAAGCCACTGTTAATTTTAAGTTAAGCATTCCCTTAACTCCAAGACATCTCCTTTTCTGAATCTCATGCAAAATCCCTGTGCAGCTGATCGATGCTAGCACCCTTTCCTCCAATCCCATCAACCATTCACCATTCTCTATTGAGCTCTGAAACCAAAAAACAACTCACCTGAACAAACTGTGTCATCGCACCAAAGTGGAGAAGAGAACATTTGAAGCACATTCTTTCCTATCTCTCTTCTGTTTCTTTGTTCTAGTAATGGCTGTGCATCTTTAGGTATATAGTTCTATTTGGCAAAATGTCTTCCATGTCTTTGGATCTAATATCCTCTGATAACATCATTTATGCTTAGCCTTCTGACCAAGAAGGTTAAGAATTTCCAATCACTGCTAATCCCTGGCAAATCTCCAACATCCCTTTTTCCTTCCTAGCTCATATTTTTCATTTTTTGAAATAATTCATTAAATTATTTTGGTTTTGAATACTTTTAAGGATGCTTGTATTTCCCATTGAAAATGTGATCCATAGAACTCTTGTGTCTCCCACTGCATTTCAAATAAAATAGAAACTTGATTTTACTCTTGAAAACCTTGCTTGTTGGTTTCTGTCCACCCTGTCCACATCTTCCTATCATATTCACTCCTTACTCTACATACTTTGCTCAGTTTAATTGTGCTTTATTACTGCTTTGTGCATTGTGACAAAGAATACAATGGTATTCTTTCTTTTGTGCATTAAATGCCTGCATCAAGCTGTTCTTAAAAATCTAAGCTCTCATGTTATCTGCTAAAGAAGACTTCTTGACCACCGTACTCTGCTGGGGAAAAAAAAGAACTAAGAAAAATTGAGTTGGAAGGTTCTTGAGAACAAATTTATTTGACCTCACTGTTTTCAAAGGGCTATTCCAATTTACCAATTTTGCTTCATCTTGCCAATGTGCCCCCTTTGTGCCTTTGTGAATACAAGCTATAAAGTTCTGAAATTATATAATAGGTAGAAACTTTCCACAAAACCAATGAAATCTCCATTTCAAAAATCAAATTAAACAAGTAGTATTTAACCTTTTATGACTTCAACAGTATTATTGCAGCAGTGGAGGTTTATTTGCATAATCTACATATGTATATTCTGAACTTTATCTTCCCCTAAAATCTCTCTGCAGTGTGAATGTGTCTACAAGACTGGCTCTTAATAATTCATTTAGGCAGCCCCTTAGCATACACAAAGGCATCTTGTCTTTTTTGTGTTATTTCCATCAGAACGTGTAAACATTTGCTTGATTTAAGAACAATAGAAAAGGTATGAGAAAAGACAGAGTGTCTAGGAAAAAACCATCAGCCCACCATTATGATTTATATGGCACAATCTGAAACACCTTTGCAGTATGTTTGTATAAAAAAGTCTATAAAAATGAATGGCTGGGTGGAATTCATTATAGAATGGGATTTGCATGAAAGGTGAGTTTTCTGCTAAACAAAGACACTGAGAAAGCTTTAGAAAATTTGAAAACATTGAAGACTGACAAGTTAATTTGCGTGACTGACAAAAAGGCTTAAGGGCTAAGCTAGATAATGACTGATGCCCTCAAAAATCTGATCTGTGGAACTGCCTTTGTAATCCTGGTCTTACTATTTATGACTCATGTCACTGTATGCAATGAACTCAGCCTTTGAATCTCAGCTTTCTTATTCTGTACAAGGAAATAGTGTTAACTTGCAGCTTGGAGGGAGAAGCTGAGAGTTGAAGCACTGAGTTCTGTACCTGGTAAAGGTTTTTAGTTCAATATCTAGAACAGCCTTAAGGCTCCATCAGTGATCATTATGATGGTCATCTACAGACAAACCACTGGTTCATCCGCATACCAGTCAAAACATCCTGATCCCTTGGAAACCTCTGCCAAGCTGAAGAACAGAGTCCACACTGAAATAATACACTGATTAGTATAATGTGCCATTGGCCTAAATTGATGGTATTCAATGATCTATCCATCTACAGATTTGTTTTTCTATTTAGACTACTGGACAACGGCCACATCTACATATGGGACTTTCTTATTCTGCTTAAAGTCTTTTTCCCTGTCAGAGACAAAGACCAAGTTAGAGCAAAATTAGCAAAGCTTCTTGATTCCTAAACTTGGGCTAATTTTTCATAAACACATGAATATTTATAAACTCATCTGCCCTCTCTTTTGTTTCAGCAGAGTCTTGAAAATGTTCAAGAGGAAGGAAAGTTTATAGAGTGAAATGCAAAACACTGACATGTGTTCTATTAAGGTGGAGTTTTTAGAGAGGGGAGGGCTTCTAATTGGTCTCCAGGTACTCTGGCAGTCCTTGTTTGACTACAAAGGTGCTGGCAAGCAGCGGGGAACATTTTCAACGGGAAGAATTTTAAATGTTAGGTGCAGAGGATTTTGGGTAAAGGGACATTTACTGAAATAAGTAGAGATTGAGGCCTTTTTTGTGGTCAAACTTACAATTTTCCTTATGGGAGGTGGAAGGGTGGCAGGAAGTGTCTTTTTGCTCAGGTATGAGCTGTTGGAAAGCTTGAGACCTTTCATTTGAACTCTCCCTTCAAAGATCAGACTGTTCTGTGAGCTCTCTTTATATTCTGTGGGTGAGTGTTTTGTCAACCACATTATCTGGCTCTCATTTTACAAAGCAGGAGGATGAAGAGTGACTGAATTCCTCACCTCTCAAGAGAGAGAAATCCACACAGGAATCTAAGTTTCTGTTTCCACAGTCCAAAACCCTGTCTTTAGACTGGGCTTTGTCTTTTTCCCAAACAAATGCAAATGACTTACTGGGAGATTGGAGCCACAAAAGTCCCTCCTTATATTTCAATAAAAGAATCTGTCTCCCCAAAGTAAAAATGAACTTACCAAAGAGCATGCAAGTAATTAATGGCAGAACACAGAGCTAATAATGATGAGGATTAGGATCGAGATTTTCAGAACCTAGGCTTGTATATTGAAGTTCTCTGGGTTATGAGAGGTGGTTTCTTTAGGTTGTGAATGAAGTGGCCTTGTGTCACATTGACTGTGCTGCCCAGAGTGTGGTTTAAGAGGAAAATCATATCCACCTCATTAGTTATTATCATAAAGCATGAATTGAAAGTTAATATGGCTAAACCCCTATCATAATATCAGAGACCACACTGGGAACTCATTTGACACTGGCTGGGGAACAATCCGGAGAGCAGCACAGAAGTGTTCTGGACATGCACTTCGTTGGGCAGCTGGTTTTCGTCCTTCCTTATGAAGGTATCTCATTAATGCCACATTTTGATTCATGGCAAACATGAATACCTCCCAGCAATGCTCTGCCCACTCAACAGCTTTGCTTTGAATGTAAATAACATCTGTGGGGAAAAAAGTCTGAAACTTTAAGATAGTACAGGTAATTTAAGTCTTGGGGGGAATTTTTCTTTAGGTTTCTATTAAGAAGTGCAAAGCCAATGGGTTGCTGAGGAAGGGAGACGGCTCTGCTCAGCCTCTGAGCTAGGTTTACCAGAGGGCAATGAACCTATTTATTTAAATCAATATGCATTGACTTATAGTTGATGTTTTTGTCTTTATATATTATGTCCTCCTGGGAGGGTACCTTGGCTTTATTGCTTAAATTTACTGGGTTGCTCCAAAAGGGCATTAAGCTCCTTTCAAATACATGCTGAAGGCAAGGAAAGTGCTGATTTCACTCTCAGAGCAATGCACATGTAATAGTGAGTCTGGTGGCTTCATCTCTCAAGTCACCTTTCTGATTTAATGCATTCTAACATGCAGACACCCTAACAAATCAACCCTAAGGATTGTCATCCACATCACTGGAGGTCTTTGGCAACTCTAGTTATTCTACTCCTTTTTAACTGTCCTCCACTACCCTCCCCCACCACACCACTACTTCTGACACTGCAGGACACAAAGGAGTCTCTAGTTAAGGTCCTAAAAAGTGAATATTTTCCTTTATTTGTGGCTGCTCTGATCCTCCAAACTGAGCGAGCTGATTTTCCCCTGGCTTCGATGATGGGTCAGCAGGAGAATTGGTCATTGCATCCACAATGACTGTGCATGTGTGTGTTTTGTTTTGTTTTGTTTTGTTTTATGTGTGTGTGTATACATTCACACATATACATGTATATTGATATCAACATTTATTTTTATATTGTTATATGTGCATTGTGTATATATGTAAGCTATGCACATTTACATTATATACAAATACAATATGTATACATTACATGGATCTACTTACTATCTAATGATGCTTCCAAGGACTCCTGGTGTTGAAAAAAAATTCATGTAGTTTGGGCAAGAATTGCCCTTTCTCTTAAATTATTATAATCCTCATTTAATTCTTAACAATTTCACAATCTCATCCATCTTCAGCAGGAACTCCGGACTTGCTCTTTTGAATCAGCGTGAAGCCGTGCAAGGGACACATACTTATCTGAGTAAAGGGTCTGTACCATAGTCGATTGGCTGTGTGACCTTAGGCATAGTACTTAACACTCTTGACACTCAACTTCCAGCATCAAAGTAAGGGGTAAAATGATAATTTTAGGAGTTTATTGTGAAGATGAGAAGTTCTTTGACATTACAGAATACTGACTTTTCTTTAGCAAAGATACAGAAAATGTTTTTCCTTTACTGCAGGGGTAACAGGGAAGCCTGCTCTGCAGAGTGGAGGAGTCACTGAGGGCTCTGTGAGAGGCCCTTGAGATTCGTCTCGCAGCAAACCCCATCCCCCTCATCCACGCCCAGGTAGCGATCAGAAGAAAATAGATGGGAAGGTTCTTTGGAAGTCAATGTGCTCTTTAAAGCCTGGTGTTATTATTAAACAGATGGCTAAGCTTTTTATGGCCCACTCAATCTCCTGAATCCTCAGTCCTGCTGAGGATTGGTAGCACCTGATAGTTATTAACACACAGAGGAATTCTTCTATTCTGGGTCCTTCTGCAGCCCTGGTCTACTACCACTTCTCTTTTCCTGAACAGATGGAAAGTACCTTTATCCTGAAGTTCAAGTAGAGCTCACTTCTGCCACTGGGGTTTCCAGGGTGTGAAGGGATGGGGAGATGGGGGAAACAGAGAAGCACAGAAGAGGATTCCCTACTCATCCTCTATCAGCTTGTATGTCTCTAATGGCAGGGATTTTGGACTTCTAAGCTCCTTTGTGTGTGTGTGTGTGTGTGGTGCTGGGGATTGAACCCAGGGCCTTGTGCATGCGAGGCAAGCACTTTGCCAACTGAGCTATATCTCTAGCTCCCTAAGCTCCTCTTCTTGACTCTGCCTTTTTCCTCCCAATTGCATGGTGTTGCTGTTCCTTTGATTCTCATTCAATGGCCAACACATGGCCACCCTTCCAGAGATGGCTCAGGATTGCTCCTCTCAGGAAGGTTTCAGGAACCATCAGCTGACACTTTCTGTCTGTACTGCACTTTGTCACCTCCTTGTCATTTACTCATATTCCCTTCTTGAGCTCCTTGGAGGACACACACTATGGCCCGACTTCTGTTGCCTCAGCACCTGATGTGCTGATGCTCAAACATGCACCTGTTCATTCCTGCTGCAATTAATGAGTCAATCCCTACTGATGGAAGCAGAATATGGTGTAGAATGAACTAGGGAGAATCTCTGTCAGATCTCTTGACCTTATTAATTCCAGCTTGGAGAAATAGAATGAAAGATAGTAAGCTATAATACCTTTGGAATAAATAAATGAAACCACAAACCTAGAATTTCATCAAAAACATTTTTTTTTAAATCAACAGCTTTATTGAGATACAGTTTATATACCATATGAATTATTCACTTAAAGTATAAGTTTTTAGTATTATTCACAGAGAGTCATAATTGTCATTGCTGCAATCTATTTATAACTTCCTCATCTCAAAAAGAAACTCCATGTCACTTAACTACCATCCTCTGTCCCCCATCTTCTCTCTCTAGCCCTGAGCATCACTCATCTGATGCCTCTATAGATTTACCTAAATCAAATAATTTCATGTGAACGGAATCATACGTGACCTTTTGTGTTGGCTTCCCTGGTTTGCTTAGTGTATTCAAGGTTCATACACTCTCAGCACACACCAGTGCTTCATTCCTTTTGTCTGAGTAACGTTATTCTGTACGCATGGATCACATTCTGTTCTTTCCATTCATCAGGTGGTAGATATCAGGATGCTCTGAACAACCATTTACAAGTTTTTGTGTAAATATACATTATCATTATTCTTGGATACCTAGGAGTAGGATTGCTAGATCACATTGGAACTCTAGGTATAATTGTTTGAGAAACTGCCAGGCTGTTTTTCAGAGTAGCTGAAACACTTAGGCAGCAGTGTGTGAGCTTTTACATTTCTCCACCTCCTCACCAAAATCTTATTATGGATTATCGATTATCACTATTTGAGTGGATATGAAGTAGTATTGCATTATGGTCTTAATTTGCATTCTATAACCACTAATCATGTCAAGCATTCTTTCTTGTGCTTATTAGCTATTTGCATATCTTCCTTGGAGAAAAGTGTTTTTCAGACACCTGTCCCAATTTTAATTTATTTTTTTATAATTGAGTAGTAATATTTTTATATTCTCTTAATCTCTTGTCAGATATATGATTTGCATCTTATTTCCATTCTGTGTGGGTAACTTTTCATTTACTTACTTATTTATTTTATTTATTTATTCTTTTTATATGTGGTGCTGAGGATCTAACCCAGTGCCTCACACATGCTAGTTGCATACTCTACCACTGAGCCATAATCCCAGCCTGCTAACTTTTCATTTTCTTGGCATCGTTTTCTGAAGCATGAAGTTGTAATTTTAATGCATTCCAATTTACATATTTATGTTTCCTGTGCTTTTAGCATCATGTTAAAGAATCCTTAGCCAAATCAAAGGTCATGGAGATTTAATCCTCTGTTTTTGACACATTTAATAGTGTTAGCTTTTGCACTGAAATCTTTTAGCCTTTTTGAGGTAATTTTTATATAGAGTATGAGATAGAAGTACAAATGTGTTCTTTTCTAAGTGCCCATCCAATTGTTCTAGATCCATTATTGAAAAAAAAACTATTCTTTTCCCATTTCATGGTCTTGGTACCAGTAGTGAAAATAAACATTTTGGTCTGAATGTGTCCCCCAAAAGCATATATTAGAAACCTAGTTCAAATGTGACAGTACTGAAGGGGGTGGGTGCTAAGAAGAGGTGATTTGGATAGGTGGGCAGAGTGAATGCATTAGGGCCATTATGGTGGGAGTGAGCATGTTTTAAAAGAAGAATGTGACCCCCTTTTTTTTTCATTCTGACTTGCCCTCTCTTTGCCCTTCCACCATGGGATAATGCAGCAAAAATTTTGTTGTCTTTGTTCCTCCCTGACACAACATTGTCAAAGCTGTATAAGTAGCTGACACATACAGTTGTTAAAGCTTTCAGTTGGAGCCTGGAAGAGGCCAGCTCTGGAATACACCAGAATGTCTCAAAGCCAGGCACTTGTTGCTCTCAAGAACCAGTATTTAAGAACAGGAAAGTATAGTGAATATCTGTGGACTATAATGCAATGCCCCGTGGAGGAAGTGGAAATAATCCAAGGTTCTTGGCTTTTCTAACACGCTCAGTTTCACATCTTAACTCAGACAGGTAACTCTGTCCAAAGATCTCAGCTTTGCTCAAAACCAATCTCCACATTTTCCCTCATTCCCGAAAATTTTTAGTTTTCAATTTTACTTTTCCCTCCTAAGTGTTAGCATGCTTTGTGTCTTCTCCTTTCTTTTCTATGTTCATTTTATTTCACATATCTGATTATAAATGTTATTTTAAATATACTGCGGTATTATTTTTATGGCTTCTCCTACTCATGCTTCTCATTCCCTAACCTGAAAGTACAGGTTTCCAAGTGATATTGGTGAATATAGCCGTTGGCCTCTCCATTCTGCATGTGAACCCTGCTCATTAGGTCCCTCACCCTTAGAAGGCAGAGCACCAACACTGCCTGGTCCCCACGGTCAACACCAAGCACATATCTTTGTGATTTCTAATTGGAGCATTTCCAAATATATGCTCACTGTGTTTATCAGGGTTCTCCAGAGAATCCTGTATATATGATTATTTAAGATCAGTTCACAAAATTATTGGCTGAATAGTCCTACAATGGCTGTCCATGGGCAGGACAGCTGGAGGAACTTCTAGCTGGTTAATCCAACATGCTGAAAGATTGAGAGCAAGAGGGACCACTGATGCAGCACCAATTCAATGCCAAAGTCCTTGGAGACTTTGGAGAGATGTAGGTACAAGTTCATGTTCCAAAACAAATAAATCTGGAGTTTGATGTCCACAGATAATGGTGGCAGAAAACAAAAAACAAACAAACAAACAAAAAACCCCACCCACTGAATAAAGGTCCAGCGTTGGTCCTCCAACTTCCCTTTCTGTTTTGTTTTTCCATCTGGGTCCCAGGTCAACTGGAAGCTACAATCCATATTCAGGGTCAGGTCTCCCCATTCAGTTCATTGACTCACATGAAAATCTCTGGAAACACCCTCCAGATACACCTAGATTTATACTTTGCCATCTTCCTAGGCATCCTTAAATCCAATCCAGTGAGGAACCAAAATTAAGCATCACACCCTTTCATAATAATAATACATATCATATGAAAATAAAAAAAGGTCATTGTTTCAAAATCTTTGGAAAAGATCAACATCCAAAGCTGGCAAGCTTCTTTTCAAAAAACAGTGTTTCCTGAAGTCTTTAGTATTCTCAAGTAGGAAACAGGGTCATTGTGTACAGCTTCTAGGTTAGATGACTTCATAAGTGCTTAATTGAATCTAAAGGTGACAGTGAAATTTTAACACCCAACCCAATAAGAAATGTATTCTGAGGTGCACTGTATACCTCCCCCATCCCTGGGCAGCACCAGGGTTCCCGACACAGAGGTTTTAATCTCAAAATTCATCTGGTAAGGGGCTGTGTAAGGTAAGTGTGTTTATCATTAGTGTAACATCAAAGACTAGAACAATGCCCAAATTACCACAGATCCGATAGGCAGTAATATGCACACAGTTATGAACTGTTTTAATGTTTATGAACTATTTTTATTTTCTTACATTGTTATTGTATGCTGTTCCACAGTCCTCTGCATAACAGTGAAGTCTAACTCCCTCTTGTGTTTCTTTTCTTTTCCTTAGTTTTAGGAGACTCCAGTAAATAAATAAATATTCTTTTCTCATTAGTTTTAATTATGCGTTATCTGATTTCTGGTGACAACTTTCATCTTACTTCCATAAACTGAACTCAGCTTTGGAATAATTCAAACTACCCGGAAATGATTTGCCTGCCTGAATACAATGGACATCTTGAAAAAGCTCATTACTATCCTCCAGACTTTTTCTAGCTAGATTGTACCTTCATTAAAGGAATAGAAATAAGTGGTTTTCCATCCCTTCCAAATATGAAAACTCATGTTTCTCAGCATTAAAGTTTTATTTAAACCTCTAAACTTCTTTTAGTGTCTGTTTATTAAGAAAGTACATAAGACAAAGAGCTAATATGAAAAAAAAATCAGGCTTCAGATTGAATGTTTTATTTTTCTTTCTGGAACTGTAACAAGGAAATGAGGTATCTTAGCTAGTTATAGGCCTCTGCTCCAATTTTGGGGTGCTCAATGTAAAGCAATTTATATAAACCATTTTCCCATTACCAGAAACTCTTATTTTAGATTCATTTAGCACACAGATAAGAAAGATCTTTTCTTTAATTGCCAAGGAAGCTATAAACATTCCCCATTGATACATAAGGTTAAAAGTGCCAAAATAAATGAACTATGATATAAAGGAACTATCTGAGGAAAGTTGTTAGACCATAGGAAATGTGTTGCTAAGCAAGCAGAAAATCTCCTTAGAACATGAAAAAAGAGACTAGGACTTGGTCTAGTATTTCTAAGCTATCTTTCTTAGACAAGAGGTTTGCTTCATTTTGTTTTTATTTCCAATTTAAATTAATTAATTATAAACCATATTAAAAGAATTTTGAAAATGTTACTCAGCACTTAGATGTTACAGCAATATCAAATTGCTATAAAAGTTTCAAAACCCTTAAATTTAATGTTACTACTTTGAAGCTAGAGATATAGCTCAGTCTTGGAGTTCTATGCTAGCAGACAGGAGGTCCTGTGTTTAATTTTCAGCACTGAAAAAAAAATTGCTGTTTACCTTGTGCAGATCCATAGCAATAGTTAGTGGACTGGCATTGATCTCCAGACCACATTTTGACCAGCATTACTGCATCCATTCCTGAAACTACCAAATACCTCAGTATGTACCAGTATTCAGGAGTTCCAAGGGGCAGTCATTTGTGAGTAGGTTATTGAACCATATGTCTTAAAACAAAATATGAATTAATATATTGTTTTTGGTAACATTTTTGGATCGAACTCTTCTCTTGTATTGCAAAAGGGAATGCAGAACCAAGAGCCTGGCATAAGAATAATTGCCCAGTAAATTATCATTGAATGAGTGAATAAACAAGATTCACATTGTTCTTCACAGTAACCTTGCAATTTTGAAGCATTCATAAACTCATTCTATTACTCTTGCTCTTAGTAGTTCCAAATATTCTAAAACAAGCAAACAAATCAAAGCCTCATATTAAACGTAATATGTGCTACACATACATTCACATATATATGTACACACACACACACACACACACACACGTACGTTGTATCTGTCCCTTGACAGTAGGGAATGGTCTTTTAGTAATCTTCTTTGGAAAACCATTCCAATTTCTAGTTGCTTCTACCCAGTCTCATCTCCATGATTAAATATGATTGGCATACGAGTGAAATGTTGACCATCTCACCTGCCTCTCTCCCTATTCATCTTCAATATAACTGTTGCTCTTCCTTGCAAGAAAGTTGCTTTAGTTTCCTTGAGCTAACTAGGTTTCATTGAAAATGTGTGGTATAACTAATCCAGGAGAATGGCTTTTCTTATAACTGGCAGAATGGAGAAAATAAGCCGTGGAAAAGAAGATAAGGAAATTTTATTCAGCCTGTATTTGACCTGTTTTATTACCTGAGAAAACATAATGTATCTAATCTCTTTGCAGCAATTTCAAACCCTTAGCCTTTATTACTTAAATCCCATAAGCATTAAATTGTTTCTGTTTGTCACTGGGTAGACACACACACAAACAATGCACACACACAAACACACACCACAATCTTTGAAGAGGACAGAAAGAACTTCCTAAATCACATTTGTTTTCCTGTGACATTTCTTTTATTGCCATCTGACATCATAGTTCTTCATAGTTTTGAACACTGAACTATTAAAAACCCTTCCTTAGAGACGAAATGAAAATCTTGTCCCTATTTCTTCTATTCTTAATTCCTGACTTCACAGAAGTGGAACAATCCCATGGAATAATGAATGAGGTAAGTTTTAACATAAAAGTTAGTGCTAATAGTTACTGGAAAATAGAAAAAATTATTTAAAACTTATTAATCGCTGCACTTCCCTGAATTTCATAGAGTTTACAGAAAAAGACTAGTAAGGGAGTGAGTAATTATTAAATTCATTTTTATAAATATTACCCTTTTAAACATGTGTTAATCTTTGCAAATGAATAGTAATTAATGAGTATTCATTCCATTCTCTAGCATTGGTTAAATACATATTCTTACAACCAGAGCATGTACTGAAAATATGACCTTTCCTTTTTCAAAAAATTCAGCTTCTTGACTTAGAGGCAAAGAAATAATACCGAATTATGAACAATCCCCCAAACATTATGAGACCAAATTTGAATGAGTGCATAAGGGAAGATTAATCCAGAATGTGGCCAAAGCTTATACAAGCCCTGTCTGCAGCAAGACCTGAAAGGAGGTACAGATGCTCACAGTATGAAAGGACTGTTTACAACTCATGCCCTTGAGAAAACTGTCACCTAAAAGTGCCATTATTAGAAGTGTGGTATTGAAGTCTCCAACTTTTTTTAATTGAATTGTCTATTTCTTTACTCTGACAATTTTTGTTTCATATATTTTGGGGCTTTCTTGTTAGGTACATGCATGTTTATATTAGTATTATTATATTGTCTGGAAAGATTGGTGGAGTTTATTGTTATAACTATCCTATGTTGTCTCTAGGAATAGTTTCTGTCTCTAGGTCTATTCTTTTGTTATTGGTATGGACACTCCTCCTGAAATGTGGTTATCGTTGGCATAGAGTGCCTTTTCCCCCTCCTTTTACTCTTAATCTATTTGTGGTTTTGAATTTAGATTGTGTTATTTGCCCATAGCATATCTAGATGGAAGAAGTTTAGGGTTTCTTCCAGTTTTTATAAATTTTGATTTAATAAATTCTGCAATTCTGTCTTGCAATTGGAGTGATTGATGCATTTATATTTAATGCAACAGGTGATAAGACAGGTTTTTATCTGCTAATTTCTATTGGTTTTCAATATGTTTCATGTCTTTTTCTTGTGGTTATTTCTCTACTCTTCTACAGTTGTCTTCTTTGTTGTTAAAAATATTATCTGCTGCTTTGTTTTAATTATCCTTGTCATACCTTTCCTGTTAGTGTGTTTGTTTGTTCAATTATCTTTTCAGCAGTCATCCTGTGGATTACTATTAATATCTTACTTCATACCAATCTAGTTTGTATAATAACATAATTTCAATAGTATACAACTATATTGCTACTATACAACTACATTTCTCCCACATTCTATTGTGCTTTATTATAACAAATTATAGTCAATCATCATTATTTATATATTGATTACTTATAAATTTCCTTACTTGCTAAAGTAGATGTTGCCTGTTATCAATACTATTGATACTTTTGTGATCATTTGCAGGCATGCAAATAGTGGCAAAATAGTAGAGTCATCAACATGCC
The DNA here is from genome assembly GCF_047511675.1 of Marmota flaviventris. Lineage (NCBI taxonomy): Eukaryota > Metazoa > Chordata > Mammalia > Rodentia > Sciuridae > Marmota > Marmota flaviventris. The sequence goes on along the minus strand of NC_092508.1, from coordinate 98,716,080 downwards.
TATTCCCATTCCTGTCTCAACTCACATGGGTGGAGTCAGTGTGGGAATGCATTGTAGTGCAAGGAGCTCCATCTGTAGGATCAGTGGATGGCATGTGAATCCCAACTCTAGCACTTCTTAGTGGGGTAGCCTAAGCTAAATCATTTATATTTCTGAACCTCATTTTGTCTTTTGTAAGGTCAAAAAAAATGAAATCTATCAGATGAGTTGTTCTAAGCATTTTTGAATATATTCTATGAGATAAATCTAGATGAAAAAATATATCAAAGGAGTAATGATTTATTGTGTATTAATTAGTGTTTATAATGTCTTTATAAAAAATCTCTGGGGGATAATGGGAACTGACTATAAATACTGTAAAACAGGAGTCTCCAGAGAAACAGAACAGATAAGATACATTTATTTTAAGGAACTGACTCACATAATGCATATCCATACATACATATGAGATCTGCAGGACAAAACTGCAGGCTGGAAATTTAAAAGGATCTCTTTTAGTCTTGACCAAAATCTATAGGATAGCCTAGCTAGTGGAAAATAAAGGCAGGGTTTCTATGTAATTGTATCTACAATACTTTCACAGTACAGAATGTTACTGTTTCACAGTAACATTTAGACTGTACTACTAGGCACCATAGCCTAATGTACTTTCTACAATTTAACCACCATGACTTACATTATTGCATAATGTAATTTTCTTTTAAATCAGAAGGAACTTTTAAAATTACAAAAAAAAAATTCCCACATTTTCTTATATGTTTACCTGTGTGCTTACCTTTTTCAATGTTATTTATTTATTCACATCAATTCTAGTACTATCTAATGTCTACTAATTTCTGATAAAAACCTTGCCTTAAGTACTTCTTATAGGAAAAGTTTTTGAGTGATAAACCTTATGTTTAAAGAAAAAATTCTAGGAATGCCTTACTGTCCCCATCATCTTCAGAGTAGAGTTTTGATGAATCTAGATATTTTGTTGACATTCCATTGATTTTTTGTGCTTCTTGTTGTTTTGAGAAGCTGGGTGTCAAACCAGTGCCCCATGCATGCTAGGCAAGCACTCTACCCCTGACCTACACCCCCAGTCTCACCTTTATTGTTGTTTTTTTGTTTGTTTGTTTCCTTCTCTTTTTTTTTTTTTCTGGTAGTAGGGATTGAACCCAAGGGTATTGTACTACTAAGCTACATCCCCACCCCTTTTTCTTTTTTTTATTTTAAGACAGTGCATCACTAAATTGCACAGACTGGCTTGGATCTTGTAATTCTCCTCCTCAGCCTCCTGAGTCACTGGGATTACAGGCATGCACGACCTCACCTATCCTTCATTAATTTCTGATGATCCATTGGCTAATTATATCCAGGATTCCTTGTGTATGTGAAGAATCAGTTCTCCCTTGTTATCCTCAAGTTTCTCTCTGACATTTTATCTCAATTCCATTATCATACATCAAATTATGGATCTCTTTGAATTTACCATACTTGTAGACTCTTGAGCTTTATGGCATGTAGATTAATGCCTTTTGTCAGATTTAGGAAGTTTTCTGCCATGATTTTCAGAACAGTTTTCTTTCTCTCTCCCCTTTTCTTCCACCAATCAAGGAGCTTATTGTTTCCCTTTGATGGAACCATACAGTTTTTGAAGATCTGTTCACTTTTTAAATTCCTTTTCTTTCTATTCATTGGTCATATACAGTCTCTTTAATTTTTAAAATATATTTATAATGACTACTTAAATTTCCTTCCAATAAGTCCAGTATTTCTAAAGGATGGTTCCATGTGTGTAGCTTTTTGTTTTATGTATGTACCAATCAGTCTTGTTTTTGTTGTGGATGTTGCTGTTCATATGTTTTGGTTTTCTTTTTCAAAGTCTTTTATTTTATTGTTGTTGAAAACAAAACATTATAAATAATATAATGCGAAGACTTTGGAAAAAATATTCTGTAGCTGTCTCAGAATATGTTGGTGATATTTGCATTGTTATTACTATTACTGGTATTGGTATTTCTTGAGTGTTTTTTTTTTTTTTCTTAACAAATTCTGTGAAATCTGTATTCTTTGTCATGAAATCTCTGCAAGGTTATCTTGGTGGTAAGCTAATGATTGGACACATTTTCTTTAACACTTGGAAACAACAAATCTTCCATTTTTCATTCATAGACTATGCATGTGTGGTAATCAGTTTTTCATTGCTATCACCAAACAAACGTGTGACCTGAAAAAATAATTCAGACTAGGAAAAGTTTATTTTGGTCTAATGGTTTTAAAGTTGTCAGTGTATGGTTGGCCAGTTCCATTGATCTGGGTCTGAGAGGAGGCAAAGCATCATGGTGTGATAAAAAAAGCGTATGATGTAGCTTCTTAGCTCATGGTAGCTGAGAAGTAGAAGGACAGAGAGGAAGAGGCTAGGGACTGATAAAAACCTAGAGTCATACTCCCAGTGTCCTACTTCTTTGAGCCACATTCCATCATCAAGCTGGTTAATCCATTGAGGAGATTAGAACCCTAATCATTGTCTAAAACTCCCAACTCTGAAACATGCTGCTTGGATAATAATGCTTTCAACACATGAGCTTTTGGAGTGTGCCCACTAGATCCAAATTATAACTGTGTGTTGCGGCACCTCTTAACCACTAAGCCAGATAGTTGAAAATTCTTCCATATTCGTTACTTCTTGCTTATGGAGAACCTCAAAATTAGCAGAGATGGAAGCTTGTAGCATTCTTAGATATTTTCCCTGGACACATGCAGGGTGCTGTGCATGCACATCACCCTCTATATTCCTAGGAACATGTCAGAGATTTTCAAATTCTCCTATAAATATCCCAATCTTTAGATTTTTTCTTTAAGCATTTTGGGTAGGTTGCTATATAGCCAAACTATTATCTACTGCCTAAGTTAGCTGAAATGTTGACCAGTTTCTACTTATATTCTTCAGCAAATGCCCCAGGGAAAGACTGTTTACACGAGAAGAGCTCCAAGTCACCACAAATAAAGACAGCTTTGAGAGTGGGGTCTTTTATGGAATTCTCAGCACAAATAATGACAATTCTACGGAAAAGGGCTTTGAAGGAACATCAGCCTTGTTCTGCTTCCTCCATTGTCTGCCCCATTGCTAATTTTAATGTAGTTATTGGATTTCAATGTTACCATGGAGCTAGAAATTTGATACAGAAATGGTTAAAATATCACAAAGTTCACAGTTATTCCTGAGATTTTGCTATTTTTTTTTCTTGAAACACTCTCAGGAATATTACAAGTTGTTCCTTAGTTCCTCAAACTCTGAAAAATAAAATAATGACAATGCTTGCCAGTATTCTTGTTGCTTTTATGGAGCAGGAGACTTTCAGAGGTTTCCCTTATACCCCTGACACTGTTACCCACAACCCCCCTTCCTGCAGTATCAATTTTGAAAAGGTATTATTTCTGTTAAGTGTATGAAGTTTTCAAAACAGGATTGAATAAACAGGGGCATCTGACATGCCAAGAAACTGAATTTTCTATAATTCATTCTTCATTCCTTGATATCTTCTTCTTACACTACATTCAGGCCATATCAAGCCAGTTGGAGTTTCTGTAACCTGGCATGAGCTTTGCAACTCTGAAAACTCAATAAGAATAGTGAAAGGTCTGCAGTCATAAGTGATCAGCCCCAACGGAGATCTGGTTCAAATGCAGAAACCACACCTGGATGGAAGTTGATAGGAAGGATTAAAACTCAAAGGTGATATAGCCTTGGTGCTGTTTTCAATGCCTGTTTAAAATAGAGTTTGCTCCATAGTTTACCCAGAACCATATATAAACCTCTCATCTTGTACACCCAAATATTTGTTTGTTTGTTTTTTTCTGCAATCAAGCCCTCTCTCGCATAGCAAGAGTTCTCTCTCTTCTCCCTTAAATAAATTCTGCTGTTTACTCTTCACTTCCATTATTGTCTGTGGATTTTATTCTTCAAATTTGTGAGACAAGAATCCGGAAAGAAATGGGTAAAGCAGAGAAACTGGTCTCATCTCAAAACTCTGGTTTCATAACTTACTTCCTCAACTCAAATGGGTTGTTCTGCCTCTTGCATTTCACCCTTACGATGCCTCCTAAAATTCTATAGATTCCCGATCTTGGAAATAAGGAACCGGTCCTCATTTTCCAGTGTTGAAGATTAAACATGCAAGAAATGTGGAGGCAAGTGTAGAAGCAAGTTTTACATAAGAGGGGACAGAAGTAGTAGACTTGTTTGGAGAGCGGGGGCTCAGATTGGGTTGTCCATGGGAGTGGGTGTGGTCTTGTTCTTTTATAGACCTCAGAATCCTCTTTTTAATCCCCGCCTCCTTTGTTCTCTGTTTAGATGCCTAAGGGCAGGAAGAGGCAGGAGCACAGGGGGTAATCCCTTGTACTGGGAAATTCAATCCCTAGAGGTGTTAGTAACCCAAGGAGCCAGAAAGTGTGAACCCAGAGGTTAGCTGTTAAGAACCCAGTGATAACCAGCCATCATCCTCTCCGGAGCCATCATTCATTTTCTACACTGACTCCCCAGGCCTTCTGCCTCCTGCCTCAGTTTGTTGAGAAATGTGACATGTCCTGTTCCCTCACACCAGGCAGGTTGCAGGCAGATTGCTTGTTGGAAATGAAAGCATGTTGGGAGTCAGTACAGTGGACTCATTTTATAGAATTATTCTCATAACCTCATGTTCCCAGCATCCTCATCTATTTGTCCCCTTACAGTTTCACCTTCTCTTCTTTAATCCTTGTCAACCAGTGGAGTTTGGGTAAGTCTAAATTGCTTCTCGGGTACCTTGTTCACCACTATTATGAAATATATCAAATAGTAGCACAATGGGCTTGAGATGGAGCAGCGGTAAGGTGCTTGCTTAGCATGCACAAGGACTTGGGTTTGATGACCAGCACCACAAAAAATAATAAGTAAAAAAATCACGCACTACTTTTCCTCCTCTAAGTTGTTCTTGTCTGCTCTTTTGGTCAGAGTGATGAAACACTGAGTAAAACACCTCAGAACTTTCTGGCAGCTACCAGAACAACCAAGACTGTGGCAAATATCTTTTCTAAGATGTTCTGCTAGCACAACTAAATGAACTGTCGTTATAATTTCCTGGAGCTACCTTTATGAGTAACTCAGCTCTGTATCCAAATATGATTCTTCATTCCTGCTGTCCATAAAGGATGGTAGCATTTCTATGACAATGACTTGACCATGATGTTTAACATCATGAAACCTTGGCTGGTGACAATACAGCATGTCCTTGATACTACTAAGCATCTAGGGAAAGCACACCTAAAAGTGACCCAATATCGTAAGTCAAGTTGAGATGCAAGTCTATTCATTCTTGCCTTGTAGCCTAGCAAGTTTTAAAATTTAACAACATTAAATAAAATACATTAGGGAAAGAGAAAATTTTAGTCATATACTCAACAAATGATAGTCATGGTCTTTCCTAGCATCTTCAGTCTTGAATAATTTGGCTCAACATATGGCCCTTTCTCCTCTCCTTTTTCAGGAAACGGTCTACAGGGCTCCTGTGGGCATTGACTACTAGTGTTTACTAGTATCCCCTTTTGGTGGGCCATTAGATATGCCTAAAATTTGCTCTACATTTTTGTGATCCTCTTTTTAAAAACCATTCCAGATCTTTGAAGACTTTATCCTTAGACTGAATTAAGATCATTAAGATTTCTTCTGTTAAATTCTAGCTTCTCTGACTTCTGACTCCAATCTCATATATTATCCAATCTATTACTTTTTCTCAATTCTTTCTTGCCCTTTTGTTGACAGTCTGAAAACCTGCCATGTCCCTCTTCTGTGCCAAGCCAAGTTCCTTCACATTTGGCACTTGGAGCCCTACTTCTCAGGAACAAAATCAGAAGCTCAGTTATCAGGCAAGGGTGTCTTCATGGTGTTTGCCGATTTCTTCAGATGCTGTTTCAGGATATATTATCTGGAACACTTCCTATTTTAAGAGTCTAATAGTATCTTTTAATGAGAAAAGTAAAAAAAAAAAATAAGTAAATAACTATAATAACAACAACAACAATTTCAAAGTGGTTATATTTAGTCACGGAGGAAAGCGGATACAAATATTACAACTCAAGGCAGTAAATGACAACATAAAATATCTACCAACTGAGAATGATTACAGTACAGGTAAAAGAGAGAGAGATGTTTGTTGTGCTTACGAAGAAATAAAGTACGTATCATACTTTACAAACCATTCCATAAGCTACCCTTTAGCAGTCAAAAAGCAAAGTGTGTCTGGAAAGTTCTCTGAGCTAGAGTAGTTAAGCAATGGCAGATCACTGTTGCATGCAACTCCTCAAAGATTCTCCTAAGCTCTCCAGAATGGATCTGGGCTCTAGTCATGGGTGTGCAGAAGGCTCTCCAGCCTCTTATTCTACCACCCTCTTTATCTTCATCTCTTCTCCAGAATAACACCTATCTTATGCTTAACACACAGTGAGCCATTACCCTCTATCAAAGCATCATTCTCTCTCTAAACACGTTTCCTTTTTTCAAGAACACTCTTTCCTGTCCCTTATTTGCTCTCTTGTTTTCCCAAACTCATCTCAGCATACCTGGCAAAGAGGAAGCCTCCCATCCACACTCCTGCCAGATATAACAAATGGCCTTTTTTATGCCCCAGATGCTACCTTTGCTGATCTCTGCGGCTAATGTGATTATCCTGTGTTGTAATTGTTGTTTACTTTGCTTTCTCCACAGTCAGGATGGGAACTCCTTGAACATATGGCTACATTGCTCCCTCTGTATTCCTCAACAAAAGGCAAATTAAATGATGGATAGGAAACCAAACCAAGAATTCTTTGTATTTTTGTATATGTGGTCTTGACTCCCTGCCATCCTACTCTGGTTCACTTGGAGAGCACCGTTTCTCTCTGAGAACAGGAAAGACCTGGAAGAACCCTAATTGCACAGGCTGGGACACCTCAAAGTCTTGTCACAGGGCTACTCCACCACTGAGCCAAGGTTTTCCATAAGGAAGCAATAATCACTATGTCAGGGCATGAGACCAGGCAGCTTATTTCTGTCACACCACCAAGTGGTGAGTTGATGCAGCAGGAGTTTGCAGATGTGCTGGATCACCAGGAATATTTATTGAATTAATTCCATAACACCTCACTAAACCCTCTTCCCCAAATGAGCAAATTTTGACTGTAATTCTTTCAACTCTACTTTCTGTTTGCTATATTTGCATTTTTCTCTTCTATTAATTCTTACACATTTTTTTTTTTCACAAGAGAAGTGTTCAATATATTGCATGGGGCAAAAGGTGATGAAATCAAATCATTTTAAGAAGCCTTCTTAAATATTTCCTTGTTTCTATCAAATGATATCCAACAAAATGTTTAGAAAGGGTTCTGATAGACAGGTTTTGGGGTAGGAATAGTCCACATGGTAGGACTTGTATGAGGAAAGGTGTGGTGCTCTCCTAGAGGAGTGCCCTGCAGGTGGACCTTGGCTTGTTAGGCTGGGGCATGGAGCATGTGCAGAGGAGTAATAGAAAGTAAGACTGAAAGCTACTCAGAGGTCAGAAGAAAGATGGAAATATAAACATATATGTACACATGCACACATTCATGCATATATATACACATACATGTCTCTGTGTATTGCACACATACATTCTCACACACACACACACAGGTTTCACCATTGAGAGAGCGTATAAAGAGGACTTGACCAAGAGAAGTCACAAAAAGCCATGTCAAACAATTCTACAGTGGAAAGATTTGTGGAGAAAGAAAAATCAGACTAACAGGCGAGAAAGGAGCTCCTAGAAAGTTTGAAGGGGGTAGGGAGAGTGTTCAGCACAGCAGTATATGCTGAAGTTATCGACTGGGTGATGGCTGGTGTTTTAGGGAATTGAAAGAGGTAAAGCAGAAAGCAAAAGAGAAAAAGAGGCTTTTGTGTAGAGAGGAAGAACTGATTGATAATGTTAGCTTTTTAACTCCCTAACATTAAACAACAATAATCAGACTTACCCTGTGATGGAGGACCTCACCTACTCAGAGTCTTTGTAGCTTTTTCAAAAGAGAAATCATGAAAAGATATACCAATAGAATTTTCGGTCCTGGACTGGCTGTTTCTAATACAGGTCTTCTAAGGGGCGAAACTGGCTGGTCTTAACACTACCCTGGGTATGAACAGAGGTAGGCAACAGCTCTGGAATCGTGGGCATGAGAAGAGGTGTTCAAGTGAGTATTGAAGGGCAAACTGCTTGTCTTCGTGTGTAAACTGTTAGTATAGGCACAGCTTTAATTTCTAGGTAATGGTTTTTTGAAGGGAGAGCTACGCAATTGAAACTTTACTATGGTACTAATTATCATAGAAGCAGGGAGAATGTTCTTCAACACAGAATTGTTTAGCACATGACAGGAAAGGATCTACATGGTGCCAGTTATTATGGAACTTTGAATGAGTTTTAGTCAAGTCATAGGATTATACAAAGTTAGAGTTATGCTGGACTTGAAGGACTCATGAATGTGATCCTCTTGCTGATTTTACTTCTGGTCCCCATCTGTTAATTCTGTAAGTTCTTGAAATTTTTTTTCCCCTCTGAAGTGATGCAAACATGACTTCCAATGCATTGGTTGTGAGAACAGCTTCATTCCTCACTGGGGATCTGGTCTTCCTTCCCTGTGATAGAGAAAAGCGACAGGAAGCAAACCGCCAAGGCCATCACCTCATCAATATCAGCCTCGGGGCTCCCCAAAGTCCTAGACTTTACACATTTATCTCTTCCTGTTCTGTGTCAATTTCAACAGTGGGGAAGGCCCTGGGGCTGAAATAGACACAAGATCCAAATGAATCAATGTCCTATAAGCCAAGTGCTGTGCCTTCAAGCAAGGCAGAGCAATTATTACCCAACACGGTGCCCCTGCTGGTTCTCAAGGACAAGCAGGAGAAGTGAATCCATCACAGCTTTGCCATTTAAGATGCACGTTAAGCTGCAGTGGCTCTTCTGTAGAGCTATCATTCATTTGTCCTCATAGTCATTCTTCTGCATTCTTTCAAGACTGGCAATTTGCACGAACAGAGTGAAGAAGACAAGGCACTAGGTGAGTGGGTTTAAAATGTAAACTGAGGTAAAAATGAAGCTCTCTTCAAGGAGGAAGAAAAGCACTGATGACGGAGTATTACATGGCAATTTTTTGTTAACCATAACTTCTTCACCTCAGCTTCACAGTGGTGAGTAAAATGTGTGCGTGTATGTGTGTGTGTGTGTGTGTGTGTGTGACACATATAGGTATGTTATTTACTAAACATAACCCTCCAATGTTGTATTAGTTACCTTTCTGTTACTGCAACAAAACACCGGAGATAAACAACTCATAAGAGGAAGAGGTTTATTTAGACTCACAGTTTCAGAGGTTTCAGCCCATGGTTGGTTGGTCCCATTGCTGTAAGCTGTGTGGTGAGGCAGTGCACTATAGTGTTGAGCATGTGGGTAAGCAAAGCTGCTGAACTCATGGTGGTCAGGAGGCAGAGAGGGAGACAGGAAGTTGTCAGGGTCCCCTTTATTAGCATATCTCCAATGACTTAACTTCCTTCCACTAAGCCCCACCTCCTAAAAGTTCCCTCCGCTTCCCAATAGCATCACAGACAGGAGACCAAAACTTTAGCCCATGTCCTTTGGGAGATATATAAGTTCCAAACCATAACACATTGTTGGAGAGCAAACCCAAGACAGATGTTCATTTGCATTGAAATTCTAGCACAGTATATGCCATGGTGCTCAGTCACTGCTTACCAAGTTCCAACAAATCCCTGGGAATATTTTAGTTCAATGCTTGAGAGTACAGACAGCAGGGTTATGTGTTTTTCTTGTACATTGTCATAAAGAATTAACTGCTTAATAAAAGTTTGCCAGTGATGAGGAAAATATATATATTATATCTCCAGCAGAGTAATATATATATATATATATAATACCAAAAAAGTCTTACCCGCATGTGGCCTTTCACTATAACTTACAATAGGCTGTGATGCTGTATAATTGCTAAAGACAGGTTTTGCATATCAACATGAAATATAGCTATTTATTAATAATTTATTGGAACAAGCTTCACTCTGATATAATAAATGAATTATTAATTGATGCTTTTAAGGGAAATAGTTCTGAAACAGAAGTTGCTTTCTTTCTCTCTTCCTTTTTGGGTTTTAGGTTAGCCAATATTTGCAGAAGAAACAGATGCCACAAATTTAATTATGTAAACAAGTCGGAGCATTACTTTTCAAAATCCATCACCATATTTCAAAATATGTTAAAATTAACACATCCAGTGACAAACAAATTTAAAGGGTGTGCCCAAGGTGAGGGAAAAAAAAATACATTCCTGGAGAACATATCAGGCGATTTATCAACTGGACTAAACTAACAACAGAAAGTGTTCATGTAGAAAATTTGTCTTCACAAAAGCATGAGAATATCTGCTTAATGGATTGAAAGAGAGAGAATGATTGAATTGATCAGCAGTTTCAACTTACCAATGATTTATTTTATTTTGTTTTATTGGTACTGGGATTGAACCCAGGGTCACATCACCATAAAGCTGCCTTCTCAGTCCTTTTATTATTTTGAGACAGAGTCTCACTGAAATGTCCAGTCTGGCCTCAAACGTGCAATCTTCATGCCTCAGCCTCCTCAATCGCTGGGATTATACTTGTGTACCATCAAGCCTGGCTCAATGTATGAATGCTTTCTGAGTGATTTCATTACAGTTTGCACTAAGGGGAAGAGTCTCTTCCATCTCTCCCTGTATATCTAGCTTTCAAAACAGTCAAGATGATTCTTGATTTTATTATAATTTAATCTAATTTTATTATTTTTGAGACGAGGTTTGGGATTGAATTTATTTACTATCTTTCAGCCTCAGTCTCCCAACTAGCTGGGATTACAGGTATACACTGGGATTATAGTTGGGATTACTGTCACCTCTCAAATGTTTTTGGTTTTGTTTTTAATTTAGCAATAAAACACGGTTTGATAGTTGTCCTTTAAAAAAGGTACATTTTTGTCTTTCTGTAAAGTCCACACTGTTGAGATAGTCCAGGGTAATTTATTACCACGGTATTTATAATTAATTAAATTAAATGTCTAGAAAAGAATTTCTATTATCCCTTGTCAGTCAACAGGAGGTTTAAACCTACAATAGGTGAAGCACTTTTTTTTTTTTGTAGTGCTGGGGATCAAACCCAGGGCCTTATGCACTCTCCCAACTGAGCTATATCCCTAGTCCAGGTCAAGCAATTTGGTTCTCACTAGAGATGTAGAATTGAATAAGTCTCGGGACCTACCCTTGAGCAGATCCTAACTTAACAGAAAAAAGAATAAATAATTGGAACTGCAATACACAGAAAAGTTCCCACAATTATTTTGCTTTAAAGGTTTTTGATTCAATCAGCACAATCACCTTGCTAAAAAACACATCTTTGGTTTTCCAGTGTCTATGGAATAAAAGCTTAACATCTTACTAGGGGTTATTCTGCTCAGCAATCTCTGGCCACTGCTTGCAATACTACACTTAAACACAGTATCATTGGCATCTGGGTATTTAAATATACACCTTTCCATGTGAAGATCCTACATTAAACACACCCTCCCCCAGCTCCCCACAACACCTCTGTGCCTGTCAACTATTGTTTCCTAGTTGTTATTAGCCTTTCAGATTCTGAGTTATGACCTTCTCCAGCAGCTTTCTCTCACAAAGGAACAACTAATTATAGGGATCATTATTGATAATGTAACTAAAAGCTTGATCCTTGTCCCCAATGCCAATTAAGGCCAATTTAATAATGAGGACACAGTTGTGAGAAAAAGGGAAAAGTTGTTTTATAGCTTTGTTAGCAAAGAAGAAGCATAGGGGACTCCTGTTCCTGCATTTCACGTGTGCTCTGGCAAGTGGCCCCAGGAAGCCCAGAGAGTGTGTTAGGATTCATTTGTTAATTTGGGAGATATTCACTTCTTAGATCCTCTGGCAGATATCTCCTTCCTGTGGAGCACAGATAACTCAGGGTAATCTTGTTCCCTGCCCAGGTCAGGGATGAGGAGGGGGAGAAAAGGAAAAGAACTTGTCTTTTAAAAATAAGCCTCAAAGCACAAATTCAGAGTTTATATTCAAAAGGTGAAGTGGACCACTGCTACAATACTGTGAGTGTTAGAGACATGTAAAAAAGCCAGACGCCTCCAATGAGACTAGAGGTGGTAAATTTGTGTAGATCAAATGAAAGGAGAGAAAATAGTGATGGAATGAAACTGATTAGAACTCTGATGAGAGAAATAACAGTAGAAATAAAAACCAAAGGAACAATATGAAGATATTATTGGTAAGAACTTTACTGCCTTAATTAGACTTTGAATATGGAGAATTAAAAAAAATCTAACAACAGTAAAATTTGCAACTATTCATACAATTAAAACAATTGAAAATGGAAGACTAGGCCAGGATAAATTACTAAATATTACTAAAATTACTAATTTACTGAAATCACCAAAATTACTAAGCTACTAATATTTCTATAAGACATCTAGATAAAAGCAACTTGTAGAGTGTTTAAAACATGGGCCTTTAGATTTAGAGAAAGTACAGAGACAGAAATAATAATTTTGAGGTTGGCAGTTTATGTCATTTGTAGCATTTCAGCAAATGCTATGTACCTGTTGTATGTCTTTTTTACTACTAGATTGTCAATTCCACAAGGTAGGGTCATGGTTTATAAGCTTCATTTCTATAACACAA